>NW_026542598.1:39729683-40929683 GCF_028750875.1 Macrosteles quadrilineatus | reverse complement strand
TCTCTTCCAATCACCATTACTTCTCTCTTTTCCTTACCTATTCGTATTAGTAATCCTTTCTCTCTCATAACCTTTGTCCATATATCCAGTTGTCTTTGTAACTCCCCTATATCATTATGTCATTTGCAAACATCATAGTTCCTGTATTTCCCCAACATTTTAGACTTCTCTCGACATAATTTCCATTCCCACATTAAACGAGACCGGTTACAAAATGTTTCAGTCCATTTTTTATGTCAAACCAACTGGTATCTGCATGTGTCAGATTAAAGCTAATGCAGATTATTAAGGAAATATACACAAAACATTTATGACAAAATTTATTTAATGAAATGTTCATTGGTTTAAAAAATAAAAATATATTTATATAAAAGTAATTTAACTAAACCCTTAAACCATAGTATTTTCTGATTGCAGTAGCCTATTTTGACAATAAACAGTGCTAAAGCTGGATAAAATCTTATAATTTCTTTTTGTTTATTGTGGCACATAGGATCAGAATATTACTATCATTAAACATTTTCACTTATGTAATGTACAAAGTCAAATGGTTGTTTCTAACAATACATAGGCTAAGTTTCAAAATTTAAGAAAGTTATAGGTAGGATGTTTTTAAAGAATAGTACAAGTGCTAAACATTTGGGTGATAACAAATACAATATTAGGCTAAATACAGAATCAACTCAGGGTCAGCCAAGATTTTTCAAAAAGATTTGATTTTAACTAAGTAAAACATCAATTACATCTTTTAAAATGACTAGTAAATCATTCAATTTTTCACAGATAATAGTCCTTATCTGTAATCATGGACAAGGTGTAAGAAAGAAAACAAATATTGTGCCCACATGAGTATAGCTGCAGTATTCGCATGACAAACTGTTTCAATAACAAAATTTCTCTCCTTAGTCAAACTGTAATTTGGACTTTGCTACCCTATCGTTCAATAACATAAGTTGTAATGTACTTTAAGTGAGGAATCACACAAATCGAGAAAGAAAAGCACAAAGGCCAAGAAGAAAGAGGATGAGTCTGAAGAGTCCGAGAAAGAAGACGAGGATGATGAAGAAGAGGAGGAGGAGAAAGAGAAAGATGTAGTAGAGAAAAAAGACCAGAAGAAAAAGATTGAAACAGACGAAGAGTCAGATGAGGAAAAAGAGGTAATTACATTTATTACTTGACATTTTGCATTTTGTTCTTAACAGGATTCAATTCAATATTTTCAAGTGTCTAATGATGAAAAGTTTAAGTTAATTTGTTTAAGGTTAGGGTAATACATACATTTTTCTCTGAATGGAAATCTATATAATTAATACGCTACACGAAAGTTTGTCGGTTGAACTCCTCCGCCATTTCTTAACCGATTTTATCCATTGACGTCTCATTGGAAAGAGCGTGTCGCGTAGATTTGCAAACTGACCTTACATTTTTGAAAAAGTCCCTTGGGCTCTGCCCCAGTGGCTTTGAAAGTTCCCATGTTATCCTTATGGAGAATATAATTGTTTACATTTTGATCAGCTGTTTAGTTTAATTGCTGTTATTTATTCAATTCAATAAAACGCATTGAGTACGTTTATTTACAATTTGAGTTTGTGTAAACATAACCCCCAAGACGGATCGTGTTGGTATGGTTGTATCTTAAATGTGTGTATTTTTCGTTGTTTTGTGTCGCTATGACGGATGTTGTGTCTTTTTACGGATGTTGTTTTGTAACGGATCGTGTTAACATGATAATTACCTAAATTTGTCCATTTATCGTTGTTTTGTGGAGCTATAATTTGTTTATTTGTTGTTTTTTCTTTTAAATGCCTCCGACGCGACGACAACGAAACATAGACAGGAGGCGTAATCGTGATGACGACCGCAGCTACAGAACAGTGGCGCGTAACAGACTTAACTCATCACAGTCAACACATGAACCTGGACAACCTCAACTATTAGGTTACAAATGCGCCCTAACGCTGCCCCAAAATGACTTTTCTTTCTCAATTGGACCTCTGTCAATGACCTGTGATGCCTGTACAGCGAGGCATTTTGAGAAGGAGAAGACCGGCAGGAATGCTTCTAATTTTTCCCTGTGTTGCCACAAGGGTAAAGTATCTTTGCCACCATTTATACCGTCACAATTCATTCAAGAGCTAATCGAAAACATTCATCATCCGAATGCTTCTATTCGCAAGAAATCACAAAATTACCTCAAACACATTCGCTCTTATAACGCTGCTCTTGCCATGATCAGCTCTGAAGCTAAACTAGACGAATCCTTAACAAACGGTGTCTACAACTTCAAAATCCACGATACGTTCTATCACCGCGTCGGCACTCTTGCACCATCACCTGGGCAAACTGCTAAGTATGCACAAATTTACATTTACGATGTTGACACTGCCATTCAGCAACGAATGCGAATGCCTGCCAACCAAAAGTGTGATGAAGCCTTGATGAGAGAGTTGACATCGTATCTTGAAAATGTAAACCCTTTCGTTCAGTCATTCAAAACTATGGCAGAATTAAGTCGGGACGAAAATGATGGCGTAGAAACTGACATCTGTATGTTCATGAAGAGAGACCGAAACGACGATCATAGAAGATTCAACGATGCCGTTCAAACTGATGTGGCAGCTATATTTAAAGCTGTAGATGGTGCACCACCTGGCGAGCGCAACCTTATCATATGGCACAAGTCTCATGGCGTTCGAAGAGTTTCTGTTTTGGAGCCATCCCTTGACCCACTGGCTTATCCATTGTTGTTCCCCCATGGCGATTCTGGATGGCACATTGACTTGACTCACGATGCCGCCCATCAAACAGCTGTTCGTCAAAAGCTAACCATGTTACAATATGCATCATACCGTCTTGCAATTCGCGAACCATTCAGCATTTTGCACCGTTCACAAAAGCTTTATCTGCAATGGTTGGTGGATATGTATGTCAGGATAGAAGGCACACGACTAGAGTTCATTCGGAAGCAACAGTCACAATTACGAGCTGATCTCTACCTCAACATAACCGACTTTGTCAATAGAAGGGCAGGAGAAGAAAATGTTCAAATCGGCCGCCAAGTCATTTTGCCGTCATCTTTCATCGGCTCACCACGTAATATGAATCAAAACTACTTAGATGCAATGGCAATAGTGCAAAAATTTGGGAAGCTATCGCTATTCGTCACCATGACATGCAACCCGAAGTGGCCTGAAATCATTGACAACTTAACAATTGGCGAGTCGGTACATTACCGTCCAGACTTAGTCGTCCGCGTCTTTCATTGTAAACTGAACGAACTTATTGACAACATTACGAAAGATCAAATTTTTGGCAAAGTGGCTGCTCTGATTTATACAATTGAGTTCCAAAAGCGTGGACTCCCGCACGCCCATATCCTCATCACTTTAGACGAAGAAGATCGTATCCGCGAGGTGGATGTTATCGACAAGTATGTGTCTGCAGAAATACCTGATATTGAGCTACATCCCTCTCTTCATGACAAAGTTAAAAGCCATATGATACACGGTCCATGCGGCTCTCTAAACCCGAATTCAGTTTGTATGAGAGATGGCCAGTGCAGCAAGAAGTTCCCAAAAGAATTTTCCGAGTCAACGCAAGAGAACCACAATGGGTACGTAACATATAGAAGACGTGATACAGGCGTTACTGTTGATGTTCGTGGTCAGAGTGTTGACAACCGCTTTGTTGTACCTTATAACCCTTTTCTCCTGCAAAAGTTCAACTGCCATATCAACACTGAAGTTTGCAGCTCTGTAAGGTCAATCAAATATGTGTATAAATATATATACAAGAGTTACGATTGCGCCAACGTACAGTTCAGTCGTGACGACCAAGCGCAGATCGTATATGATGAAATTGACTCTTTCGTCAGTTGTCGTTATGTGGGATCTACAGAGGCCACTTGGCGCATTTTCGAATACGAGATGCATCACCAATCTCACAAAATTGAACGTCTTGATTGTCACTTACCGCAACAACAAACTGTATACTTTCAAAACGGCAACGAAGCTGCCGCAGCAGCAAATCCAAAGCAAACAAAACTAGAGGCATTTTTCAGACTTAACCAACAAGATTCTGATGCTAACAATTTACTCTACATTGAAATTCCGCAAAATTACACATGGGACTCTACCAAGAAAGAATGGCGTAAACGGCAGCGTGGTGGACAAAAGGTCGTAACGCGCCTTTATAATGTGTCGCCAAAGAATGTTGAACTTTTTAATTTACGTCTCCTGCTACTACATGTCAAAGGTGCGAAGGGTTTTGAAGATATTCTTACAGTTGATGGCATACTTCACGAAACATTCTTGGCCGCCGCTAACGCAAGAAGTATTGTGTGTAATGACGACCAGTGGCAAGACACTATTGCCGAAGCGACAACATCGCAGTCTCCTAGACAGTTGCGTCAACTTTTTGGAGTTATTTGTGGTATTAATATACCCGCAAATTGCAACGCACTATGGGAACAGTTCAAAGACCATCTGTGTGAAGACTTACTTCGTGATATGTGCTCTGAAGCAGCGTATAATTTGGGTCTTCTTGAAATTGAGGATATATTGATCACTCACAACACAAGTTGTGCTGAGTTAGGGCTTCCAATTCCGAACTGTCAGTCAACAAACATAGATAGTTACGACGTAATGGAACAAGGCAAGTGCTTCAATCATATGTTCAACATGGCCAATGACGAACAAAAAGCAATCATTACAGAAGTTATTGGTGCTATTGAAAAAGGACAAGGCGAAAAAGTGCTCTGTCTCACTGCGCACGCTGGCTGTGGAAAGACGTATGTGCAAAAGACGTTGCTGTTTTATTTACGTTCAAAATGTCTTGACTGTCTACCGTGCGCATTCAGTGGCATAGCGGCAAGCTTGCTGGTGGGAGGCAGAACATTACACAATCAGTTCAAATTGCCTATTCCTGTCACTGAGTCATCGGTATCATCTATCAAAGCTAATAGTGCTGTTTCCAATAGAATCAGGAGTTCAGCATTGATTATAATCGATGAAATCTCAATGTGTCCGATTTACGCGTTGAAAGCAATCGACCGTTTGTTACGTGACCTATCAGTTCCCGAAAATCGCGAAAAAATGTTCGGAGGCAAAGCCATTCTCCTATGCGGGGACTTTAGGCAGACGCTCCCTGTTGTACCCCACGCTGGGCAAACAGCTGCAACTGAGCTATGTGTGAAATCTTTAGAAGAGTGGCCACGAATCAAACAGCTCACGCTTACGCAAAACATGCGTGCGCTGCCATCTGAGCTTGACTTTATAAGCTTCCTCAAACAAATTGCAATTTGTTCAGAATGAACAATGATCAGATCAGAATGAATTGGATATGTCCCATCACCATGGTGATGGGACATATCCAATTCATTCTGATCTCGGCGATGATATAATTGAACTTCCTCAGAACGTTATCTGCTCAGGAGATATTATTGACGAAGTATACAATGACTTTGACAGCATTATAACAAGCAACACTATAACAGACCGAGCAATCCTCTCTACGAAAAACGAATTCTGCCATTCTGTAAACGAAAAGATAATGTCAAGGATGCCCGGAGAGTTCACGACTTATTACAGTTTTGACAAGATTGTAACTGATGACGTTTCGGAGACACTGAATTTCCCAACCGAATTCCTCAATAGCATTGAATTGAGCGGATTACCTCCTCATAAATTAAAACTTAAAGTCAACGCGGTCGTCATGCTCATAAGAAATTTAGACACTGCTAAAGCACTGATTAATTTTACCCGATTGAGAGTGAAGCATTTATATCCACTCACTATCGACGTGGGAGTTCTAACCGGAACGTCTTCGGGAAATCGATTTCTCATACCAAGAATCCATTTACGTCCTTCTGATGCAGCCCTCCCCTTTGCCATGCAACGCACGCAGTTCCCAATCATACCTGCGTTTGCTATGACAGTCAACAAATCACAAGGACAGAGCATTGGCAAAGTTGGAATAATACTTGAAGAGCCTGTCTTTGGCCATGGACAGCTGTATGTAGCCTGCAGCCATGCACGATCGTTTGAAGGGCTGAAATTCATGGTCCGTGACACAGAAAAACAAGGCCGGTTGAGAGGTGATGATCGAGTGTTCACTCGGAATATAGTATTTAAAAATGTAGTATAACCATTTACAGTAAAATGTTTTCAATTTAAAACTAAATTTTGTGTTACATTTATTATGATGCATCGTAAACCTATGTATACTGTATTATAAGCAGCCCACTATGCAATAAGTGCGCTATAATAGTGGTCCAGTACTATAGCGCACGTATTGCATTGTAAAATATAGTTTCACGTAAGCGTGCACTTAGGCTCATGAAAAACATTGTAATATTATGTGTCGCAGACAAGCACTTTCTGCATGATAATATATTTGAAAGTGTGTGTATATACTTCAGTGCGCATAAAATAGCGGAAATGGTGAAATTACGCCATGCTAAGATAAAAATGGGGATATTTTGTAATAGCACTCTGATAGGCTGAAAATGGTGAATTAATGGTGGATCCATGCACTGCATGTAAATGTTTTGAGATTGCCATTTCAATTATTTATTGTTCTGCTAGCGTAGCGCACGATTCCGTGTGCTCGGGTCCACTAGTAGTGATTAAACTGAACTCGTGGTAAAGTGTGGGGCTTCCAATTTGATGTCCTGGGTTCAAATCCTGACAATCACCAATGGATGGAAGTGAGTCGGTGGCTCAGTCGGTAGCATCACGGATTTCTGGCCCAAGGCAGTGATGTCGTGAGTTCGGATCCTGATCACTGAAACAAACATTTTATCTGTACAGTTCACCAATGTACTGTACCGGCTCACCCCTTGCTTTGCTGGATACGTTCCACGAACCGGCTGTTAGTCTATGTGGACGGGCAAATTCAAGATTAAAAGAGGCCACCGAACTCTTAAATTAAAAAAAATACATATCTGATAATGCCTCGACCTTCTAGGACTAGCCTGAAGTGATGTGTAAGAACAGTTCAGGGCTAGAACCTAGCATCCTAGGATATGAAAGGTGGGAAATAAAAATAATAATATTAGTTCTCATTAGAATACGATTAACTTGATTAAATTAGTTCATGATATTACTGAAGTCTTTTCTTTGATTTTTGTGTGGCACAATTTTGATAGTTACATATTTCCAGTTTATCACTTTCATAAAAAATTTAGGAAGAAGAGGAGAAGCCGAAGAAAGGAGCAAAGAAAGGCAAGAAAGCAGTTGACGCAGCGGACAAAAAAGCTCCACCGAAGAAACGAGCCGCAGCAAAAAAAGCAGCTGAAAAGAAGTCAGACAGCGAGGCGGAGGCAGGCGGTGATGATGATTCGGAAGATGACGAACCATTAGCCAAGAAATCAAAGGCTCCACCTACCGTATGTAGCAATATTTTGTAATGTTATGAGATGTCTTGTTTTTGAAAGCTTTCGTTCCATTATTATTCTTGAAAATTTACCACCCTTGTCTTGTCTTATGAGTCTTAGACTATAATTGGAAGCTAAATCATCTATCAATTCACATTACAGCTCCCAAAACTTACCTTGTACCTATGTTAATTTAAAATTTAATGTGATTTTTATGAATCGTAAAAAATAATGTTATTCCCCTAAGCAAAGAAAGAACTTGAAGGTCAACATTCAACATTTACAGGATGTCCATTGACTGGAAAAATGTCCAATACCACAATCCAACTATAGGTGTTCCACCTTCTATAATACCTATTTTAAAAATAAAAAGTAATAAGGAAGCATATATTTATCTTAGTTTGATATACATTTTTTTTTGTTAAAAGTTAAAACCATACAAATAATAGTCACCCTGGTAAAAAAATATGGAAAACTCATATACAGGGTGATTACCGAGAAACACATGTTTTTTAAATAACGAGTACTCAGGTAATTCAGAGCAAAAAATGTATTTATGAGTGGAAAAACAGTGTACACAATATGCAATTTCAGAATAAAATTACTTGCAATTTAGCATTTAAAAATTACATTTCTAACGTGGTGGTTAGAGAACATTGATAATTTTACGGGTCGCCTTCTGCTTTGATACAGCGTTGAAGACGTTCCTTAAAACTTTCTACGGAATTTGCTAACATATCTCTAGGAATGGCGTTGATTTCCTGGCGAATAGCTTCTTTAAGTTCCTGTATTGTTTTTGGTTTGTTTATGTAAACTCTGGATTCAAAAAATCCCCATAGAAAGAAATCTGGAATTTTAAGACCTGGTGAGCGCTCGGCCAAGTGACACCACCAAAACACGGGATAACTCTTTTAGGTAATGTTCGCCGAAGGAATTCCATTCTAATGCGAGCTGTATGGACTGTTGCCCCATCTTGTTGGTACCATACGTCATTACGTATCTCGACACGTTGATGGCGCAGTTCCGGCAAGAAATGTTCTTCCAACATGTCTAGGTATCGTTGTGGATTCACTGTCACTGCTAAGCCATCGCGGCTAGGACTCTGAGCTGTTGCAAGGCGCACTCTTAACCGTCTTAGGGGTACTAACTGTCCTTGCCAGTCCAGGAGGTTTTCTCTTAAGCAGAGCTCTAATTGAGTTTTACATTATGTATCCAACGCAATATCGTGTTACGATCAGGGGTAGCGCCATGCCGTGCAATGTTAAAATGTGTATGAAAGTCTCGCTGAGTCTGAGTGACTGATTCACCATTTGCGTAATATCGTCGCATGACAAACATACGATGCTCAAGGTCCCACATCTTGGCAAAAATTGAAACTGCACACTTCCCCCTACACATCGCAACAACTTCTGGCCGTCGCCGAACGATAGTCCTTGTGTACTACGAAAGTCAAAAACATGCGTTTCCCAGTAATCACCCTGTATTTTGTTTCAAATTGTTTTTGTTAAGCCTACATATTAACCAGTCATAGTAAAAAAAAAAAATCCAAAACGTTTCCTAACCTAAAAAATGTTAACCTATAGTTTTTTCAGATAACAAAAGCAGTCTGGTATGGGCCTAACTTCGGCCAATGAAAAAGGTTTGTGTTCATTGGCCAAAGGTAGGTCCCATCCCCGACTGCCTTCGTTATTTGAACATACTATAGTTTTTCTCACAATGTGACTAGTCGTAAAAATATTCCCCCCAACAGCGTAATAATTGTTGTCAAGTGAATGTGTAGTTATAGTTAGTGCATACCGCTAATGTGTTTCTTGCGATCAATGCGAAAAACTTACTTTATACTTCCTAATGACTAAATTATGTATGTATGTTCAACTATCTTGAAAATATTAAGATCAGTTGTATACCAGAATCCAGAAAAATCTTTATCGTTTCATAATATTGTTTTTTTACAAAAATTACACGGTTAAAATAACATAAACTTTAAGGTATAAGTAAATCCATTACACACTACTTGCACTTAACTATATAACAGTCATCTCTAGGTCAAAAATCTGGGTCTATAGCTGGGTAGGTCATTGGTTGTAGTGCTCGCCTAGTTAATCAAGAGGTCGTAGGTTCGATGCTGAGGAAAGTGTAACTTGTTGATGGTTCGAAACATGGACCCAGCTGTCCTTGACTATTGGGCTTTCAATAAATGGTCCTGATGGCTACATTACCAAGCTTCACTGTTAAAGTAAATGCATTGAACATAAAAGATTATACTTTGTAAATTAAAGGTACACATAACGAAATGGGAATGTTAAAATATACAAAAAGTAAAATAGTTTTTAGTATCGTAGTAGTATGCTGATCATTAGGATAAAGAATGTGATGAATTGGGAAATGAATAGGTAGTTTACCTACATGTTATAGGTAAACTCAGCAAAGCAACAATTTTGATAATATGCATTAGAATCTATGGAAGTTGGGACAATTTTTGTAAGACAAATTTCAATGGGCAAGTACCTAATTAAAAATGTTGGAGTAAGATAAAGATAAAAATATTTAATAATTTTCACCACACTATGATGTTTTTAGCTGTTTTACATATGTTAATTGGTGGCTGAAAGTTACGTTTTGCTGGCCATGCCAGCTGTCATTGTCATTTGGGGACCGAGCAGGTTTTTACATCCCTAGGGCCGCAAATCAGCTGCCCGCTTACTTTCTTAAAACATTAATGCATATTAAATACACAGGCAGTAACCATAACATTGCAATAACATTGTTTTATTATCACCGGTTGCCTAGCAACTATTTATTATTATTTTTGCTGAAGCATCAAATTGTTTCTTCACATAACCTTAAAGTTGTAGTCGTGTTAAATATCAGTGTGCTTTATTATTGTGGTGAATAGTGGTAATAGGGTATAGTGTGGTGAAAAATAGCGTTCGTACCACGGGCCGACATGGTTTTGTAGCTCTCGATCGATTTAAGTTCTCGACTTCGTCTCGAACTTAAAAGCTATCTTTTTCGGCCCTAGGTACGAAATATACTATTGTGTTCCTATTAGAAAAAGCAAGCAAACCTTCGTCGTGTTAGTGTTTATTAGTCCTATAATACTCTTTATATTGGGCGATTGAGATGATCTAGTGGTAGAGCACGGGCCTTCGGTTCCCGAGGTCGTGGGTTCAAATCCCTCCAATCACCAATGGATTTTATCCATGTGATAATGCCGCAGCCCTCCAGGACTAGCCTGAAGTAATGTGTAAAGCAGTTCCAGGCCCTATGATTTAAAGGTGGGCAGTAAAAAAAAAATACTTTTTACGTTGCAGCTTTGTTTCTGAAACAAAAGTTTTTGTGTTTCAAGGTTTGAACCTGTACCGATCTAGTTTTAAGAAAAAAGTTAACTTCGTTAAAATTTTTAATTTCCAGCACTCATTGAGAATTAGGTTTTATGGAGCATTCTGTAAGTTAAATTTAACACCATTTAGAATACACATGCCTGCCTACCCTGGTCCAGCCATCTAAAACCTGCTTGGACACATTGCGATGCCTCTTGTTCTTCCATTTGCCAACTAGTTTCAGAAACAAAGTTGCAACTATTAGGGACCTTATAAAATGACCGTCGGACTGACTGTTGGTTCAACAGGACGAAGAGATCAAGACGTATGTCAAGAGTCTGCTCGAAGGAGCGAACCTGGAGCTGATCACGATGAAGAAGGTGTGTCAAGATGTGTACGCGCATTATCCAGACTTCGACCTCGCGCATAAGAAGGACTTTATCAAAACTACAGTCAAAAATGTGAGTTTCACTCACGTCGGTTTTTCGCATTGGTTTTTAATCAAGGTGCTTGTAGTTGGTGCATGTTTGTTGCATTTTAAATTTTGATGGTTAAATACAGGGTGGCGCAAAAAGGATGGTTGGTTTTGAAATTAATATAACGCAAGAATGATTCTATTGACTTGTGTTTCTGGACACTTTAAAATGCCCCATTATTACACAAAGTTGCTAGTAGGCCATGTTAATCAAACCATACAAATTTTAAAATAAAAATAAAAATCCATAAAAAGAACGTAGCAGACTTTGAAGTACTGGCGCTCTAACGGTCTCGATGTTTTTGGAGTAACTGCCATTGGTGGACGTCCAGTAGATTTACCATTAATGACGAACCCTGCTGTCCGAGATGCAGTCACCCAACCTATTATAAATATACGATCAGGAACCAGTGCATTGCGGGCTACACCAAAATGTTGTCAAAACAGCTGTTGCACAGTAATAAAAGATTGACTGTTTCTGAAAAATCATTTTTGTGTCACCATGTATTTTTACATTTTAAGCTGTTGATAATTTCGTCAGCTGTAATATAATTTTTTATATTTTTTAATAAAATGATGTATTTTAATATCAAGGGATTTTCCAAAGAATAGAGGGAAATTTTTTTGTTTATTCATGGATTGAATAAACCACCTCTAATACGAAGTCGTGGCATTGGCGGTTGCAACGTCTCATCAGCCAGCCTATTGCCATGGCAACAACAGTAATAACAAACATGTAAACATTGTACAGATTATAAATTGGTATACAGATGTTTCGGTAGGCTGGGGCTGCTTGCGTTGCCTCTTTTGTCTCGCCACTGTCTTGTATTAGAGGAAGCCATGCTTGAAGCAGTAGTTGAAAATTGAGTTCCTTACGATGTAGGTACTCATAGATAGAGTGTTGTCAATACCTACAGGTTTTACTGAATTTTCAACAAATTTGACCTATCGGCTTTATGTATTGTTAATATTGTTAAATACAAAATCAATAACAGTTATTTTTTGTTACAGTTGATTTCATCATAAAGAGACAGTGAAGATGGTTTGTAAATACATCCATTGGTGAGAAGTACTCTACTTATTATGAACTTTGAACCTTATAAAGCACAGTGTCGTGTTTATCATTAATGGAAAGTGTGCAGAAACAGTGTTTGGAACAATTTTGTGGAATCAGTTAAAACATGAACTCAAGAGTTGTACCCTGCTCTCATTAGGTTAAGCAATATTTTTGTATTTTGTGTACATATATAGTGTAGTATAGGTATCGCTTAGTTTTGTGTAGCAAGTTAAAATTTTGCAAAATGTTAACGTTTCTCAAAAAAATTATTTAAATTCCTGACTGAAATTAACTAAGCCATTTAGTTTTAATTGGTACACAAGTTTTCCAAAATGTTTTGTTTTATAATGTGACACTAGGTTTTAAGATTTAAAAAATGAAAAATGTCAAGTAGAGTACCGGTACTTTCATTCTTTTGTGAAGATATTAGATTTCACAGTATTTATTTTCCTGGTGTGTGGCTTCATTGCAGTTTATTGGCATGCAAGTAAAAATTTTTGAAAAGATTCAAGCATTGTTTTTAATTGAACTGACAAATGCCTGTAGTTTTTGCACACACTTGTAAGACGAGCTATTTTGATGACATTTCAAGTACAATTTTCTCAGAGTTGTTTGTTTTTACTTTACAATGTTTCGTTTGTCTATTTTCCTATGCTTAAACCCCCAAAGGTTTTTTAGAAATTTCCTAAATTTGAAGTTGTCTGTTGTTCGTTTATATTCTTTATTATAATATTAGTATGATCACTACTTTAATAAAGTAATTTAAATGTACTGTTTGATTTTATTTAGTATTCCTTGTTTTACCACTCATGTTTAAAAGAGAACAGTAAAATCAGGATTAACTTAAATAAAAGAGCCGAAGCCGTTTCTGGTTTCGGATAACCTATTTTTGAGTTGGTCAATATTTGTTCAAAGACATCTACAGCAGTAGTTTTTAAATATATCAGCATACACAAAATCAATTTCTTAAAACAATAGACATTGGTTCCCTGAATATTTTAATTACTGCTTGAGGTCTGTCGTCTGGTCCTTTATATTCCGTAGGCCAAGTCAGACCAAGCCTGTGCCTTAGTGAACAGTTCCCGTCTTCTACAAAATTTTTCTTCCAATTGATTTAATCATAGTTTTATCATAGTTTCAATTAACCTGGGTTTGGTCCGGACACGGAAAGTAAGTAAGTACCTGGATTTGGTTAAAAGGGGGTTTACTGTAGGCCTGCTCACTATCAATCTTGTATATTTACAATTTTACATTTAACAGGATGAAAAGTCTTGAAACTTTTTATTACGGAAAGTAAATAAAAGAAACGTCTTATAACACTTAAAACATATATTTACGCTTATACTGTTACTCACAAGACAGTAAATATACAAAAAAGATGGTAAGTGGTGATCGATTTCGATTGGACACTCCAATCATCATCAGACCCAATAGGCGAATGTCCGAAGCGAGCAATTGAAATAAGCCAGAAGATATTAGGGGTACAAGGACGTCATGAGAATCAAGAATCAAGAACTTTATTGTTAGTAAAATACATAATGTGGTACATTAGTATCTCCTAACTCGTCAATTGCTCCTAAACCTAAACATAAATTAACTTCTTCAAAAACTTTAAATATATAAAATTAATATCTTCAGATCCTAATATGCCGTTTAAGCTTACAACGATTCAATTACATTTGCGATTAGCTTTCGCTATTACTATAAATAAAGCATAAGGCCAAACCTTCACAAAAGTTGGCATTTATTTGAAAAACCCAGTGTTTGTTTACCCATGGTCAACTTTATGTTGCTTTTACTCGGGTAAAGCGGCCAGATTATGTTAAAATAGTACTAGAACCAAATGAAGACCAAGGAATCGACCAAAATCAAATGGATACTATACAACAAGTGTTGTTTTCAGAGAGATTTTGTTATAGAATTGGCATTATTTTACAATTTGGAGGATGACATTATCTCTATGTGTGTTATCTAAGTGACTTTGTCTATATTCAATGAAATTTATATATATATTTAATTAATAGTCATGAAGATTATTATTGAAAATGTTTCTTAGTTTATATTATAAACACACAGCATGAACGGTACTTTGTAGTCGGCGTTTGTTGTATACAGTTTATGTACAGTATTAAAACTCAGTTTTACCTCACAAATATGAATACACTAGCTGTAACCCGCGGGCTTTGCCCCGTTTAACTTCTTAATTTTCAAGATTACCTCGTTCGCATGGCTCAATCACGTCCTGGTTGAAGTTTGTTCGCTACGCTCACTCACCTTTAGGTTGGAGCTCGTTCGCTGCGCTCACTTGCCTTCAGGTTAGCTCGCTCGCTATGCTAACTCGCCTCCAGGTTGAAGTTCGTTCGCTACGCTCACTCACCTTTTGTTTGCAAATTAGCTGTTGTCATAAATGTAAAAGAAATAATAGTGCTGCACCCTGTTGGTAATCCTTGTAACTTTAATGCTATTGAACATCATAGAACAGAACCAACTTGTTTAATTGAAACAGCTGGAAAGATTCAATAATTCCATTTCTCATAAGGTTAACATGGGAAACTCCAGAGCCACTGGGGCGGAGCCCGAAAGGATTTTTGAAATAAGAATATGCCTATATGTTAATCGGGAATGTGAGCTATCATCATGCCAAATTTCAGCCCAATCCGACCAGTATTTTTCGCGTTCACTTGTCACAAACACATCCATACACCCAAACTTTCTCATTTATAATATTAGTATGATTTACTATCAAGCAGCTGTTTACGTTGTTCAATTTAATGTTAGTATATTTTCATACTAAAAAACATGCTGTAGGCAAACCAACAGGCAAACCTATAATACAGATCTAAAATACAAAGTAATAATTTTACAAAATTAAATCACAGCGGCTTTGGTTTATATTAAAGTTTGAGAAGTTGAATCTTACATAGGCCATAAGATGAGAATAGATTTATCCCTGTATGCGCTTGGACGGAAATAAATAACCTATTAAATTATTAGGCCTATATGCTGCGTTGTTAAATGCGTGAGAAAATGTAACAACGTCATCGCTTAACAAAAATACTAGGCTTCACCTATTTTATCTGTAATAACTGTTTTTGGAACATGATCATAGTAGGTTTTATCTAGTCTGCAGGTAAGTTGATAGCTTTCACTGGTTTCAGCTACCAGGAAAAATAATAGTTTTCTCTGATAAGTTAATTGATTTGCCTACCATAAATAATTTATTAGGGAACTGATTAAAACACAATGAATACAATGAACTTATTTGGCCAATCAACCGTTAATACAAAGTTAATGTACTGATAAACAAATTAATTCTCATCAAAAAATAAAATTATAAATGTTCCAAATTTTAACAAAAGATGTATAGTTATGAATAAATCGCATTAAGTATAAGCAAAATCATTGATAAAAAGTTTACGATGCATACAGGATACGAAGTGGCCACCTCACGTTTATCAACCGAGTACGCTATCCACTACACCACGAACAATTTTAAAATCAATGAGGACGATACGGTTGTGTTGTTCCTAGATCCCAGTAACTAGCCCGGCAACAATGCTGGCAAACAGATGAAGATCTTTCCACGATCCCAGTGGCTAACCCGCTTTAACAATTACTGGTACAGCTGTTGTGCATACATCGGTTTTTGTTTGAATGTTGCTATTTGAATGTTTGTAGAGTAATACCACAATACTACCATTATACTACAGAATACAGAAAAATTCTTCAAACAAGAGGTAAGTTAATAATAATAAATATAACAATAATACTCTTTATAGCTGTTTGTTTAATAATACAGGTTGCTACAAAATTAATAACAATCTGTCCTTTGTAGCATACTACATTACTTAGTGAAATTCCTGCCGATGGATTAGGCTAATCGTTGTGTACACGTTGAAAACAATTAATAATTGTTAAATAAGTAACTTACTAGGCCTAGGCCTTTTTAGACCTGAAAATACAATGTTGATTTTACTTACTTAAATCGTTGTGGCTTTGGTTTAAGTTAGAGGTAAGTTTTTAAGCTATATAGACCATAAAATAAGAAAGGACTTAGCATATTTGTGTCCACTTAGATCATAGTCATAGTCATAGTCATAGTCAAAGTTCTTTATTCATTTTTTGTACATAGTTTGTACAGTAAATAGCGTCATATATAATACAATACTAAATCTAATTAAAATCTACTATTTACAGTTAACCAAGCAAAAATGAAAAGTAATAACAAAAATATTTATATCTACAGTAGGTTATATCTGGGAGGTGGAAAATTCTTCTATGGAGTAAGGGGCCAGTTGTATTAAATATTCTTTCAGCAATTTCCTGAACTTATTTAAATTATTTTCTCTTCTTATGTTTTCTGGAATATATTTAAGAAAAGTATATCCTGTGTAGGTTGGTTTCTTTTCAAAAAACTTTAATCTATGTGGCAGGATAACCTCATTTCTCTTTCTAGTATTATACGAATGAGCTGGGGACTTAAAATTGATAGTTGTACAATTCTTTGCAATGAGAGTAGTTTCAATAATATATTGCCCGTAAACAGTTAAAATATTTAGATTTTTGAAATGTTCTTTTGCTGGTGCATCATACTCTAACTTAAGCATGATCCTGATTGCTCGTTTTTGCTGTTTTAATATTTTTTCCAAATTTAAATTTTTTGTTGAACCATACAGCGCTATGCAGAACAATATATGAGAGTGAACATGGGCGAAATAAATATTTTTTAATGTTTTCAGATCACAGTAATAAGACATTTTAGATAATGCGTGAATTCCTGAATTAATTTTGCCCAAAATTTTATGCACATGTTCGTCCCAACTCAGATTTTGATCTACTGTCAGTCCCAAAAAATTTATACTTTTTTCGTGTTCAATGTTATGGTTATCATGTATTATTAAAGGTTCTAGTAGTATTTTACTTTGAGCTGTCTTGAACATTACAAATTTAGTTTTTTGTGGATTTAAAAGTAAATTGTGATTTCTCAAATAGTTTCCAAGGTTTTCCAATTCAATGTAAGAACACACTTCAGTTTCTTCTTGTGAGGCAGTTGATAAAACGAGATTTGAATCATCAGCGTAAAGACACAACTTACTATTAAGCTTATAGATTAATGCGCTGTTTACTCCTCTCAGGTAGCAAAGAAAAAGCAAAGGCCCAAGAATTGATCCTTGAGGTACTCCAAACCTGATTGGCTTACAATTTGATGATATTTTAGTAATTTTATTATATTTAGTTAAGTGGGAAATTTCTACATACTGAGATCTATCATGGAGGTAAGAACTGAACCAATTTAAAGCATTTTGAGAGAGACCAAGAACCTGAAGTTTTTCTATTAGCTTTGAATGTCTAACACTATCAAAAGCTTTTGAGATATCCATAAATATACCTGTTGTAAAATTTCCTTTGTCTACTGAGTCTATAACAGACTCAATGAAAGATACAGCAGCACTAACAACTGACCTACCATGTCTGAACCCATGCTGGTTATCATCCAATAAGTTATTTGTTTCCAAAAATTCAGATAACTGCAAATGCACTGCTTTCTCAAATATCTTAGAGACAGATGATAGTACAGATATTGGTCGGTAGTTTAAAACGTCTGCTGTATCATTCTTTTTGTGTAATGGAATTATTTTTGCAAGCTTTAATTGTTTTGGAAATATGCCTGATACAAAGGACGAATTTATTAGATGACATAAGACTTTACTTAATTTACTTTTAACAGCTTTAATTACTGTCACTGGCAATTCATCATGACCATATGAATTTTTATTTTTTAAAGATTCTATAATTTTTTCCACCTCCCTTTCATTTAATTGTTTAAATCTAAACTTAGGTTTTACAGTCAGATGACAGTTTGAGTTAATGATTACATCTTCCTTGACAAAGCTACTGTCACTACTTTTATCTACGTCTGTTACACTATTAATGAAATGATCATTAAAGGTATTCGAGATTAAGTGTGGGTCAGAAATTGTTTCAGTACCTACTTTAAGATTAAAATTAGAAAATTGTTTTTCCTGCTTATCCCCAATTTCAGAGTTAATTATACTCCACACTGTTTTTTGTATGTTTGAAGAATTATTAATTTTACTGTTGAAAAAATCTTTTTTTGTTTGGATTAGTTTAGTCTTATAATCTTTCTTTTCCTGGTCTAACTGATATTTCAATCTACTATTTTTATTCTTGCGATACTCCTTGGTTAGTTCTATTATAGTAGTTCGTTTGGTTTTTAAGTCCTCTGTAATCCAAACTTGTTTTTTATTATTTTTTGTGATTAACGTTCTTGGAAAAGCTAGATCAAAATAATAAAATAATAATTTGTGAAAGTTATCATATTTATCCTCCACAGCAGCGTTATATACATCAGTCCATGTTTCTTTAGACAAAAAAGAAGAAAAAAGGTCAATGTTTACTGGTGAAAACTTGCGTATTTCTTGTTTTTTAGGACGCCCAATATTTTTTTTTAAATTGTTTGATTTAATTTCTAGTAACTGACCGTCATGATCAGATAAAAAGGTTATTAGACCTTCTACCTTAATTTTAGATGAATCTATATTTTTTATTAAAAAATTATCAATAGCTGTTTTTGTGTTTTCTGTAACCCTTGTAGGAAAATCAACTAGGTATTTCATATTATGGCTTTTTAACATTTCTTTGAATAATTTGTGTTTGTTATCATTTTTAAGTACATTAATGTTAAAATCCCCTGCTACAACCAATTTGTCACATTTCTTATCCAAATACTCAATAAGAATACTTAACCTATCTAAAAATATGCTTACAATTGAATTAGGTGATCTGTAAATTCCTACTATAATATACTTTTGTTTATTTATAATAAAGCTACTGGCACAAAACTCAAATTGCATATCTTCTAACAAAACATCACTCAGTGACTCAGGCACAGTCATCCCCCTCAACTCAAACTCCATATTTGATAAAATCATAACACCACCTTTAGATGTATTTTTTCTTGCAAAATATGATTTCACTGTGTAACAATTATTAATGTTAAGACGGTTGATTTCTTCCTCTTTCATGGCGTTTTCTGTTAATATTATAATATGAGGTTTTATTTCATTGAGTGTTACTTGTAAAGAATTGATTCTGGAAGGTAAATGCATGATATTTTGATGAAAAATTGAAACTGAATATTTGAACTGTGCTACTTTATTGGTGGAGTCACTTGATGTAACAAGTTTAAAGTCTTGTGAGGTGACTGAACCATAGAGCCACCTCTATGGTCAAAATGAATAACCAATTAAATTAAACTTGCCTATATGCTTTGTGGTTTAATTCATAAGTATTAGATGTAAGGATGTCGTTTGAAAAAAATACAAGGCCTAGCCTACCACCAATTTATCTCTACTTACTAATCTGTACCAACACTACACACTATTGCATAACATTAAACCTTTTATTAGTCTACAAATAAGTTGATAGGTTTCACTGGTTTAAGCAGTTAGTTTAAATAATTTTACGAATCGATTACCTTAAGTAACTTAGCCTATAAAGAAAACCTATGTTAACTTAGACTACCTTTAACAGTCTGTCTGGGAAATGATTAAAAAACGAAGTTAATAACAAATAATTCTGTTCATAAAATAAAATTGTAAATGCCTCAAATTCTAAAAAAAAGTAGCCAACAGTAAAGAATAAATCAGGCTGAATGTCCATTCCATGTTGACAGAATATTTTAAACAAAATTATACTGTAATCAGTTAATTATTACTCCTACACTTCATTTTATTTCATGGTTTAATAAAGCTTAAAGGTCATGTTATGAAGATGTACAGTACCGTACCGGTAAGTATTGTATTACATTTATTTCCCCATACAATTGACACATACAACAATAATCTGTGTAATATTAAGCAATTAGTGTGTCTGGTATTATTTATTGTTTTGGAGTTTGTTACATTAACTAATAGAATTCAAATGTTTTTGGTTTAATGATACAACTAGATGCCTCGAATGAACAAGAAAACAAACCAAACTAAGCAAAATGAAAAGGCTCGATTGCGAATGCAAAAGTTAAGGTAAGTTTAGGTAGAGTTTTACATTTCACAAAGAATATTTATTAAAACTTAAAATGATTCATGGTGGCAATAGAAGTGTTGCATATTTTTTCTCATAGGCCTATTCCTCTCACTCTCACATTTGCAGTCGCCTATTACACCAAGTTAATTTATTACACATATAAGCTCCAAATAAACAGTGAAAGATAACGAAAAGATAACGTAAAGAAAAGTTGTCCGCTTGTCTGTGAGTCCGTGTGTTCGCACCAAAAACTCAAGAACCGTTGCACTTATAGCGTTCAAATTTTGCACAAATAATTATGACACTAGTGGGAAGACCTCATTAAAATTCTAGACGATTCCGTTCAGTAGTAATTATAAAAACATTAAAAACATTTTTAAATTTGTCCCATAAGAATAACATTAGGAGCTACCTTCTTCTTCTTTTTATTTGTTTACATTTTGCGACCAACAATTTTGTTGTCTACTTAAGACAGAGAGAGCGACTTTTACTCTAAGCTAGGGATGTTGCGATACTATCGATACCAGTAGGTATCGATACTTTTATTGCGATACCGCTGGTATCGTATCGGTATCGGTTGTTCCGATATTTACTTGGTATCGATACCAAGAGGCCAGTATCGTATCGTAAGTATCGGAAGGTAATTTCTGACAAATCTGAGTAAAATTGCCACGCTCATGCCTTCTGCGGCTATTTTCCAAGGCTGGAGCAACAGTGACCCAAAAAAGAAATAAACTTTAACCCAATTAATTTTTTTTTTATCTAGCTTGTCTGATATGTGGTTTGAGTAAATTATGATTCACTATTCATTCATAGCATAGCACTTTACATAACTAAAACCATTGACTATATATACCGGGTTTGGGTGCAGAGTTATTTTTATTACAAGTCAATGTTAGCAACGTTGTGTTAGGCAAATAAAATGAAACCGTCGACTATTTAACATCAAATAAATAAACTAAAAAGATGGCACTTAAAGTTATTTAACAAAATAAACGTTTTTTTTATTTAGGCTGATGGTACACACGAATGTGTTACGTTGGTAATTCATTGTCTATTGAAAAGATAAATTATATAGGCATAGAACATAAGGTAAGATTAGGCCTACTTGAACTTTTATTTTTAGGTAAAATTGAAAACAAAGGTTAGCTATGTTTGGTTAATTTTATCGTTTTACATATTTAGGAAGTTTTTAGCAGCTTGAATTCGAATCCTATATTGGCTGCACTGTACTGAAATCAGAACATGACGTCACTGGTATCGAATGGATACGATACTGACGGTATCGATACTTTAGTTCCGATACTGAGCCGGTATCGATACTTTTTTGCGATATGGTATCGATACCAAATATCGGAAAGACAGTGGTATCGCAACATCCCTACTCTAAGCTATTTCATTCATGGAGTAATCAGTTTGGCTTCTATGAATATATATCATTATAATTTCACAGGTATCAGAATAATGTTGTTTAAGTTAATTAAATTTCACAACTTTCTGAATAATAAATTATAGCAGTTATATACCGTTTATGTTCAGTATTAAAATTCACCTTTAAACTAAAAATATATAGGCCTATGTATATATTTAGAACAAAGCAGCTTTTTACATTATTCAATTTAATGTTGGTGTTGAATATTAAATATTCAAAGATGTTAGTAATACTAAAATGCTATGCGAAGGGGGGGCGAAATAGGTCCACGACGTAGAGAGTGGTAAAGGAAGCGGAAAGGTGAGCAGTGCGGAGTGTGGAAATCCTCTGTGACTGTTAAATTAATATGTCTGTAATACTAAATGCTATGGAAAGAAAGGGAAACATGTCTACGATGTAGGAAGTAGTAGTGAAGGAAGTAGTCAAGGCGAGCGCTCCGGAGTGTGGAAAGCCTTTGTGACAGTTATAATAATGTATCTACAATTCTAAAAACGCATTGGGAAGGGAGAAAAACAGGTCCACGACGTAGGAAGGGGTGAAGGAAGTAGTCGAGGCGACCATTCCGGAGCGTGGGAACCCTTTGTGACAGTTAAAAAAATGTATCTGCAATTCAAAAATGCTAAAGGAAGGGAGGGAAACAGGTCCACGACCTAGGAAGTGGTGAAGGAAGTAGTCAAGGCGAGCAGTCCGGAGTGTGGGAACCCGTTGTGACAGTTGGATTAATGGATCTGTAATAAAAAAATGCTAAAGGAAAGGAGGGAAACAGGTCCACGACGTAGGCAGTGGTGAAGGAAGTAGTCAAGGCGAGCTGTCCGGAGTGTGGGAACGCGTTGTGACAGTTAGAATAATGGATCTGTAATAAAAAAAATGCTAAAGGAAGGGAGGGAAACAGGTCCATGACGTAGGAAGTGGTGAAGGAAGTAGTCAAGGCGAGCAGTTCGGAGTGTGGGAACCCGTTGTGACAGTTATATTAATGGAACTGCAATAAAAAATGCTAAAGGAAGGGAGGGAAACAGGTCCACGACGTAGGAAGTGGTGAACGAAGTAGTCAAGGCGAGCAGTCCGGAGGATGGGAACCCGTTGTGACAGTTATATTAATGGAACTGCAATAAAAAATGCTAAAGGAAGGGAGGGAAACAGGTCCACGACGTAGGAAGTGGTGAACGAAGTAGTCAAGGCGAGCAGTCCGGAGTGTGGGAACCTTCTGTGACAGTTAGATTAATTTATGTGTAATAATAAAATGATAAAGGAAGGGAGGGAAACATGTCCACGACGTAGGAAGTGGTGAATGAAGTAGTCAAGGCGAGCAGTCCGGAGGATGGGAACCCGTTGTGACAGTTAGATTAATGGATCTGCAATAAAAAATGCTAAAGGAAGGGAGGGAAACAGGTCCACGACATAAGAAGTGGTGAAGGAAGTAGTCAAGGCGAGCAGTCCGGAGTGTGGGGACCCTTTGTGACAGTGTTAATGTATCCGCAATACTAAAACTCCATAGGAAGGGAGTAAAACAGGTTCACGACGTACGAAGGAAGTAGTCAAGGCGAGCAGTCCATAATGTGGGAACCCTTTGTGGCACTTAGATTAATGTATCTGCAATATTAAAATGCTAAAGGAAGGGAGGGAAACAGGTCCACGACGTAGGTAGTGGTGAAGGAAGTAGTCAAGGCGAGCAGTCCGGAGTGTGGGAACCCTCTGTGACAGTTTCATTAATGTATCTGCAATAATAAAATGCTAAAGGAAGGGAGGGAAACAGGTCTAAGACGTAGGAAGTGGTGAAGGAAGTAGTCAAGGGGAGCAGTCCGGAGGGTGGGAAGCCGTTGTGACAGTTAGATTAATGAATCTGTAATAAAAAAAATTCTTAAGGAAGGGAGGGAAACAGGTCTACGACGTAAGAAGTGGTGAAGGAAGTAGTCAAGGCGAGCAGTCTGGAATGCGGGAACCCTTTGTGACAATTAGATTAATGTATCTGCAATAATAAAATGCTAAAGGAAGGGAGGGAAACAGGTCCACGACCTAGGAAGTGGTGAAGGAAGTAGTCAAGGCGAGCGCTCCGGAGTCTGGGAACCCGTTGTGACAGTTAGGTTAATGTACCTGCAATACTAAAATGCCATAGGAAGGGAGGGAAACATGTTTACGACGTAGGAAGTGGTGTAGGAAGTAGTCAAGGCGAGCAGTCCGGAGTGTAGGAACTGGTTGTGACAGTTAGATTAATAGATCTGCAATAATAAAATGCTAAAGGAAGGGAGGAAAACAGGTCCACGACGTAGGGAGTGGTGAAGGAAGTAGTCAAGGCGAGCAGTCCGGAGTGTGGGGAACCCTTTGTGACAGTTAGGTTAATGTACCCGCAATACTAAAATTCCATAGGAAGGGAGGGAAACATGCTTACGACGTAGGAAGTGGTGAAGGAAGTAGTCAAGGCGAGCAGTCCGGAGTGTGGGAACTGGTTGTGACAGTTAGATTAATGGATCTGCAATAAAAAAAAATGCTGAAGGAAGGGAGGGAAACAGGTCCACGACGAAGAAAGTGTTGAAGGAAGTAGTTGAGGCGAGCAGTCCGGAGTGTGGGGACCCTTTGTGACATTAGGTTAATGTACCTGCAATACTTAAATGCCATAGGAAGGGATGGTAACATGTTTACGACGTAGGAAGTGGCGATGGAAGTAGTTGAGGCGAGCAGTCCGGAGTGTGGGGACTCTTTGTGACAGTTAGGTTAATGTACCTGCAATACTAAAATGCCATAGGAAGGGAGGGAGACATGTTTACGACGTAGGAAGTGGTGATGGAAGTAGTTGAGGCGAGCAGCCTGGAGTGTGGGGACCCCTTGTGACAGTTAGGTTAATGTACCTGCAATACTAAAATGCCATAGGAAGGGAGGGAAACATGTTTACGACGTTGGAAGTGGTGATGGAAGTACTGTAGTTGAGGCCAGCATTCCGGAGTGTGGGGACCCTTTGTGACAGCTAGGGTACCTGCAATACTAAAATGCCATATGAAGGGAGGGAAACATGTTTACGACGTAGGAAGTGGTGATGGAAGTAGTTGAGGCGAGCAGTCCGGATTGTGGGAACCCTTCATTAGTTAGATAAACATATATTGGATTTTTAGATGATATAATTACGATATCGTTGTTTTAAATCATCATTGTAAGCCATACGATATTTTTTAGGAGATTCCTTACATCGTGCTTTGGCAATTGGGTTAAGTTAGATTAGTTCAGTTTGGCTTAGTTTTGTTTATGATAGGCCTCATAACAAATATGGAAATAGGCTTCATTTAATCAAAAGACATGTTGTACAGGAACGATGGATTTACCTCCTATCGATAACTGTTGGAAATCCATTACGTATATTACCAATGACTTTGCTTAATTAATGGATGAGAAGTTAGGATTGTTGTTGACTAAGATTTGGTTGATTTGCCCATACAAATAACATTGTGTTCACCAGTGTCACCGGTAAGTAGGCTAGGTGCGGGTGGACTCTTTCATTACTGCGCTCATGTTCACTCATCCCGTTACGCGCAGAAAAAGCGTACTACTAGTTTATAAAGGAATTCTGCACACTCACAGGAAAATAGCTTTACAACACCATCACCAACAGTATGTGTAGATCAGATTTACCCCTGCGATTCACACGAGCCAAGAAAAGAGGTTTTAAAGAAACATGCTAATATATAGATGACAAAAAATTATAAATATTTCTCCAGAAAAGACACATTAAATTGTCTTTTAAAGACACCATTATGATTATGATACACACCGTCTTCCATTAGGGTGCCTTGTTATTCTGAACGCAACCAATAGTACACCTCAGTAAGGCAAGTAGTATTTGACAAGTACAGGGAATTGTGCAACTGGCTTTTGCAGGGAAATCCAAAACAGATTTACTTTTTTAGCGAATTTCCCTATAGGGAAGTAGTTATTACCGTAGGTGGCACGGTAAGACCTAGGCCCGGGACCGATTTAATTTTTAATTTTGATCTCCCCAGAGGGCAAAAACACCATTCGTTTAAATTTTTTATATATGTATATATATATGTACCTTAGTACCCTAGAAACATTTTATTTAAAATAAAATGTTTCTAGGGTACTGTGGTATTTTGATTTGCTTAATAACATTTAAAGTAGCCCTCATTGATGTATACAATAACAAAATATATGTACCTATATAGATTTATATTTATATATATATATATACTGTATATATACGTCCGTAAACGCGATAACTTGAGTAATTTTTGTTCGATTTTGATTAAATTTGGTTTAGAGGTATAAGGCAGGATAAACTTGAATGAGTTCGCGAACTAGTAGGATCGGACCATGGGAACGGGGTTTTATGGGGTACAAATTGGTTTTTCTCATTTTTGACCCTCAAAACACAAAATTTCCCAATTTCTCTCTAGACGCTTTTAAAGAGCTTAAAAAAACAAATAATTTAGTATATAAAAGTATTTTTGTTCGATTATTAGTAACGGAGAAAATTTAAAAAATTGTAAATTTAAAATTCCCATGTTATTCTTATGGAGAATATTGTCAAATGTTCTAGTTTGCTTGTTTATGGATACATTTTGATCAAACTTGGCAAATTTATTTATTTTGTACTACGCTATCAATATTTTACTCAAAAACACACTTTATTAGTTTCCTTGTAGCAGCAAACCTAGGTACACATTCAACCTAATGTTATTTAAATAGGTTTAATTAAAAATCAATTCACACGAATGGAAATTCGCTTAGTCGGCAGGTTTGCTGCGGCGGGGTATTTTACATATAATTTAACTTTATTCATTGTTAAATAAACCTAAGGTAAATCCAGTATACACCACAATGCATACAGCCTATTTGCCTGATAATACTTTATTCTGGATTATAATAAGTAATAAATAAATGTTATTGAGAGTATTCAGAGATTTCCCTCTTCTATTAGGAGTACCTATTATATATTTCTAGTGCACCTGTTGCTTGAATTCGAGCAATTGCAAAGTATTACAGGCGTTATTTCAAAACAAATAACAGTAAAAATTTCCGATGACTTAAAAGAGTCAACTAAGATAATCACTCCACTCCCAGTTATCAAAACTGATAACAAACTCATTCTGAAAACGAAGTTCTTGTATGTATCATGTGTTTATTATGAACAGCTGTAATTAATACAAATTATTCGCCTGTTTAGTAAACAAAACATTTTCTTCGTAAGAAATACATCAGGGATTTTGATGGCCTGTGGGGCAAAGCCCGAGGACTTTTATTAAAGGAATTGGTGAAAGGGGGCGTCTTAACAAAAAATACTTAATTTTGACACATCGTTTGTAAAAATCTGTCCATTATTAACGGTAGTGTTTCGTAAAAATCGCCTTCACGTGTGTTATATATAAGGATATAAAATGTATATATGTAGGAATGCAGAGAGATTCATTTAAAGAAATAATTCGTAATACCTAAGAAAATCAATACTGTAGCTAGGAACGCGGCTGATGACGGCGTACATTTGAACACCTTCAATCTGAGAGATCATAGTTCATACTTTTGGATCACCCGATCTGACATATTGTTTTTTTGGGTCAACCGACCCAACTATGATCGAATGATCCAGAGTGAAATAGACAGCTAGTCTATTTTATAAGTTTACTTCACGAAGTAAAATTGTACTTCTGGTTATAACTGTACTTTTGGATTAGATCCATTTTGGATCAACCGATCGGCAATATAAACTTTGGATCATCCAATTTTAGATCATGTGAAATACTCCCCACTCAATAACACAAATTAAAAAAGTGTTTCTATATATTTTACATTCAGGACCATGCCTTTCATTAATAAAACCATCCAGTTGTTTTAATCACCAACCAGTTTGTATTAATAACCAGAGTCAACATGTGGACAGAGTTGAATTTCTTCTTGGCCATTAGCCAAGTAACTATGGCCTCTTATCTCAACTGATAACATTGACCTGCCAAACTCTTGGACTGCTGGATCAGTGTTTGCAAAATAACCTAAAACTGCAATTGCCTTTACACTCACACTTGTAGTAAATAGCATGATAACAAAGAATTGTTTAGTAAACCGGTTAGACTGGATGAAAGTTTAATTGGCCAATAATGCTGCCTCTGGGGAAAACCCCTGAGACTATAACCAAGGCCGCTGCCAGTTGACTTTGTACATAAATTTTTCCAATTAGTTTGCCGATAGCCTTTGTAATAAGAGCGGTAGGAGTTATTTTGATATTTTATGGGTTAAAACATAAAAAATTCAATTAGAGAGTACTTTTTACAACATTAGGGTTTGTAACATTTTCTTAAAGTTAAAAGCACAATAACCATTCTAATCAAAAACGTTCTAGCCTTTTTTGTGGAGATCCAATTTTTCTGTTATTTTATGGAAAAATCACCATTATAAATCAAAATTTAAAAAACATAAAGCGCTTGAGCCTGGGGATACCATGGGTTAGTACCGATATACCAAATTTAATTAAAATATTATCACAGGTGTAGTCTATAGTTTTGCACTTGCACACACACGCACTCACACCAACCATACACATAACTTCGAAAACCACTTTTTAGGGTCCAAAAAGGATATTTCCTCCCAAAACTTAAACTTTTTTTTACAAAAACAGTAGACATAGCCTACTTTCTCTGTATACAACTTATACGATTGAAAAGTAAAAATTTCAAAACATTGGTATCATGTAAAAAAGATGATTACTGTGAAGTAAGTTTTTATTACAACTTAAAATCCACACATTGAAGAGATTTCTATTATTTTGTCATATGTATTTAGATCTGGCTAGGCATTTGTAGCTGACTACTGATATATTAATTTTTTGTCTTGTATAGTAGATCTGAAAACTAGTAGCCTACAGACAGTTGACCTTCAGAATCTATCTCTCTATCTGATGAACAGCATTTATTTGTGAAAACAATGGGGTTTAAATCACTATGATGACATCATTTTTTTATGAAGGCCACGAGGCACTTTCTGCTCAAATGGAAAGACCAATCCATTATAAATATACACTAACAAGACTACAAGATCGCGCCACTCATCCTACACTCATCTCCATTCATACTTGGCTTAAAATACCTACATTGTATGGTCGCCATTTCATAAGAAAGTATTAAAGTATTGTTGTACATATAAACATTTAAATTAAAAATCATATGTTTAAATACTCAGTTTTAACCTACTTCAATTTTTGGGAAAGGTCTTATTCAATCAAAATTATGAACGTTTTGATAGCTACTTAGGGTACGAGTATAATTATGTTTGTTAGATGATGATTATTTCGCAAGTTATTAATAAATCATATCATTGTTAGCTAATTACAAAACTTGTTGTTCCCCATGTTAATTGTTAAATTCTTATATTGTTGTTTGATTGTAGTGTAAGATTTGAAATTTTTTTATATATTAAGTCATTTTTTAGTCTTCTACCTTTATGTACGACATGTATAAGCCTGAAATGTATTGTGTTGCCATCTTTGTATGCATATGTAAGATGGAATTTTCCGTAAATAAATACAAATACTAGGAAAGATGGGACGAGCTTTCTCATGTTGTTCCATTATTGTTGCCTTATTTATTTTGTATTATCAACAACTTTACAATAAGTAACATCTAATGTAAACAATTAATTTTATTATTTGTTGTTTGAATAGTCTCTATTACATAATAATATATTATACTACCTAAATAAATCCATAATTATAATTTTTTATATGATTCTTATAAGCTTTTGTAATAAAAAATACGTATTCCCCGGTTAGTTTTTAAACAGTTCCATATTCAATTTCCATTGCACAATATCTGTAGATTATTCTAGTTTGGTGCATGAGCATGACAAATCATGTAATTGTACTTTTGACACAGCTTGTTTGTTCTGTGCATCTGGCAATTACCGACATGATTCTGTACTTTACTGCAAACTGCAAAGAACCAGGAACTAACCAGCAAAATAACCACGTACTACCAGTTACCACGTCACTAGCCAGTTACAGGTTGAGCAACACTCGACAAAATGCACTGTTTGTAAACTTAGATTTTTAAGAAATCATTTCGAATGCTTTTACCAAAATTACATTGGCAAAACTTAAATTAAAGTTTCCTGTTATTGGGAACAACGTTGAAGCATTTTTACTGCATTTATCTATCATAAAATAAAAATGTATAAGAGTACTTTTGATTGGGAGGGGTGGTTACACTGCAGAGCTGTTCCACTGAATGCTCATCCTCCCTCTTTTCACGGTCGTCATATAAAAACAACTAGCCTCTTCATTTCTTCATTGTCATCCGCTTCTCCTTTCAAGGCTCGTCTCGGTGTCGTCGCTGTACAATTTCTGTGGGATTTTCTCATTTTGAGTAGGCCTACTACCTCATATTATCGTAAGTAGATTAAGCTTAATGTTTCTTTTTACTTTTAAAAGGATAAACTGAGTCTTTTCTCTTTGTCTTTAATATTATTCATCAAAAGTTCATGTTGTTACTTGTTCTGAGATACCTAATTTCTTGATGACTCGTGTTTAGAAGCAGCCTATTTTTTTACTAAGTTTGGGTACAGTTTCTTAACTGGGCTATGCTAATATCGATTGAAACTATCGAATTGAAAATATTGATTAATAAACGATATTTTTAAATATTTCTATTATAAAATTAAACTATCATAACCTTACCTAACCAACCAAACTTGCTGATGGTGAAAAAATCGCATGAAGGTTTACTAATCGAATCAATAGTTTCAATCGATATAGCATAGCCCTGTTAAGAAACTGTACCCCTAAGGTTATTGCTTCTAGCCTAAGTTTACGCCTACACTAACCTTATCAAAAAAGTGTGAACATCCTATAGGCCTATAAGTTATGATTCTATGGTTCAAAAACTTGCATAGTCTAACTTTTAACATAAGTATGGTACCTAACTTAAGTTATTACGGTAAAAAACACTTTTTACCACGAATACTTACTTAGAAAAGACTTATTATTTTTTAGGTAGGCCTACCTTCTCCGTAGGTAGCAGCAAACCTCGTTAAGACCTAAATCTTATACCTAATAAAGTTTAACCTATTTATTTGAGGAATAACTTAGCCTAAATAACTTACCTAGGCCTAGGCTAAAATGTCTTGTTTATGGAAATATTTTAGACCTTCAAAAGGAGTAACTTAAGTTATTTTTCACACTTTCATGACTATCTCAGAAAGGATGACTAGACGTTTTTGGATATTACCGGATGTCAAAACGTTCTTTTGATGAACATTTAGTGCTAAAAACAATAACTTAGAACTTGAGTTAATTTATCCGTATCCCACAAGAATGTGTATTTAATTTCAGCTAACGAGAGGCTAAGTTAACTTACTTGAGTTCAGCTAGGATCACCTTAAGTTTAAGTTCATGTTCCCCTAATATTAATGTTTAATAACCTAGGCTAGGACGTCAGTTCTAGCCAGGAACTGTTTTACACATTACTTCAGAGGCTAGTAACTGGAGATTGGAGTGCCAGTCGCGGCGACTGTCGTGTCTCGTGTGCCTCACCATAGTGATGGGATATGTACTCAAAAGAAAACTATTCCTTATTCGATAACTTAGTTGTGTTGTCTAAGTATTCGTTAATCAATAGCAGCTAGAGACGTTTCAATAACTTAGTTTTTTTCGAATGGATTTTGATTTTGGTTTAAAGTTAAAGAGTTTGTACGTAAAGTAACTAGGCCTATCGCTATGAGCTATTAGTGTTCGATTCTTTCGAATAATTGTATTCAAACACTACTTTGAATAGATTTTTCTACTAGTTTAACGAATTATTAAGTAAGCAAACTAAGTACTTAACGCATCATCACAGTCAGCTATTTGTTTGTTTCGTTCGGATGAATTTTATTCAATCACTTTTTTCAACAGATTTTTCTACTCTGTTTTTAAAGAAATTCAGTAGGCTAGTCATAAGACTGTGTGTAACTTAACTTAATCAATTTTTTTTGTTTTAGCGACTTTCCCATGTAGGGAATATTAGTGAATTTCCCATAAGATATATGGAATATTTGTGAATTTCCCATATATTAGGTAATATTAGCAAATTTCCCATATAGGGAATAAGCTATTATCGTAGTACTTACTCATGGTAAGACCTAGTCCCGGGACCGACTGAATTTTCCTTTTGAGGTCCCTAGAGGCCAAAAACACCATCCATTCAAATTCATATATATATGTGTGTGTGTATATATTTATATATAGGTATATATATATATGTCCGTTAGTGCGATAAGTTAACTCGAGCAAAAATGAGCAAGTGTAAACCTACCGGTACGTTTATTCGAACGAGTTCGCGAACCAGCATAATTGGACCATGGGAACGGGGGTTTAACTTACCGGTTTTATGGGGAAAATGAGTTTTCCCATTTTTGACCCTAAAATCAAAAAATTTGGCAATTTCTTTTTAAACCGTTTTGTAGAGCTTAAAAAAGAAATAAGTTAAGTTAGTATAATTGAAGCGCTGTTGTATGTCTAACGGTCACGGAGAAAATAAAAAAAATAGAGCAATTTAAAATTCCCATGTTATTCTTATGGAGAAAATGAAAACTGTTCTATGTAGTTTACTTGTTTGTGGATAGGCTATATAAGCTTATGTGATAAAATTTGACAAATTTATTTATTTTATCCTAATACTATTGACGTATGGTCAAAAAACACTTTTTACCTTCCCCGTAGCAGCAAACCTAAGCACTCGTTAAATCTAATGTTGTATAGGTACTTTCCTGTACATATCGTAATTGTCAGCTGATATGTTTCAATTTGTATTTGAAACAGGATTCCAGGATGGGGTAATGTTAACATCGATATATCGAGACAAAAATCATCGATAATATTGAATGTTCCCTTTAACAGGAAAGTACCGTTATATTAATTGGGAATAAATATGTCTTAGTTATGAAGTTGAAATTCGCTCAGTCTGCAGGTTTGCTGCGGCGGGGGTATATTAATACATTCTTTGAATATAAGTTAGGAAGTTAGGATACTTGCCTGCAATTTACCTTGTTCCTTATTAAAAAAAAAAAAAAAAAAAATAATGTGATCATGTAAAGAAACTCAGTTCTAGAATTTCATTCCTTTAATAACCATATTGACAGGTATAATTCATTTTAATAGATAGTATAACTTATATTATTTCTATAAGCTATTTAACGTTAGTGTAATACAGTAGTAACTTTTTTAGTGTATTATTTCTAGGAATATGAATAAAACTTAGCTAGCTGTTTACTTCTTATTCGTGTTCAAATAAATTTTTGGAATAATTATTCAAAAAACTATTTGATAGTCCCATTAATAAGTACCTCACCACCACAATAGCATCACTTAATAAATAAACTCCATATGATAATGTGGCCTGCTAAAAGTGGCCTTTGAGCAGTCGCGGTCGTGAGCCACTCGAGTGGCCAAACATGCAGGCTTTTATAGTCTCCAGGTTTGCTGCGGCGGGGGTATTTTATAAATCTGATACTAGCCTAGTAAATCACCTTTTTGTTTGTCAAAATTTAAGAAATGTCAGTTAACTTTTAGAAACATTTGTTACTAACTTATATTAATTTGACTTAACTCTCTCCCACACACGCACGCTCCACAGTATAGGTAATAACTTACATATGTTTTGTGTGTCTTTATTGTAGAGCTAATCCTGGGGTTGTGCTATTATTGTATCAGTGGAGCAAAAAACAAAAAACTTAACTTATCCTTAAGCACAAAAATACAGACCGTACAATGCAGACCCTTAATATTGGTTGCGTTAAGGCAGGACAATAACTAGGCGGTTAAGTTGACGCCCAAATATTTTTGTGCCTGGGTGTCACCTGATAAAGGACATAAGGCCTACGTTGCTTTGATTAACTTAGACATTCACATTGCCAGCAAACACAAGAGCGAGTAGTTTCCTTTCTTTTTTCTTCTAGCTTCAATCCCACAAAAGTGTAAATATTTGCAGGGTTTAACATTCATCCTAGTTGATGAGAAAAAATCGTGTTCCATTTGTAGGACACATTATAACTTATCTACAAGTAATGTAGGCTACCGGTAGTTGTAGTTGAAGTCAGTCAATTTAATAAATTAAGTTTACAGTAATCTTCCTTATTATCATGTCCTACAAGATGAGATGGGGCAGATAGTGGTGACCATTGACCATTACAATAGGAGAAGGGGGCAAACTTAAAAAGCTTGAGGTTATATTGCCATAGCCTATGTAAAAACATAACATTAGTTACGGTCATTTATTATTATGTCTCTTAAAAGTGAGGGGATGATCGGACCCTAACACCTCCTTGTCATATCCTTTTGCCACCACTATTAGATGGAGCCCTGAAATAAATATTTTTTCATTGATTAATAAATAAGGACTTTTATGTCATCGATGTTTTCTCATGGAATCTGTGTTCCTTAATTAGTGATATAAATTTAGTAAGGTAGTTAAATAAATTTAAGTGCTACTCCACTTACAAAATAAATAGTCTAAACTCATTTAGGCCTAATAATTGTTGCACCAGGCCTAATTACGGCAAGCTTGTAACTTAGATCTACAGTTACTTATTCCCTTTGTTCAAATAATGATTAACTTAACCCTTTGTCTGTGACACCACGGATCTTTCCTCCGGAAAAAAAAAACTTCATGTGTCAACGATCGTGCTGTTTATGTTTGCTATGTATTTTATAAATATACAAAGTAAGAGTTTTTATTGATTTTATGTACATTTATTGATTAGAAATGGCTTAAATACATTTTTGTATTATTATATGTACAAAACACAGTGTTTGTCTAATTTTCAACACCCGGAAAAAAACTCTGTGCGTCACCTTCATGTTTTAACATCAAAGACCCCGACGAAGGGTTAACTGAAGTTTTTATAACATTTAGGATTTAAGAAAAAAATATTCTATTTTTTAGATTTAAAATGGGCTTCTTGGCTTGGGCTGCAGTGACAGTTATTGGTGCAGGTGTAACCACAGTTGCACCATTTCTGGCACCCGCCGTGTTGCCGGCAATTGGTTTTGGAGCCGCAGGACCTGTAGCTGGCACCCTTGCTACAGCTGCCCAAGCATATGTCGGTAACGTAGCGGCTGGATCTGTATTTGCTGCTTGCCAGACAGCGGCAATGGCGGCCCCAACTCTATAGAGGGTAAGTTACTAATTATGTAACTTCAGTGTGTCTATTTTGTATTGTTTTATCGTTCAAACAAATGTTAAACCAGCATCAAGCTAGGTTCTGCCCTTGAGTACCAACCTAATAAATAAATAGCTGAGTAGCAGGTTGAGTGAAGTTTGAGTGACGTTTGGCTACCATTTCTAATGTGTAACAGCTATCCATCTTCCGGACAAAATACTATTCAATTGAATACTTTAACTGAATTCAGTTGAATAGTAAGTTGCTTCAAAGATAGATAGCTGCAATGCATCCAAAATGTCAGCCTCTAGTCAAGCTTATTCAATGACGTGATCATCAGCCAAAAATACTTTGAATTCAATTGAATAATAAGTTTCTTCAAAGATGGATGGCTGTTATGCATCCAAAACTTCAGCCTCTATTTAAGCATCAAGGACGTGGTCACCACCTGAAGACCTAGATTTGAAAATCTACCGAGACCGTGGGAGCATATCATCTAGTGCTCCATATAAAGATTGCCAGTTTTATACAAAACGTAGTATTTTTTTATGGTTCAAACCGGACAGTTAACCCTTTACATGATTGGATTTTTAATAAATCAAGGAACATAATATTCTTACATTTCCCTTCCATATACATTCTCAGTTGTCCGATGTTTCAAAAATAAATTATTATCTTTTCAATCGCAATACCATCCAATGCTCTCAGGCACAATATTAACAATAAGCACACAGGACAAAATTCCTTGAAAGAAATATTTTAAAACAGTACAGTTGCCTATAAGCTATAAGTAAGTTCTGAAACTTAAAAAAGTGGAGCAACACACCAAGAAATTTGGGAGAGCGGTGAAACGCTTACTAGTAGAACAAGCTCCCTAAAAAAGCGAGATCTATAACAAAATTTTAAGTTGCCAATCAAGTTAAGATAGGATGCTCTTCTTTTGAATTTTTGTAGTTATACTATTTAAAGTTTTGTTTTATTTAAATTCTAGGTAAACCTTGTGACACTATTATACAGATTTTCTGTGCAAAATAAAGATGATTTGATTTGACTTGGTTAAAAAGCCTAGCGATTCAGTACAGTGCAGAGAAAACATTAAATGGTTCATTTAAGTGGTGTCTAGCATTAGTTACTGGTGTCTATGGGAAAAGTCCAACATTGCTCCAAAGCTACAACTACAATGCTCAAAGTGGAGGAAGACCCCGTGCCATTTGTTTGGGCTCTTCCTTGCTCGTCAGAAGTATATTTCCGTTCAACACAAGAGCTGAAAGCACACTGTCATCCCATTAACAAATTTTGTCTATACCTTGCTTAACATATGAAAATGTATCTTTCTGAATTGTAAGACTTGTAATAATAATAAACATTTTTTTTTGTACGGTTGTAATAAAAATCTCTTAAAGAATACAAGACCGCACCATGCGCCCAGACTAAATGTGACTACTGTAACTTCATTATTTTTTGTGGTGTTTCCGGACCAATTGATTGACAAATAAATAAAAGGTTAAAATATCTGATTGTTGCCTTGTGGTCCAAAGTATTGTCCTAGTGGATTACAGGATTATCTTCATTTCGGCGTGAGCACCATTGTCGGATAGTTCTTACACGGATCCGATGATGGCGCTCGCGCCGATATGTACATAATCCTGTAATCCACTAGGACAATACTTTGGACCACAAGGCGACAATCAGGTTTTTCAACATTTTATATATTTGACTATTGTAATTCTTTTAGGTTTTGTAAGAAACAATCTATTCATTTTAAATAGGCTATTAGTTTTAGTACGATTTGTTTTTTTTTTTAACTTAAACAAGATCTTATGTTTCAGGTTCAGGGAGCCCATTGTGCCAATGTAAGCTTCAACACTTTTTCTTCAGTACAGTATTAATTACTTGAATTTTGACATATGAAAATGTATCTTTCTGAATTGTAAGACTTATAATATTAATAAACATTTTTTTGTACGGTTGTAATAAAAATCTCTTAAAGGTAATTGTTTATTTCTTTTCCGATAAATTTCTTACCCTTATGGTATTTATATAGGTAGCCTACAGTTCTTGACCCAGTATAGTTACTCAGTTATCTGACCTGAGGTCTGAAGGTAGCATGGTCAGAAAAATGGCTCTAAAAATTCAGTGTTGTGACAATAATAAAACCATTTTTCACTCATACTGCAACAAAAACAGCCCTAGAGAGTAAAAAGTATGTATTGATTGTTTTAATCGGTTGTAGCTTATTATTTCATTCTTGTCAATAGTTCAACATATCTATTGTATAATGTACTAACACAATTCGTTACTAAACCTCACCTTTCTGTTCAAATAATGGTGCAATGAGAAATCGATTGGAGTTGGTCACAAGGCTGGGAAAAATCTAGTTTCCGTCCTACAGCCCTTATATGAACTGTTGAAGAAAACCTAGCTAACATATCATTTTAAGTTTGTTTGATCATGTATAGGGTGGGTAAGTGCACCAGTGAATGCCTGTTGTGTATAAAAACATAACTTAACTTTTGGTTGTCTAGGTATATCACAGTTTTAAAAGTTACTTCGGAGTCTTAACATTGGAATCTACCTTGTCACTGCTCCAAAAATAAGTGTCGATCATCCTTTTGCAACAAACAACATAGCAATCTGCCGAGGAAATTATTGAGATACTAGATGACCCGTGCTGCTCCGCAGCATTGAAATTAATAATAAAAAAATAAAATACTAAACTTAATAAGGGCGGTACAACTTTAATTAAACTCTTATAGGGCTGCTGGATTAATTTCGCCTTATGACCAAATTAAAGTATAACACATTCCATATAACACAGAGAAAATCGTCCCGATGTATTTTTTTCCGTTTTGAAAATCAATTAATCCAGAACAATATCCACACACTTCCTAAAAGCACCTACAGAGAAAGCACGTACATTTGTTAACTCATATGTAACACAGCGTGAATGAGGCTTTAATAAGAATGTTTTATTAACAACAATATTTCTTGTAAAATAGACATCTCTGTCGGTAGAATTGCATGTACGCATATTCTCAGGAGTATTTCCCTCCATCTGGTAATCTTTATTAATATTACGACTTTTATAATACTTCCTTCCAAACAATGTTTGCTGTTCGTCCACCTTTTGATTTAGTTTCTACTTTTACAGTATCGAAAGATTTCCCTCTCGATAAGGCGACGTACAACTGACAGTGACTAAATACTGGTTCAGGCAAGTACACACCAACTCGATCAATCGTTTGGCCCTGCGCCTTGTTGATGGTCATGCAGAACGCAACCTTTATGGGGAATTGTCTTCGTTTGAAAGAAAATGGTACTGTAGAATCTGATGGAGAGAGATCAATGCGGGGTAATAGTGCACGTTGTCCAATATTTGTGCCAGTTATGATTTCTAAGTCTAAACTGTTTTCATACATTTTCTTGACAATAATTCTTGTTCCGTTTAGAAGACCTGCTGTGTAGTTTATTTATTTTCATATAAGAACCTTCGGTAAAATTCCGGCATCATTTGTGTAATTAATTATGATTATTAAGATTGGCATAGTGCTGAATCACAAACAAACCAAATGGATCCAAAATAGAATTACCTCAACAGTACCTGTTGATTTTGACGGGTTTAACCTTGTATTTTTTATTTTTTTTTTTTTTTGTATTTTGTATATTGTATCTTAAACCGATGCTTGTTGTGAAATCTGGACATGCATAACTTCAATTTGAAAATTCAATCATGAAAATTGGTCGAGTAGAAGAGCCAAACGAACTGGGAAATGAAAAACTAAATTTAACTACCAATAGAGCAAATTTATTTTACGGGAAAAGAGAAACAAAATTTAACTTCTATAAGAAATACATGGAGAGGAAATTTTTTGTACGTATAAACCAAGTGGAGTTATAGATAAATATTTGCCGATGCTTGATGGAAAATCTGTGCGTGCATACCTTCAATTCGAGACCTCAATCATGAAAATCGGTCGGGTAGATGAGCCAAACGAACTCGGCAAAGAGAAACAAAATTTAACTCCCATAAGAAATACATGGGGAGCAAATTTCGTTTACGTAGAAATCGCGTGGAATTATAGATACGTTGATGCCGATGCTTGATGGCAAATCTGTACGTGCATACCTTCAATTCGAGACCTCAATCATGAAAATCGGTCGGGTAGAAGAGCCAAACGAACTCGGCAAAGAAACCCAAAATTTAACTCCCATAAGAAATACATGGGGAACAAATTTCGTTTACGTATAATCCACGTGGGATTATAGATACATTTATGCCGATGCTTGATGGCAAATCTGTGCGTGCATAACTTCAATTTGAGACCTCAATCATGAAAATCGGTCGGGTAGAAGAGCCAATCGAACTCGGCAAAGATAAACCAAATTTAACTCCCATAAGAATAACATGGGGAGCAAATTTCTTTTACGTATAAGCCGAGTAGGATTATAGATAAATATATCCCGATGCTTGATGGCAAGTCTGAGCGTGCATACCTTCAATTTGAGACCTCAATCATGAAAATCGGTCGGGTAGAAGAGCCAAACGAACTCGGAAAAGAGAAACAAAATTTAACTCCCATAAGAAATACATGGGGAGCAAATTTCGTTTACGTAGAAATCGCGTGGAATTATAGATACGTTGATGCCGATGCTTGATGGCAAATCTGTACGTGCATACCTTCAATTCCAGACCTCAATCATGAAAATCGGTCGGGTAGAAGAGCCAAACGAACTCGGCAAAGAAACCCAAAATTTAACTCCCATAAGAAATACATGGGGAACAAATTTCGTTTACGTATAATCCGCGTGGGATTATAGATACATTTATGCCGATGCTTGATGGCAAATCTGTGCGTGCATAACTTCAATTTGAGACCTCAATCATGAAAATCGGTCGGGTAGAAGAGCCAATCGAACTCGGCAAAGATAAACCAAATTTAACTCCCATAAGAATAACATGGGGAGCAAATTTCTTTTACTTATAAGCCGAGTAGGATTATAGATAAATATATCCCGATGCTTGATGGCAAATCTGTGCGTGCATACCTTTAATTTGAGACCTCAATCATGAAAATCGGTCGGGTAGAAGAGCCAATCGAACTCGGCAAAGATAAACCAAATTTAACTCCCATAAGAATAACATGGGGAGCAAATTTCTTTTACGTATAAGCCGAGTAGGATTATAGATAAATATATCCCGATGCTTGATGGCAAGTCTGAGCGTGCATACCTTCAATTTGAGACCTCAATCATGAAAATCGGTCGGGTAGAAGAGCCAAACGAACTCGGAAAAGAAAAACCAAATTTTTTTAATATATAAGATAATAACAATATGTTTATTGGACCTAACCTGATTCAACTTGCATTTAAGGGGTTTTACAGTTAGTTCCTTTAATCAAAAAGGTATTTTGTGTTTAATTAATTTGACTGAGCAAGGATTACAAATAAATAACCCTTCAAAAATTCATACAAAAATTGACAAAAAAGTAAAAGGTAAGAAATTTGAAACTTCATACCTTACAAACCTACTAAAAAGTAGAATCTTTTCATTAACAAAACGTAACCTACATATACACCAGGACAGGACCATTTTTGCTTATTAAGTCAACATCTCTTTACATTGTCTTTACATTGTTTCAATACTTGTTTTTTTGTCCTTTTTCAAACATTTGGACTTGTTTAATGACCTAGCTTAGGTATAACATTTCTTTGAAATATCTATGGATTATTTTATACGTTACCTAGATACCAAAAAAACATAACATTGTCAACAATTGTAAATTGTCTGTTGTCAAAGTCTGCTACTAAAAGTGACCTATAATTCTATTAGCTACAGTTAAGTAATTGTCATTTACTTGGTTATTCATGACTCGCAGTTCAGTGAAAAATTATTCAGTAAAATCTGTACATACTAAACCTTTATGTTTTTAGAGTATAACTTGCATAGTGTTACGTACTTATTGAATTAAATAATTATAACACATAATTGTAAAAGCCCCGTTCACACCGGGCGAGTTTACAAGCTACACGCAGGCTTTTTTACACTCAGCTAGTAAAATAGCTCAGTGTGATTGACGTACTCGCTCAAAAGCTGCTTGTAAAAAGGCTCTGGAAAAAGTTGACGATGCCGCTACTTTACATGCCAACTCGCCAGCTTTTGAGCGAGTAGGCGTGTAAAGTAGCCCAGTGTGAACTCAGTTGCTTGTGCTTGTGCGCATGTTATTCGAAGATGTCGGAGGATTCAGTTCAAGCTAGCTACTGAGCGTGTGAACGAGGCTTAAGAACTAAAAAATAATGTCTTGTTTTTATTAATTTCTCAATCTTAGAATTGTAAATATTACATCAGCTGTAAATAGGAATAAAATTAATTAATGAGTCCAGACTAACAGATATAATAATGTGGGTGAATAAAAAGTCAAGACCCCCCCCCCCATCTAATAATTTTCCAAGTCAATATACAGAGATATCCTTTTGGTGGTCGTGCAATCTTAGCAGGAAGTTTCATTTTATGATTTTGAAATTTTGGATTGTCCCCCCAAGAGGGGGGATTTGGGGGGCAACTCAAATACTTTAAATGTAAACCCCCCTCAAGTGACACCTCATTTTGAAGTGTTTACAAAAACTTAAAGAATGGTGAAAACTAGAGATCGCTATCTCTTCTCTATTCAAAATGGTAGCCCGTCAAATGTTGTGGAAAATCAATGGTAAAATTAATTCGTAATGGTAATATTGGCTACAATTTTGGCTAGAGAAGAGATAGCAAACTCTGGTTTTCACCATTCTTTAAGTTTTTGTAAACACTTCAAAACAAAGTGTCACTAAATGGGAGTTTACATTTAAAATTTTTGACTGTCCCCCCAAAAGGGGATTTGGGGGGCAACAAAAACTTTTCAATGTAAACCCCCATCAAGTGACACCTCATTTTGAAGTGTTTACAAAAACTTAAAGAATGGTGAAAACCAGAGTTCGCTATCTCTCTTCTATCCAAAATGGTAGCAAATATTACCATTGATTTTCCACAACATTTGATGGGCTACCATTTTGGATAGAGAAGAGATAGCGACCTCTAGTTTTCACCATTCTTTAAGTTTTTGTAAACACTTCAAAATTAGGTGTCACTTGAAGGGGGTTTACATTTAAAATATTTGAGTTGCCCCCCAAATCCCCCCTTTTGGGGGGGAACTTTAAAATTTCAAAATCATAAAATGAAGCTTCCTGCTGAGATTGCACGACTCCCGACAAAAGGATATCTCTGTATATTTACTTGGAAAAATATTAGAGGGGGGTCTTGACTTTTTATTCACCCTGGATAACAGTTCTCCTCTGGACTCATTAATTAATTTTATTTCTATTTAAACAGCTGATGTAATATTTACAATTCTAAGATTGAGAAATGAATAAAAGCAAGACATTATTTTGTATTCATTTCTCAATCTTAGAATTGTAAATATTACTACAGCTGTAAATAGAAATAAAATTAATGAGTCCAGACTAACAGATGTAACAGATATAACTACAGTTGAACCTCTATAAGACGAATTTCAAGGGGTACGGGAAAAATTCGTACTATAGAGGTATTCTTAATAAAGAGGGTCGTTTTATCGAGGTTTAATGCTGCTGTTATTCTTCTTATAGAGGTTTCTCCTCGCTCCAAGGTTTCTCCAAAAACAATGACTGAGGAAGGAGGAGGGATGGGTGGGGGTTTCATGTTGAGACAAGCTTCTGTTTGGAGTACAAACTACGTACTATGGAGGTTAAGATTATGATAAATTCGTCTTATAGAGGTCACGTTCGTCTTGTAGAGGTTTTGTGCTAAGAATATTCGTTGTATAGAGGTTAATCAGTCCTAGTCCATGTCACAAACAAATTCGTCTTATGGAGGTTTTTAACTTAATTACTACGTTGTATAGAGGCGTTTTTAGCATTGACCTATATGAAAGTGTCAAGGGGATTAAGAAAAATTCGTCTTATCGAGGAATTCGGTTTATCGAGGTTCGTACAAACGAGGTTCAACTGTATATAATAATATATAACACATAGATTTATTCATACCCTCCATACAAAAAAAATCTCTGACCCAGCAAACCGAACGCTTGATTTCACATTGATAAATTCAAGATTACAATAACAATTTGCCTTGTCTTGGTGGGGAGGTATACTTACAAAACATTAATAGAGAAGATTAGGACAACTCAAACTTTTCTTGCGTATGGTTCCCAGATTCAAACCATTATTATCCAATCCGTTCAACATCTTATTATTTTTACAGTCCTAAAAATTTTTCTTAATCTGGAGCGGAAACAGAGAAAATATAATTCCAATTCATCCTCACATTACAAGAAGTTGTGCAAATAAATCTATGAAATTACCCAAAGTAAATAAAAAAAAAGTAAATAAAACTTTTTTTACTCATTTATTTCAATAACTTTACTTGGGTCCTAAATTTTACAATCAACTTCCGATCCGATTCATATTAAAAATACATTAAATTTTTAATATTTTTGTAAAAGAACAATCACTTGGCTTAGTTCTCAACAGCATGTATAGGTTTTCTCGCCAAATCTTTAGTATAAGATGTGTTACCTTATACTGGCTGTTACCCATGGGCTTCATGGGACTTCATAAACTATTGATTGGTTAAGTGTTAAGCTGATGTAAACAAAACAGAATACAGTAAATACAAACAAATAACCACACCTGTCATTATAAGGTAATAAATTGAAAGAATGACATAATAAGTACAGCTGAGGTATTTTTAACATTATATAGGTGTATGGAATAGAAAGGAATTACAACCTTAAAGGGCAATTTATGAAATAATGGATAGTTTTGCTTAAGGTTTCTCGTCATGACGAATATTTTAAGTATATTTGGTTTATGGGGGTGTGACTTGTAGTTTTCTCAAAAGTTCATGGGTACTTAGGGATTTATATATGGATGGATGGATGGATTATTATTATGTGTATTTTTTATGTTCTTAATCTAAGTTTGCACAGATGTTACAGCAGGTGGATAAAATATATTTGTCATCCGATGCTAGGATGATTGTAAAATAACCCTCCAAAAAATGTTATTTGAAATGGGAAACAAATTCATTTATTCAAACCTCCAAGCAATATATTTCCATTCACTTAGTCTGCAGGGTTGCTGCGGAGATACCCAAATGGTAATCTTTTACTAATGAGATTGCCAATTTTCCCCAATTTTTTCATCATTTTTTGAAGGACGTCCTGGGTGCTTATATCTTTGATACTTTCTCTCCCTTCTTTGAAACATTTAACCACCCAAACCTAGTTATGTGATATACAACATCCCCTTTTGTTGTATAAGTTGAACAACACCGCTTGTTCAACACAACAATGGTTGTTTAGTTGTTGGCTAAGTCTCTACTGTAGATTCATCAAGTTTATTCACTGAAAATTGAAAGGTTGCTCAGTCACGCCATTCGTCTGATATACTTATACTTTACAAGAGGCAAATACACAATCTGACACAAAGACTCTGGCCACTGACTGAACTAAGCCACAGAGAAGTAAGCTATACAAAGTACATGCTTATGGAACAACGCTTTTAGCTTGGTAATGGTGGGGCGGAAATATACTTGTACCGAGCCAGGAAGAGCCCGAACGGCTATTATTTACAACAGCAGTTATACCGCACAGGCTTTTACTACATCCTACATGTACATGATGGGGAGGGGAGAGGAGAGCGGAAGGGGACAGGGGACGACCAGTTAGACACAAGCGACTGATGCTAGTTATACCTTAAGTGTACCATTGAATGTCTCCTCTGTATATCTTACTTCTCTGTGACTAAGCATCCTAATGTAGTTGAATGGACCAGAATGAGGAGGGAGGATGTCTAGTGATTCAGCGGGCAATACGGTGGTTGCCATGAGGCTCTTGAAGTACATTTGTCTCTATTAATACAACTCTTGTTATTTGTTAGCCACACCTCATATTCTTACCAATCACTTTAACCCTTCCCGGATGGGCAAAATCGTGACATAGAACAGGGAAAAATTATAGGAAAAAAATAAAATTAATTTTCCTCATTTTTGTGTTTTGTTATACAAGTAGGCCTATACAAAAAATAATCAATGAAATACTTGATACTGTAAAAATAATTTTTTACTCTTAAAAAAATAAAACTATATGGATATATCCGCTGCCCGTCCGTGGATGAGTAGAATACCCCCGTCGCAGCAAACCTGCAGACTAAGCGAATTTCCATTTGCCTGATTGGATGTACACTAAAATGTCTCCAATATCACATTTATTCCCTATTTAAATAACATTAGTTTAACGAGTACTTATAGGTTTGCTGCAACAGGGAGGGTAAAAAGGTTTTTTTTTTGTAAAATGTAATAGTTTAGTATGAAATTAATGCATTTTCCAAATTTGATCAAAATATGTTCATAAACAAGCAAACTACAACAGTTTACTTATTCTCCCTAAGAATAACATGGAAATTTTAAATTTACAGATTTTTGGAATTTTCTCCGTAACGATTAGGCGCATATTAATGCTTCAATATACTAAATTATTTGTTATTTGAAGCTCTACAAAATGGTTTGGAAAGAAATTGCTCAATTTTAAGTTTTTAGGGTAAAAAATGGGAAAACACAATTTTTACCCCATAAAACCCCCCATAAACCCCTGTTCCCATAGTCCGATCATGCTGGTTCGCGAACTCGTTTGAGTAAACGTAGGTTTACACGTTTGTACCAAATTTCATCAAAATCGGATGATTTTTGCCCGAGTTATCGCGCTAACGGACACATATATAAATATATATATAATTTGAACGGATGGTGTTTTTGGTCTCTAGGGACCTCAAAACGAAAAAGTAAATCGGTCCCGGGTCCAGGTCTTACCATGAGTACAACGGTAATAGCTTATTTCCTATAGGGGAAATTCGCTAAAAGCAGCGGATATATCAGCCACCCGTCTTTGAAGATATGACCATGACAACGTTAGGCGATAAATAAAGTAAAATATGTAAACAATAAATAAAGACAACGTAGTGTTGAGCGTGAAACGTCAAGGGGAAGCGTAGGAGAGGTGGGTGGTGTGCAGAAGAGGGGGAGTGTGGGAGAGAGCATGAAAGTGGCACCTTGGTGCCGCGAAAGGTTACTGCTCAAGCACCTGCCAGTCTGTCTGAAGAGAAAGAGGATAAATCCGCTTCCTCTCCAGAACATCAAAAATCATAAGCAGATATATCTGCCACCCACTGAGCTAAAATTATAACTGGAGGTAGCACTGCCATGGCAGAAGTCTGTCAAAAGCGTGTCGCTGATTTTGTTAGGTTGGTATAGCAGCAGGTTTTTTCATCCAATAACATGGCTTCTATAACTAGGTTTGCATAGCAGTGAGTTTTTTCACCCAATAACATGGCTTCTTTATAACTCACACCTCACGCAAACATGGCGGCTGGCGACACGCAACGTTGACATTCAGTGCTACCTCCAGTTAGAATTATAGCTCAGTGCTGCCACCCGTCCTTTATCGCCAAAGACTTAGGTGGATAAATCCGTCACCCGTCTGTGAAGGGTGAAGAGTCGATCGTACAACTTAATATGTAATGGTCCCTTATATAAATTTAAATACCCCCGCCGCAGCAAACCTGCCGACTAACGAATTTCCATTTGTCTGAATTGATTTTCAATAGAATTTATTTAAATAACATTAGGTTTAATGAGTGCCTAGGTTTGCTGCTACAAGGAAACTAATAAAGTCTGATTTTTAGTAAAATCCTATCCTATACTCTAATACGAGCAATGTTTGCTTGTATGCTTGCTTGCTTGCTTGCTTGCAGAAAGATCTCGAAAACGGCTCCGACGATTTTCTTCAAATCTTGTAAATAGTTTATTTTTGGCCTAAAAACGAGTTTCATGCAGTTAGAACTGCCAACAAAAATCTAATTACGTAGAAAAATGAAACTGAAAATCACATTTTTTTTACATTAGTCTTATGGGTTGCTAGGTAACCATGTTGGATGAATTAAATAACAAGGATAAAGTAAACAAAAGACTTGAAGTTGTAGCATGTGTTCATAGTAAGCCAACTACCCACAGTATACTAGCAAATTACAAATACAGTACAAAAGGAAAACATCACTTAATAATTAGCATAATATTTAGCAAAGATTATACTGAAGATTACTCGATACATTGTAGGGAGTATTAGTCTATGGTTTTATCTATGATTGTAGTCAAGGGCAGCAGTGCGAAGTCTGGGATCTGTTTATGACGATTAGATTAGATTAAGGTATCTGCAATCCTAAAATGCTATGGGAAGGGAAGGAAACAGGTCCGCGACATAGGAAGTGGTGAAGGAAGTAATAAAGGCAATCATAAAATGCTATGGGAATAGAGGGAAACAGGTCCGTGACGTAGGGAGTGATGAAGGAAGTAGTGAAGGCGAGCAGTCCGGAGTGTGGGGAATGTTTATGACGATAAGATTAGGGTATCTGCAATCCTAAAATGCTATGGGAAGGAAGGAAAACAGGTCCGCGACGTAGGAAGTGGTGAAGGAAGTAGTCAAGGCGAGTAGTCCGGATTGTGGGAACTGTTTATGACGATTAGATTAAGGTGACCGCAATCTTAAAATGCTATGGAAAGGAAGGAAAACAGGTCCGCGACATAGGAAGTAGTAAAGGAAGTAGTCAAGGCGAGCTGTCCGGAGTGTGGGAACTGTTTATGACGATTAGATAAGGGTATGGGCAATCCTAAAATGCTACGGGAAGGGAGGGAAACAGGTCCGCGACGTAGGAAGTGGTGAAGGAAGTAGTCAAGGCGAGCTGTCCGGAATGTGGGAACTGTTTATGACGATTAGATAAGGATATGGGCAATCCTAAAATGCTATGGGAAGGGAGGGAAACAGGTCCGCGACGTAGGAAGTGGTGAAGGAAGTAGTCAAGGCGAGCTGTCCGGAGTGTGGGAACTGTTTATGACGATTAGATAAGGGTATGGGCAATCCTAAAATGCTATGGGAAGGGAGGGAAACAGATCCGCGACGTAGGAAGTGGTGAAGGAAGTAACAAAGGCAATCATAAAATGCTATGGGAATAGAGGGAAACAGGTCCGTGACGTAGGAAGTGATGAAGGAAGTAGTGAAGGCGATCAGTCCGGAGTGTGGGGAATGTTTATGACGATAAGATTAGGGTATCTGCAATCCTAAAATGCTATGGGAAGGAAGGAAAACAGGTCCGCGACGTAGGAAGTGGTGAAGGAAGTAGTCAAGGCGAGTAGTCCGGATTGTGGGAACTGTTTATGACGATTAGATTAAGGTGACCGCAATCTTAAAATGCTATGGAAAGGAAGGAAAACAGGTCCGCGACATAGGAAGTGGTGAAGGAAGTAGTCAAGGCGAGCTGTCCGGAGAGTGGGAACTGTTTATGACGATTAGATAAGGGTATGGGCAATCCTAAAATGCTACGGGAAGGGAGGGAAACAGGTCCACGACGTAGGAAGTGGTGAAGGAAGTAGTCAAGGCGAGCTGTCCGGAATGTGGGAACTGTTTATGACGATTAGATAAGGATATGGGCAATCCTAAAATGCTATGGGAAGGGAGGGAAACAGGTCCGCGACGTAGGAAGTGGTGAAGGAAGTAGTCAAGGCGAGCTGTCCGGAGTGTGGGAACTGTTTATGACGATTAGATAAGGGTATGGGCAATCCTAAAATGCTATGGGAAGGGAGGGAAACAGATCCGCGACGTAGGAAGTGGTGAAGGAAGTAACAAAGGCAATCATAAAATGCTATGGGAATAGAGGGAAACAGGTCCGTGACGTAGGAAGTGATGAAGGAAGTAGTGAAGGCGATCAGTCCGGAGTGTGGGGAATGTTTATGACGATAAGATTAGGGTATCTGCAATCCTAAAATGCTATGGGAAGGAAGGAAAACAGGTCCGCAACGTAGGAAGTGGTGAAGGAAGTAGTCAAGGCGAGTAGTCCGGATTGTGGGAACTGTTTATGACGATTAGATTAAGGTGTCCGCAATCTTAAAATGCTATGGAAAGGAAGGAAAACAGGTCCGCGACATAGGAAGTGGTGAAGGAAGTAGTCAAGGCGAGCTGTCCGGAGAGTGGGAACTGTTTATGACGATTAGATAAGGGTATGGGCAATCCTAAAATGCTACGGGAAGGGAGGGAAACAGGTCCACGACGTAGGAAGTGGTGAAGGAAGTAGTCAAGGCGAGCTGTCCGGAATGTGGGAACTGTTTATGACGATTAGATAAGGATATGGGCAATCCTAAAATGCTATGGGAAGGGAGGGAAACAGGTCCGCGACGTAGGAAGTGGTGAAGGAAGTAGTCAAGGCGAGCTGTCCGGAGTGTGGGAACTGTTTATGACGATTAGATAAGGGTATGGGCAATCCTAAAATGCTATGGGAAGGGAGGGAAACAGATCCGCGACGTAGGAAGTGGTGAAGGAAGTAACAAAGGCAATCATAAAATGCTATGGGAATAGAGGGAAACAGGTCCGTGACGTAGGAAGTGATGAAGGAAGTAGTGAAGGCGATCAGTCCGGAGTGTGGGGAATGTTTATGACGATAAGATTAGGGTATCTGCAATCCTAAAATGCTATGGGAAGGAAGGAAAACAGGTCCGCGACGTAGGAAGTGGTGAAGGAAGTAGTCAAGGCGAGTAGTCCGTAGTGTGGGAACTTTTTATGACGATTAGATTAAGGTGTCCGCAATCTTAAAATGCTATGGAAAGGAAGGAAAACAGGTCCGCGACATAGGAAGTGGTGAAAGAAGTAGTCAAGGCGAGCTGTCCTGGGTGTGGGAACTGTTTATGACGATTAGATAAGGGTATGGGCAATCCTAAAATGTTATGGGAAGGGAGGGAAACAGGTCCGCGACGTAGGAAGTGGTGAAGGAAGTAGTCAAGGCGAGCTGTCCGGAGTGTGAGAACTGTTTATGGCGATTAGATTAAGGTATTTGCAATCCTAAAATGCAATGGGAAGGGAGGGAAACAGGTCCGCGACGTAGGAAGTGGTGAAGGAAGTAGTCAAGGCGAGTAGTCCGGAGTGTGGGAATTGTTTATGATGATTAGATTAAAGTATTTTCAATCCTAAAATGCTATGGAAAGGGAGGGAAACAGGTCCGCGACGTAGGAAGTGGTGAAGAAAGTAGTCAAGGCGAGTAGTCCGGAGTGTGGGAACTGTTTATGACGATTAGATTAAGGTATTTGCAATCTTTAAATGCAATGGGAATGGAGGGAAACAGGTCCATGACGTAGGAAATGGTGGTGAAGGCGAGCCATGTGGAGTTTGGGAATGGATTTATGCATCTCCAATACTAAGGTGCTTTCAGAGTGAACTAATGATTTTCCCCGAGCAAAGCTCGGTCCCCAGGTACTGTATCCATAAACAAGCAAACTACAACATTTTACAATATTCTCAATAAAAACAACATGGAAATGTTAAATTTACAATTTTTTTTAATTTTCTCCGTTACAAATAACCATACAATACTCTTTGATGTACTAAATTATTTGTTTTTTGTATCCCTTTTATAAAGTATAGAGATAAATTGGGAAAATTTGGGTTTTGAGGGTCAAAAATGAGAAAAAAGGAAATTGTGGTTTTGTATGAAGCCTAGAATCAATGGCTACTTAATTAAATTCTCAAGTCTTTGAAGTGAGTCTGCTTGACGTGCATTTTTTCTAGCAGCCGACACAAAGTTGCTCATTCCATTGCGCAATGCTCAATCTCAATCTCACTCAACTCAACTCAAATCAATGCACACTGTGAAAGCGAAAACTGCGCGACTGCTCGACCCCGACCCCGACTGCTTTGTGGTGTTTAGAAGACCCAGACCACAGGGCACAGACAGACCTAGACTTTGTCTTTCCTTTTTATAGGGCTCTGTGCTTGCAAGCTGTTATCAAGAACGTTATGGTTATTTTCTAAATCTAACCTATAAAAGTGCAAAACTGAACTGCAAATTTTTGGGTCAGAATTTTCAGCAATTAGGCTAGTTTAGAACACCTAAACTTACGTAAGTTATATAAGTAGTTTTCATTTATTTATTTACCTTCAGTGGTGACAAATAATCCCTCAATACACTAGGCCTCGATTTGTTTGATGTCCTAGACCTAAAAATTTAACAAAAGGAACACTTAGGCCTATTTTCAGCTGGTTTCAAGGGTTTGGTATAAGTATCTCCGATGGTGTACTTTTTGGCCTGGAGTAACTTTGGCTGCACTTTACTTTACGTCCTACCTACACTCATTCCAATGAAAATATCGATTGTTCGATAAGTTATATCGTTTGGTTAATTAGGTAAGGTTAACCTAACCGAACGATATATCGAATGAAACAATTGAACAATTGATAGTTTCATTCGAATGAGTGTAGGACGTACAGTAAAGTGCAGCCGTTACTTTTATTCTTTAATACTAGCCTAGGCTAAGTTACTTAAGTCTTAATGCAAAATAACATACAGTAGGCCTATATTGTGTTCAATGGACGCTTTAGTGAAACAAGTGCAAATGGTCTGATAAAATTAAAATTGTGTGATTGTATTTTGATAATATACTAGGTTATATAACTTAGGCTATTATCTATGCGACTGCAGTACCGTTGCGGCTTAGGGTACAGTTTCTTAACTGGGCTACATTAACCCTCCGAGTGTTATTTGTCGATGCGTCGACAAATAACACACTTTGTGTAGTGTTTTGTGTCGATGCATCGACTCACAAACACTGTTTACGGCGAAGGTTCTATGACTGATAAAATCGGATTGAACTGGATCGAGTTAGGTATCGTTTTATTTTGCAGATTCAGAGCTTTCTCCGGAGGTCTGTCTCTAAGCGCTTTTCATTTTAGTTCCGAAAATATTGTAGCAGACGGCTGACGTGCGTATTTGTAAACAGCTTGGTTAACCTCGCACCGATGACTGATGTGTTTTATTACAATTATCATTGTTTTAGTGTTAAAAATCAAAAGTAGTGATATACAAGGTGCATTATAAGAAGATTTAAGTGATTTTGAAGGGCTGGTTGATGATCCTGAAGAAGTAGGTAGTGATATTGATGTAAATTATCAGCCAGATTCCTAGCTATGGTTAGAAATACCTAAATACTGAAATACCTCCTCTTCATCGTTGACCAGCCTGGGCCGGATAGATAGCGTCAAAATAATTAAAAACTACTATTTACAATTTTACAATTAAATAAACACACATTTAAAATATACTGACTGCGCAGCGGCAGTGGATGCTTATGCTAGCGACAGTGTTGTTGAGGTTTCAAAAAATCCTTCAATTGAGTAAAATGGATTTGCTAGGAGAAGTTCCTTTAAGTTCTTGGTGAAAACCTTATCTTCCATGTTTACTAAACATTTTGGCAGGGCATTAAACATCTTAACAGCAACCTGCGGGAAACTATCTCTTGTCATAGCCAGCCTACATCTAGTTGTGTTCAGTTTGTGTGCTCCCCTAATGTTGTGATCATGCTGTTCCCCTCTGTTTTCATGCAGATGCAAGTTGGATTTTATATGAAGCAGGCAACTGAATATATATTGGTTGTATACTGTCAATATGTTAAGTTGCTTAAAGATGGGTTTACATGGCTGCGATCGTTTACTTCCAGTTACAATTCTTATTGCTTGTTTTTGTAGCTTCAGTATACGGATACACCCTGATGAGTGGCCCCAGAGTAAGATTCCATAATTTATATGACTATGGAATAAAGAAAAGTATATTGTCATAAGGTACTTCTGCGTGATTTGATGTTTGAGTTTTCTGAGGAGAAAAATTACACGCCTTAGCCTAAGGCACACAGCATCAACGTGGGAGTCCCATTGTAACTTGGGATCCAAGACAAACCCTAATAGTTTTACTGGCTCATCATGAGATGGAGACGTTTTGCTGAGCGTTAATAGAAGCTTCTGAGTTTTGGCTTCATTTAATTTAAGGCCATTGTGCCCAAACCAGCTTCTTGCATTGTTGAACAGTTCATCAGATTTCGCTGCCGCTTCAAGAGGGAGTTGTCCCCTGCCACAGAGAGTTGTGTCATCGGCGTATAGGAGGGTTTCATCATCCCTACCAAGGTCATTCATCAGGATCAAGAACAATGAAGGCCCCAAAATCGATCCCTGCGGGACACCATGGTCCATCTTAGCTGGAGCAGAGAGAGCCCCCTGTATGGCCACCATCTGGCTCCTCTCACAAAGATAGGAGTCTAGTGTTTTGAGCACAATCCCACCTAACCCATATCGAGCCAGCTTCTGAAGAAGAATACTGTGGGAGACAACGTCAAACGCCTTTGACAGATCACATAGGACAATGGACATGGAATGCTTGTCCTCAAAGGCATTTTGTATTCCTTTCACTAGGGAGATGAGAGCTGTAGCGGTAGATTTTCCTTTACGGAAACCATGTTGTGAATTTGAGAAAAGATGGTTAGTCTCAAAATAGTCTACAATTTGGTTTTGCATGATTTTTTCAAGTATTTTTGCCAAACAGGGAATGATGGATATCGGCCTATAGCTCGATGCAGCGTTTACATCTCCTTTCTTGAAAATAGGAACAGTTCTTGAGATTTTTAGACAATCAGGAAAAACACCCGTTGACAGACAGCCATTTATAGCCTTACAGAGGGGTTGAGCAACAGCTTCTATAATATGCTTCAAGATGTGTGGTGTAAGACCATATATGTCTGGACTGTAGGAGTTTGAGAAGTTCTTAGTAATTCTAATGATTTCTGCTGAAGTTGTAGGTCTCCATTTCAAGAAATTTTGTTGTGCCACAGGCACCGCTAGAGCAGCAACGGAACTGTCAGGTTGCATGTCATGAACAATGTCATCTACAGTACTTACAAAGTAGGAATTAAATTCATCAGGGCTTATTTGACTACTAATGGTTGCTCTTGATTTTCTAGATTCGTTTATGACACTCCAAGCTGCCTTACACTTGTTATTGGAGCGCTCAATTTTATGTACAGTATGCAGCTTTTTAGCAGCATCTACTTTAGTCTGATAGTTACGCTTTGCCTTCAAGTATAATGCATATAACCTATCTCTTCGCTCTACTGACGCTTCAGCTTTATACTTGTCAAATATCAGCTGGACAAGCAACCTAAATTTACCAAGCTCAGCTGTATACCAATCATTTGATAGTTTCTTGGTCTTTTTTGGTTTAACAATCACTCTAGGCCTAACTGTCATTAGGCTATGCATTCTTAGCTAAACGCTATGTACCGAAATCTGTTTTTGCCCATAACTTATTTATTTGCAAATCTACTTCCTTATATTATTATATATTTGTAATCCTCATAAAATTTAGAACAAAGTGGCTATTTTCAAATATTTATAGGCCTATAATTTATACAATTTTATTGAGCGCGAACTTATTTTATTTTTTTTTATTTTCCAAAATATTTTTTTTACCTAAAAAAATTTTTTGAAACAAATGTTCCTTATGTTTTATGTATAATATTGAAGCCCATGATTTTCCAAACAAAATGGTAGGCTATATAGAACAGTATAATTAACATTGTTTTCAAGCTTCTCAGATCCGTTTGAATAAAACCTTGCAAATGAGCAAATACCCCCGCCGCAGCAAACCTGCAGACTAAGCGAATTTCCATTTGACTGATTGGATTTACACTGAAATGTCTACTTAAAAATATAGCATTTATTCCGGATTTAAATAGAATTAGTTTAACAAGTACTTAGGTTTGCTCCATCAGGGAGGGTTAAACTGTTTTTTTTTTGTAAAATGTTAATAGTTAGTAAGAAATAAAAACATTTTCCAAATTTGATCAAAATATGTTCATAAACAAGCAAACTACAACAGTTTACTCATTCTCCATAAGAATAACATGGGAATTTTAAATTTACAATTTTTTGGAATTTTCTCCATAACCATTAGGCGCATAATAACGCTTCAATATACTAAATTATTTTTTTTTTAAGCTCTACAAAATGGTTTGGAAATAAATTGCTAAATTTTGTGTTTTTTGGGTCAAAAATGGGAAAAACCTATTTTTACCCCATAAAACCCCCCGTAAACACCCGTTCCCATGGTCCGATCATGCTGGATCGCGAACTCGTTCGAATAAACGTAGGTTTACACGTTTGTACCAAATTTCATCAAAATCGGATCATTTTTGCTTGAGTTATCGTGCTGACGGACACATATATATATATATGAATTTGAACGGATGGTGTTTTTGGCCTCTAGGGACCTCAAAACGAAAAAAATTATCGGTCCCGCGTCCAGGTCTTACCATGAGTACTACGGTAATAGCTTATTCCCTATATGGGAAATTCGCTAAAAATAGGCAGACATTAAGGCCAAAACAAGGGACACTCGGAGGGTTAATAACGATGCTTAAATAGCTTAAGTTACCCACGCAAAATCTCAATAGAAAGATGATTTTGGCCTAATTAACCTAAGTTAGTCTTTATGATAGTGGTTTAAATACCTTATTCTTGCGATCCAATTGTTGTCTTCACAACTAGTTTCAACCTGCTAGGAGGTCATCATCAGGTGAGTACAAGGATGATATTACTTCATATGAAGGTCGTCAGTAACAGTTTTTTCACATTCACACAAACACACGACGAATAAACACATAGTGCGCACACATATACGGTCGATAAAAACATTGAACTCGACAAGCGGACCCGTGTTGATAATGCGGAAGTTGCGTCTAGACTGTAGGGTAAACAGCTGGTCAAGCATCACGCGCATTTTCTTATCGCTCGTCGGTTCCATTCCCATTGTCTCTGCCCTCCCCTTCCCTCTCCAGTATTTCTATTGCAGTGTTGTATATGACGTTTGAATTAAAATAAAGTTGGTCGTTTAAAACATTATCCATGTCTGATTTGACGGCTCTATATATCTCGAATTCTTCCAGGGTGTTAATTTTAAACTTGTCCTGTGACGTATGTAAAATTTCCATGTTTTCATTAATGCTGCTGTAATTATGCTGATGAGTAATTAAATGTTCGGCAAAGGTTGAAGTTTGTTTTGAGGTGGTCTTCTTTGGTATGTGCTCCTTAAAGCGTTTGGAGAAAGAGCGGGAAGTTTGGCCTATGTAATACTTATTACAATCTGAACAGTTGATTTTGTAAACACCACTTTTTTCATATTTAAGTTTAGTTGGATTTGGTCTTTCTTTCAGAAGTGGTCCCAGATTGTTTTTTGTTCTAAAGGATACTGTTATGTTATTTTTCCCCATTAATGATTTGAATTTATTACCAAGACACGAATTATAGTCAGCTGATAAGAACTTTTTATTTTGGTTCACTCTTTCTGGTTTGTTTTGGTGTTTCAAAATTAATTTATCTATTAACGTGGTCGTGTATCCATTGGAGACGGCAATGTGTTTTATGATGTTTATCTCTTCGTTGTAATCGTCCGTGCTCATTGGAATTGATAACAATCTATTTACAAAACAATGATATGCGGCTAATTTCTGTGAAAAAGGATGGTGTGAGTCTGAATGTATTGTTTGGTCGGAGCAGGTGGGTTTTCGGTAGATTTTAAACTGTAAGCTGTCATTATGTTTTGATATGGTAAGGTCCAGAAAATTAATGGAATTATTTTTCTCCTCTTCTAATGTGAACTTAATATTATTGTGAATATGGCATAAATAAGCATTTAGAAGGGATAGCTGTCTGTTGTTACCATTGAACAGGACAATGGTATCGTCTACATATCGATAGTAGAAAATTATTTTGTTCTTATATCGGTTGGAGTCAGTAAACAAGTGCTGGTTCTCGATGTGGTTTAAGAATACTTCAGAAAGAATGCTGGAGAGGGGGGAGCCCATGGCTAGGCCGTCATTTTGTAGGTAGAACTTATCTTGAAACTGGAAGTAGTTTTGTTTTAATATCGTGTTTAATAGTGAAATTAATTCATTGATGGCGTTGGGTGACAATTTGATTGCAACAATTGGATTGCAAGAATAAGGTATTCAAACCACTATCATAATTATTATTCGCAATCCGGAGGCTACTCACACCACAACTAAGTTAGTCTATTTTCCTTTTTTTAGGATGGGCAACACATTGACTGTCGCAAACTTAGCAGCTGCCAACCTCACCCATGTGCCTCCAGCTCAGCCAGAGGGAACAGCTAAACCTTACGGACACGAAACATTCGAGGGTGAACCACCTCCAGAATGTCCAATGCACAAGCCCAAAGCGAAACCTGTGGTAATTAGGCCTAGTGTTCAGTATCAGAATTTTGTTGTAATTGATCAAATAGAGATAGGCCTATCCAAAGACATCGTAACAGTACTTAAAAGCCATTAAATATTCGACTAACAATTGGATAACAAATATGGTACTTTCCTGTTAAAGGGAACATTCATTAATCTATCTGATATCTTTCAATATATCCATAAGTTAGGTTTTTTTTGTTTTCCTTTACCATCCCTTCCTTTTTTTGTTTTAATATCTTCAAACACATTTAAATTACAAATTGACAACTGCTCTTGTTTAGGCAAAATAATTAATATACAGGGTGTGGTATTTATTGCGACGAACGTGACCATGGGAACCTATATAGATTTATATATCACTAGAAACTAGATTTTTAGCTGAAAATAATGGTGCAAAAATTTTTCCGCGCTCTCAAATATTAACGGAGTTGCAGCTGTTTTAAGTTTTATTTACCGGTACTTTGTTTTTTTGACTTAACCTATTTATAAGCCAATGAAATGTTCTCTGCAGATACTTGATATATTACGTTAATTGTAAGTAATTAAAGTAGAAGACTCACTTTTTACCAGGAAATAACAGTGCAAAAATGACTCCGAGGCCACGAATATTAACTAAGGTAACTTAAGATAATTTGTTGTTTTGATTTCCTTTATCTACCTTCTATTCTAGTCTGCTACTGCTTGCCGCATTACGGAATTACGGAACGGACTAACTGTTACTGGTACAACTATACTGAACCTGAAATGAAAATGAAAATACGAAATTGAAGAGAAGAGAATAAAAATAAGTCAATCAAGTCATTTAAATTACATGTGCTACAAACATCTAAGAAACAACACGGCACTGAATAACTTATTTCAGAATGATTTTATTTAGGCATGTGTGGAAGGCAAGTCGGGCTTATGCGGATTCGTGACTGTATTAAGTGTTTTGAAGTTAGGTTAGATTAGGAAGGTAAAGTGTAGGTTGTAGTGAACTGAGTTGATAATTTATATTACACACAGGTAGTTGTTGTGCAATTAAAATAGTGTGTTAAACACAATGAAATCGTTATTTTGTTTTTAATGACACAACAACTGTCTGTGTGTAATATAAATTATCAACTCAGTTCACTATAACCTACACTTTAACTTACCTAATCTAACCTACCTTCAAAGGACTTAATGCAGTCACGAATCCGCATAAAGTCCGACTTGCCTTCCACACATGCCTTTTCTGTCATCATACTTATATTTTGTGCTACAGCAAGTTTGGTTTGGTTAGGTTAGTATAGAATAGTTTAATTTTAATAATAATATGATTCATAGACCAATCAACGTGTTATTTAAGTCAATAACACAATCACTCATCCCCTGGTTATATTACCAAATGTAAAGCACAGTTCATTACTAATATATTTAATAATACTTTACTGTAGTACTCTCTTATAATATTTAACAAAGTGTTATGACACTAGCGCTCAAGTGTCACCAACATGAACTAGACATGGAAAAAACTTCAGATTTTAGAATGGAATGAGAAGTCTAACATTGTTGGTGTATGTTTAATAGTAGTTGTTAGTTGTTAGGCTTCAGATGTATGCCTACGTAAAAATCCTTATTCTAGGTATAAGTATTCAAAAGGGCATAAAAGCTACATGGTTAAAGTAACAATGTTGGCCTATTTTGTGGAGTGGATTGGATTACTGGAACTTGGAACTGGATTTTGTCAAATCCATCATTCCGCCGCCACTGACCATTTCACTTATATGCGTACAGATTGGCTATTTTGTTTCCCGAACGTTCTTTATGCTGAAATTAATTAATAAGTTTGCGTTAATTTAACCTATTGATTGTTAGTGTGAGTCTAATATTTACTTAAAATCACTTACAATTTACATAAATTTAATAGTTATACAAAGATTCTGGTGAGGAAATATCGTCAATTAAAATAGACTAGTCAGTAGACTTACAAAGGTAAATAAAACTTAAAACAGCCGTAATTCCGTTAATATTTGTGAGCGCGGAAAAATTTTTGCACCGTTATTTTCAGCAAAAAATCTAGTTTCTGGTGATATATAAATCTATATAGGTTCCCATGGTCACGTTCATCGCAATAATTACCCAGGGTGTTTTTAAAAGAATGTCGGGATTTTAAACGGTCGTTGCTCGGGGACTATTCAAGATAATTAAACAATTTAAACATCAAAATTGAAGGGAAAAGAAAGTTTTTGTCTCATTCTTTGATTCAGTTCGGAATGATCTAACAAAATGAAAATTTTCATTAATCTTATATGAGCGTAAAACTGGCAAAGTCTGTACAATTAGGGTGATCGGCAGGTTTATCTGATGTCTTAACTGCATCCTTTTAGGCACAAAGACTCCATCTTTTACAGTTAACATCATAAAATTACCAATTTAGGTTTGTTCCGTACTGGAGACTGACGTCAAGCGTATGAGTCACAATAGTGGCCTACCACCACGCACCTGTTTTGCGCATGCAAAGGTCAAAATTTCCTCCCTTGCTACACGGGAAACAAAACTTAGTTGTTTAGCTTCAATTTGACGTATAAAACGTTTAGTTACCTACCTTGAATAGTACCCATGCAATCATCATTTAAAATCCCGGCATTCTTTTAAAAACACCCTGTATTATGTGGATTCAGAAATAAAACTGTTCTATAAGGTAAACTAACATAACTAACAAACACTTGCTGTGCCATTTGGTTGTGACTTGAGTTCGTCGGGCTCGTCCTACCTGTTGTGTTCGACTGACACTTTGTGAGGCATATCCTCGACTTTGGAAGTAGCCTCGTCCTGGGAGGTGAAAAACTAAGCCCCCAAAGGGGAGGCAACTGTCCGGTGTTGGAATCGGCATTTCAAGTAGGCCACAGACATGGACGACTGGGCATTGTGTCCCAGTGACATCCCTTCATCCAGGATAGGGGGGGTGTTTAGCTCTAGGAGAGATGGAAGTGCATCATAATCTCTAACCTACCTGTGTCTGTGGTTCTTTAGGCTTCGGCCTGCTTGTTGTGTGCGACCAGCATTCAGAGTGGCATATCCTCGACTTTGGAAGTAGCCTTTCCTGGAGGTGAAAACGGGCAAGTACCCTTAGCTCATGGGGACACTCAAGGGAAACGTAACTTTCCGCAGTGTGAGGGCAACGGTTTGTAGGCACTTATGCAAACCAATCCCTGTCTCTGATCACGGACGGTATGGTTATCTTGAGTGTGGGGGGTTCTTCCCGGAACCTCAATTGAGTCAAGGATGTCGCCACCTTTGGTGGATAGGTTCATCCGGGTGGGTCCCACTTCTATACCTGCCTCCTTTTGGGAAACCCCGATGACCTGCAGTGATGTTGGGTCTGACGGGCAAACGAAGTAGATCGGGTGCTGGGTCCGAGCCCGCCAGAGGTATCCGGGGATCTATCGCTCTGGTTATCTCTGGTTTCCCAGCAACTGGGTAAGGCCTCGATCGGGTAGTGGTGTAAATGGGAGGTTGGGGTTCGCTGACGGTCCCCTTCCTTCTGGCTATTTATGGCGGGTTTGCCTGTCAGGGATTAGATAGGTCCCGAGTGTTGCTTGCACTAAATGCGTCGGGGCGCTCTACTATGGTCCTCTAGGTCCCGACCTAGCGGAACCCAGGTGGAGTGACGCTTAAACAAGTAGCCGGAAACCCTGGTTAGGATTGAGGGGCAACCCTCTTTCCGAAGGGTCTGCTTCGGCAGCCGGTGAGCCTGATGACCTTAAGTCATCCGCCCATGATGTGCAAAAGGTTGATGCGTAAGCTTCAGCCTACATCATGGGGCCCGGGTAAGTCTCACGATAGGTACCGGGTATGTAGTCAGGGGGCTTCGGCTCTCATGACAAATATTGAAATTGAAATTGTACCATTTGAAACTTTTATTTGATAACAGAATTTAAGGCATGTGAGTAATATGAAACGGGATTTGGAAATGTTACAGCCAAGTTTGGTTGGTTGGGTAAGGTTAGTTTAGAACAATTTCATTTCAATATAAATAGGCTAATATTTTAAAATTGTTTGTTGATACTGAACAATATTTACTTATCGTATTTATCAGCTGATATCTCGTTCATTAATATTAATATCGGTCAAAAAATTAAATATTGATGTCTCGAAAAAAAAAATCTTAAGTATATAAGTTTAATAATGAATGTTCCCTTTAACAGAAAAGTACCGGTACGTTCCTGTTAAAGGGAACATTCCTTAGGCCTACATAAAAATAGGCTAAGTTCGGCTGAGTTGATAAGTACCGGTAAGTTACTTCTAGAAATCTATTATGATATCTAATATGTAGGGATGGTCAAGTCTTGAAATTTTGAGAAATTTTAAATCTCGTTACACGAGATGAGATTTCTTTTTGGCCGAGATTTTTATCGAGACGAGAATAAAAAAAAATTTAAAAACGCCTGCTGAAAGTCAATGCAATACAGGAGCATGTTGTAGTTGCGTTTCCTTTGTGAAGGTGTTCTTATTTAATTAATTCTTTAAATGTAAATATTACTTTAATTATTTTAATAATATTACTTTAATAACATTTGAGAAGTTTTGTTAAGTGTAAGCAGTGTGAGGAATGTTTTATTACTATAAAAAGTCAAAACAAGTAGGCCTAACTATTTTATAAAAATCAATATTGCTTTTATTTTATGATTTATTTTATTTTAGGATAAGTTGAACCCTATCCTAACTGATATCACTATGTTTCCTAATCGTAGGCATTTTTAAATAAGTTAGGCGTGATGAATAAAAAAATGTTATGCTAATGTTTTTTAATAAAAGATTGTAAATATTCTTGCCTATTATCATTATTTTTGTATTTAAACAGTCATCTAACAATGTTACAAAATCAGTTAAAAATTTTGAACGTGCATTTTCCGTTGTGTATGAGAAGGGAAATCCCGTCTCGATCTCGTCTCGAAATTTTATGAGAAATAAAAAATCTTGTCTCGTCTCGTCTCAAACTAAAAATCCAATCTTATCCATCCCTACTAATATGTATAGGCTATAGCCTAATGCCATGTAGTATACATTTTTTAATATTTCAACTGTTAACAGAGTTGTTAGTTGTTAAAAATATATTTAGAAGCCTACCATATTTTACAACACAATATAATTTTCTTAAATCAGAAATTTTAAAATAATTTTGTGAAACTTCTTATGGTTTTATGAAAAACTGAAGTTTTGGATTTGCGGTGCCAAACTTTAAAGCTTAATTTAATTTTCTGTTCAGATTATTCAAGTTTCTTAGTATAAAATAATATTAAGAATGTAGTTTTTGTGTGAATGATAGGCTAATTTATTTTTTGTGTTCGCAGGTTCAATCAGAGTGTCCCATAAACCATGACAACAGTGACATTGATCCCAGAAATATGGTATGTAGCCTAATTACTTATCAGTACAATTGATTGACTGTTGGGGGCCTGGGGCGGCTTAGATGAGAGGGACTTTTTACATACATATATATACAAGTGAAATATAAATACCATAGTAGGCCTACCCTTTTTAAAATCATTTTATGTTTAAAATTATTTTAAACAGGGTACCATGGTGTTTATTAAAAAAGTAACCCTAAACAGTGATTAGAACTAAAAAGAAATATACGCTTTTAATGTATTTTGTATCACTGATTAAATGAGTTTACTTCAAGTATTGTAAATGTAATCTATTTTTGTATTTGAGAAAAATTGAATGATGCTAAATTAAGTTTTCCTTTGAGTTTTTTAACATTTCAAGTTTTTATGAGTTGGAGATTTGAAATAAGCACAAGCACTCCAAGAAGTAATACAAATCAGGATTTTTCTGACACTTCTTTAAACTTTTTTCATCTTGGAGATAGGCCTACTATTTTTGTATAAAATACATTACATAATTATATTAGCCTATCTTTATATTATACATTATATTTTAATAAAGGGTGTCCCAATAATAACGCCGGATACGAAATGTTAATGAACCATATATTTTCACGCTAAATTTACAATATGAAACATGAATCTTAAAGCATAGTATCTCCGATTAGTAATAGAATATTATGTCTCGTAAGTGTCCACCTGCTGCCTGCTGACAAGCCCAACATCTCTTGACAAAGTTTTCCATCACTTTTTCACACACTTCCTGTTGAATGACAAGATCAATTTCCTCCTTCAGGTCTTGGATTGTTTGAGGATTATTGGCGAAAACAAGTTACTTTAAATATCCCCAAAGAAAGTAGTCACACGGTGTTAAATCGCACGATCTTGCTTAGATGGCGATGCAGCGATGTGTGCTTCATCGCTGAACAGCAAAGTTTTTGTAATTTTCATATTAATTGCCAACCACCCAGTTTACAAAATCAAGCCGTTTTACGGGATCTCTTGGCTTGATCTCTTGTGCGAGTTGAATTTTGTAAGGGCTCATGTGAAGGTCTTTTACCAAAATTCTTTGTACTGTGCTCCGAGCTAGGCCTTACTGCTGACCACGCCGACGAATCGATGTTCTTGCGTTGTCTTCTACACTATCATGTACAGCCTCAATATTTTCAAGGGAGCGACCTGTCCGACTGCGCAATGGTCTTTTAATGTCCAAAACTGAGCATATTTTTTTGAATTTAGAAATTAATCTTCGTACAGATGACTTATTTGGTGCATTGTCCCGGCTGAAAATAACACGCATCTTCCGCACCGTTTCAGCGAAACGTTCCCCGTACTTAACTTAACGTTAGTGCACTTTAACTATGACCAAGCGTTGATCCGTCGTTTAGCGATTCATGACTACAAATGGGACCTAATACTGATAACATAGCTGATAATTTGGGAATTCCTATCAAAATACATATAAGGATAAGACGCTCTTGAAATCCGGCGTTCTTACTGGGATACCCTTTATAATTGGTCCAAACGACTTCTGTGATCGGGGCAAAAAAGAACGATATGATCCTCGGTGAAGACGAAATCGTTAGCGTCCGTGTGGGGTTGTAATCTCCGTCTTCCGCGGTCGCGCGGGTTATCTCCCAGACCGCGGAGCATTCGTAAACATGTCCTATGTTTACGGTGGAATAGTGAACATCTTTCGCAAACGCAGGGATATATCCTACATGCCGAATTCGTTAACATCTCCAGCGAACGCGTGGACAACATTATCGTCCCCCGCAATCGCGGCAAAATCATGAACACAGAACATCTTTTGCGGTTGCGAGACCTTATTATCGTCACCCGCGATCGCTGATAGTCGTGATTTTCGATCGCGCAATCTTTGCAGACGCTTCACGGTGATTGTGGGAACATATGATTATATTCAACAGCAAAATTTATTTTCCAAATTTTGAGACTCAAGTAAGGCCCCTTCCTAGGCCAAGAGGCCCTCGGCAATGGCCGTTTTCGAAGTTAGGGAAATACGGCCCTGATTTGGGGGCCTACGTTGTGTGGGGCCTGGGGCGGACCACCCCCCCATCGGTACGCCACTGCATTTAACATGTTCGTTTTCTTTTAAAGGATAGATCAATAATTTGTTATGCCATTCAGTGTAAAAAAACCTATAAGTTAATGTTTCTAACCCCATAATGATAAAAAAAATTAATAATGACTAAACCATAGCCTTCTCTGTTAGAGGAGGAAAACGTCACACCGGCCAGCTTATTGCTATGGTAATAACAGTAATGACAAATGTGTGGTAACAAAAACATTTCAGACATTCCATTATAAACTAGAGCAACAGATGTTTCAGTAGTCCGAGTCTGTGGAGTTGCATCTTTTGTCACGCTGTGGCCTTGTGTCAGAGAGGCCATGCTAACAGATGTTTCTCACTGTAAAAGTGCTGCATACTTGCATTCAACGTTGAGTACTCAATCTGTGATAACTGTGTAATGCTTGTAGATGGGACCAGCCAATCAAAAGCCAGCACCAGACCAGCCGTTCACACTGCCGACCAATAGAGAGACGTCTACAATACCTAAAGCTGGCAAAGAAGGAGAATTTTGGGTCTACCCTTCCGCACAGGTAGGCTGACCATCTGATTTGAAGTGCAGACATTTTATAAAACCCAGAGTAATGGATAGAGGAGTTGAAATAAGATCATCCTTTTTCACTCTGTGTCTGCAAGAGATTTTTGGTTGCTGTGAGAATTTAAGACAGGTGCTATTGTAATACAAATAAATAAAAATGCCCAGATCAACTAAAAGTGTTGCTTGCCTCTTTTTGCTACAAGAGTGAAAAGGTTGAGGTTGGGTTTAATTAAAGACGGACTATTCTCTTATGGGCGATTTAATGTCTTTGTATATCACAGTAATTATTAGAGTGTCACTTTAAATTAATGTGTTCATAGAGCAAAAGCACTTGATTTAGTAATAGTATTTCTTGATTTAATGTTAGACTAACTGTTGCAGATGTTTTGGAATGCTATGCTTCGCAAAGGCTGGCGATGGAAGGATGACGATCTCAAGCCTCATGATATGGAGGTTATCATCAAAATACACAATGCCAACAACGAGGCTGCCTGGCAAGAGGTGATAAAACTTTAGTCTGATGATATTATATTTCATAGCCTATTTTATATTTTTTCAGAAACAAACTATATGTGTATAATTAAGGTACTAGCTGTGAAAAACATACTAGGCTTTTCATTGATAAATGAAAAGACAAAGTTTTTTACTCGGCCCAATCCCTTTGTTCAAAAACAAATGTTTTTTTTTAGTTTATAATTTATCACACTCATGGGTGACGATGATGATGTCCCTGTGATCGAAGGATATGCTTACCATTTCACCACAACCTCGGGTGACAATGATGATCTTGTGATTGTAGGAGATGTTTACCATTTCACTGTGATCTCGGGTAATGATGATGATTTTCCTGTGATTGAGGAAGATAATCAAGACATTGTGGGTGAAATGATTATTTCCCTGTGATTGCAGGATTTGACAATTTTGCCACGATTGGCGGGAAGTTCCGCTTAAGGGGTGGGGGCTGATTGGGTTGATTAGGCCTAGGGCCACTAGTACCCTAAATCAGGCACTGGTCGTACAGTATCTAGCTTCTGCTAAGTAGCTGTAATTACGATTTAGTTTGTATTCTATTGCTATACCATGGTTACCATAGGTTCCGGTGCACACCGCTGTAGTTTACGTAGCGTGTACGCTGTAACTACAATGGCGCTCCAAGCAGTGTGCGCCAGAACCTATGGTAACCGCAGCACAGCTGACGGTCTATATTTAATTATTTTTGTCTATGGTAAAACTTTGACTCTTAATTCTGAACATGTTTATACGGGTAAATTATGTTTTTCCGCCTTTTCTTATAGATTTTTTTAGCTATAAATTATTATAATATTTAACATTGCAGAGTCTTTAAAGCTTTACTCTATTACGGCAGAACAGCTTGGAAATGTATAGAATTACTAATAGTTATAATCTACAGGTTTTGAAATGGGAGGCGCTGCATGCTTACGAATGTGGCAATCCAAAACTGAAGAGTTTTGGTGGAAAAGCCACTGACTACTCTCCGAGAGCTCGAATCCGGCAGCTCATGGGGTTAGTAATTGTTATAATTCTAAATATTCTGAAGCAGTACTTAGAAAGTTTAAAAGTGTACGTTGTAGTATAATGTACAGTATGACTTGTCCTAAATCAAAAATTTCTTATGTCAACAACTGCACTTGTACTGAAACAAGATTCTTGTAATACTGGGCCATATTATGTAACTGAGTAATTTGAATTCAATATAAACTAATAAGTTGGATTAGATCTCATGGAAACCTTTAACCCTGCATCAGGCGCACACAGACTTTTCCTCAGAAAAACAAATCGCTATCGGACACACATGGAGGATTTTTCCAGTACTCAACGCAATCATTTCGGCGAGACGTAGGAATTGGCTAACTCAGGAACTCGCTAACTCGGTCGTGTGTCGGAACTGGCTAACTCTGGAACTGGCTAACCGTCTCAGACAGGAATTGGCTAACTCCGGAACCCGCTAACTCGATTATGTCACGCGGCGGAATTCGCTAACTCTGGAAGTCGCTAACCCGGCCGCGCCCACTGCACGGAGCGTTGCCAACCTTGTACGACGAAATAATTGTATTTCAAAATGTCAGTGTCAATAAAGATACAGTAAATGTTATTGTTTTTTGTTATCAATTCCACTTTTAACAGCTACCTAGCCCAAAGTAATTAAAAAGCAATTAAAAAAATCATTAATAATTTTTTTTTTCATTTTACTGTACAACGGCTAATTAAATGTTTATGATTTCGATCTTAAATATAAATGCCAGTATTATAGGAAAAAATAGAATATGAAAAATTATTGATTATCCAGTAGTACCAATTAAACTTCCATGAAATTAAGCTATAATACACGCAAGTTCTCAAATACGGAAAACAAATTTCATCGTGATGTCGTAATAAACCAAAACCACTTTCATAACTAATTCATAAATTTGAAATTAAAGGTTCTGTTTTTAGGAAAAAGCATTTAGCTTGGATTGAATAAATAAATATAGGATGGAGAGGACACAGCTAACTCACCTGATGAAAGGTTGCAGATGAGTCAAAGAACACATAAAATCACACACACATAATATACTTAATATTTCGCCTCTTTCAGAGGCTTCTTCAGAAGTAGGCCTAGATGGTAGTTACAAAACAACAGTTTAATAGGATTACACAGTTTGAATTCAAAATGTCTGACAGGTTGTCCAACTGACACTGCACAAAGCACTAAATACAGGCACATTGCAATATTGTATTTACATATAATATGTATATTGAAAAGCAAATTAGTTTTGTTCATGAAAATAAATACTTAAGAGTTAGCTGTGAGGGTGAGGATATTAGGATATTATCTAATGTTGATATTAGGAGTCAACCTAACCTCAACATTAGATAATATCCTAATATCCTCACCCTCACAGCTAACTCTTAAGTATTTATTTTCATGAACAAAACTAATTTGCTTTTCAATATACATATTATATGTAAATACAATATTGCAATGTGCCTGTATTTAGTGCTTTGTGCAGTGTCAGTTGGACAACCTGTCAGACATTTTGAATTCAAACTGTGTAATCCTATTAAACTGTTGTTTTGTAACTACCATCTAGGCCTACTTCTGAAGAAGCCTCTGAAAGAGGCGAAATATTAAGTATATTATGTGTGTGTGATTTTATGTGTTCTTTGACTCATCTGCAACCTTTCATCAGGTGAGTTAGCTGTGTCCTCTCCATCCTATATTTATTTATTCAAAATTAAAGGTTCGTCGTTGAATCGTCCAACATCCGTGAAAAAATATGACATAGGCTACGTTTCATAACAATTTATAGAATAGCTGTAAATCTAGACCTAATAGTTTAAACCAACGCATTGTAGGCCTACTAGTAAAAGCTAGTTGCCTAATTATTTCAAAAATTTGTTGAATTATTGAGTAATAATGTTACATGTTTTAATAACAGTTTTTAGATGATAAACCTAAGCCCCACTAGTAAATAATAGAAGAATATATAATATTCTTATATTAAAACGTGACAGGCTTATTTTATTTCACGATTCTTAATCGACGACTTGACGGATATTCCTGATTTTAGTGTTAAGTTTCCTTTATATTACTTTTACAATCGAAATATACTATATCAAGCCATTGCTCGGTTCCTTGTTCCCCGGTACTGAGCTACTCAATAGACAATAGCTTTGTTGTTGGATAAGATCGGCTAATTTTAGCTATGGCCACCATTCATCAAAATGATAGCAAACAAGAACGCCTGGGTCCATTTAGAACCATAAAAACTCCAGACTTTTCAAAAGTAATGAAAGACGTAAAATTAATATTAATCAAACAAAATTAAGATGATGACCCGTTCTACACTAATAGCCTACGATAACAGAAATTTACAAATTGTATTTTTGCATAGACTATTTTTTAATATAATCCATCAATACATTACCACTTTATAATGTACTGATTAATACTAATTTATATTCAATAGCTCTATTTAACACTACTAAAATGTATTTCTGTAATGACGTTTAACGTGTAAATTTTATCGGGAAGTTAATCCTCAAAATTCAAGGTCCTTAAAGTCTACGGCAATTACTGGAGCTTTTTTACAATGTCTAATTGTTGGTTGCCTCGAATAGGATAGACTATTACATTACTGCTTCAATTTTGGTTAATAGATCATATGTTTCCTAACATCATAATGTAACAACATTTAAATTAACTAGCTGTTACCCACGGGCTTCAACCCGTTTGACTTCATAAGTATTAATAAAACTATTGATTGGTTAAGTTAAGCTGAAATAAACAAAACAGATTACAGCATTACAAACAATAACATACAAATAAGAACAGCTGAGGTATTTTTAACATAAGGTATATGGAAAGTTCCCTTTGGGAAGCAATTATGACCTTAAAGGGCAATTTATGAAAAAATGGACAATTTTGCGCAAGGTTTCTCGTCATGACGAACATTTTAAGTATATGGTTTATGGGGGTGTGACTTATAGTTTTCTCAAAAGTTCATGGGTACTTTTGGCTGTATATATAGATTTTCTTGGCTAAAGTAAAGACGCAATATTGTAATAGAGTGTTAACGTTTTAGATTTTCGTTATTCATTAATGTACCTAGGTATATCATGTGCCTGCTATACAAAAATATCGAAACTATTTTATTTGTTTACTAATACTATGATTCGGAATTATTTTGGTAATAAATACAGAAATATTACGAAGAACCAAACTATTGTTAACACTCGCACGACAGATATAATATAGGCCTTTAAAGAAACAAATATTATAACCTATCAAGGACAAGTTTTCATAACCTGTAAAAGATCCAAATTAAATGTACAGTACTATCTTTTTGCATCCCAATAAACTACTATTTAAGTAAGAAGACAATAGATAAAACATACTCCCTTATATTAGTACATTTCTCATCCTTATAGATCTGCTGAAGACAATTTTATTGTTAGTTCTGTCCGGTGCAATGTCTGTAAAGGTCGTGTTTTGTTTCTTGTTTTCAGTCATTTAAAACCTCGTTTAACTAAATAAAACGTTCTAATCATAACTAATAACACGTCCCCTAGTTATATAACCAAACAGTAGAGAACAAATCATGAAATCAACTATAAAATAATAGAATAGAAACACAATTTCGACGACACTAGCGATCAGTGTCACCGGACATGAACTAGACGCGAAAAACGAGCTTCAAAATGTACAATGGGATGTAATGTTTACTTGTGTTGGTTAGTCTATGGTAAGACTATAATGCATTTTCCACCCTAATAGTATTCATAAGAATTATATTAAACATACTTTCGAATATATATTTATTTTATCGACTACATTGCTCTTACTCCTAATTATTCGTAGGATACGATATTATGGTACCGATACGATCGTAGGTACTACACTTTCAGCAACACTGGCCAACAATCTTCGTGCTTGGCTCCCATTGGACGTCGCGAGAGGCTTCTGATTGGGAGTTAGCGAGTTCCGCCGAGGGACCGAGTTAGCGACTTCCGTACGAGGACGGAATTCGCTAACCCGCTCTAGAGCCGGGTTAGCGGGTTCCGGAGTTAGCCAATTCCGAAACCGAACAAGTTAGCGAGTTCCTCTCATCGACCAAATTTGAAGATAGGGCGTTTAACATGGGGTTAGCGAGTTCCAGAGTTAGCTAATTCCGCGGACCCATTTCGGCTCACACTGACAATGTCAGGGGTACAGGCAGATTTAGTATTGTGTCTAGGTCCTGGAAAACGGTGCGTGAGGTACAGCACCGAGTAGGCTGTCGACACCTGGAAAACTTCTTTTTATTTACAAAATAAAAAATACACAGATGAAATCCTTGCTGAGCGCCCAATGCAGGGTTAAGGAATCTTATTCAACCCATGGTTTAATGTTCTTTAAGGTATCCCATTATTATCTTGTTCTAATTAACATTTTAAAAGGTATTAATATTTTTTAAAGAATGGTCAAGAACTGATAACTTAAGTAATTGTTTGACTTGTAACTAAATAATTGCTCAAGTCATACCTTATCCACTGTTAAAGATAATTTTAAGTGGAGCTTCTCTCATTCATTCCCCGCTCTTCCTTGGCTTGGAATAACAATTTCTGAGCTGGGTTTAGAATTTTATTACAAACTATTTAACAGAAAGTTTCCACTAAAGCGAATTTCCAGTATGACTGACCTGGAAAAGATAGCTGTAGGATTCGTTCAGGGCATACAACCTCCAAAAGTGTTTAATTTTAAATAGTATGTTTTATAAAAAAGCAATGGTTTGGTAACTTTTCAAAATACAGTAAATTGTATCCCTGTATCCAAGTGTACCGATACCAATAACGAGATACTTGTTAAGAAAATGGCTCATGTCATTAAAACTACCAACAGAAATAATTAATGAATATGTAATTTTGACAAATCTATGTATGTCCCAAAACACATTTGAATATAATAATAATTTTCATACTCAAACTGAAGGAACGGCTATGGGAAATCCACTATCATGTTTTATAGCAAATATATTTATGAGCCATTTTGAAACAAAAGCAAAAGAAGAAATGACATATTTTCCAAGAACATGGTTAAGGTACGTAGACGACATATTTGCAGTTTTTGATCGGAAAGAAAACCTTAATGACTTTGTCAACAAATTGAACTCTTTATATCCATCAATAAAATTCACATATGAGGTTGAAAATGATAAGAAGATCCCATTTCTGGATGTACTAATCCTACGGAGTGATGAAAAGCTCGAGTTTGATATTTACAGGAAACCAACCCACACCAATAGGTTTATCACTCAAGATTCTCATCACCCTCCAGAACAGAAAAGATCAGCATTTAATTCAATGATTTATCGCCTCTATTATTTAGTAAATAAACTAGTTACTTAATTAAAATTATAATTAGTTAATTATAATCCTTAAAATTTATAATTGTATTTTTTAAACATAAACATAACCTTCAGTTTTGTGATGTGTCTGATGATGCTGGCGAAAGGCCTCATAAAAATTAAAAATTCTGAAATATTGGTGAAGTTGTTATTTCAAATTAACAGTATATGTAATTGATTTTTTATTTTCCAGGTACGAGTTACCATTTGACCGTCATGACTGGATCGTGGACAGGTGCGGGAAGGACGTGCGTTATGTGATAGACTACTACGACGGAGGCTTGGTCGGGCCGGATCACAGATTCGCCATCTTGGACGTGAGGCCGGCTATGGACTCCTGGGGGAACGTCTGGGACAGGATGAGAGTTGCCTGGATGAGATGGAGATACGAGTGGGAAGAACGGCGATCACAGAGTCCAATAGAAAACAAGAGCTAAAGTGTAAAAATAGTTTGTAGTGTTGTAAGTTGAGTATTCCTCAATGTGTAAATTTGTTGTAAGTAAATAAACTATGTTGAGTGAGCTATGTTAGTTTCTTTTTTATTCAGGCCTATCTCTTGAAATTGTCACGTCTGCATAGATAAAAAAAACATTTTAGTTCAACTTGATCTTCAATGTTCTAATGTCCACCTTTGTACTGTACCGGCTCACCCCTTTCTTTGCTGGATACGTTCCACGCACAGATGTAGTCTATATGGACGGGCAAATGCAAGGTTAAAAGAGGCCGCCAACCTCTTTTTTCAAAAAGAAAAAAGTGACCAATAATATTTTTATTGGGTACCAACTGTGAAAACCTCAACAAGCTGTTATTTAAGCCTATGCGAACTGAGAAAAAAATATTAGATAGAGCTCTGTATTTTGTGGTTTAACCTTAAAATTTAACTAGGGATGGGCCTAGTTCAAATTTTGATTCCTGAAAACTACACTATCTTGGATTTTGGATTCAAAACTAACATCTAACTTTGCAGACAGCTTCTGCAATTGCTTTATTATCCTGTGATTCCCATCCGAAGCCATATGGAAACTAGAACATAAATTTAACTTTTTGATTTCAAAACAAATTTTACCTTTGGGGTTTTCACTCTGGTACCACCATTCTTGTGTCATAAAAAAATTAATTCTCTGGAAGTGTTAAAGAAAAATGTTAAAAATTCCAACTTTAAAATTGTCAAGAAACAGGTATACATAGTTTATAACAACACTGTTTACCCTGTTAAAAAGGCAAAATGAATGTTTTAGCTCTAACTCTTGAAATGTTGTCACAAGCATGGCCTTTGGATAAATAGGCTAGATATTTCATCGTGGCTTATGTTAGCTACTTTTATTTTTACTAGGCTACCTTTTAATTTGGTTAATTTAGTTAGGTAGGTGTTAGTTAGGAGAGTCGGTAGCGTCATGGACTTCAGGCCCAAGGCAGCGAAGTCGTGGGTTCGGATCCACTGCCACAAACATTTTATCAGTACAGTTCACCTTCGTACTGTACATGCTCACCCCTTGCTTTGCTGGATGGATACGTTCCATGCTCGGGCAGTGTTAGTCTATGTGGATGAACAAATGCAAGATTAAAAGAGACCGCCAACCTCTAAAAAAAATGAAACAAAACAAAATAAGTGACCAATATTTTATTAGTACAACTAATTAGTTAAAGAATGTATTAGTTGAATCAAAACAGAGTTTGCTAACAAAATTTCAAATTATTCCACCCAATTCCATTTACTGATTCACCAATCAGCACCCAGTTATGACAAGTAATTTTAAATCAGCTTCTTTTGCCACTTTCAGTTTTATTCTGTCTCTTCAGCTGCAGATTGTTCTTTTTCAATAATGTCCAGTGGAGGGTAAGCTATTTGTCCAAGGAATTCGATCAAAGTTCTTGTAGGTCTACCTGACATTCCTCTTCTCAAATAAGGTGTCTTCCCTATCTCGTACATCGTCCCAAACATGTCTATATGCGCCCAGTTGTCCTTACAAGTAAACTGGTTTAGAAACTGAGCATTAGAACAAGCTAATCCTTTCTCATACTTCACCAGGTTTGAAAGGTCAGAGCATGTGACATCTTTTATTTCTCTCTCGTACATTTGCCACAGCGGTAACTTCCATAGTCTGTCTCCAGAGTGGACAGCAGATATTTTAAGTAGTTGCCACAGTTTTTCATTTCGGCTAAATAGACCGGAACAAGCAAGATCAAATGAAGTACGAATTTCTTTGCTCATTGTTGTTAAACTGACAATGTATTTAGGTTTAAAACGCTGAGCATAGCAGATTGTGTCGACCAGCAAAAGATTTCCATCAAAATCTTGGTTGGCAACTAATATTGATTTTCCACTTGTAGATTTAACAATGTCCCGAGGTCTCCCTGCTGTTCCGCCAGGCATGTTTTCCCCCAAAGGTATTAAACCACGAACGTTTACTGGTAAACCAAGGTTTGCCAGAGCTTTAAAAGCGGCTACAACAACTGCTCCGCCTGCCATGTCTCCTCTCATGTACTTTTGTTGGTCACATGTTTTTAGACAGAGACCCCCACTGTTATATGTTAAACCTTTACCGATCAAAACTATTGGAGGAACAGATGAATCACAACCATTGTAATCGATTTCCAGAAGGCATGGTGGTTGTGGAGATCCTTGAGTGTTTGTGAGGAAAGCATTCATATTATTTTCTCTCAGCCATTGTTCTCCCCGTAATGTGACATTAACACTGGTTTTGCAAAGTGACTGAACTACAGCGTAGGCAAATTTCCTGGGAGTCATCAAGTTTCCCGGGGCCTCCATTAACCTTCTTGCAAAGTTTTGTGCTTCAGCTTTTTCCAAGCCAATACGCCACTTTTTCCAATCACAATCCCCATACAGCATGATATCTGGTACTTTAATGGTCCGGTTTGTAGGGTCTCTCAAGTGCTGATTGCCCCATAGAGCCAGCACAGCTCCTTCTGCAGCTGACTCAGGATCCTCAAATCCTTCCACATAAACTTTATCAACAAAGTGGTCTTGTAACACTCTACACGCTACTCCTACAGCTTTCCTGATGTTCTCTTTAGCTTCGTCTCGTGCTTCCTGCTTTACATACCCCACATTGTTGTCTCCAAGACCAACAACCGTCACCAAGTTATAAGCAGGATCTAGTTGGGTAAAAGTTCTAACTTCCCCCAACTTTGGCAATGGACCAAAAGCCTTCAACTGTTCAACTAGCTTCCCATTGATATTGTGATTGAACAAAGCTGCAGCTTTTGTTAAACAGATGGTTTGATTTAAATAGTCCTTTTCATCGTAATACACTCCCAGAATTAAACCTGACCCATCAGCAATTTTACCCTCACATGAAAGGCCATCTGCATTGGGGTCCCAAGAATGGTAAGGAGGCAAACCACAAGGGTCATTGTGAGGAGAGTAAAATCTTTGAAACTTCAAATTTAATTTGCTTGGATTCAATAATTTAACTAACTGTCTGAACATCTTGCTTGGTATTACAGTAATGTCTACAACTTACAGTGCACTCACAAGTGACAATTTTAATAATAACAATAAAAACTCACCTCAAGAAGGAAATAATTTCAGATTTGTTTGTTGTTAAAAGGGAGGAAATTTATCTATATAAAAAAACATGTGATCAAATTTACATTGATTACATAGCTATTAGTGCATTGTTAGCCAATGTGCTCTTAATCATTCAACTTATCAAGACTGGCTTTTCATTACTATATTAAATACTGTAGTTCCCTTTGATAAGTAGTTAATAAGTACTGGTACTAGTTAGTATGAAGTATTAGTGTTACCTACGTAGTTATGTGGTTTAAAACATAGTGTATATTATGAAATAACTAAGCATTACAACAAAATTAATTTGATTACAACAAAACATTTAAAAAACAATAGTATAATTTTATGTTTTTTTTATTTACAATAATAGTTTTCATATTTTTTTTTATTTCCAATAGTTAAAAAATGCCAAGATTATGATTTTTCAATGTGGCAGAAAGCATAATCTTCTCCTTTTTTAACGCAAAAATGATGGTAATTGAACAATTACCAATTAAATCTTCAATATGTTATACCTTTCATTATAATTTAATTGTCAATGGTTATACTTACTTACTTAATACTTGATGTCTTCGTCTTTGACCCAGCTTGTGGGATTGACTGCGTCAAATGCCTTTTAGTCCAGGCAACGAATGCTAAAAAAAGGGTATAGAGGGAAATGTTTGGAACACAATTTCTGACTTCGTAACTTTGTTTAGTATAGTTAGGAGGTTAACATACCAAAAGTCCCCGCCTCTAGCCCTTGTGCTGTGGGGGAGGGGGGGGCTTGAAGGTACCATTTTTCAGTTTTTTGCTGATATCTCGGAAACCATGCGTCCAAGCGAAATTATGCTAATATACAAAATGAAAGCTTATTAAATTTCCAGCAAGTTTGTAATTTACTGTTTTTCGATATCTTGTATAGTTTTCGCGTTATTTGCTATCAAAAGTTTGTAAATTTGGAAAAATACATTTTTTTCTCATGTTTTTTGTTCTTTTTGACAAGTTGCCTCTCAAACTACGCACCCAAAAAATAAATGCTGGGCATAGGGTTGTAGAAAATTAAATTCCCTTCAATAATATATATGACTTTACTAGTTTACCTCCTTCCGTTCAGATTTTAAAGCAAATTAACCGTAAGTATGAAAAAAATTAAATTTAAATAAAATTTAAGAAAATTAATATCTAGTGTTGAGCAAGGAATTTGAAGTCTTGCAACAGCTGTTGACTACTTAATATTTCAATTTATCACCTTACACAGTCAACTAATTGGTTGGAACATTCACTATCATGTAGCTAAGGTGAGTGATGGGCGTCTAAAAAAAGTACAGATACCCTATAGAAAATATATAGCCTACTTGTGGGCTGCCTAACCAGCTTCCTCACACTTGATGATCTAGCTAGACTATTGTAATGGGAAAATATGGTGTTGTAACCATGTTTATGCATATACGAGTGTCTATATGTACTATTTTTAGACGCCCATCACTCACCTTAGCTACTTGATTAGTGAATGTTCCAACCAATTAGTTGACTGTGTAAGGTGATAAATTGAAATATTAAGTAGTCAACAGCTGTTGCAAGACTTTAAATTCCTTGCTCAACACTAGATATTAATTTTCTTAAATTTTATTTAAATTTAATTTTTTTCATACTTACGGTTAATTTGCTTTAAAATCTGAACGGAAGGAGGTAAACTAGTAAAGTCATATATATTATTGAAGGGAATTTAATTTTCTACAACCCTATGCCCAGCATTTATTTTTTGGGTGCATAGTTTGAGAGGCAACTTGTCAAAAAGAACAAAAAACAGGAGAAAAAAATGTATTTTTCCAAATTTACAAACTTTTGATAGCAAATAACGCGAAAACTATACAAGATATCGAAAAACAGTAAATTACAAACTTGCTGGAAATTTAATAAGCTTTCATGTTGTATATTAGCATAATTTCGCTTGGACGCATGGTTTCCGAGATATCAGCAAAAAACTGAAAAATGGTACCTTCAAGCCCCCCCCTCCACCACAGCACAAGGGCTAGAGGCGGGGACTTTTGGTATGTTAACCTCCTAACTATACTAAACAAAGTTACGAAGTCAGAAATTGTGTTCCAAACATTTCCCTCTATATCCTTTCGTTGCCTGGACTATTTCGGTTATTTCTTTCCCTTGAATAGTGGGATTCCTTCTGCATCGTTCAGGTTGTAAACTGGCCATTCTAAAAGTTCATGTTTGATGTGATTCTTGAAATTTGAGGTTGTGAGGCTTTTCACGTCGGCTGGGAGGCTGTTGAATAGTTTTATGGCTGCAATTGGAAAGGATTTTTGTGTTTTTCTCAGCCTGCATCTTTGGACTTCCAGATTTTGAGCTTTACGAGTTCGATGTTGGTGTATGGTAGTTCTGTCATTATAAAGATTGATATTCTGTTTGATGTAGTTGAGAGAGTTGAAAATATACTGGTTATGTACTGTGAGGATTCTAAATTCTTTAAAAAGAGGTTTACAGTGTTCAAGGTCATGAGCTGATGCCATAACTCTTAGCGCCTTCTTCTGCAGAATAAGAGCATCACTGCAGGCAGCCGAGTGTCCCCATAACAGAAACTGTTTGCCATATACATAGGTTTGCATATTTAATGAGCCACCACCTTTTACACTATGCAAATATATATCAAAGTTTCTTTCTATGCTACTAGAAAAAAAATATTATGAGTTTAATAACAGCACCTAAACTTTTTAAATACTACAAGTGTACATAATCAATGGTGTTTTGGATTATTTGTGACGGCAAGTGTATTTTCTTCTCGGTTTAATATTAATTTACTTCTTGTTCTTCTTTAACTTTATTTGTTTTTGGATTGGTGATTGCCGATTGGTGTTGGCTGACGCTGTCTTGCGGCATAATTCTAACCTAACCTGTTTCTCGTCTCGTTATTTAGATTTAGACAGTTTAGACCGTGTTAATACTATCTTTAACTTCATAAACATGACAGAAAAATCACAACAAACGCTCTTTCAAATCGCTTTTGAATTCCTTATTTAAGGACATCGTTTTAAAAAACTACCTTTAATTCATCTCTCGATATGGATATCCCAAAACCCCCACAGGGTAAGTAAGTTAGTTTACCTAGGTTTTGACTAGGTTAATTGATTTTTATTCAGTTTGTTGTTTACTTATTTAGCTTTGACTATTAATACAACTTCATTATCCAACAGTCAATGATATTATGGTATCTCGAATAATTACAAACAAACTAGCCTCACTATTTTTGTGTAGCCTAAAAAAGGTTATTTGGACCTTTACCTAGGCCTATTTTAAATTGTAGATTTTAGCTATTCACTGAAAGTTTTTTGAATTAGGACTGTTAACTTACACCCAATGTCACATTTTAAAACTACATTAGATTGATTTAAATTACCTTTTGAAGGGTGAGAAAATCAATGATACACTTTTGAACATAGGCTAGTCCAACTTGTGTACAGTTTCTTAACTGGGCTATGCTAAAATCGATTGAAAATATCAATATGATAAGTTAACTTTCATTCAATTGATGTTATAACCCAACCAAACTTAACGATTGAAAGTTTAATACTAAGCTAATCGATATTTTCAATCGGTAGAAGGCCTAGCGTTGCCCAGTTAAGAAACTGTACCCTCCAACTCTTTTTGTAATAGGCCTACAATAAACATTTTAATAAGTTTAGCTAAACTTTGAAAAAAGAAAATTCCTATTTAACTTAGGGCCTAATCCCGTAGATAATGTAGCCTACTTAGGCCAGTTTTAACCTTTTCTTAGTAGGATCATTCCATTAGCGATAAGTAAGTTAACTAGCTTAGGCCTATTGTTTCCTTTATTTTATTTAAGATTTAGGCTACCTACTTGATGCTAGTACAGTTCCGCCAATGAATACAAACCCTTTAAGAAGCGAAACGTTTAAATGGAGAACAGTCAGACTGGAATTTTGCCGCCGAAATCAGTTTCGCGCGGCTGCCACTATGATCGCTCGCGTTTTGGTAGGCCTAATCTCTCTTTCTAAGCCAATTCCTTGTCTCACTCTCTCACTCAGTCAGCTGACTTGGCCCCACACTCACGATAGTCTACCTAGTGGCCCGTCGCAGGAACTAGGCTATCCAAAATTCAAATTATTTCCAGACTGAATTTTTATAAAGGCATTGCGCTTCTTAAAGGGTTTGTATTCATTGGTTCCACGCAGAACCTAAGCTACCATCGGATGAAATATTAGTTTGATATATAACGTTTCGGACCTACCCTGGAATCTTTTTTTTTAATACTAGTTGGTATTATTCTTAAACATTATACTTCAGGCTAGACCAAGAGGGTTACGGCATAAGATAATCACATCAATAAAATTTGTTGGTGATTAGCGGGATTTGAGCCTGGGTCCGAAGTCATGCGCTCTACCACTATGTACCTTGCACAGAGTAGACCTTAACTGTATAACTAGTAGTAGGATGGGAAGAAACTTAGGAGCACACATAAGTTAAATAACATCTGCATAAGATGGTGGTCTTCTCTAGCTAAATTTATTTAGGCTAGCAAAAGTCCTATTTAATTCCATACAAAAATGATAATCTCTATCTTAAAACATCCTATCCTAATAGGTCTTGAAGATACAAAATTCAAGTAGGGATTATTTTTACTACCTCCACCTATTTAAAATTTCTATTCAAGTTAGGCCTAACTACTAATGGTTATTTAAGTTGTTTTTTTTTTAACTAGCCTAATTTTTTCCAGATATTGAACTGAAAAACATCATTGACAAATTGGCCAAATTTGTTGCTAGAAATGGCCCAGAGTTTGAACAGATGACGAAAAATAAACAAAAAGGAAATGCTAAATTTAGCTTTCTCTTTGGTGGTGAATTTTTCAACTACTATCAGTATAAAGTTACTACTGAGCAAGCAAGTATGTATTTTTATCTTATAGCCTAGGCCTAGATAAACAAACAGGTCTAATGTTTTTAAGTGTTCTCTTAAACTTTTGAATACTAAAGTAGACATCTCATCTAGCACAGCTCTCTACAATTTATTTGTGAAAAAGCACATAGTTTAGAGAGTTTGCGCTAATATAAATGTTCTATATTCTATCTAATTTTTTTTTACTGATCTTATATATGACATAAAAGAGGTTATTTTTAGTTTGACTTGGTTAAAAAGTCTTCATATTAGTCAGGAATCAGTAACTTACAATCTGTGACTCACTTCATCTAACTTAGGTAATAATCTTGATTTAAAAACTGGTGACAACTACATGGGGAGGGAATATCTAGTTGCATCAATAGCCAAAGGTTTGATATAATAAGAGTGTTTATCTATTTTGGTTATTATCTGTTGTTGACGAGTCGTCCATTATTTTGTTTTTTAAATTTAAATACCTACCTCAAGAGTCTTCCAACAACAGTTAATATTTTTAAGTAGAGGAGTTTAATTAGAGTTTAATTAAAGATAACTATAATAATTTCACTTACCGCAGTCTATACTTTTATGGTGATGCAGTTTTTATCGTACTAAATTGTAATACGCCAATAAATGATTTGATTTAGATTAACCATATCGGTTAGCCATAGTCACTAACTAGGGAACTGTAGGTAGGTACACTTTTTACCAGATTTGTGTTTGTTGTCAAATATAAAACAATTAATAACTTCCTATCCTCTATGCATTATTTGATTTCTTTTAGTTTTAAAACAGAAGAACCAAAATGCCAACGTCGGCACTGGACCGCAGGGACTAAATGTAATCCTCAACAACCAGGGTCAACCTTCCCTCAACATCGGAGGTAAGTTGAGGTGAAATACTAATTTGTTGTAAGAAATATGTTCTTTTAACCTAGTGAATTTTGTATAGGTAGGATACTGAACAAATATCCTTCAGATAACTAATATTGTTTTGCTTACATCTTAATGGTTAACAAATGTTTTAAGGAAAATTATTAGGTTTGTGGAGAAAAATTTGGAAACGATGAAATTACTGTTGGTTTGCAATACAAACCATTTAAACCTCCAGGGAGCGCACATCCGTGGAAAAGATTGAGACACATTACAGTAGTTAGATAAATACTGGAAGGAAAAAGCAAGCCAAAGTTTTATTTCCTCCGAAACGCCCAAACACTTAGGCTAACCTATTTTCCTAATAGTGCTACCTAATTGTGATGCTCCTACAAACAACAACACAACATACAATACATATACAGCATACAACATACATATAGGCCTACATATACAATACATACAATAGGAATGTTAACTATTTGGTATAAGGCCATATTAACCTTAATCGAATTATATTTGCCTCGTATAGAAAAAAACAAAATAACCACTAGGGCCTAAAGTGTACATAAATTTGGTTCTAATTCAACTAGGCCTATATTTGTTGTGTGTTGTTTCAACTAAATTATGTTAATACCAAAAATGATAAAACCGATAACCTGTATAGAATTTAAAGAAATGAAGCAACAATACATACTATTGTTCTAATATCCGGTTCTGCATGTAGATATGTCAAACGTAAGGGATTGTGAAACCTCATCCATTCCTTACCCCCATGATCCCAACCATCATTTCCTCAACTGCAATGCCTACTATTACCTCTATGCTAGAAGTTTTCTTGGTCCTGTTCCCCATCCCGTAACAGACAGTGCAGCTATCGGTAAATATGTTTTTATATTTTGTAATGTAGTAAATATTTAGTTTTCTTGTTCATTGCTGTTAGCATAGCTTGTTATTTCTTATTTAAAGACAGAGAAGTCTTGCTTAGGTTTGATTTGGAGATAACCAGGAGTTTGTATCTTTTTCAAAATTGTTTGTGTTCTTTAATCCGATCTGAATCATTAACTTGCACTGCACTAGATTTCTCATCATATTGTTACGCACTTACATTAAAATAACAATTTTTCATAGTCTCCTCTTAAACACTGTTTTTGCAATTTCACAGTCCATCTATGTACTAAGCCATAAAAATTCTTGTACTCTAGTTTTAAGTTATATTATTGTATGATGCCATAGTATTTTCTTAATGAAACTACAAATAAAGAATATCTTGATTAGATTTGATTTGGTTTGAAAATACTTCCAGTATTGCTCTGCAGTTAATTTTCACTCAGCGAAATGTTCAGCATTTAAAATATATCGGACAATTAATTCACTAGTTGATGGTGTCTTTTATTTTAAAATAGCAATATTTGGATTGTATTGAAGAAATATTTACGCCATTTTAATGAAAACTATTAAAGTAATCCAATTTTTGTCTTCTACATAATCTTGAGGCAAGAAATAACATAACACAAATGTATTCATAAACAATGCTGTTGACAGGTCAGTCGCTGGTGCAATGGCTGGCTGCTCAACAGAGTCAGGCGCAGGCAGCTGTGGTGGCCCAGACGCCAGTACAGGCACCTCCGGCCACCTCACTGCGGACGATGGAACAGCTGACATCCCAGCAGGCGGCTCTACACGACCAAATACTGGAGAGCGAACAGAACCTCAACGCTCAACACTCGGTGAGTGATACCATTCATTTGGTTTACCAAAAGTTTACTATCTAGTGATGTGGGCCGGGTAAATACCCAGTGGGTAGGTAAATATAAATTGGGTATTTACCCCAGGCCCGGGTAAGTACCCAAAAACTGGGTAGCCTATTTATAATTTTTATTAAAGTTAGAAAAGATTGAGATGTTTTATTGCAATTATTATCCTGTAAGGATAGTAAAATGGTGATAAAATGTGTTAAACAAAATTTCATATGGTCACTACTAGCATTTTAACTCTGGGTATAATCGCCATAAATACCCAGGTCTGAGCATAAAGCATAATCGGCATAAATACCTTGGTCGCATGGTTGCACTGGTCCTGACTACTTATGATTTTTTAAATTTCTATGATAAATAGATGAATTTATTTTATTGTAAGTTAAACAAAAAAAAATGTGTAAAGTAATATTATTATTTAGAAAGACAGGAATATTTAACCTAGTAGTGGCCTATGTGTAAACAACTTAAGAAAATAATTAAAATTCAATCTGTAGGATGGCAGGATTTAATAATATTTTTGTTCTTCTAGATCTTTTGTTGGTATCGATGGTATAAAAAAAAAAAAACAAATTTTGTAAACTTGTGATACAAAACATTTAAATCTATAGCACAATAAATCTTTCAAAATTATATTAAGTTAGACCAAAAAACAGGAGATAAATTTTTTTAGTAGGTTTATCCAAATATGTTATTGTTTCCAACTAAGCGGTAACACAGAAAATTTTAATTACTTTTAGTATTCTGCCATTCTGCCTATGTCAATCAGACCTTAGGTCTGTCAGGCCTTGGGTCTGTCTAGCCTTCCAAGCCATTTATACAATAAAAATTGTAACTACATCATAATTTAATAACAGTAGACGTAGGTTTAGGTTCACTATTTCTCTGATGAGGTGTTGCCTTGATTTCCTTTAAAAAAAAGTGATAAATCATTAAATAAAAGGTACTAGCAAAGCTTCAAGTTACTGTAAAAGGTGTTATAGACTATCCTAATTTATCATGTAATGATAACAATAACATATTTAGGGGTAAATATAAATGAATTTGATCGATTTCATAAATACCCTAAATATCCGGGTATTTATGGATTTTGGGTATTTACCCTGGTAAATACCCAGGGTATTTACCCCGAGTTTTAAATACCCAGGTATTTTACATCACTATCTATAAAAGAGGAACTATGTATGTATATATATGTGTATATACGTTATGGACTCCGAAACCGCTCGACAGATTGTAATGAAACTTTCAGGCATTATTAAGCATCTTTCAAGGATGGTTCGAGTGAAGTTTGGTGCAGATCCGTCAAAAGGGCTCTGCCCCAGAGGGTTTTAAGTGGGCCAATGTCAGACTTTTTGATCTAGAATGTTTACAAATAAATATAATTTAAAAGCAGATGTTTACTTTCACCAACTGTTTTGTACGTTTGAATAACTACAACATTCTGTATTAGCATTAGTCATGATTTGAAATAGTGCCACAGTGTTTCTACAGATTGCAGCACAGAAAACTATTTTACTTTTAAATAAGTCCAAATGTATTAAACCCCAATCGCAGCACACCTGTGCACTTAACAACGTTTAAATTCTCCAATGTTAAATATTAAAACATAAAAACCTTTATAAAAGTACTGTATTATAAACAATAAAAGGGATGACTTTTTTAAATGTATGACAGCATGTTATGAACAGCTAATTTGCAACCAAAAGGTGAGTGAGCGTAGCGAACGAACATCAACCTGGAGGCGAGTAAGCGTAGCGAACGAGCTAACCTGAAAACAAGTTAGCGCAGCGAACGATTTCCAATCTGAAGGTGAGTGAGCGTAGCGAACGAACTTCAACCGGGACGTGATTGAGCCATGCGAATACTTATGAAGTTAAACGGGGCAAAGCCCGTGGGTACAGCTAGTAATATATATAGTAGAATCTTTATTATTTGATCTTCAGTTTACTGCCGACTGTTCATGTTATTCCACCCTCCCTGTGGATGATTGAGTAAGCCCACCGCCTACCAAGAAATTAGTCTTTTGCTTCTCTATAGTATGACTTTTTACCATAACGAGTAGACAAATTGTTTTCCGCCCCTGTCTGAACTTGGAAGATACATTTCATTGGAAGATACATTGTTTTACAATAGCAAACAGTAAACTTTTGATGATTTTGAATAGGTATGTTAGCAATTAGATTTTTAAATACAATAAATCTCAAAAGAATTGATACTATAAATTTTTGAAAACCCCTAGAAATCTCCAAAAGATACAATGTATATCACACAATGTACATTCAACAAAATGTCAAGATCTACAAACACATTCAAATTTTGCAGGTGCTTATGCAACAGCAGGAAGTTGCGATTGAAGAAGCAATTCAAAAGGCACAAAAAGAACATATGAATGCCGAGGCGACCGAATGTAGTCTCAACTTTGCCGAGATGGACGCAATACTGCAGCCAATTATTGATTCCTGCACCAAGGATTCCATATCTTCTGGGAAAGCTTGGATACTGCAAAGGGCGACTGGCAAGAAGATAAATAGCGTTATTGCTTCCTACCTTTTGTCTAAGTGAGTAGTTTCATACGACTTTCTAGTAAATAAACTAAACCACCAGAGACCCCCGGAACTACTACATTAAAATAAAATTGCATCTATAATACTCTAGTACCTTAAATAAGAGCAGTATTGCTATCATTATCATTAACATAACTCTTGTTATGCGTAATAAAAGAAAAAAATTCACAGAAAAAACTTTTCATCTAAAAAGCAAATAAATAAAAGGATAAATTATCTTGATTTCGTCTAGTGATTCTTATTATATCTCCAAGGGTACAGCTCGTGACATCTAGGCTGGCACTTGACCTGGGCAGTGTAGGCGGGAGGAGGGTGGAGGTAGGGAAAAGACCGGACTGCAAACATTTCCGCTGCCTCACGGGGTTGACTCCCCTTGTATTATGTAGCCTACTTGAGCACCTTCATATGGGTCGCGAGGACAGTTGATGCAACCCGCATGACAGGACATAATGTTTTTGAACTAGATACTAGTAGCGATCAGCCAATAGATACTAGTAGCGAGTGCCAGCTTAGATGTCACGAGCTGTAGATAGAGGTGGTATAATAGGAATCACTAGACAAAATCAACGTAATTTAACCTCATATTTATACGTTTAAGTGATTGAGACTACATAAAAATGAAATCAAAAGCAAAATCTCTAAACACACGATTTTCTATTCTTCCGAATCTGGTAGGTCCATCTGAATTTTTAACATTATCTCTTAGTAGAACTAACACAGTTTATGTTCATGCTGTTTCTGTAAATAAAGTGTTTTTGAATATGTATCTTAACTTTAAATTATTAATGTGTTAATTCATTTCCAGGCTTTTTGAAGATAAGAGAACCTTTAACCATAAACTACACATCATATATCTTGTCAATGATATTCTGCATCATTGGTAAGTGAGTTTATTAAAACTTGTAACTTATTAGACTATTAAGAACTGACTAGGTGAAACCCGTCGAAATCGACGGTCACTGTCAAGGATTAAGCTATTCATCTACGGAAAGTTGGGATCTAGTGGATCTAGTGGAATATACTTGAAGTGAAGTTGGCTTTTTCTCTTAAACTGTTAGGGACCTCCTCGTTTATATGGTTGTGCGGCTTCATTGGCAACAAATCATTCAAATTACATAACAATGCCGCATTTCCAAAAAGCAATAAATACTGTAAATTGGCTGTTACGTCAATATTGACGTTTTCATACATGCAAAAAAGTATCTTATAAAGGATGATGTGATCAAGTTTAAAAGGAATATGACCTTTCTGTCATGACAGTAGCTGCTTAAATAGTACTAGTGGCTTGTAGGGGCAATAGCCCCTATTATTCTAGTTAGTATTTTGTACAAATTATTAGTCTCATGGGATACCCTCTACCTTGAATTATTGTTTAACATTTTTATTTGTTATAATAGTTAGTCATTACATAGCTGCATAAAGTATATGTCTGCTCTGTTTAAAATAAAAATTCCAAAGGACTGTTCATGCAGTGTGTTTATAATATAAACTTTCTAATCATAATACAACTAAGGAACATGTTCAATAGTAATTTTCATGACTATTAATTAAATCTATATAAATTTCTTTGAATATATACAAATTCACTTCGAAAAAACACATAGAGGTAATGTCATCCTCCAAATTGTAAAATGTAAAATCACCCGGCTTAAAGTAACATAAAGTTGACCACTGGGTAAACACAGTTTTTTTTCAAATAATTGCCAACTTTTGTGAAGGTTTGGCCTTGCGCTTTATTTATAGTAACAGCGATTTTTCAAGAGAAAATTTAAACTCGGATTGGTTGATACGGTATTAATTTTATTTTTGGCATGAAAAATATGCTCCCTCTTTGCCTAGCCTACTCCAGTAATTCCTTCTAACTTTACACTATTTTTGGACATGCTAACCTAACCTAACACAACCAATCGTACTCCATTAACTAATCCAGACCCTTAAAATTGGGAAAAAGTATATTTAAGCTTTATAATAGTATACACAGTTAAATAACTATAACAATCAAATCAAAATAAATACATACTAATTTGACAGTTACAATCAGGTGATCTTTTGTTTGCAATCCGAGTGACGTCAGAATATGACGGGAATAGCACACCTATGTTTTTCTTCCACCATGCACAGTACGGTACATATTACAAATTACCATATGCTTTAAATAAAGTTAAACCACATGATTTAAAGTAAACAAAGCAGACAGGACTTAGATTCCCGTGCTATTTAAATGTAAATTAATTTATTCCGTAATAACCTTTTGGTGCATAATTAAGAAAAATGAATAGTTTTCCCTCAAAATTCACGTCAAGACCTTTAAAATAAGACCCCTCCCATCCTTCTACGGCCATCCAGTCACTCACAATTTCTTTACAAAAATGTGACTTACGGAATTATATATATAGATTTACTCTTTGTGCCTTTTTTACAGCCAAAATGGCATGTTATTTTAAATCATGTTAACAACCCAGTGAGCCACGGTCTGTAATATAGATCACTTCAAATTATCTGTCAAGATAGGTACCATTTTAGGCCAGATATGTCTACATAAATAGTGTAAATTGTTTTATCCAGTTGCTGTAAACTTCTATTAATTTAGCAAAATATGGACACTGGGGGCAACGTGCCCTTCTGCACTTGTATAATTTTTCCAATGATTGAAAACATGTACAACAATAATCTCGTGAACCTATGACGATCTGTATAATAATATGATAAAATATAAGCAAAAGTGGGGGAAAAGGCAGACAACAACCCGTACAGCAGATATAAGATAGTTCAATAAGAAATTATTGTAAGAGTTCTGTGATAAAAGGAATATCCACACGTAATGGAATGTTATATTGCAAAACATGACATGATACAGAAGAAAATAAATGTTATAATCAGAAAATAGCATTGCAAATACTTCTTTTGGACAATTTAGTAACTACCAATAACTTAAATGTGTGTTGTTTAAAACACAATTGAAAAATCAACAGCTGTTTCATGAAACAGTATTATCTACATGGCCAAAATGTAAACAAATGTGTCACGCTATCTTTAAAAGCTTCTGGGGCAGAGCCCTAAGGGAATTTACTTCGTGTTTCTTTTGATAACTCATCTACAGACCAAGACCTTTCTTTGGAGACCTCTACCAAGTTTCTACGTCCAGCCGTTCTCTCAAATTAGTGGAGACAAAGTTTCCATTTAATTATTTAGATTTCCCCATGTTAATCTTAAGGGAGAAAACCCAACTTTGATGGAAGATCCTGCCCAAACTAATAAAGATTTCAAAAAACCAAAAACACTTTGCAAAACTACAGATCAGGGCCATTTTTTTGACGTTTTAATCATCAAAATCGGTCCAAAATTGTGGGAGGAGTTCTGTTTACAAAAATCGGCTTAGCGTATTATATATATAGATTGTGATTGTTGTACATGTCAACATTTACTAGTATGTGAGTATTGTTGCCTCAATCAATATAACATATTATGGGATTGAATAATGGGGGGAAAATCATGCTAAAGAAATTTTTAATTTATCATTGGGGAGTGAGCTAGTCAGCGGTAGAGCTCGGGATTAGGGTCCCCAAGGTCCCGAGTTAAAATCCTGCCAATCACCAATGGATTTTCTCTAAGTGATAGGCTAATGCTGTGACCATTGCCAGACCTTGCCTGAAGTAAGGTTTACTAGAATATAATAGGGTAGAACCTAGTGAAAAAACCTGTTTCATTATTGGAAAGTAAAATCTAAAGTAAACCTAGGTGTAAAAAGTGTGTAATTGTAGTTATGTGAATATGTCACAGTTAGAAGTCACAAACTATTTATGTTTTCTGAAACAAACAAAATTGATAATAATTACGTTTATTTATAGTTTTATTGCAATTTTGCAATGACATGATTAATATCAACCATTCATGTGGCAAAATAATTAATTGTAAATATTATATTGTTAAGTACTAAATAATTTACACTGATAAAAGTCTTCTCTTTTATTTAAGTGCAAGAAAGAATAGTGGAGAAGATCTAAAGAAGGCTTTGGAGTTAGTGGTTGTGCCGATGTTCTGTAATGCAGCGTCCATGAATGCTACTGAAGAACAAAAAGCAAAATTGAACAAGGTAAATTAAACTGAAGTAGGGTTAATGAGTTGTTTAACCTAGACAAATTTATAATTTTTTGTTTATTAACACAATAGTTTTTTTGAATGAATTGTAGGCCTACTTAAAAGCTGTCTTTTGCCTAATTTTAAAGTTGGTTTAAGTGTAGTTGTGTAAACAGTGGTGTATTAGTAAATATTCCATTGGGTGCACTTACAAGTATTTTGGAAAACCCAGGTTGCTTATTAAAAATATAAAAGTTTAGGAAAAAGCAGACAACACTACTGTGTGTAACCTCCAAACTTTCGCGATTTATTTAAAACCCGGAACAGAATTTGCAGTAAAAAGATCTTATTTGTAAGGCGACAAGGAGAAACGCACCCTACAAATATATAGTTATTATTTTAGTACACAGAAGGAAAAATGTAAAATCATTACAAATAATTGCAATATTTTGTGGTAAGAGACCAGAGGTCACTGAGAAAGAGTAGTTATAATTTGACTGAGTTCTTTTTTTGTTTCGGTAAAAAAAAACCATTAACTGTATTTCACCATAGAATACTATTATCTCTTAAAATACTGTTCAGCTTATTCTGAAATCTCGTCTACTAATGTGTTTGTCAAATTATACACTCTGAATAAACCATACTTCCTCAGTTTATAGGATTGTAAATAAACATCCTACATGTAGGATACTTACTAAGTAATTAAGTAAATTTGCAAAATTAAAAAAAAATTTTCTCACAGCTGCTCAACCTTTGGGAGACGAAACACCACTATTGTTCGCCCGAGATTGTGGCAAAGCTGAAGACTCCGGTAGAGTCGTGGCAGCAGTACAAAGCGGAGTTGAGGAGTCAACACAACGACGCGGTGCAGAACATCACCAACAACACAAAGACAACGTTCCACAGCTACCAGAGTCAGCACCAGGCGTTTGTGACACACGCGCTGCAACAGATACAGGTGGGCGATCCCTAGCCACTGGTTTAAATCGTGAAGCTGAGTTGTATGACAACATTTTTTATCTGTGTTCATCTACCTCGGTAGTTTAAAGTTCATAAGGGAGTGGCTAAAACCCTTGTCTTGTGTTACTATTTATTGTTGACCTTTTTTGCTTCTTCATCATCGTTAGATTTCACCATTGATTTGATAGCCCAACGACAAATGACATCTGAGTGGAGAATAAATTTAAATTGGAATTGCACTAGCCACCTTTGACACCTTCCGGATTTACAGACAAGTTCACTTTGCTACCCAGGCGATAGATATACATTTTCTCTTTTACACATCAAACCATGAATCTAGTTGGTTTTGCATTGTAGTATCTTAGATAAAGAGGTTGGGTCTACGTTTTTGTTCTGTATAGATGCAAAAACTATTAAACGGAGTGTGTTCAAATTTTAAACAAAGGTAAATTGAGCCCAGTCAACAAACAGGTCTATGTCCTATTATCTGAATAAGTCTAGGATGTATAGAGTACAAAAACAGGCTACTATTACAGGACTGTTTCAATAACTTCCTAGCCACCAATAGGCCTAAAAACTCCTCTCTTTCTTTGTTAAAAATGCTGTCAGTCACATTGAAATATTCCTATGTTTTATTTATGCAGTGTTTAGTTGTTTCTGTTCTAAAACTGCTATTCTCACTCAAAATCTCTGAGAACCTAAAATTGCAATGTTTTAGTTATTGCTGTTCCCACTATTTAGAATCTATTTCAATGTGGCCCATTTAAATACCAATTTACGTTGTGCACAGACGATAGAACAGCAAAAACAGACACTTGAGAGTCAAAACCAAGCAGCCGCAGCTCTAGCGGCAAGCGCTGCCGTCAGTCTACCTTCGACTGAACCTCCTGGTGAGTAACGGCTTTGACTACTTATAAAACTAGACATTCTAATTCCATGTTTTTTATAAGTACAGTTCGCCCTTGTACTGTGCCGGTTCACCCCTTGCTTTGCTGGATACATTCCACGCACATGCCTCTTTGTCCCATGTGGATGGGCAAATGCAAGGTAAAAGAGGCCGCCAACCTCTTAAATAAAAGATTTAGAATCAAAATGGACAAATTGAGCCTATGACAGACTGAGCTATGTTGATTATGCCAATTTTCTTACCAAGTCAACCTAATAGGACATCTTTAGTCACAGCAACTATCTAAGTAGCAAACAACTACAAAAGAAAACGTTATTTAAGACCGCAACACACTGTGAGAGTGACACAATCAACTATGTTTTTAATAAAAAATAGGCTACAGCTGGTCCATTACTTCAGCATCCAAAATTTAATGCAATGGTAACAGCTTTTTTCTTCATACATTAATTTGCTCCATACCATACTGCTCCATAGTTGTAACATATTTCTCATACCGTACTCAATAAGCTTGACAACACAGTGACATGATTGACAGGTGTGACGACCCAGCCAGATCAGCTGTTGCAACATCAGCTGATCTCCCAACCACCTCAGCATCTGTTGCCTCAGCAACAGTCTCAGCAACAGCTGTTGCAACTGCAGCAACAGGCAATCAGCCAGATGACAGCTGAGCAGAACCATAGTCTGGGCTCCACAAACCACCTTCAAGGTAAGCTGTGGTCAGATACTAGTTATGTGTTTGTTGCAACATTAGGTTAGCCATACAAAACCATGAGAGGTTCCTCTGCAGAAGGGTAGTGGCGGTTGCAAGGGTCTGGCTATAGGGGCTAAAGACCCCCTGTAATATTAAATTAAAACATACATTTTGTCTTAAAAATGTAAAGGAAGTTTTTTGACACTGTTCTAGATGTTTAAATGGCTTTAAAATACCAGTCTGGGCCATCCGTGGTAGCCCCCATCCTTGACATGAATTGGCTAGTGTGTAAATAATTTGTCAATTTGTACACATAATAATACTTGCAGGTATTTAAGATGAAATAAATATAGGATGTAACATAGAGCACAAGGGTCTATATGTTTCTGTGATAGGCCTATCTTTTTCTTTTACAAGCAATTTGATACCATGTCACATGTATTGTGTGTTGAATGTGTGTCCGTAATTAATCAACACAGCTAATCAAGCGGATTTAATGTACTCACTTGATTTAAGTGTTTGACAATGGCATCTCGGCAAAACAATTAACACGATAGTTACTTTTTGAACTAAATGACGGGTATTGTAAAAACCCATTTAGTTACAAGAGGTGTGTTGTTCCAGACCACGGACTGCCTCAGTCCGGGATCGACGGGATACCCGGGTTCCCGACTGCTCCACCTGACTTGGGTGTCCAGTTCACCCAACCTCCCCCAGGATTCTTACCCACATTTCCTCCTCGTAAGTGATTGTGTTTTTCTCAATGTTTTAATGTTATTAATTAGATAAGTTCAGTTCTCTTGTGTTTTATAAATCTTGTGTAGTATAGGGTGTTTCTCAAGTTGTCAATTTTCCCAAACTGTACTGTTCAGTATTATCATACTATTTTTGTTTGATTAGTTATGATTCTAGTAAACATAAACCATTATGATTCTAGATTTTTTAAATTAGTTTAAAACAATTTTAAGATATTACTGCATGCTATGTGTATAATAAAAGTAACACGTTTTACAAGGGTACAGGATAAACTAGGACTCATTTATTTAACAATTGGATCAAGAGAGATTTGCAGTAACATGAGCATAAACATATCCAATAGCCTACTATTAGTAACTATGCCTCCTCTACTAGTTTTACTAATTAAAGAAACTTGTTACTGTTAGGAAGGAGGTCTCCAGTAACAAGAGCAATTTACAACACAATTAATTTGATATTTCAGCCCTACATCGGAGCTTCTCCGGAATAAGTAGAAGAGGAATGGCAGTTATAATACTGCACTGTCTGAACTTTGTTTGAATATATAGCATAAAGCAATTTTAATTGTTTTATAAACATCACATATTAATGTATATTGATGTTGTGTACAGCGGGGCCAGGTATAGAGTTGCCAGATCTGTCCAGACCCCCACCTGGGTTCCACCTCCCCCCGCCACCCCCCATCATGCAGCCTGAGGTCATGCCAGATGATCTGCTACCCTCACTCCCCTACTATGATCTCCCAGCGGGGCTTATGGTTCCTCTAATTAAGGTAATTCAACTAGAAAACATTAACTTTTGGATACTGTAGTAGGCATCCCTTCCATATGGACAGCTGTAGCCATTTTTTTATAGCTAAACACAGTGTGTTTGCATAGTGTTTTCGTCTAAAATAAAATTATATTTGCTATCCTAAGTTTTGTTTCTTTGACAGTTGTGACATGAAAGATGCTTACAGATGTTCAAAAGTTTTCCTTTCTGTTTGGTTTGGTGAAAGATTTAGCATTTTCGACAGGAGTTAATTATTCACATCAGCACCATCTGTTGGTGGCTTATTTAACTGCCTTTTTGTTCAAAATTCTAATACTAGCTACAATTTTAACATGGTATTGAATGTATATTTTAACACCCAGAATCATTTGGCCTAAGTAATATTAATTTGACAAATTCTTACATCATTCTTAACCTTTTTTGTTGGATTTAAAAAGTAATGTGATGCAATTCTGGGAAGTAAAACTCATTGGCTATTCAACACATTTGTGCCTGCAGCTAGAAGACTGCCACTACAAACCCTTGGATCCCGAGTCCATCAGACTACCTCCACCAGCGCCTCCTAGTGAGAGACTGTTGGCTGCTGTCAAATCTTTCTACGCTCCTCCTGGCCACGACCATCCTCGGGACAGGTACCGAAATTACACACGTGCTTTTTAACATGTTTCAACTAAAGACTGGAAAAAAGTGGTCATATATATATATTTTTAAATAAAAATCTGATCTATTATTTTTATCAAATTTTAGTATTTTTCATTTACTTTTAACATAAAATCAAAACACAACTATCACAGTAAACATTTTTTTTACAGAAATCGGCTGATCAATTATATTACTTGTCCTATTTTTCCAAGCAACGTTTTGTCTGAATTTTCTTTAGAGAAGACTTGATGTACTATGTTTTCTGCGGATTTTAGTTGAACTCCTTTAGGACGCTCCGTCTTGAGTTTGCAGACTGTTAGAATTTGGATATTCATGTTTTGCAATCACCTTTCCATTTTTTGGTTATTGTTTCTGGGTGAACACAAATGGAAATGTCATTAAGGATTGTCTGCAGTTAGTTGCAGAACTGCTATTATTTGTTTTCTAAATAGTACAAACCGGAACCGTTCCTATGTTAAGCTATGGTAATTCTAAATATTTTTGTGCAGTTTTATCTCATTTTCTAACATCTATTGGTTGTTTCTTAAGTGATTGTTCTGGGATTTGTGCCATTACGCCTAGCTATAAAATTTGGTAGAATATAAACTACCGTATGCTAATTGTTGGTAGTTTTAACTGGTGCTTTTTTTTCCTTAACAATAATTTAAACAATTAATTAATTCATAAATTGCTTCCATAGTGACGGCTGGGAGAAATTAGGTCTGTATGAGTATTACCGAGCGAAAAATTCTGCTAAGAAGAGGAAAGAAGATGACATCTCAAATGGGATCAGAGAAAGATCGAGGTCTCCTTCTCCCATCACCAGGCCAAGGTCACGAAGCCGAACACCTCCCTCTAAGAAGAGATATCGGAGGTAAATGCTGTGTGGATTTATCTCTTTGCATTTATAATAATTTATAAGGTAAATGCTGTTAACCCTTTCAATGCTAAAAAAGTGCTAGGCTTACCACGGGGGCAAAGTCTAGTGTATGAGAAAAAAATCCCAAAAGTGCTAAGGAACAATATATTGGGCCTCAATCGTATGAGGAATCAAAATAAACCATCGCTGTTTCGAAAAAATAACCGAGTCAACCGATATGCCCATTAAAACTCCCAAGATCGAAAGTCGCGGCGGCATAAGTCGCTAAGCACTTTTTTTTTATGAATCGCAAATAACTATATATCAACCCATAGCACTTTTCGGGAAAAAGACACACAACGATATATCGTCGCATAGCACTGAAAGGGTCAAAAGTTATCTACAGTATTTAAATATATTGTAAGCTATTTGTAGCTTTAGGGTCTTTTAGCCACCAATGAAAATTATTTCTGTGTGGATTTATCTTAGTAGCCAAATTAATAGGTATTTTAAGTTGCTTCTATTTTAATCAGTCTTGTCCCTACATTTCTTCCTTCAGGAAGATATACCACTGACAGATAAAGTTGTACTTATTTCATTTCATTTCATATAACTTAATTCATTTAAGTACAATACGTAAATACAGGAATGGCGTCAAGAGTAATTTGATAAAACTAACTTAACTAAAATACTCATCATTATCATGCATGACTTATTGATACACCTTATGGCAAATTACTTGGTAGTTTTATGATGCATATTCTGTGACATCTAAATTCCCGAAATTTACCCACACTACTTTCTCCCACCATTAAGCAGTAAAAACCTTGCTTCAAGAAATCCCAGAATGCATCTGAATACTATGTATAACAAGCGTTCTCTATATAGTTTCCACCTTAAATTGGATTTTGAGGGTGTAAACCGGGTTTTTATTCAATGAATTATGTGTTCACATTCCTTTTTAATAGTTTGCCTTTTCAGTATTCAGTTTACAAAATAATGTTTATTTATATTTCGCTACTTTTAAAAATTTTAAATGTTATCTTCCTTGGCATTTTTTTAAAGGAACAGTCAAAACAGTGGTCTTTTTCCTAAATGGCGATCATGTTTTGTAAGATAGCATCGTAGTCGATAAACAGTAACTGTGTCCAACCTCGTTTGGAATCGAAACTGTAGCTTTCTGATTTAAGTAGATTATAGTATTTTACTATCATTTATGTTTCTGTACTGTTCTAGTCGGAGCAGATCAAAGTCTCGGGGTCGAGAGTCTAGGAGTCCGCCACGTCGAAACAGCAACAGCAGTCGACGAGAAGCTCGTAGAAGTCGGACAGGAAGTCGACGGGACAGGTCTCGGTCTAGGTCTAGGTCAAGGTCGCGGACACCACCAGTCAATAAAGAGCGAAGTCCTACACCACCTCCAGCTTCATTTATGTACGTCTGTTATGTTTTAAGTTTGATATTTCTGGCCGGTAAAATTTATTTTCAAAAGGTTTTTTTCATTGCTGGTTTTGTTCTTTTTTCATGGTGAAAAGACTAGCTGTTATAAATATACCCCATAAGTATACCCTGTCTCAGTTTAACTAAGAATATAGGGTCTTGCTTTTTTCTCAGATAATGATTAAATTATTAAATACAATTTTCAAATTATTCATTACATTCCCTCTTTTAATTGGTGTCTCCATTGGAGCATCACTTATGGATATACTCGCAGGTTCGGCTGAGTATGATGATTTACCAATTAAAGCAAATCTGCATTACATTATAAGACAATTTCTGATGGTTAAAGTTTAATTAAATTTCCTCCCCAATATAATATTGTATAATTTCAGATTATAAATTAAATTTTTTTTCCTTTCCTTCCAGACAGCCGTACAGAAATCCTACGACGGAGAAGTTAGACGAGAGCAACAAGGGCCACCAGATGTTGCGCAAGATGGGCTGGGGAGGTGCAGGGCTGGGGGCGAAGGAACAGGGCATCGAGGCGCCCATCTCCGGCGGAGAGGTATTATATGCTGAACTATTTAAATTGATTATCTTGGATTTTTACTCCTACTCTATTTTGCAGTAAGTTGTGCATCTAAAGATTGAAGTTTTGCCATCTATCTATCAATGTCTATCTATGTTTTCAACTTAGTGATGTCAATTGGTTTAGGATTTGACCATCTATTGCTACTTCTGATGTATTTAGAATAACCCCTGCTGCAGACTAAGTGAATTTCCATTTACCTGTTAGAATTTCCACTGAAATATTTAAACGACACTTGAATGTACATAATATTTGTTTTTTAAGCTCTACAAAATGGTTTAGAAATAAATTGCAACATCTTATGTTTTAGGGTTGAAAATGGAAAAACCAATTTTTACCCCATAAAACCCCATTCCTGTAGTAATGCTGGTACGGGAGCTTGAACTCCTTCTAATAAACTTAGGTTTAAATTTCAAATGTTGTAATACATATGTGTCCTATATATATTATAGGCAAGTATGTTTCATGAGAACCTTTTTTCTCAGTTCATGTTCAACGCAGGGAAAATCTACGTATACTGTTAGAAAGATATTTTCCTGTAAATGTGCAGAATCCGTTTTTATAAGGTAAAATAGGCAAAAAAAAATACACAAAAATGAGTTTAAAGTAACAAAAATTTACTTGGGCCTTATGGGTTGCCAGCTAGTAACGAAATATTAACAGAAAATCAAAACAAATGGAAGAAATTCCAATCATATGTTTTTTTTTACAGTGTGGGGTAAATGGTGAAAATAGAGGTCTATACATTAGATATTTTTGGTCAAGTTTTCGACCACTGGCCAACCTCTAGTTTGTAACAAAAATATGTTATGTTTACATCTAAAATATATTTTCATAAGATAATCTGTTTGGCCGATTATTCCTATAATTAGAGTTCTAGGATTTTAATAATGCAGATTTTCCAGTCAATAAAATCATTAACTCATTATATTTTTCCAGATCCGAGATAGAATTGACCAATACAAGGGCGTTGGAATAAACCTGAATGATCCATACGAAAACTTTCGTAAAAGTAAGGGTCAAGCTTTTATTACAAGGATGAAAGCAAGAGCAGAAGAAAGATCGTAGTTTTAGGTAAGTGAATACATTTACTTTTCAAGAATTTACAGTAGGACGGAAAGTCTAACTGCATTATTAAAATTATATTTTGTTAATAAGTAGCTTGTATAAAACCTGTGTACTTTTGTCAAACACGTACACAATTTGTAAGTGTATTTGTAAAAAAGTGGCCGGAAGAATGGCTATTATTGACAGAAGCTTATAAGTTAAAGTGTTGTTTTAAGTAGGCTATTTAAAATATGAAAATTGATCGACAATTTTCCTTTGTTTTGTTTCAGGTACTTATTCGTGGTTTTAACTGCAAGTCATAGATTATATTTAATGTGTAATTTTAATAAACAGTAAATATTATGGTGTAGACACAGTTTTCAATATTCTCCTTTTATGTTATCTCTTAAAATGTAGAGATGTAAGGTAAGAGGAAACATTCAATGGTACACTTGTGGTGTCTAGCACTAGTGCTGGTGTCTAGGGCGCAGTCCAACAAACCCTCACCTACATGTACTACAACGCTCATGGTGGAGGAAGACCCTGCGCCGTTTGATACAAATTTTCGCTCAGTGTTCACTGCTTGGGCTCTTCCTTGCTCGTCATGAGTGTAATTCCGGCGCAAGATAATACAGTTGAAAGTTTCCTCTGTATCTTACTTCTCTGTTTTTATAATCAAGTCTTCCAGGGACTCCATAATAGTTCAATATCCTTCATTCCATTATCTTGATAAAACAGGATCGCTACAGGGTGAATTAACAAAGACCAATTTGAAATGAATAACTTAAATTTAAATGTTCAAAAAGGCTAATATATTATAATAGTTAGTTTAATCATAGACAAAAAGAATGAAATATAGACTGTCAGCCGTGCTGCGGTTGCCATGGTTACCATAGGTTCCGGCGCACACCGCTGTAGTTTACGTAGCGCTTACGCCGTAACTACCGTGGTGCTCCAAGCGGTATGCGCCAGAACCTATGGTAACCGCAGCACAGCTGACGGTCTATATTTAAATCTTTTGTCTATGGTATAATTCACAAGCGTAAAAAACCGTTAGTGGTACAGTAGTGGTAATGTACCACTAATTTGACAGAGAGCTACTATCTTTGAATACCAATTACTCAGACAGCATGTCAGGACGACCTTAATTGTGCTCGTTAATCTTGAGGTGCCTCAACTTGACTCGTTTTCACATGGCAGATACAACCATTGGTTAAAAAACTACACATTCCATCAACTTGTCATGCTTGCGTAAAACCTGATTGCTTTAAAACGATTGAATTGCTTTAGTGTAATGTGCTTCTTGGGTGATTACTATATATTTTGAAAGTTTTCAATATTTAATTCTAAGGGATTAAGGGATAATATTTCAACATATTTATAATATAGTACCTTGCAGCAGCCCCCAGTCCAGGAGCGATGATCGAGATTAGTGTAAAAAATTAACATTAAATAGAAATAATCTGAACTGACTAACATTGTTTCCTTTTAATATGAAAAAAGGAAACCATGTCTCGCCATAAAACAAATTAATTGAATTAAAGCCACTTTTACCTTTCCTTATATATATTTTTTGAACAGGCCTAATATACAAATTGTCATCTAATAGAAAAATAGGATAAATAATGACTTGAATTTGTTTATAAAAATTTATTACAAAAATACAGCTTAGGCAGTAACAGAAAGGTCGTCCTGTTTCCATCCGTCGTCTGGTGACAAGAACCTCCGCTTGTAGGATGTGTTCATGTACGGCCGCAACGTCCATTCAGACTCGGCTGTGTCAGCAGTGTCAAGCGTTCCCAACTTGAGGTCGTACAACTTCAGCTGGAACCTCGGACCCACTTCTGACATCTCAACGTTCCCCTGTACCTGAAAGTTTTTTTATTGAGGAAGTGGCATTTTATTTTAGAATCACAAACACTTTCAAGGGATTGCTTCTCAAATTATTTTGGATTGTTAGGGATCAAACCGGTCCTTCTCGTACTGTCCATCATAACCACTAGGCTAGCAACATACCCTAGTCTAGTTCTAGACTATTAGGCCTAATTTGTTTGTTTAGTAAGCATTATTTGAATCATGAGATAGGTACATTTTTAAATCAGTATAAATGGACACAATATTAATTTTTTTGTAAATTTAAAATTCCCATGTTATTCTTATGAAGAATAGTCGACGGTTTTAGTTTGCTTGTTTATGGATCTAGTGAGTCGGTGGCTCAGTCGGTAGCGTCGTGGACTTCGGGCCCAAGGCAGCGATGTCGTTCGGATCGTGGGTTCGGATCCTGGTCACTGCCGATCACATTTTATCAGTACAGTTCACCTTTGTACTGTACCGGCTCACTCCTTGCTTTGCTGTAAACGATCCACGCACAGGCGCCTAGCCCATGTGGACGGGCAAATGCAAGGTTAAAAGAGGCCGCCAACCTCTTTTTTAAAAATAAAAATAAATATATTTTGATCTAACTTGGCAAATTAGGCCTACTTTTAGTTACTACCCTCCCTGTAACAGCAAACCCTGGTACTCGCTAAACCTAATTCTATTTAAATGATAATCAAATACAGCAAATGGAAATTCGTGTAGTCTACGGGTTTGCTGCAGCAGGGGTATTTATAACTCTGTCATCGTCAGGCTCACAAAAGGATACTATATCTTGATCGGTTTTGTGTTACCTACGTGTAAACTGTTTATAACTTAAGTTAACTATTCTCACGACACCTCCAGAAGTGGATCCTTTTGTTAGCCTACTGATGGCAGAGCTATAGAAAAACCGTCAAAACGTAAAGTTTCAAACGACACTACACAAGATTTAAGGTACGTTTGGCCATTATTTCTCAATAAGATGAAGTCGGATACCTATCAACAATTTGCCATTGGGTTGATATTTGGGTACAGTTCTGAAAAGAACCTGTGATATATTATCGGGTGAATAACGATAAATATCAATATTTATCCAATGTGATACATCAATTAAAATATTTTTTCCCAATGAAAACATCAAATTGAGTGATTACTAGTTTTCATTGATAGAAGTAAAACTATCAATAGGGTAGCCTATTTAACAAAAACAAAATAAATTTTATGAAAAGTAGCCTAACAAAAAAAGTAATCACGAATACAATAACAAATGATAAAGAAATGCAAACTAAAAAAAGGTAATCACATAGAAATGGTAAATCAATGGTTTTCTTCTTAATGGAATCCAATAAAAACACTAGGATTAAATAAAGGAAAAGCTGTTATGTAATTGTTTTTATTTATATCAATTGTTAAATTACAATTGAATGCAATTTTTGCGTATTCCTAAGAAGACTTTAAAAAAATAAAGTGGACTGTATGAAGGGATGATTAATTTAGATATAGTTTTTGTTAGGCCTACGACACATGAAGTTCTGGAAGGTCTGTTAGATCTTACCATATGTAAGTATACGTTTCTTCTGATGAAAAGATAGCTTCTTCAATCAACAGTTTTTAGAGTTCAGAGTCCCACACATACACAATTTAAATTCAAATTAAAGGGTTTAATAGGTTAGACAAGCAAAAGAAAGAGTTAGGCCTAATTGAATGAAACAAAATAAGAGGAGAAAAGAATGAAAAATCTGTTGTCAAAAACAACCGAATGAAAATATCAATCAATATATCGAATAATTTCTCTTTCGGTTGTTTTTGACAACAGATACGGAAGTGTAGGCTTCCCCGATATTGTTAGGTATACAAAACGATATGAAGAAGGTAAAAGTACAGCTTTTAAGGAAGGGGAAACTTTTGTTTACTTATTTATTTGTATTACTGTATTTTATTATTATTTATTTATTTTTTTTTTCACAGCAATGCCATTTACAATAATGCAATCAGTTAAGATTATAATGTATTGTTGTGGCCATGTGGGGATTTCGCTATATGCTCTCTCTCACACACAATGATCAGCTGGCCTGCTAATGAATACTGAACAGCGATATTAATGTTGAACCGAATAAATATCGAGATATTTAAATCTATATTTATCATTACTCATCCGATATTATATCACAGGTTCTCTGCTGGACTTAATTTTAAATAAAATCTGCGGGAATACTAAGAAAATTAATTACATAGCCTAATTAAGCTTAATTAACTTACATCAACTTTTAATTGCTGAATTATTTAGACATTATTACTACAATAAATTCTGGGGATAAAACAAAAAGATCAAAATTCTTTGGCCCTTTAGTTATTTTCCTCCAAGCAACATTTTTTGGGAATATTTGTTTTATATTAATTTTATTGCATTAGGCCTAGGCCTACTCAGATTTCTTTAGATGATTGGATTTTTAATGTATACAGGAGTACCTCTTTAATCCGAACCCCTGTAGGCCTAATTAAGACGTCCACTAACTTAATCCGAACACCGCCTCGGGAGCTGTTTAACCGTATTTTTTTTTTAACGCACCGTAATTGTTTACTGTATTTAATGTACAGTACAGTAGACTCCCTCTTATCCGGACTCCTCGGGACCGAGGCCAGTCTGGATAACGGTTTTTCCGGTTAAGCCGACGTCCCCAAAAACTCATTAAAATGGACCGTTTATGGTGATATTCGACTTAAATTTAAGAGAACATTGTATTTAGACATGTGATCACTGGTCTCAAATTTTTCCCACAAGAACAGTCGTTACAGTACCGCCCACTTCCTGCCGATCTAGTCCGGTTAAACCAATGTGCCGATAATAATTATATCTGGTTAAAGAGATGTCATTTCCGTCGACTGTAGTCCGGTTAAACTGATGTCCGGTTAAAAGGTGTACGGATGAGAGGGAGTCTGCTGTACTGTACTGTCTATTCACTGAGTTTACTATGTGCTGTATTAAAAGAACACTGTATTTTACTTCATTTTATCAAGCATTTTTCACTTTTCCTGTAAAAAATACGATTCACTATAAACTTAGCCATGTTTTAGCTATTGTTATGCAAAATTAACAAATAGCCTATGTTCTTTAACTTAATACAAATTATTCAATAGCCTAGTCCGAACTTCCCCTGGTCCCAATTAGTTCGGATTAAAGAGGTCCTACTGTACAAGCTATGCTTTCACTAACCTTTTTGTAGTTGTGGTGCCTGAAGGAAATGTAATCATCATGATTGGCAAACGTAATAACTCTTTTGCTATCTTCTTTGGGGACTGGAAATAAATGCTTTAAAACTTTGGCTACTCTCACTCCAAGTTTTGTTGTAAAATTGTGAAATATAAGATGTGGATACTGTTCAGACATAGTTCCAATGTCAGGGATGTCGTGACGCATAGTTACATCTGCAATTGTGAAGTATGCGGTTGGCCCATATGGTAGGTGACATACAACCAATGAGTTAGGTACGCCTCTGTGCTCATGGACGACTATGAAATCAGTCACATCATTTGCCCTGCAAGCATTGATAAGTTGCTTCATTTCGTAATTACCTCGGTTCATTCTCTGTGAATTGGGAAATATTAAACGCAATTCTTTCACAAACATTTTTAACCTAGAGGAAGGGTCCCTGGATGTTGTTATCATAATTTTTGGATCCTCCACTCCAGCCCATCTATATTCATCATCTTCTTGTGATCCACCGCCACCTTCTTCAGTTCCAAGGGCTACTGCCAAAGAAGGGCCTTTATCCTCCCAGTCAAGTTTATGTACTAAATCTACAGCATCTTTCTTCAAAGTGGTTTCTATTGGGGTGCCAGTTTCCAAACTTCTTTTGATCCGTTCCTTTTTCTCTTGTATTTTTCTGTGTTGCTCCTCAACAGACTTGCGGTACAAGTACTCTCTACGCAATCTAGCTTGTCTCCTTAGCATGGTTAAGAACGTAACAAACAAGAACTAAAAACAAAATATTAAATGAAGAACAACATAAGAGAAAATGCTGAGTACTCTGAACTTCCTAACCTCAAACTACTATTTTGTTTTGACTGACAGACGAGACGGCAAGCATGGTTCATGGTTTCGTTTAAAGAAAGGTAGGCATTTAAAAAAAACAATACACGACATGTCAGGCAGGTAGATTGGGGTTGGTGCCATGTGTTTAATAACCTTTGAATTTTTATCGAAACTGAATTATTCTCATCTGAACGACACTGAAATAATTCCCTTTTGACCGACATCCCAAGTAACTGACGTCGAAAATTGTCGGCACTAAAATAGTAGCATTTGATCTGACAAGTTGTACACACTATGGCAAAAGAAGGAATAAGTCTCCCTATACTCCCGTTATCAAGATCTCGGGTTCAGAGCAGAGCTACTCTCCAGTGGAATCGTTCTTTACCAACTGAACATGGGTGTTTGTATCTCGGCTATACTTTAATACTTTTAATATAATACTTATATTAATTTAATACTTATGAAATATTATAAAATACTATTCATAAGGTATTGATGATAATCAATTGAGTTTTGATACTGAAGGACTTCACATACTGTGATTTAATCCGAGCCCTCTTTAATGCGTGTTAAATATGTAGCATATAATCAATGAATGGATGTACGATAATACTTGCAGTTTTTCATGTCACCAAATCTCTACTTTTTATTATGAAATAATTAATTTTAGGTATTATTTTTGGTTTTCTTTTGCTTTACTCTTTTAATTCACAAACAAGGACAAAAGTAGCAGTTAAACCTGAGTATGATTAGTAACATAGGTACATCTTTAATCTAAGCTTATAGTTTCAATTAAACTCTTTCAACAATACATAATCAACCATTATAGGTACTCATATCAATCGAGTGTATTGTAACGGTGTTTTCTGCGATAAAAAATTCTCTTTTGCCTGCCTACTACCATAGATTAAATATATTCCCTTAGGGTAGGGAATATTATTTAATCTATGCTACTGTACTACCATAAAACATAGTCCTAGATTTCCCATCCTTATGTAACAGCTGAAGCCAATTTTATTGTTAGTTCTGTCCGGTCCGGTTTTCTGTAGATGTCGTGTTTTGTTTACAATTTGTTTCTTGTTATTTCCGTAATTTAAAACCTCGTTTAACCAAATAAAACTACCTAATCATAAACAATAACTCGTCCACTAGCTATAAAACCAAACAGTGAGACGCAAATAATAAGAAACTAACCCTAAAATAATGGATGCTGAATTTTTATTTCAGCTGCAGTATTTTTAATACAGTACGGCAAAATGAGAGCATTCTATTGGCTGAGGGAACACCATTACCGCAACGATACGGCTTGAAGCCATCGGCCTCGTTGGTCTAATGGATAAAGTGCTGGGCTGAGAAGCTAAAGGTCCCAAGTCCGAAACCTATCGGTGGCACTAACTTTTTATCTAAGATTTTTGCATTATCAGCAAGTTTGGTTAATTTGGTTAGGTTATTATTATTATTTTTTTTTATCATTATACCCTTAATTGTATCCATTTATTCATTCCGACGGCAATCGCCATTTTACAAAATAATACATTAGACAAGATTTACATGCAACAAGATGATACAATAGAAAACATCAATAAATGAGTAAGAAGTTTGGTGGTGGTGGTGGACAGTTTGAGTAAAATTTCAACAGTTACAACATTGTGAAAAAAAGTAACAATAACAAGAAACAGTGTAAATAATTAACATCAATAACAATGGAGGACAGGGGCACAGTACTTCAGTACAGCAGGTGGTGGGATGTCGTCTGGGCCGGCTCCTTTGTTCGGGTCCAATCAATGCTTCCAACTTTCTCTGCACATCCAAAGCTTGAAATTTACAGTTGCTTATTGATAGATTCAGACCAAAGTCAAAAGTAGGCAGTGGAACGTCAGTCACTCTGAAGACTGAAGAAAAATATTCAGCGAAAAGGTTGCATTTGCCTTCGAGCTTTTTGGCATTTGACATATGACCTGAAAGACTTCATGTGTGAGGGGATACTGTTATGACCGTTTAATTTTATAATTAAAAACAATTTAAATTGAATTTGAGGCATTTATAGTTTTATTTTATGAACAGAACTATTTTTTTGATAAGTAAACCTTCATTCAATGTTTTCATTATCAGCAAGTTAGGTTAGTTAGGTTAGGTTATAACATTTTAATTTTATAATTAAAAAATTAATTTAAAATTTTTTTAGTTTTATAATATTTTTTATTTATAATTTTTAAACTCTCATTTTGTCCGTATTAAAAAACTGCAGCTGAAATAAAAATTGTGCAAACCGGATGGAACTAACAATGAAATTGACTTCAGCTGTTCCATAAGGATGGGGAATTTACCAAGGGAAGGGACTATGTTTTGAAGGGAGTATGTTTTATCTAATGCTACTGCTACAGTACTACCATAAACATACTACTGCTACTACCTACTACTAAACTGATCTTCAGATAGATTTTTCAATCTCCAACTCGGGAGTCGGACTGGATTCGGTCGATTCGGGTTGGCTGGCCTGGCACTAGACCTAATCTAATCCATAATCTAATCCATAATCACTGCCGTCTGCTCTCGCTTTCTGCTGTTTGTTTAGCTGTCCTGTCCTGTCCTCCTGTCAGTCAAGAGTCGAGAGTCTGAGTCTTTCTCTTTTAGTCAATTTGCTCATAAATAAACCTATTCGTGAATTTTAAATTAAAATGCTTTATACAAAATAGGTTTCAATTTAATTTGCAAATGTAATGTTGCTGAGACAGTTCCGATTGTTGTTTTAAGTATAAGTTACGCACTTTTACCAAGTCGAAAATCAGAGATTTCCTCTCAGTGTTTAGGCAAGATTTTATTCTTCAACAAAATATAGGCTTTGCACCTCTACATCGTTGTCAAAAGTTTTCATAGACTTAAGAGGTAATGTTTATTCTTATTTTTTGGTAAAGGACCTAAGTAGTAGGCCTAAGTTATGTCTTAGATTCAATTATGTTTGCATAAACACACTAGTACTGTAAGGAAAGGCCTATTACTGCCTTTCAGTTTATGTTGCCACAGAGAAATATCTTTATCTCCTCCAAATGCTTTCTATTTACATCACATTATGTGTCTTAGCCATCTTTGTTATTTTATGTGTTTGAGCGCCATTGGCCTTTTTTACATTTATTGTAAACGTATCCCGGTCTTGTTAGTAAGCGTAATTAACCAATAGCACAATGTCAATGCCACTTGGGATCATAGCGCTCAGCAACCTTCAGATTTCAACTCAAGCCTACAGCCTAGCCACTCAACTACAGACATAAGTAGCCTACTTCTCTACTTTTACTTTCTTTAACTTCTTGTGATCTCTATCTCACATCGTTTTACTCTTAACAGAATGGGCGGAAATATCCATCACCAATTTTCCAACACCAAAAAATTACATTGATACGAAGAGGAGGTAAAAAGGTAAAGGTGATATCCTTCATCCTTCTAGTATTGGAAGGGTAAATTTTACGACAATGTCAATGTCAAGAAGATTTCTCATTTAAAGTGGTTTTCTCTTAATTGTAGATAAGATGTATGAGGTACCAGGAGCTGTTCCGGATGATTTCATGGACACTGTGATCAGGTACGGTCTTTACATCGGGGCCGTGTTTCAGCTGGTGTGTATCGCCGCAGTCATCGTACTTCCTGAAAAGTATGATTCATCATCAATGAAGGTACTTAATGCCAATTATATGCCACTTACTGTTCATAAACTATAGAACTATTAAACCATTAACTACAAAAACAAGATCATTTGTGTTCCAATTGATTGAATTTATCTTACTATGCAATCTTGACAAAACTTAGTTTTGGGGGTTTATGGCTTAAAAATTTTAAACCTCGTCATTGGTCAGCAAAATGAAAAGTACAGGTCCAAGCACTGATCCCTGGGGAACTCCTTGTTAGAGGTAGTAGCCCAGACCTTGCAGTTTGGGAAACATTGACATTGTGTCTCAGTTTCACTAGCTGACGTCAGGTAGCCAGGTAGCTGTCAAACCACCTGTCTGTAATTCTTTGAACAGTTTCTGGCTATTTGGAGCAAAAGAACGTTATTTTCTACTTTTAAGTTAGGGCCTAATTCTGTTTGGTATGGAGAAAATGTTATTAATTTATATAAAGTTGAGAATTGGCATATGAGAATGGAATAAGAAAATTTAATAAAATTAGTTAGAAGGACCAGAGGATTTTAATGTTGAGGATAATATCGATGGGTGTTAAGCAAATATACATATCGATGGTTCTTAAGCCAGGATATTTTATTAATAGTCCAATGACCAAGTAAGCTGGGCCTAGTTTCAAACCATTAAAATTATTTTGATTTTTCTCAGAATGGAACTGCAAATTTCTGATTACAGTACTAAGTAAGCACTATATCCACTCCTCTACCCAGCTAAACATGTGTTCGTGTCAGTGGTGTTGGCCATATTTCAGTAAAGTTGGCCTGGATTCAGTAATTTATGAAACCTAACTTTGTGCAGGACGGGGATATGAGTGAAGAAGATTTGTCCGAAGGTAGTCCTCAGGCTACGCCACGACGACCTCACGCTCACCACAGACCTCGGAAACAGGAGAAGAAGAAACGGAGATAAAGATAACTATCGTAAGGTTATTTAACCAGAGAAACTTTTATGTAAATGAATGTTACCTATGGTATGGTAGCCGCTGTTTAAAATGTTGTAAACGTGCGTTTCAAGTGTCCAACAATGATTAACATTGTCTGAGCAGATTTCATGTTTAACATGTATATGTACAAAAAGTGTGTTTTAGTGGCTGTAAGTTTGTAAAATGTGATTTATTTAAAAATAAAGTATAACCTCGCAAATCTAACCTCAGATAGTAAGACTCCACACTTAATCCGACCATCGCATGACCTATCAGTTGCAATGTTATTGCAGTAGGCTAATATTGCGCACGGGCAACATATTTTTCTCCTCCGCAGTCTCAGGAAGATTACCATCGTCAATTGTCTTACACAAATGTGGTAAAAATCTTGTGGTTATATAAAACATAATCGTCTTCGGAAATCACGGCAAAATCTAGGACATCTTCTGATGATACATGATCATTGTCTACCGTAATCACAGAATAATCCTTGACAAATCCCGCAGTCATGGAAGAAAATCATCGTCTTCGGCAGGCACCATTAAAACTTATCACATGCTGAAAACTATCCTTGTCATCTGTGATAACAGCAAACTCCTTAATATCCGCTGTGGTTTTGTAAACATCATCATCGTCTACCGTGTTGTGGTAACATATTGAACGTCTCCTGTGGTCATGGGAACATTATCATCGTCTTTCACGGTTGTGAAACATTTCTTAATATCTTTTGTGGTAACGGATAAATCATCATCGTGTTCCGCCGCAGAAAAATATTGAGTGTCTCTTGCAGTCCAGGAACGTTACCATCGTCTTCCACAATCGTGGCAAAATCCTGAACAGCTGCCCCTCAGGTATCCACTGCTCTGCTTACTGTTCCAGTCCTGTAGGTGTCGGACTAGCGGGGTTGTACTTTAGGTTATACTTTAGTCTTTTAATACCTTATATGTTCCTTAATTGTATGTAAAATGTATTTAAAAGTGTAAGCTATTTGTAAATATTTTGGATTAGGCCTAAGTTAAATAACAATTTTAAAACAAATTGTATTAAATAGTGTTTTACTGATTTATTTAAACCAATGTTTACCCCTTTTTTGGTTAATCTTTCTGTTATCCTATTTGAAATGAAAAATATTCTTATATTATTTTGTTGGTCAGTAATTGCGAGTTTTTTTTAGATAAGGAAAAAGTCCCATTTTAACACTTTAACCGAAACCCCAGTCTGGCAAGCCAACGGGAATTTTCACAAACGCATGTTGGCAACACTTTTTACTTTGGAGATTCCATTCCCTCAATACCTTCCCCCTACCTATTGATATATTGTTTGTTAATTTAGCTTGGGTGCCGTGATCTTGACAGGTTGTCTGTTCATAACGTGCCCGTCTCAGAAGCCCAGCATTAGTGGTTTTTTAAAGCGGGGTCTCACAAGCCAAGGGTTCTGGTTTGTGTGTTTCTAAACGTAGTCCATTATTTTCAAATGGGGTCTCACAGACCTGGGGTTTTGGTTGGCGTCAGCCTGGGTAGGGTTTTGGTAATGGTATTAGTGGTAAATACTTCCTAGTGTTTTGTTTTTTATAGGCCAATGGGGTTAAAAGATTATTACATACAGGAGAAAAAAGGTTTGTATTAAAACCACGAGTTCATAAAAAGTATTTATATGACTATAAAACACACACAAACGTATGGTAAAACTGTATACATTTTTATTTAAAAAAATACATTAATTTTTACAATCTATAAAGTAGGCCTATTGTTGTAAATAAAACATCAAACAAATAAAAAATAATATGATGATAAAATCTATCCATTTTCTTAAATAATAACTTATATACTCTTTACTAAAAATACATTTTTAAAGCATTTGTATGGTACATTTTAATACAACATTATTATAAGCAATAAAAAAAAATGATTACAACACAGTTTCGGTAGAAACTAAGAACATTTATTGGGAGATACAATGATACAATGATTTTAGAAGATATTAGATGGAAGCAGGTGGGTCGTGCCTACAAGCTTGCATAAAAGAATAAACTTTTTCTTGTAAACACATTCAAATGTAGTCCAATGACCAATTGTATGTTTTTTAAATATAAAACTGGTTACAGCTTGTAACATGGTACTGGAACATCTACTTTACAGTATTTAGATTAGTTTTTTTGGAGGAAACTGAAAAAAAAACTAGAGGTACAGGTACTGTAAGCGCACGACTTGTTTGCGCGTGGCCCCTCCACCGCCTCCACGGCCAGAAGAGGCCCCCACCACAGCCGGGCGCTTGGCGATCTGCTACTAGTCGTCCTAAAATGTTGTCTATACTACAGGGTGGGGCAGAGTGGACTCCCTGATTTGATCGGTTAACTGTATAAAAACCATACAAGATTATTACAAAAGCTTTTTATTTCTGAAATCTAAATACAATGCCATTTATTTTTCATTAAGTTTTAAAAATGATATCGTCCAGGTGACGACCTTGACGAGCGATGCACATATTCAGCCGTTCAATGAAGTTTTCAAAAACTCTACGCAGCATATCTGGCGTTATTTCAGTGATAACATCAACAATTGCTTCCTTAAGGGCTTCCAAGGTCCTTGGTCGAACTTTGTAAACCTCAGATTTGAGGTAACCCCAAAGAAAATAATCGCATGGGCTTAGATCGGGGGAGCGAGCGGGCCATGAAACATCCCTTCGTAATGAGATCAAGCGGTCGGGAAACCGTCCTTGCAGAAGTTGGCGAGAGCGACGGGCGGTATGAGCCGTGGCACCATCCTGTTGAAACCAAAAGGCTTCCATATTATTTTCCTCACCATACTCTTCAATTCTGGGGATGAAAAAGTTCTCCAACATCTGACAATAGCGCACAGCGTTCACAGTAACGGTTGCACCTTCCGATTCAAAAAAGTAGGGGCCAATTATGCCTATGGAGGACACAGTACACCACACAGTCACTTTTGGAGAATGAAGAGGTTTTTGGTGAAGAGTTCGTGGGTTTTCAGCTGCCCAGTAACAAACATTTAGTTTATTTACTGTGCCCGAGAGGTGAAAATGTGCCTCATCACTAGACCACAGAATACTGCCGGGTTGTAAAGAAGCCAGTATTGCATTGCAAGCATCTGTACGTTTTACAAAATCTGCTGGCGTCAATCCATCATCTTATACGGGTGTAAATTAAGGTCTGAGTGTAAAATTCGCCTCACCGCTCTGGCCGACATTACAAGAGCAGCAGCATGTTTCCGCGCAGAGCGCGATGGAGATTGTTCAATAGACGCTCTCACCGCCATTATGTTCTCTGGTGTCCTCACACTCTTTGGTTGTCCGACTGGTTTTCTAGGCAGTGCAGATCCGGTCGCCCATACACTTGTAATCCATTTCCTTATGGTTTTAGCATCGGGAACACTATCATGACGATTCAAACCAAACCGTCTACGAAATGCACGCTGGGTCGCCACAACACTACCCATATTTTTAAAAAACGTTTCGACTACAAAACCACGATGCTCGCCAGTCCACCGCATGGTGACTACCAACAATCAACAATGGCGTGTTTCCCCCCACCACATGAAACCTCTCCCATTCCGCTAACTCGCGTGCACGCTCTTCAGCGACTGATTGAAACTAGGGAGTCCACTCTGCCCCACCCTGTACTTCTACTCCCAGCGGATGCGTAACACCAACACACGGCACCTGTTGGTCTTATAATATTTCCATCGCTACTCTGTGAATGGTTTGCCCTTTTTTACGGGCGGTTGCCATGATATTAATCTATGTTAGCCTAGCCTGACTTTTTTTCAACCCACGGCTTAACAATCACTCAATAATTAATTACTCAACCGCTCTACTCATCTAAACAGCACAGTCCAATAAACTGACAGTCGATAGAACACGTTAGAATACAATACTCTTCCGGTCATAAAATAGGGTCATAAAATACTTTACGTACGACATTAAGAGACCGACTGTCGTTTTTTCAACTTAGGGATATAAAATAAATAACTGCAAGCCATTAACTGTTTTAAAGGGTGTTCGGAAAACCCGTCCGATATTTTAAGGTGTTATTTGTCGTACATAATATGAAAATAAGCAAAAGTTTCCATAATGATATGTACTAAGCCTTATGGTTTTCTGTTTATAGGTATATCTGTATGTGTTTTTACATAAAATACTATATCTTAAGATATCGCCAATAAACTCTAACTATAAAAGTTAATAATTTACACCTAAAAAAAAAAAAGTCAAACTTAACAAATAAATTGGAATATAGGCCTAATATGATTTTACCGTTTGGTGTACATTTAAATAAGTAAAAAAAAAATAGTTACACCAAAATAAAATACTCTACTACAGTACCAAAACAATAATATAGAACCCTTAGTCAATTACATTGTATGGCACTTGAATTAAATTCAAATTTAAATTATAAAAAGCGTAGTCCAACCAATGCTACGGAAACTTTGGCTGCGTGGTGGGAGATTGGTACCGCTCTCCCCCCGCGCACCCGGCTTGCAAACAAGTCGTACGCTTACAGTACAATAAGCTTGACTGAGGAGTACGTTAAGGAAGAAAGATGGATGAACAACTAACTTAACTAAAAAATGTTCTAGGTAGTTGAAAGCACACACAAAAAAAGAAAGCAAAAGAAAAAGAAAATGTAGGTTAGTAGTGTATCTATTCCTTCTTTCCTTAATGTAAGAGAATGAATGATAAAAATTGATAAAACCAAATGAAGATAAAACCATAAACTTAACACACTTGTAGATTCACCATTCTTATCAGCTAAAGACAATTTTGATGTTAGTTTTGTCAGGTTCACAAAAGGGTGTGATGTTTACTGTTTCTCGTTACTTGACCAATTTTTAAAGTAGGCCTATTTAACTGAATTTTCACCAACATATGATGCATTTTTGAATCATTGCTTGTTCCTTTATTTTATAACCAAAGTCTAAAGAGTCAAGTGCAAATGATTAAATCTACTGTAAAATAATATAAGTTTAGTCAACACTGGCACAATCAACATCACACGCATTAGATATAGAAGAGTTTGAGTAGTGTACTTGTGATATTCAAAATCATTAACAAACTGCTCTTCCTTTTTGGCAAAGAAGCTAGGCTTGTGTGCAACCTTGCAATCAAATGTATATTACAGAACATCACAATTAGCAGCGGCTGAAAAGTTCATGGGCATGGTGATTAATACGATAGATTTGTTTAAAGAGATGGGTATAGTAAACCATCTCATGGTATGTTTACCAAGAGTGAAAATAAAACATATCCCACCAATGTGTAATTCTAGCAGTTTATAAATTCATAGTCATGAACCATGGTTATAATTTACATTTTACAATAACATATTTAAAACATATACTAAATTATTTGAAATAATGCTTTAAAAACTAACAAATTGCACTATCTGTAGAATATACACTAATTTTACATTTTAGAATACAGTCTTGAGGAACTTTATAACAGGTAATACAGAGAAAAATCTGATTGGTACATTCGTGACTTTCTATTGGTTGATAGTTGCACTAAAACTGTTTTATGGGAAGGCTGTACTTAGGGCTTGGATATATTCAAAACTAATCTCCATGGAAGGACACAGATTGTTATCTTTGAGGTTATTTTTTATTACAGCAAATTTCCCATTTAGAGGACCGAGATAAAATATTTTTTTGTTTTGATTTCCCAAGAAACTAAAAAAAAAATACTTTTCAATTTATATATTTGCAGCGAATTGTGCAGTTTAATATTGTTCAAAACTTGTTTCCGAGGCAAAATAAATCCAGTGCAACCCCATTTACCTTTTCAAGATTATGTTTGTTTAAACCATTTATTAAGTGAACAGTACGGTAGTACTAATTTTCAGTAAATTTGTTATTCAGCAACTCTAGATCTTTGAAACTGAACTCTAGAAATAATTTAAACACAAGGGGACGAAGACCTTAAGTAAATTACCTTTTTCGTTACTAATCGCAGGCCCACTGGATCATAAGCTTTAAAATGACACCTTAATCGTAGAACGGTTAAGTAGGACCATTAAAAAATGGATGTAACAGAGAAAACCCTTATTGTATAAGAGTATGGATATACATATCAGTAGAAAGTATGGTTAATACTAAAACAAAAAATACATGTAATTTTAACTATACATAACCAACAATAGTTTTAAGTTTTTGTGATGCTCTAGTGATCAACAAAAGATAAAATTTAGCAACAATATTTTAAGTCTATTAATTTTTGGCCTACAAAAATAAAAACTACATAACACATTATTTTTGTAAAAATTTCAAATAATAGTCTCGTATAAAAAATATATAAATTCAGATACACATATTTGATAGTTAAAAGCTAATATAGATCATAAATCATGATAAATTAAAACTTTACATTTAGATGGCACTGCTTTACATTGTGTGTTTAAAGAAATATTTTTAAACAAATTCTTTGCTGTTTTTCAAATTAATTATTTGAACCTATGAACATCAGCTGCCCTGATTAGTGAACACCGTCCGAAAAATAGCCGTTCAATCAGTAAATATCTTACTAAACATTGCGAGTCCAAAGGGCTGTTTTAGAAAACAGGTAAACATTGGCTGTTGAACTCTAATGAACGTACCCAGAAGGCTTATTTAGTGTCAAAATAACCCCTTAGATGCTGGACTAGCTATAAATATTATCCTCATCTTGTAGATTCTGAATGTTTAGCCTGATTTTGACTTGAATAAATCAGCTTTGTATCCTAAACAAATAAATCAACTAAATAAATAAGTAATCCTTTATGAAATAACAAATTCACTGAGTTGTATATGTGACTATAGTCACTATTCACTTTGTCTACCATTTAAAGCTGAAAATATTGTACCTCTGTCGTAATTAGTATCATACAAATACTACAGGTAACCCATTGTGGGTCAAAAGTAAGTGTCATGTACAAAATGTACAAATGGAAGATATTCAATTTCTCTTTCCCCTGTCATTTTTTCTTCACTAATGACAGAAATCCTTCCTTTATACAGTCTCTGATTTCTTTCACAATCTGAGAGACTTTTTCCTCCTCCACTTTGGGGGCAGCTTTTCTTAGATGATGCTTTGCACTTTCCAAGCACTGAAACAGTAAAAAAATTGAGGTTAGAAAAAACTGTTCTTTGTTATATTAAACGGTGTCAGCAATCTAACACTTACTTCTCCCAATTGTTTAACAACAAACTTTGAGGTGATGGGAGTAACTAAGATATTTTATAGAACAAATTACAAAAGTTGCAAAAGCTTTTGAACCGCAATTTTTACAGCAATGGGGGTTGCACTATTTTGTTAAGATATTAAAGGACCATAACAGTCAAATTTTAATCAGAGTCGGGTTTTTAAAATCAATTTTTCTTTTTAATGGGTTTTTACAGGAAAATGACATAATAAATTACAATAACTTTTGAACCATCAAATTCTACAGGAATGGAAGTTGTACCATTTTTTTTAGAATTTAAAGGACAATTTAAGGAATTTAAACATACTAAATTTTTACCAAAATCGTTTGGGCAATTTGGTTAGAAAAATCCGATTTATCCGTTATTTTATGGGAAAATCACTATTAAAAATTAAAATTTCAAAAAAATGGACAAAACCTGGGGATACCATGGAATAGTACCTACATACCAAATTTCATAAAAATCGAACCACAGGTGTGGTCTGTAGCCCCTTACACATCCACACATACAGACAGACACACACATACAAACACACGGACAGACATCACTTCGAAAACCACTTTTTTGGGTTCCCAAAACGGATATATCCACTCAAAACTAAAACTCACAATTTTTGACAAAAACAATATTTACTCTATATACTAGCCTATGTATAGAGGGAGAAAGTAAAAATGAATACGGTTCAACAAATAATTTTAATCTTTGGGATTAGGTATGATTGTTGCTAGTAATGTCTAGGAAATATTCATTACAGGTAGCAATATAAAAAATGCGGTATCAATTATTTAACAATTTTGGGCAGATATTTACATTATAAATTCTTGGGATGTCTCACCATCACTTCCTCTCTCTTTGAAAGTAAAACTAAGGAAGGCTACTTGTAAAAATCTTACTTCTTACTAATATTATAAATGTGAAAGTTTGTTTGTTTGAAGTTCAATAACGCATTAACTACTAGACGGATTTGGCTGAAATTTGGCATGATGATAGCTCACATTACCGATAAACATATAGGTAAAATTCTTATCTCAAAAATCCATTCGGGCTCCGCCCCAGTGGCTCTGTAGTTCCCCATGTTAACCTTATGAGTATTCATATTTAAAGGGAATTAAAAAATTTAGTCGGCTGTTGGTTCTTAAAAAGTTGGTTCTATGATATAAAAAAGCATAAAAAAGTTATAAGATTTACCAACAGGGTGCAGCACTATATTTTTTGCATTAATAAAAACAGCTAATTTGGCAGCAACAAAAAACTGTGATACGCAATGAGAACTAACTGTCAAAGTAGGATTGTTTACAGTTATATTCATGTTTTTTTTTTATTTAATGAATAATTTGTGATATTGTGCGGATTTTTGATAATTTATTTTTCTCTATTGTTCAGGTGAAGTTGTAGAACATTATGGCTATTGTAGATGTGTAATACTATAAAATACTGTAAATTTAAAGAAGCAAATTTTATCAAACTGTGTCCTTCCTCAATGCAAACGCAAAGCTTGAGTATAACTGTAATAAGCATTTTATACTTGTATCCCAACCCAGTACGAAGGACGGGTACTCTTACTTTACTAGCAAGTAAAGTAATAATTCCAAGAAAAAATGGTGGGTATTTTTTTTTATACAGCTGTACAGGCTTCTTAAAATTTATTTGGATATTTAAATTAAATGAAAATGCTTCTTTATTGAGCCGAACTTAGGACCTCATGGTCCTTTCTTACAGTTAACCTCTAAGATATTGTTAATATTGTTGTTGATATTCAGCATAATATGAAAAGTGTGACCGCAGCTTAATCACTATTAAGTAGACTACACAACAACCTGATAATGCTGGTGAGAATAATAATAGGAACAACAAGGAGACTGTCTGTATTCGACCCACCTTGTACACATTGAGCTGTCGGATGGGCTCGAATGTCTGCAAAGTCTTGAACGCTGTCTCAATAGGCTGTATGTGTTTCAAAGGCATTCCGTTGTTGCTGTATAAATTGATAAGCTTCACTTCCAGCTGATAAGGCACAGGTCCCTTGCCCTCTGTTTCTACTAGGCAACACCTGTGAATACATTAAGAATAAGAAATGGGAGCATTTGACCAACTCCAAAAGTACAGTCTGGGCCAGAAGCTGCAGGGGTTGCCACAGTCAGATTGCAGGCACCATCCACCGTGGTTAGACTAGGTTATCAATACTCGAGCCCACAATGCTGTTTTGTGGCGTGTGGCTAACAACGCAAGAATGTGCGGTGCTTGCAATCTGACTGTGGCAACCCCTGCAGCAACTTCTGGCACGGACTGTACTTTGGAGCAGGTGAATTTTAGAGTTTGTGATACTCTCTGCTTATTTAAATTAATACCATTGGAGTTTGTGAACCTCCCCTAAGAAACAACATTGAGATTTTCTGAGATTCGTTATTGTTCATAAACATGTTTAAAATACCCTGATGTGATGTTTGTAATTTGAATCAGAAGTCTACTAAGCCTATTACAACTCCTTTGATTGTGATTAGGTTGAACAATTGTGGTAGCTTGGTAGTAAAGAAAGCTATATGTGAGAAAACTAGATAGAGCAAACATTTTTTACACATGCAGGATAGGCGTCCCTACCCTCCATAACTTCTTTCTCTTCATTTAAAGTTTGGCAGCCTCTTTTAACCTAGAATTTGCTCATTCACATGGACCTCAGGCAGGCCAGTGTGGTGAACACATTATGCAAAGTAAGGGGTGTGCTGGTACAGTAGACCTACAAGATTGTATCCTATTAAATTTTAACTGGCGAGCCCACAACACCGCTGCCTACATTTCCCAGTTCACTGCACTACTACTCGTTCCACCAACCTGTAGAAAGAGACATCATGGGAGGGGAAGTACGGTGAGATGATGAGGCCTACGAAGGGCTGACCGCTGTCCTTGAACCACGACTGCAGCGTGTTCTGAGTGTCGACATCGGTGTCGGACGGGGACGGGTCAAAGTTGGGATGAGAATGGTACCAACCAACCACAGACATGCCTTGACTGGTGATCATCTCACTGCTTTCGCACTGCGACACTGAAACGCAAACAGACTAGTTGAATGAACATTCACACTACAGGAACCTTGATTAATCAAATTCAATCTATATTGGTAAGATTTAAACTTAGAACCAGGCATAACAGAATAAAATAAACATTAGTAAGCTAATAACCAGTGGCGGCTGGTCCATAAGGACTCTGGGACGGAGTCCTCCCTTTTTCAACAAAATAGTAAAAAAAAAATAATAACATACTTAAAAATAATTTACAATCCTACATTCAATGTACATAAACGTCAGTAGGGTCAATGTTCTTGGGACGGGTAGTAGAGGACGCCACATGTTATTGCAACAGGTAGTACGCCGGGACGCAGTAGGTATGAGTCCAAACTCCCATATAAACTGCATGGAAATATTCGACCAATCACAGCGCTGCATCAGGCTCTAATGCAACAGATATAGGGCGTTTGGGACTCCGTCCAAACAGTAGTTCAAACTATTGCCACAACAAGCGCTGGGTGCAGCGAGCGATCTCGATCTGTCAAACGCAATTTATGTAGAGATCAGTCAAATTTTAGTTTTGTGAGGTTATGTTATCGTGCCGTGCCGCCGGTATACTATAGTAGTTAATTAATTAATTAATATACAGTTGTACCTGTACCTCTGTTTCTTTTCGTTTTAAGTGTAGTGTAGTAGTGTGTAGTGCGAATTAATGAACAATGAATTCGGTGAAAAACATTTCAACGAAGTATGCCAGTTGCGAGGTGGTAAGTTTTGAACAGAGAGTTGAGTTAAAGCTGCTAGGCCCGCCAAAACCTGATTTAGTTATAACGCAATCTCAAAAATCTTGCAAGAGTAGAAAAGGATTTTCTAGAAATTTTAACAAATCTATGTACAACAATGCTGAGTGGTTGTGTGGCTGTAACGAAAAGAATGCTTTCTTCTGTTATTACTGTTTGGTTATGAATGCTAGTGACTCTGTTTGGACTGTTAATGGTGTGACAGATTTAAAACACTTGGCGGAAAAAGTAAAAAAACATAAAATTAGTGAGAAACACATAAATGCTAGTATCGAATATGCAGTTTTAGGTAAAGTTAATATAGCAAGCCAGCTGGACAATGCCTACAGGTTAAATATTCAAAAACACAATGAAGAAGTTGCTAATAACAGATATATTTTAAACAAACTTATCGATGCAGTTAAATTTTGTGGTATATTTGAATTAGCTCTAAGGGGTCACGATGAACGTGATTCATCAGACAATCCTGGAATTTTTCGAGGTTTGATTAATCTAATGGCTGACATAGATGTTACACTGAAACAGCACATTGAAAAGACAAACAATCGAGTATTTGTTGGCCTTTCTAAAACAATTCAAAACGATTTGCTTGACTCGATTTATTCAGTTTGCCATCGACTGATTTCCGAGGAAATTCGCCAAAGCAGTTATGTAGCAATTCAAGCAGATGAAACCACAGACGTAGCTACACTATCTCAATTGGTTTTTATTGTTAGGTACGAATTGAGTGGTCAAATTAAAGAGAGATTTATCACTTATGTCAACCCCAAGAGTTTGAATGCTGAGGGAATTAGTGAGGCTATATTTTGTGAATTGCAGAAGCTAGGACTGGATAAAACCCCCGACAAAGTAATAGCCCAGAGCTATGACGGCACGGCTACGATGAGTGGGCAACATACTGGCGTACAGGCTAGGGTGAAAAAAGTTTATAAAAACGCCCACTACGTTCATTGTTATGCACATCAATTAAATTTAATTGTAGAGAGGTGTTCTACTCAAAACAAACAGATTAAGATATTTTTCAGCAATATTGAAGGATTTTCAGCTTTTTTTTCTCAGTCAACAAAACGAACCAAAGTTCTTGACGACATCGTTAAAAAACGCATGCCGAAAAATCCAGCAACTAGATGGAACTACAAATCAAGGATCGTTTCTACAATACAAAATTACAACCACGAAATTGATGAATGTCTTGGGAAAATTGTTGACGACAACAGTAATGACTACAAAACCATAAACCAAGCTATTGGCCTACAACACATCCTCCAAAATGAGGACTTTATTTACTGGCTTAGATTTTTTAACAAAATTATGCCTCATGTAGATATTCTCTACAATGAAATCCAGCATCGCAGTATTGATTGCATAAAAGCACGGAAATACGTAGACGATTTTAAAAAGGCTATCTCAGAGATAAGGAATTCTCCCAATCCTGATACACACACTGCAAGTGCAGCTGGATGTAGTCGAGACAATGAATCACTACATGATGAGTCATCACAAACCGAACTCGAACCCAAAACAAAGCGCGCTCGCTTTAGTGATAGAAAAGACATTGTTGCTAAGGAAGTGTGCGATGTCATAACTACCGGAATTAACGACCGTTTTAGCTTCCTAGACCATCTGTCAGTCGGTGTGCTTTTTGAGCCTACATTATTTTCCAAATATAAAGATACATTTCCCGAAAAAGAGCTGGAAGCTGCTGTAAATATATTTGGTCTTAATAAATTGGAGCTAAGACAAGAGCTATCTGTAATTTATAGCAGGGATGACTTTAAAAGTGCCAAAGGATCGCTGATGTTATTAAACTTCATTTATGAAAATAATTTAACTGGCGTCCTTGCTGAGTCTGTTAAGCTTCTAAAAATTATTTGCACAATTCCCATGTCCAATGCTGAAAGTGAGAGATGTTTTTCAACGCTTAAACGCATAAAAACATTTACAAGAAACACCATGAGAGAAGACCGGCTGAATGCACTAGCAATGTGCTCAATTGAGAAGGGACTTTTAAAAACACACAATTTCAACGAGCTTGTCATCCAACATTTCTCGGAGCAGAAGGACCGACGGATGAACTTCTGTTTCAAACAATTAAATTAAGGTAGGCCTATGTATTTAGAATGTTAGTAGTTAGTTTTAGTTTTAATAATATGAGTCACCAATTATTAAGATTGTTCACAGCCCGCAGGGTAGTTACGTTTTGGAGGGTATGGGGGGAGAAGGTTGAAGGTTGTATGGACGGGCGGGTAGCGCCAGAGCTACAGATATACGTGTAGTGCGGGGTAAAATGCGCGCCATTCTGAGAACAACGTAAACACACCACTACTAATGACGCAACTGCAGACTTGCGCACGCGCAGCGGCAAAAAACCTTCAAAACAAGAGGGAGCCAATTTCTCTTGTTTATACATGCCAATTGATTTTAGAGTTTAGAGGGTCAAAATCCTCCACCAAAATTCCGAAATTGACCAGTAAAAATTAAAACTAGGTTTAAAAATTGCAAGTTAAATTATGAAATAGAAACCACAATAGAGGATTAATTGTTATGCTTTGCAATATCTATTCATATTTAATATAGGCCTAGTTCTGTTAGGATAATAAATCTGATCTATTAAATAAATTGGTAAAAACTATTTAAAAAATATACTTTACTCTACTCTAGGCCTACTTATGTAGGCTATACTTGCTCGCATGACAAACAACAGGTAAAATGGGAGTTTTTGGGCTATTATTGGACACAGTTTTAGGCGTTAAAAATTGCTTTAGAAAGTCACCAAACGGCTTTAAAAATGTCAAATTTTCTCCGGGGGAAGACCCCCGGACCCCCCTCTTCTCTTGGGGGGTGTTCCACACCCCCCAAACCCCCCGGAGTCCCCCCCTTGACCAGGTCCTAGAGCCGCCACTGCTAATAACGGTAGGGATAATATGGGGAACAAGGTATAGCCTGAGGAGGCAGTTCAGGCCACGCTCTGAGTAGAGTTGAGTCAATCCCTTGAGCCTTTATTTTTTGAGTTGAGCCTTTATTTTCCCAATCCAAGAAAGCAACCGCAAGATATGCCGATTGAAAAACTGACAATCACACCAAGATCGTAGGGGATTTAAGGGTGTTTGGTCGCAAATTTTCATGTCTGATTTTTTGTTATTGTTTAATTGTACTAAAAATTAGAGATACAAATATATAAGAAAAAATGTTTTATTTTGAATATTAAGCGAGATATGGAGCTTGAAAGTAGTAAATTTTTAATCTTTGGTACCAGTTCACAGGGAGAATGGGTAATGCGATTCTCACCAAAATTTGCATTCAGGTGTGGAAAAATAAGATAATAATCACTAGCTATTTAAAATTAAAAAATTTTAAAAAAAATTTATTTTTTATTTTTTATAAATTTTTTAAAAAATTTAAAAAAAAATTTTTAAAAATTTAAAAATAGCTCTTTGTTTTTGGGAAAAATGTATCTGTATGTTGGAATAAAAAAAAATGTGATATGTTAACTCGTTTGGGCTGTGAATTAGTACCTTTGATGCCTTGCGCTGTCGGAGCACTACTCGTTGAGAGTTTGTACACTAACACCGGGGCTTTAGAATGCTTTAACATCACGTAATTATTAACATCCTTTAACATTGAAAGAATACGTTTATCGTTGTATTCTAAAGCCCCGGTGTTAGTGTACACACTCTCAACGAGTAGTGCTCCGACAGCACAAGGCATCAAAGGTACGAATTCACAGCCCAAACGAGTTAACATATCACTTTTTTTTATTCCAACATACAGATACATTTTTCCCAAAAACAAAGAGCTATTTTTAAATTTTTAAAAAATTTTTTTTTAATTTTTTAAAAAATTTATAAAAAATAAAAAATAAATTTTTTTTAAATTTTTTAATTTTAAATAGCTAGTGATTATTATCTTATTTTTCCACACCTGAATGCAAATTTTGGTGAGAATCGCATTACCCACTCTCCCTGTGAACTGGTACCAAAGATTAAAAATTTACTACTTTCAAGCTCCATATCTCGCTTATTATTCAAAATAAATAATTTTTTCTTATATATTTGTATCTCTAATTTTTAGTACAATTAAACAATAACAAAAAATAAGACATCAAATTTTTGACCAAACACCCTTAAACGATTTTGCTGTAACCAAGGAAGCTGTTTTCGGTTCCCAACAGTCCGATCACCTCACACTTGGGTGACAAGTAACTGTATGGTGATATCTCTAGTGACTACAAACCTGGACACATGTCACAGTGTATGTTGCTACTGAGCTCAGTTCTGCAAGGCACAGCCATGGTGATGGTGAGGACATTGTCTGACGTCCTGTGTGAGCCTCCCAACAGTCCGATCACCTCACACTTGGGTGACAAGTAACTGTATAGTGATATCTCTAGTGACTACTAACCTGGACACATGTCACAGTGTATGTTGCTACTGAGCACAGTTCTGCAAGGCACAGCCATGGTGATGGTGAGGACATTGTCTGACGTCCTGTGTGAGCCTCCCAACAGTCCGATCACCTCACACTTGGGTGACAAATGACTGTATGGTAATATCTCTAGTGACTACTAACCTGGACACATGTCACAGTGGATGTTGCTACTGAGCACAGTTCTGCAAGGCACAGCCATGGTGATGGTGAGGACATTGTCTGACGTCCTGTGTGAGCCTCCCAACAGTCCAATCACCTCACACTTGGGTGACAAGTGACTGTATGGTGATATCTCTAGTGACTACTAACCTGGACACATGTCACAGTGTATGTTGCTACTGAGCACAGTTCTGCAAGGCACAGCCATGGTGATGGTGAGGACATTGTCTGATGTCCTGTGTGAGCCTCCCAACAGTCCGATCACCTCACACTTGGGTGACAAGTGACTGTATGGTGATATCTCTAGTGAGTACTAACCTGGACACATGTCACAGTGGATGTTGCTACTGAGCACAGTTCTGCAAGGCACAGCCATGGTGATGGTGAGGACATTGTCTGACGTCCTGTGTGAGCCTCCCAACAGTCCGATCACCTCACACTTGGGTGACAAGATACAGTATGGTGATATCTCTAGTGACTACTAACCTGGACACATGTCACAGTGGATGTTGCTACTGAGCACAGTTCTGCAAGGCACAGCCATGGTGATGGTGAGGACATTGTCTGACGTCCTGTGTGAGCCTCCCAATAGTCCGATCACCTCACACTTGGGTGACAAGATACAGTATGGTGATATCTCTAGTGAGTACTAACCTGGACACATGTCACAGTGGATGTTGCTACTGAGCACAGTTCTGCAAGGCACAGCCATGGTGATGGTGAGGACATTGTCTGACGTCCTGTGTGAGCCTACCAACAGTCCGATCACCTCACACTTGGGTGACAAGATACAGTATGGTGATATCTCTAGTGACTACTAACCTGGACACATGTCACAGTGGATGTTGCTACTGAGCACAGTTCTGCAAGGCACAGCCATGGTGATGGTGAGGACATTGTCTGATGTCCTGTGTGAGCCTCCCAACAGTCCGATCACCTCACACTTGGGTGACAAGTGACTGTATGGTGATATCTCTAGTGAGTACTAACCTGGACACATGTCACAGTGGATGTTGCTACTGAGCACAGTTCTGCAAGGCACAGCCATGGTGATGGTGAGGACATTGTCTGACGTCCTGTGTGAGCCTCCCAACAGTCCGATCACCTCACACTTGGGTGACAAGATACAGTATGGTGATATCTCTAGTGACTACTAACCTGGACACATGTCACAGTGGATGTTGCTACTGAGCACAGTTCTGCAAGGCACAGCCATGGTGATGGTGAGGACATTGTCTGACGTCCTGTGTGAGCCTCCCAACAGTCCGATCACCTCACACTTGGGTGACAAGTGAGTGTATGGTGATATCTCTAGTGACTACTAACCTGGACACATGTCACAGTGGATGTTGCTACTGAGCACAGTTCTGCAAGGCACAGCCATGGTGATGGTGAGGACATTGTCTGACGTCCTGTGTGAGCCTCCCAACAGTCCGATCACCTCACACTTGGGTGACAAGTGACTGTGAATGTCTACCAACAACAGCACTGTCACTTCTAGTTCCACTTTGTAAGGCGCCTGAAACATTAGAAAATATTTTTGAATACACTGCAACAGTTTAAAGTCATCTAAACTTATCAGAGATGAAATTATACAGATTTCTTAGCTCTTAGTGACCGAAGATTATCAACGGATTTGGTGGTTGAGGAGGATTCCAAAGGCAAAGCAGGTATTGGTTCTAGTTTTAAAATTTCATAGAAATTTGGCAAAGAAGATTTTACTAATGGGTGTGAAAGGAAATACTCATTTTTGGGTAATCCAGACCATTTACTTTCCAAGAGTTAATGGCAGCAAGTTGCAATAGGTTTTAATGGCAAAAAGCAATATATGTAACTAAAGAAAGAAAGCTACTAAAATCTATTATAGCTCACCTCCAGAGTATTTCCAGTATGGCATTCCTTTTTTTAGTACAACTTTTGAACAATATCTTTACATGTTTGCCAGACAGCCAAGAATTTAAGTTCTGAATTTGTATACAGACTTGTACTCATTAAGACGATAGCCTACTTAGGAAACTTAATGATGAAAACACTACATTGTGTAACAAGGATATTACATATTTTGACATAAAATGTCAAAAAAGTGTACTTTATCCATTCACAGTTGTAAAACAAATCTCATGTCTTATTTATTAATCCAAGCAATAATGGTGACCACTTTACCTTTCTACTAACGTAGTTCTTGCAGTGGATTAGCCTGACGGGTCTGATTCCTCTCGTCAGCATTTTGTTAGTTTGCCGTTTTTGATTATGTTGCACTATAACTTCTCCTGTTGTTGTGTGCATCATTGTGTAACCTTCACTCTAAACAGACAACAAAACCTCAGTAAATTCACTATTGCATTTTAATTTATAATTTTTTTACCACTAAAACTACATTACTTTCCGGCCTTTTATTGATTAGGTCTATTTACGAGTGTTGGTCCATGAGAATTGGAAAAATTTGAACTAGCCAATTACTTTCAACAAATTTAAACATACCTGAGAGATACATAGGCGACTTCACAGAAGTTTTCAAATTATATTTAACTAGAAAATAAGGAAGTGATTTCTTGGGTAGTAAAAGTTTTCTAGCAGTCAGGCAGAGGTTGTTTAGTTAATTGAATTGCAGTTTTACGATTTGTCACAAAAGGGTTTCCCTAAGATCTTAAATGCTGAGGAATTCAAATTAATATAATATTCACATGTTAAATATATTGGTAATCTAAAGACTCTCTAGTTTCTATTTCCTTAGTTATTTTCCTCATTTCTCAATCAAGTTTTTTCATTCAAACAAGTTTATAGTAAAACTAAATTTACACTGTCCTGATTAACACAGTTTCTAGATAGAGGTGTTTTTGTTGTTCAATTTTGAAAGCCTAATAAACAAACAATATAGGATTCTAAAAAATTGTTTGAACATACTGTATATCCATAAACAAGAAAACTAATTTATAAATGAAATGGAAGACGTGTCTTCTATGTCACTTAGTATTTTGGTACCGTTAGACATAGAATAGAAATTTATTAAATTAAATTGAGTATATTTTGTTAAGCTGATTCAAATGGTTCCTAAAAACTTATTTTCTACTTCAATCAAGTGAGGCTTGGTTACAGTTTATTCGTATTAACTATGGGCCAGAGAGACACAGACAACAAATGAGTAAGAAAGCTCTCTTAAAACAATTTTTGTTCTAGAAACACTTACGTTGTTGTTAACAGTCTTATTAGGTCTCCATAGTGGTGATAGCCTTGAACTTTGCTTGCGAGGTTTCTTAGATGTGTTCTTACTTCTGGAACCTGGCTTTTGTACTGTTGGGTTTGAAGTTTTTCTGATTTTTTCCTAAAACATTAAAAAAATCTAAATTATTTTAGAGGTTAGAAGTAGGCCTTGGTACCTAAATTTTTGTATGCACATAGAGATGGGGAAGGAGTACTGGATTGAAACAAAATAACAATCAAGTCTATGTTTCACTGATACAATTACCAGTTGAAGGCAGTTTTAAGGCATTTTTATATTCGGTAATGTTAAGGTGTGTTGATGTATTAACTTTATTTATAGGTTATTTTACTAATTAAAAAAATAAAAATATCACAATCAAATTTATTGATCATTACAACACAATGTTTTTTTATGGTATTACAATGAACGAGTAAACCGTAAACAGCACAGTTAAGTGTTAACCAAACACTTAAATATGAAAATAAAATATGAAAAATACATTCGTCAACATAAGGGCACTCGGCACACAACCAGATTTAAAACACATCAAATCAGGCTTCAGATTTGAAATGGATGAAAAATCTACTATCAATATCTCAAGTCAATGGTAATACTTAAAAATCAATGTACACGTAAACAAAGAATCAAAAGCAGACAAACAGTGAAATTATATTCGAGCTATCTTTAAACTAAATACTACCACATATTTTAAAATTTAATCATCGTACAAAACACTACTTACACATCCTTGTTCAACCACTTTCTTTTTGCGAACTCTGCTGTTCCCGACATGTTTAACCTTTTCCATCGCCGGTTCTTCCTCTTTGTTGATGCTGGACGCGTGCTCTATCGAGGACACTGAGTGCTCAGTAACATCGTCAGTCTCAACTGAACAGCTGTCCACTTCAACAATACTGCACACCTGATCACTGAAGTCTTCCAAGACAACGTCGGAGCCAACAGAGTTGTTATAATGTGAGTGTTCTGTGGTAAAAGTTCAATTGTAAGCAACAATGTTATTATTAAATGTAAAACTTTCATTGATGTAAAGTAATTGCTTGGTGAGACCCCCCGATGTTTAGATCAAGTATCGTTTAAAAATTAATCACACATTTTAGTCTAGTGGTTTTCCTTATCGCAGACCCCGGAATTTCACCCGCCTATTGTATTTTAAACATTTTTGACACCAAGATATTCAATGATATATGAATGAATGATATGATATATGAATGATATGATAGGTTACGTACCTTTTTTTCCATCTTCAGTCTTTAATATACACGAGTTCCATCGTGTCCGCTGTGCTATCTGCGTCAGTGTATCGTTCGATTAAATGTGGCCGGCCTACCGTCATTAAATGTTCTTCGTGTTAAATTTGTGAACTTGACATGTATCTATGTATTATAACGAAAACTTGCGTCGATTCATAGACCAACAATTCGATGTGGGTTGGAAAATGGGTCATTGACCCGAAACTAGTCACCCTTGACTATATTAAAGACTAATGACGGACAAAAAAGTACGTAATCTATCATATCACCTATTGTAGGCTGAGATATCTTGGCTACAGTTCTGTTTTTCTCTCTTTCCCCCCAGGAAAAGTATGCCACATTTTTTTATAACAGAGCTCTCAAAACATTGGCCTACTTTGCAGCTCGGTACTTTGTATCTGAAATCCTAAATAATCTTGCTTGATTCATTCTACTGTACTATGATATTAAGAAAGTTATACTCACCACAACCATAGTTGATATAGCCCTTCCTTTCAAGATATGCATGAATTCTTTTTATTAGAATAGTATCTTTTAAGTCGTCTTCAGAGAAACTGGGTGAAGCCAGCACTGAAGTGTTTGAGACATATTTTGGTTTAGAATTCATCCAACACTCATTGATGTGATTGCGGATCTAAAAATAAAAACAAAATATAGGTAATTAGTTTTGGGCTAGTTTGCATATGAATTTATAAACACAAAACTTATAAGTCCAAAAGGCCTACTAGCCATCTTTCTCACCTTACATTTTTTCCCATGGTCAAGAAGGGACCTAATGGTAAAATTTACAAACTTAATATCTTGAATCCAAGCCATAAAAAATTGAGACCAAACCCTTTTGAAACCAAGAACATTTGTTATCAATTGCAATATATTATCTCAACTGTAAAAATCAAATCGGTTCTCACATACCTTCATGTAGCGGCTTAAACCATGGAAGTTTTTATCAAAAAACTCAGGGTGTAGAAGCTGCTCTTCTTTTGTCACTATGAAAGTTTGAAGAACAGCTTCACAGGTGGGGGGAGGAAGATCGTAGACTGCATCCAACAGCGGGTCTTGTGTGGCAAGTGGCGCGGAGTCTTGCGACTTTTCTGTCAACCAACATTATCAGTTAAGAATTAGGCCTATCCATAGAATGCTATAAGCACTAATGTAAGAGTTCCATGTTATGGTACTAATACTGGATAATTCTTTATTAGTCTCTCCAAATAGGATAAAGGATGTTAATAAGCTAGATTGAATTTTGGACCACAAATGGGCTTTTGAACAATTTTGGGTTTTTACTTAGACTTCAAGAATCAACATAGATCCTTAAAATGACTATTGAGATCAAAGTGTAGAGCCAGTTTGAATCAATTTTCTACTGTTATAGTTAGCGCTGCTTCTTTTATTTTGTGGGCTAAGCTACCCTACCAGGTAAGGCTTAAAGGACAATCGTTCACTACACAAGCCATTCATTCACAGAGTTTCATTCACACAGTCACATGACTGGTCTAAGACCTGTCTTCACTAGTATTTGCAGTAGTACCTAACCCAAGGTCCCACCAGCCTCCAAGAAGATTGCTATCATACATTGTTTGGTAAATAATTGTATAACTACTACGATAACAGGATTCTCTGTAGCATGTTTCCCGTCCTAATTATCCGATTTTTACGATTAGGTGTCATTTTAAGGGCCGGCGTGCACTATCCCGACCACGACCATGACTCCGACTGGTCGGATACGACAAGTTTTATAATAGGAATAAAAGGAACGGCGCGGCGCGCACTGGTCAACTGGTCGGACCCTGGTCGCACGTCCAAAGTTTTCAAGTTTGGTCAGGCCCGACCCGCTGGCCGTTGCAGCCAAAAATAGCACACAATGTAATGGGAGGACCCGCACTACCCCCGACTTGCCTCCGACCCGACCAGTACACCACTCAACCCCCAGTATTCCTAGATCAATCAACCGGTGATCACTTGCTTTTTGCGCCGGTCTGTGAAGTGAGTTATTTGGTAAAATGTCGCAGGAGTTTGACACTGTTGCAAACTGCCCTTTTGTAGACCTGACTGTTAACATTGGATGTACCCAGTAGCGTTTCTTTTTCCAATTAACGTACCTACGATACAAATGCACCACAGCAGCTACTTCTTCAACATCGTGGTCGGGATAGTGCGCGCCGGCCCTAAAGCTTCTGATCTAACAAATGGTAAATAAAAAAGTAATTTCATTTGGGGCTTCGCTCCCCTACCGCTTGATTTATTTAGTTTATTTTCAAAGATCCAGTGATTCTGAAGAACTTCCTTTCTAAATCGTGAATTGTAATTCAGTTGAACGTTTAATCACAGTCAGATAGTAAACGGGAAACAAAACAGTAAGTGAAAGGATTTTTAATAGCCTTGGCTACTTTTACTGAAATTGTAACCTGATTGAGGTAGGTCAATCACTCTTTATGGTATGGATCTACAATAAAAAATGATTTTTGTTAATTAGTAGGTTTATTCATCTATTGGCTAATAACTGCTTCAAACAAACATTATCATTGAAAGGTAAAAATAAATATCATTAGGCCTAAGGGTTTTGCCTCTAAAACAAGAATTAAACTCTACTAAAATGTGATATCTGCTCATGGGTCTCCTTGTATGAATTATTACAGCAGCAATGAAATGTACCAGTCTCATTCAGTTAACCACTGTAGATAATACAAAATAGCTTATATGACCTGCTCAAATCTAAACATGAAAACTTTACTTACCATTTGCCACATTATTATAACGAGCGTTTGGAAGATCGTCGACAATAACAGTCATAACTTTCCCACTTGGCGTAACAAGGTTGCCTTTAAACACCTGGGTGTCAGTTTCCACATCTGGCGTTGGTTTTTCCCCAATAAAACCCTCTGTAAAAACTGACACCTCAGTGGCAACATCGGGCAGGAAAAGCTCATCTTTGATATCGGAAAAATCTATGATTGCGTCTTCTTCAAACTCAAACACCTCTTCTTTTACTTCTTCGGAACTTTCTGCCACAGGATCAATAGTTTCTTTAGTGAGCGGCTGTGAGTTTTTATTCTCTACAGGAATCTTTATATCAATACTTTCTTTAGTGTCAGGTTCAGAGTTGACATCAATATCTACCTCGCCGTCTTCACTGACATTTGATTCGTGACGTATTCTTATCTGAAAATGAACAAAGTGGTAAGTTATAGGTCGGTGTAAACGTAGAGCACAATACATTAAAACTTCTGCATAAGTTTTTTGGTTCTACTTTAGTTGCTTTATTTAAATTTGCGTAATATTTTATTCTTTCATGTTTTATGATTTGACTACAATGGTCTTTAAAAAAATGTATTATCCAGTATGTCAGTGATGCAACGGGCAGTTTTTTTTTTCTTATTTTGAATCAGCTCTACCAGTTGCAGAAATGTATATTCCACTATGATATTAAATTAGGATATACTTTGCTAATTTAAAATTAATAATGCTGACCTGTACACCGTTTAAGTTAAAATTTCGCATCACAATTTCTTTGAACAGATTTAGGCAAACAACATTTATTTAGTACTTCAGAGCTGAAGAATTTATGAAAGCATTATACTCTATCAGAAGAGATCAAATATGGAGAGGATTGACAAGATTAGGAATTCCTGGAAAAATGATTACCTAATGAAAGAAATGTACAAGAACTACAGTTGCAAAATAATACCCAATGGACATTTAAGCAACCCGATAGAGGTAAAGCTAGGGGTGAGGCAAGGTTGTGTCTTGTCACCAACCCTCTTCTTGGTTGTGTTGGACCAGGTATTGGGGAACATAAGTAGGAGACAAGGAAAGGGTATTTCCTAAGGTCTACACCAGTAAAGAGCTTGCATTTGCAGATGACATATGTTTCTTATCCCACAGATTCAAAGATGTGGAAGAAAAACTTGCAGATCTTGAAAAATAAGAGAAAGCAACCGGGTTGAAAGTGAATGTCCAAAAGACAAAATCAATGAGGATTAATCCAGTAAATAACAATATGTTGAAAATGGCTGGAGAAGAGATAGAGGAAGTGGATTCTTTTACATATTTAGGAAGTGTGTTGACAAAAAATGGAGGGGCGGATGATGATGTAGTGGCCCGAACCAAGAAGGCAAATGCTACATTTGTTCAACTATACCCAGTTTGGAGAGCTAAAGATGTATCGACCAGAACAAAGTTAAGAATATTTAACACCAACGTAAAGTCAGTTTTACTTTATTGGTGTAAAACATGGAAAGTTTCTCTAGCAATCACAAACTTTCATGTTGTCTACAGGTATTTGTGAACCGGTGCTTACGAAGAATTTTAAGAATCCATTGGCTAGACGCAATCTCTAATAAAGACTTGTGGACAGCCACCAAAGAGAAACCCATAGATCTACAAATTAACAAAAACGGAAATGGCAATGGATAGGACACACCCTGCGCAAGGATCAAGACGCCATAGATAAACAGGCTTTGAGCTGGAATACCCAGAAAGGAAGAGAGGAAGACCGAGAAAAATATGGAGGACGAAATCAATCAATTAAAGCGAAATCAGAGAGGCGGGAAAGAGTTGGAGAGAAGTAAAGGCATTGGCTGCTAATCGTGTCCGTTGGCGCTGTTAGTGGAATCGTAAAGGCCCTGTGCTCCGCTAAGGAGTGACAAGAAATAAACAGCCATAGGTGATTAGCAAGATTATAACCCAGTATCCTGGGACATATGAACAGAGATTTTCAGACTTACACAACCATTATCTGAATATCAGCTTTTGCTGGCTGGTTTTGTTTGCCCTACTATGAGTAAATAAATCAATATCTTACTAATATTATAAATTTGAAAGTTCGTGTGTTTGTTTGTTTTAAGTTCAATCACAGGGAATTAAAGAATTTAGTCAGCTGTTGGTTCTTAAAAAGTTGGTTCTATGATAAGCAAAAGCATTAAAAGTTATAAGATTTACCAAACAGGGTGCAGCACTATATTTTTTTTGCATTTATGAAAACAGCAAATTTGAACTAAGCAGCAACGAAAAACTGTGATACACAATGAGAACTAACTGTCAAAGTAGGATTGTTTACAGTTATGTTTGTTTTTATTTTCATGAATATTTTGTGATATTTTGCGATTTTTTGATCATTTATTTTTTTCTATTGTTTAGGTGAAGTGGATAACATTATGGCTATGGTAGATGTGTAATACTATAAAATACTGTAAATTTAAAGAAGCAAATTTTATCAAACTGTGTCCTTCCTCAATGCAAACGCAAAGCTTGAGTATAACTGCAATAAGCATTTTATACTTATATCCCAACCCTGTACGAAGGACGGGTACCCTGCTAGTTTGAATATAAATTAGAAAAGGGAGGTAAAGGCGATATACTATACTGTAATACACTTGTATGCATAGGGAAGGAATTTAACATTCACACTGACCACTTGTTCTCCCGTAGGTAAGACTATTGAATCCTGCTCCTTATTGCCAGTTAACACGTCCTTGATGTCTTCAGCTTTGTATATTCGGGCAACATCCTTGAAGTCAGAAACAGGAGCTTGACTTTTTTTCGAACAAGATTTAGAATGTTTTCTCCTACGACACTTTTTCCTGTAAACAAATAAATTTTGTTGTGTACATTTTGTTCACACAACCATACATCTATTGATAAGAACATGGAAATAGATTAATCTATATATATAAAATTCAATGTATGTTTGTTTGTTTGTCCTTTATGGACTCCGAAACCGCACGACAGATTGTAATGAAACTTTCAGGAATTATTAAGCATTATTCAAGGATGGTTTGTGTGAATTTTGGTGCAGATCCGTCAAAAGGGCTCCGCCCCAGTGGCTCTGGAGTTTCCCATGTTAACCTTATGAGTACTCTTATTTAAATGGAATTAATGAATCTTAACAGCTGGTTCAACTAAACAATTTGATTCTCTGATGTTCAATAGCATTAAAAAGTTAATAGGTATACCAAGAGGGTGCAACACTATTATTTTTTTTAATTTATGACAAGAGGTAATTAATTTGCAACCAAAATTTGAGTGAGCGTAGTGAACGAACTTCAACCTGGTGGCGAGTTAGCGTAGCGAACGAGCTAACCTGAAGGCAAGTGAGAGCAGCGAACAAGCTCCAACCTAAAGTTGAGTGAGCGTAGCAAACAAACTTTAACCAGGACGTGATTGAGCCATGCGAACGAGCTCATCTTGAAAATGAACGAGCATTTGACATAAAACCACATTAGGACAGGACTACGTCTGTCGGGCCAGCTAGTTATTACTAAAAAGTTTCAAGATTTCACCAGTTTCAAAGTTTCAAGTTAAAAAGAATTCACCAGTCTACAAAGCTAAAAAAACTCTACCCATGTAACATTTTAAATTATCAGACTTCTTTAGTCAAATATTATATTTGATACATATATTTGCAAGTTACAAATCAAAGAAGTAAAAATAAGAATAACAAAACAAACTGAAATACAGGTGGCACTGGAGAGAAGAAGAAACATCATGATTCAGTCAGTTTTACTTAGTCTGTGGCAGTGATAAGACAGTGCTGGACAGCCTGTACCGTTTTAATCAGCTTTTTTTTTCAATGTTTATTCCATTTTAACTATCTTATCAACATGACAAGTTTCAATAATTGTGATTGTGACAGTTTTTTAAAAGAATCTATTGACATACCACAGTGTAATACATTGATGATGTTGTTGCATACAAAATGACCTGATGAAGTTCTAATGAACGGAACTAGTCTTCATACCACCAACTGTGGTTGGATAAGGTACCGGTAATCATTTTAATTTATCACTTATGATTCAGTTTACCTGATTAAGGAGGAATTTGACGTTGAGCTTGATTCTCGGTTGGAAGTCGGAAGGATTACAGTTGGCTGAGCTGTACTGACGACTGCTATTACCTTGAAGAAATTAACAAAAACTCCATCATACAACCACAAAAAGACAAATTAGCAGCACAATCTTGGTAAGTTAACAGTGTATAACTAATCACTCGTAAGTACAAACCAACTACACATTTTAAACGCTAAGCTTGTATGTGTCATTTAATATAATTTGCGTATCATACCAGAATACAGTTTACCAAAATCAAAACATTATGGTTATTACCCTGTTATTTAACAATGTGACTTCATAAGAAAGTGGAAAAGCCTACGCTTGAAGCTATTTTGTTTTACAGGAAGTGTACTTGGCAAAATAAAATCTCTACGTTAACATCATGAAAATTTCAACTACAGTAGAATCTCCATAGTCCATCATTATTAATTCATATGTAGGATCAATCGCCATAGTGTCTATTTGTGCGCCATAGTGGAGATAAATGTGCTGTACCACTCTTTTGAAACGCTAACTCATAATGCTGGTTGGTGTTTGGTTGTATTGTTGTATTTGTGATCAAAATGTACGGGTATTCTACCCAAAGCACACATACAAATTTGAGTAGGCCTATATTATGTGCACTTAAGTTTCGACTCTTCACAAAGAAAATTTGATTAGATTAAGTTAAGTTTGATTCGTGTGTCTTAAAAATTAAAAGGCAATTCTCAGAAATTATTTTTGTGTCTCTGTCTCTGCAAAATAAACATTTCTATTTACATAATGATTTTTTGGTTGTTCTATTCATACTTTATGATCTATAGTCCGACAATGTCCTGATCCCATTGGCTTATGCATTCGAGTATCGAGAGTGTCTAATATAATTTTGATCTCTTAAAAGCACTTTTGATAGGATTAACTTACTTCCTCCATTGATGCAGGTATTTCTATATCATGGATTATTTCGGTAAAGTTGAAATCCATCCCGTCAACCCCAACGGTAGATGACGACACAGAATTCTTGCCAATCCAGCCCAATCCGAGTGACTTCTGATGAGACATGTAAGACTTCACTTGGCTTGAGCTTTTTGTCCCGATATACTGAGATAAACGGGAATAACTCCTTCCAAATAGCTCCTGAAACAGAGCACCATTAAAGTAAGTACTGCCCTATTCAAAATTCATGTCTTATTTTTAAAAGTTAGAGCTATCATTATTGCAACCTTTAACTTACATATCAGAATATATTTTTCATGTAGGGGGTACAGAAAAAGGACTAGCACAGTTAACTTCAAGTTAAGAAACTTTTATACCTAATAGTAAGTCACTATAATCTGGGATCAGTTGAAGGGGATTTTTTTACTCTTAAAGTCTCAGACCAGTTTGGCAATGTTTTGGTTAGTTCGGAGAAGTTTGCAGGCAAAGGATTTTATCAGTTAAATGGCACCTTTTTCTAACCTTTTTGAATCTACTTAAGCACCTATTTCTAAAATGCTAAAAAATTGACTTTAATGTAAAACTTAGACAACGCTCAGTAGAATCCCCGGATTTTCAATCATTCCGCATCAGCAAACATACTACTTAAAACAGTTGTTAAAGCTGCAATAATAATTAGCACTTGTTCAACTAGAATATGTATATATTAAATTTAAAAAGTCTTACCAAGCCTTTTTCCAATAAATATTTCTCCTTTTCAGACCAAGCATTACTGTCTGTTAATTCTGGAGCATTGAATGTTGATGGGAACTCTTCCAAGGAAGGCTGAGGCTCAGACTTGCTGTTATACCAACACGACTGAGTTGAATCCAGCATCCATGAAGAATCACAGTTAAGACCCAACTGATGTTCCCCATCATAACACGATGTTCTGGAAAAGTTGAAACAATAATTAGCCTAAAATATCTTAATAATTACTGGTAACTCAAACAATTGTTTAAATAAAATAGTAAGGGTAAAATTGAATTACGCTAAGTCAAACTAAGCCTTGTGTTACTAAGATCAAGCTAATACTCTATGGTTGTTAATTTATAGGCAAAGATGCAGAGAAAGTATATAATATATACCGTGCTGTAGAAGACTTTTAAATTAGTTAGGCCTAGGCTACTCTAATTATTTAATATTTACAGGCTCATACCTGCGAAAATAAAACCGATTTGAATAATTTTTGTACCAGTATTTTTATTTTAGTATATTGATTTTTCCTACGCTAACTTACGAGTTTAACTACACACTATGTTTAGAGAGTTGAGGATAGGATACTCCTCACATTTTCAAGTGATAAATATTAGTCTACAGTTATTAACCCATCCTATCTAACTTCACCTTCCTAGAGGCTTTTTCCCACATTGGTTACATGTTATAGGCCTACATTCATTAAATAACCTAAAAAAATACACAAAAACAATAGGCCTATCAAACTAAAACCAAACACTACTATAAACAAAATGAAACTAAAACCAAAACTTCTCACTCCAAATCCTCCAGATGGTAGCTGGAAAAACCACAACACACTCACAGTAACTAACCTACTACTTGAACAAGCCACACAAACCAAACTAATGAGACGTAGGAATTGGCTAACTCAGGAACTCGCTAACTCGGTCGTGTGGCGGAACTGGCTAACTCTGGAACTGGCTAACCGTCTCAGTCAGGAATTGGCTAACTCCGGAACCCGCTAACTCGATTTTGTCTCGCGGCGGAATTCGCTAACTCTGGAAGTCGCTAACCCGGCCGCGCCCACTGCTCGGAGCGTTGCCAACCTTGTACGACAAAATAATCGTACACTGCCGTATTTCAAAATGTCAGTGTCTATAAAGATACAGTAAATGTTATTTTTTTTTTATCAATTTCACTTTTAACAGATAACTAGCCCAAAGTAATTAAAAGACAATTAAAAAATCATGAAAAAGTGTTTTTTATTAAACTGTACAATGGCCAGTTAAATGTTTATGATTTCGATCTTAAATATAAATGCCATCAGTATAAAAGAAAATAATAGAATATGAAAAATATTCAAAATTTAGTTTAATTGGTAATAAATAATTAAACCTCTACGAAAATAAGCTAAAATACACGCAAGTTCTTAAACACGGAAAACAGATTTAATTGTAATGTCGTAACAAACCAAAACCATTAATTAATACAGTCATCAACCATTGTAACTTTCATAATTAATTCATAGATTTTAAATTAAATGTTCGTCGTTGAACCGTCCAACTTAAGTGTACAAATATGATGACATAGACTAAGTTTTTATCTAGGCCTAATAGTTTGAACCAAAGCATTGTAGGCCTACTAGTAAATAGTTGCCTAATTCTAAAATGTGTTGAATTTTTTAGCAATAATGTTACATGTTTTAAAACAGTTTTTAGATTGTACACCTAAGCACCACTAGTAAAAAATAGGAGAAGATATAATATTCATATAATAAAACGTGACAGGGTTATTTTAATTCACGATTTTTAATAAACTAATTGACGGATTTTCCTGATTTGAGTGTTGGGTTTCCTTTATATTGCTTTCACAAACGATATAAACTATAGCAAGCCATTGCTCGGTTCACTGTTCCCCAGTACTGAGCTACACAATAGACAATAGCTTTGTTTTTGGATAAGATAGAACCAGCCTGGAAAAAAAACTCCAGACTTTTAAAAAGTAAGCCTACTGAAAGAAGTAAAATTAATATTAATTCAACAAAATTAAGAGGATGACACGGGTTCTACACTAATAGCCTGCGATAAAGAAATTTACAAGTTGTATTTATGCATAGACTAACTTTCAATGCAATCCATGAATACATTAGGCCTACCACTTTATAATGTATTGATAAATATTTATTTAAATTCAATAGCTCTATTTAAAAATACATAACCACTACAATGTAATTCTGTAATGACGTTTAACGTGTAAATTTTATTATGATTTATGATTTAAGGTTACTACAAGCCCAGTATATAAAATACGAACTCAACAATTTTATTTGCAGAAGTTCACAAAATGGTATTTATTCGAATAAAAGAAACAAATGGCGGACTACGAAAATAGATATTTCATAACATGTAATAGATCCAAATTAAATGTGCATTTTTATCTTTTTCATACCAATAAGCTACTATTTAAGTAAGAAACCCACATATAAAACATACTCCCTTATATTAGTACATTTCTCATCCTTATGGATGATCTGAAGACAGTTGTATTGTTAGTTCTGTCCGGTGTACTGTCTTTAGAGGTCGTGTTTTGTTTACAATTTTTTCTTGTTTTCAGTAATTTAAAACCTCGTTTAACCAAATAAAATGTTCTAATCACAACTAATAACACGTCCCCTAGTTATATAACCAAACAGTAAGGAACAAATCATGAAGTTAACTATAAAATAATAGAAACACAATTTTGTCGACACTAGCGATCAGTGTCACCGGACATGAACTAGACACGAAAAACGAGCTTCAAAGTTTACAATGGGATGTAAAGTTTACTTGTGTTGGTTAGTCTATGGTAAGACTATAATGCATTTTCCACCCTAATAATCATAAGAACTTCTCTGTGGTTAAACATACTTCAAAATATATTTATTTTATCGACTACGTTGCTCTTACTCCTAATTAAGCGTAGGATACGACATTATGGTGCCGATACGATATAGGTACTACACTTTCGGCAACACTGGCCAAAAATATTCGTGCTTGGCTCCCATTGGACGGCCCGCGAGGCTTCTGATTGGGAGTTAGCGAGTTCCGCCGAGGGACCGAGTTAGCGACTTCCGTACGAGAACGGAATTCGCTAACCCGGCTCTAGAGCGGGTTAGCGGGTTCCGGAGTTAGCCAATTCCGAAACCGAACAAGTTAGCGAGTTCCTCTCATCGACCAAATTTGAAGATAGGGCATTTAACATGGGGTTAGCGAGTTCCAGAGTTAGCCAATTCCGCGGACCCAAACTAATTAGTACAAGGGGTTGCCGGGTGTCAGTGATCCAGAAATGGGGGACCTTCTCTAGACATAGGGCTCATGTCGGCTGCTGTTTCTCACCTCCATGGTGACTCACAGGAAGAAGACCAAGAGGCCTACGGCTTGAATGTACATGTAATATGTTACAAGGCAAAACTGTGGTTCTGATTCCACTACTTATGAACTTTAGGTCCCTTAGTTGCCGTTTGCTGTATGCACTATTAATTAACAGCTGTGTCTAAGTAACATGTCGGCCTTAGTCACTAACAAGACTACTCATCGTTCACTCTCCATTCATAACTTGGCTAAAAATACCTACATTCGTATGGTCACCATTTTAGATTAAGTAATTTTTAAATTGGGGCCTACTGTAATCACTTGAAAACGAGAGGAATATCCTTGCCTTCTGAAACTTCTCAAAATGTAGTTAAAACACTTATGTTAGCGTAGGAAAAGTCCATGACCTATAACTAAAATCTAGCCTAGTTATCTTTTCTCAATTATGAACTTAAAGGAAAAGTCCATGATCTTATAACTAGGCTAGTTTTCTTTTCTCAAATATTAACTTAAAATCGCAGATTTTAGTAGGCCTAACATTGAGGAAATATAAACTTAAAACTTCATAATACACGGTAATCATAGGATATATGCTGTAATACACCTTGATTCTTTGGGGATCTTGTATTTAAACCCAACAATGTCCAATGTCCTTGGCTCCTTGAACATTTTCCCTTAACTTAACTAAAGGATAACTTAGGCTTTGGCTACAATATGCAAAGTCTGAATTCATATTCAGGCCTAATAAATATCGGGTCGTCTTGATATACCGGTAATGTTAAACTTGATAAATCAATTTATGAGATCGCATAAGGCCTAATCGTAACTGAACGGAAGTCAACAGACATAACTTAAATCTTAAATAGGCCTAGGCCAGGCTGAGATAAATGGTTTGGTTTGAGTAAAACAGATTAGCCTTCTTTGTCTCACCAGGTATGATGGATTGGATAAGCCTTATTAACTTATGTAGTGGAAAACTCTTAGTAGTTCTAGGCCCTATCTTAGACACAAACATGAAAAAGTAAGAGGATGCATAACTTGTCTTACATTTGTTCATTATTTGTTAGAATATTTTCTAGGTTGAATTCTCCCAAAACATCAATTTCATCTTCATCTTCCATATTTCTCAAGAAGGCAAGTAACCAACTAACTTAAGAAATAAAAAATTTACAGTATCAATTTCAAATTTTTACAAAAACAAAACTAGGATACACAAAAACTGTAATCAAATCTGTCTGTAGTAAAAACAAAATAAACAGTTACAAACACAAACAGACATCACGGGAGTAATAAAGCACAGTAGAAAGAGGAATAGATACGATACGGTTCATAGTAATATAACTGAAATTCACATAGAGTAACAGCAAATCTGGTGAAAAACTTTTATATTAAGATCCTTGGTTGGGGACAGCTCACCCCTTGGTTGTTGGTTTCTTGAAAATCCAATTTTCCGTTATTTTATGGGTTAAATGGGAAAATAACATAAATTACAATAACTTTTGGACTGTTTTTTTTTTTCTCAGAAATGGGATTTGTACAATTTTATTCAGAATATAAAGGGCTATAACATATATATAACATATTATACATACTATAACATAAAGTTTTACCAAAATCCTTTTTTAGAAAATTAAATTTCTTTGCTAATTTATGTTTTTTTTACGGGAAAATCCCTATTAAAAATTAAAATAAAAAAAATGGAAAAAAAAGTTTGGAGATACCATGGCTTAGTACCTAGGCTACATACAAAATTTCAATCATAGTCGGACTACAGGGTGACTACAGGATAGGCCTACTAAGATGTTATAGGAGGAGAAAGTAAAAATAAGTTAGAATAGGCTATGCCATTTTTGTATGTTCATCGTCAACTGGTTCAAGATTCAAGAGATTCAAGATTCAAGAGAGAGATTCAAGAGATTTATTATACCATTAAGTAATAAATACAATAGGTAACGTCAAACTATTCTAAAATAAACAAACCAATGCATATAAATAATGAAATGTTCATCATTACAAACCATGCTGAAAAACGGTTATCGACCGTTAGAAGATAAAATAAATAAATCAAGAAAATAATTAATTCGCGGTTAGGACTAATAAATCTATGATTATCATGAATCACAAAATTAGACAAAGATAAAGAGGCTATGCATATAATCAATGCATATTGCATAGCCTCTTCAAGGAAGTTATGTGGAGTTAACTGTGAAGCTACATGATTGTATTTACGCCACAATCAAAAAACAAAACAACTCTCTGCGTAACGAAAGAGAATAAACATGGAACTGGATGTGTGAAAATGAAATGAGTTTGAAAAAAAAAATCAAGAGAAAATTATGGCGAAAGTGACGACATGGTGACTATAAGCGCGAAATTTCAGGTTAGTGAATTAAATAATTTGATCGCTGATAAAAAATCCTGCGTTAAGCGTAGTGTAAAATGCAATCGAAAATTATATTTAAAACCCTGCCAATTAACGGATCTCAAGGAATCAGTAAAGGAATGTTTGGACTCTGAAATCACGACTTATGACGATGGGTATGTAAAGTAGGGTTAGGCCTATGTGTTTATTTGTTTCAAATGCAGCACAGTGTTAATTCAGTTTTCTATTTATTACACAACATTTTCCAAGCTTTCTCACTTTTTTCCATTGTAATATTTACGTCAACACAAATTCAAATAGTAATTTCATTTCAACCAAGCCAATAAATAAGTTTGTAGCATTGTTTCCTTAAATTTGAAAAAATAAAATATTAACAGCAATTAAATCATCCAGCTGATCATAATGTAAACAAATAAGTTATTTCCTTCATAAGGATATGGGAACTTTTTTTAAAGCCACTGGGGCTGAGCCCAAGGGACTTTTTCTAAAATGTAAGGTCAATTTGCAAATCTACGTACCTAGACGAACATTTTGGTATATAATATTTGGGGTTTAATCTTAAAACAAAAAAGCCATAACTTATTGTGTACATAGTTTCATGTGTAACCTAGCGTATTAACAATATAGATAACTTAAGTTAGATAAGCCTAGGCCTAAATATAGGTAGGTAGGTAGCCTATATGATGCCCCATACATAGAAACCCTAACTTACTAGGGGACCAGTGGGAATTTGGGGCTTTTGGTCGGGGAGACTTAAAATGTGGTTAATGTTAGGGAGAAAAGGGCAGTTAAAGAGTTATAAAAAGGGTAATTTATGGGTAACTGGTGTACTTGTTGCTCACAATTGAGCATTTTCAAGTACCTGTATTACCAGGAGTTATTTTAAATCTAATAACAGTCATAATTTTCGATGAGTTTAAAAGACTTCAACTAAAAGCTTATGTAACTAAGCTGTTTATAACAGTTCAATATTAATCAATATTTCTTGTAAATTTTTTATAATTTTTTAGAAGCTGGGATCTTTTTTTTAATGTTTCTACATATGTCTCCTGAGTCACCCATACCCGCATATATCTAAGGTGTGTTTGTGTATGTGTGTGTCCAGCTGATGAAATTTAGTATTTGGTTGGGTAGGAATCCATGGTATTTTTAGGCGGTTTTAATTTTTTTTAAATTTTCATTTTTAACAGTTATTTTTCAATAAAAACCGATAAAATGACAAAAAACTATCTTTCACGTAAACTGCCTGAAGGATTTTGACTAAAATTTAATACGTTGTACTGTAGCCCTTTCAACTAAAAAAAGAAAAAACAGTACCATCAGTAGAAAAACTATAGTTCAAAAGTTATTGTAACTTATGTGAATTTCCTATGAAGACCCATAAAAAAAGAAAGATTGATTAAAATTATGTTTGCCATCTTAGGCCTATTCCTTATAACTCAAAGCAAAATGGTACAACTCCCATTAGCTACGCGCGCACTATGGCGGCACGGCATGGATAGGCGGTATGGCACAGACGGCATTTTTAAGAGGGGGTACGCGCATTAGGGCGGCACGGGTCGGGACATCCGTACATCCGCAATTTAGTACAGTTGACAGTCTGTGAGCTAAAACTTGTGACTAAAGATGGATGTAGATAAAGTGGTGATAGTGGGTTTAACCCTCCGAGTGTCCATAGTTTAGGCCTTAATGTCCACCTATTTTTGGCGCATTTGCAAGGTTTTATTAAAACGGATCTGAGAAGCTTAAAACAATGTTAATTCTACTGTTCTATATACCATTTTGTTTGGAAAATCATGGGCTTCAATATCATACATAAAACATAAGGAATATTTGTTTCAAAAAAACTTTTTAGGTGAAAAAAAAATTATTTTGGAAAAATTGAAAAAAAAATAAGTTTGCGCTCAATGAAATTGTATAAATTATAGGCCTATAAATATTTGAAAATAGCCACTTTGTTCTAAATTTTATGAGGATTACAAATATATAATAATATAAGGAAGTAGATTTGCAAATAAATAAGTTATGGGCAAAAAACAGATTTCAGTACATAGCGTTTAGCTAAGAATGCATAGCCTAACCATAGCTAGGAATCTGGCTGATAATTAACTTCAATATCACTACCAACTTCATCCGGATCGTCAATAAGTCCTTCAACATCACTAATATCATCGTCTAGTGCATTACGTATATCACTAGTACTGTCCATTTTTACCACTAAAAACGACGATAAACGTACTAAAACACACAAGTCACCCATGTGAAATAACCAAGTTGTCTAAAACACGAACGTCAGCTGTCTGCTACAATTACGATCGGCTCGGAGAACATAAAGCGCTTAGAGACAGACCTCTGGAGAAAGCTTAGAATCTAACGAAAAGAACGATACCTAACTCGATCCAGTTCAATCCGATTCAGTCAGTCATAGAGCCTTCGCCGTAAACGATGTTCGTGTGTAGAAAAATCAACGCGTGACACTACACAAAGTGTGTCGTGAGTCGATTTTTCGACGAGTGACGCTCGGAGGGTTAATTTTAGCAGAGGAAGAGGAGACAAGAAGGCGGAAGCAACGATTTTGGATACACTACATAAACAGGAAAAGACTAAGTTTTGGAGAGTTCCACACCTTGTATCTGATCTTGTAGAGGATGAAGTGTAAAACCTACCTGATTGTTTCATAATACATCCTATTTCTGCCCATATATTTTCACGCCGGACGTTATTAAAATATTCCGGATGTCGCATGTTGTACAGTTTCGGATATTTCTCAATGAGAGCAATCAACTTTCTAACATCTATGTTTACAACACTGCTACTTTGACAGAGACCAGTTGAGAATGGCAGAAGTCCCATGCAGCCCGCCCGGTCGGTGAGCAGTGCTCCCGGTCGGTACGGGCGGTACGGCAGCTCGGAAATGTCCTAGAGTTCTGTCTCCCGGACTTTTTAACAAACAGCCAAACGTCTGTTGCCGGCCGTTCTGCCGTAGTGGGCACACTCATATTACATTCAATGTTATTAACTTTCAAAAATTGCGGTGCCGGCCGACCGTCCGTGCCGTGCCGTCGTAGTGTGCGCGTGTAGCTATTGCTGTAAAAATGACGGTTCAAAAGTTATATTGCAACTTTTGTGATTTTCCCCATACAATTTCATAGTTACTCTTAAGCTTACCCATGATACAGGCAGTTTATTTTGCTTTTATTTTAGTTTAATATTGACATTCATGCTGAAATAAATAGCGTGATAAAATACATAATATGTCTTTTAAGGCATATTATGCCTTATAAGGACATAACCTAAAAAGTATTAAGGGGATATGGCACTGAAAATGCTAATTTCCTTAACATTATCACTAGTTCTTTCAAACTTATACCATGTGTTTTATAGGCATAAGAATAGGTATAAACATAGTTAAAAGTAAATTTTTTTCGTTAAGTTACACCCTTAATATTTTTTTTTGTTTTTTTTTAAGTAATTAACTAAATTTGATGTAACTTCAGTTCTAATTATTGGATTTTAATCATTAAACCATCAGTTTGCAGGGAATAATGCCCTCTAAATATTTAGGTAGAATTATAACAATATCTTTAATTATTAATTTTTTATGGGTCATTTTGTAATTAAAAAAAAAATAAATTGGTTTTCTGTGGAAATAAAAAAATCTTTTTTAACTTTAGAATTGACATACATTTACAATTCTACCTAATTATTTAGATAATGACATTCTAAACACTTGGTAAAAATTTGAATCATGTAGCATAAACCGTTTTGAAGATATATCAAATTTAGTAGTTAAAGACGCCAAAAAACTGATTAGCGGGAATCGCACGCTAAAGTTACACTTGGCAGTGTAACCATGGTGATACTTATTGTTGAGTTATGGATCAATTTTTTGTTTATGCAAGCATTTTATTATTATTTATTATATTATTATGTAATTATTACTTAATTATTATATAATTAATATTAAGAATAATGATAATTATTATTATTATTACTAAAATAAGTCAATGACCGGATTTTTTAAAAATATCTTCCGTATTTTTTTCTTAGCCTAAGCACAAAAAATATATTATTTTTATTTTTGACCAATTTTTCTTATTTTTAGCATTATAAATAAAAACCCCCGCCGCAGCAAACCTGCAGACTAAGCGAATTTCCATTTGCCTGATTGGATTTACACTAAAATGTCTCCTTAAAAATATCAGATTTATTCCCTATTTAAATAGAATCAGTTTAACACATACTTAGGTTTGCTGCAACAGGGAGGGTAAAAGTGTTTTTTTATGTAAAATGTTAATAGTTAGTAAGAAATTAAAACATTTTCCAAATTTGGGCAAAATATGTTTATAAACAAGCAAACTACAACAGTTTACTTATTCTCCATAAGAATAACATGGGAATTTTAAATTAACAATTTCTCCGTAACCATTAGCGCATAATAACGCTTCAATATACTAAATTATTTGTTTTTTTAAGCTCTACAAAATAGTTAAGAAAGAAATTGCAAAATTCTATGTTTTTTGGGTCAAAAATTTGAAAAACCCATTTTTACCCCATAAAAGCCCCCATAAACCCCCGTTCCCATGGTCCGATCATGCTGGTTCGCGAACTCGTTCGAATAAACGTAGGTTTACACATTTGTACCAAATTTCATCAAAATCGGATCATTTTTGCTCAAGTTATCGTGCTAACGGACACATATATATATAAATATATCTATCTATCTATTCTATATTCTATCTATACTATTATAAAGAAGAGGTGGTGTCCGTGTGTGTGTTTGTATGAGCTAATCTCAAAAACTACTGGTCGGATCGGGCTGAAATTTGGCATGATGATAGCTCACATTCCCGATTAACATATAGGCATATTTTTATCCCAAAAAATCCTTCGGGGCTCCGCCCCAGTGGCTCTGGAGTTTCCCATGTTAACCTTATGAGAAATGGAATTAATGAATCTTAACAGCTGTTTCAATTAAACAAGTTGGTTCTGTTCTATGATGTTCAATAGCATTAAAAGTTACAAGGATTACCAACAGGGTTCAGCACTAGCACTATTATTTCTTTTACATTTATGACAACAGCAAAAGGTGAGTGAGCGTAGCGAACGAACTTCAACCTGGAGGCGAGTGAGCGTAGCGAACGAGCTAACCTGAAGGCAAGTGAGCGTAGCGAACGAGCTAACCTGAAGGAAAGTGAGCGCAGCGAACGAGCTCCAACCTAAAGGTGAGTGAGCGTAGCGAACGAACTTCAAAAAGAACCGAAATTTCTTAAACCATGTCCTCACTCATAACTGCTATAAGCATTTGATACTTAGGCCTATATGCCAACCCCGTACGAAGGACGGGTACTCTGCTAGTACTATTATAAAGAAGAGGTGGTGTCTGTGTGTGTGTGTGTTTGTATGAGGTAATCTCAAAAACTACTGAACAGACTGGGCTCAAATTGCACACAAATGAAGCTACAGCTCCGAGGATACATATAGAACTATTCCCGCTTCGATATTGTCTTAGGGCTCTGCCCCGTGGGCTTTCAAAAAATCGAGGTGAGAGATTTAAAAGTAAATATTGATTGATGGTATCCATGGTAACAAAGAACAAACCTACAAAGTTTAAAAATGCAAACAAGCAGAACTAACTGTCAAATGAATTTTTATTTTATAATTCCACACAGCTGGTTCAAACATATTAAATACTGCACGAATATTAGAACAGAGAGGGTAAGGATTATAAATTTTAAATAATGATGTCACTAGCCCGAATGTAAACATTATTTAACATTACTTAAATGGAGCTGTCAAACCATATGTTAATGTAATTTAAATTTCATTAGTATGATTCCTTCAGTTACTTCATTTGTTTATGTTTATGATCTATTATACTGAGTCTGTTCTAATATTTGTGATATGCTGTAATAATATTTTACAGGGAATAATTTGTTGTAAAAAAAATTTTTAATGGATATAGGAAATAATTAAGATTCTATAATCATTGCCGTATCAACCTAGGCTCTTATCCTGAGTTTAATGAGGTTTATTTTTTTATTTATTTTTGTGTAAATAGTAATAACCCCCCTGCCGCAGCAAATCTATAGACTGAGCGATTTTCCATTTGCTTGATTATAATTTCACTAAAATATGTTATTTGGAACTATTGTGATAGCTTTTCGTTTGCAGTGCAAACCATGAAATACATTCTTTTATTATACCTTAAAATCTATCTTTGGTTTTGTATCGTAGGTAGCATAAATAAGTAATTACAGTAAGAGTTAACAAAAACGTACTATTAATTAATTATCAAGTTAAGTAGTACAGTTAAATTTTGTTTCGAAATTTGGCATTTGGAAAACCATTTGGCATGTTTCTAAGAACCAACATTGTCTCTTTTGCATACTGACCCCGTTGCAAGGCACGATAGCTGCTAGCAAATACGAATAGTAGCGCTGATTTGCAGAGCTGTTCAAATGGCGCTACTAATTAATTGTACAAACGGGATTGATTTGTTTGGTATCTAATATGAATTAGAGTTAATCATGTACTACCACAAAGTATTCTTTCTACATAAATTACAATTCCATAATACCCCCACCGCAGCAAACCTGCAGCCAAAGCAAATTTCCATTTGTGTGACTTTATTTTCAATTAAATCTAATTCAATAACATTAGGTTTAACGAGTACCTAGGTTTTTGCTGCGTACAGGGAGGGTAACGAAGTGTGATTTTAAGGAACATATCATTAGCTCACTATGAAATCAATACATTTGCCAAGTTTGATAAAAATCGATCCATAAACAAGCAATATTACAACAGTTTACTCATCCTACTAATATTATAAGTAAGAAAGTTTGGATGTACGGATGGATGGATGGATGTTTGTGACAAGTAAACGCGAAAAATACAAAACCGACAAGGTTGAAATTTAGTATGATGATAGCTGACATTCCCGATTAAAATATAGACATATTCTTACCTCAAAAATCCTTTCAGGCTCCGCCCCAGTGGCTCTGGCTCTAGAGTTTCTCATGTAAACCTTATGAGTATTCATATTTAAAGAAATTAAAGAATTTTGTCAGCCGTTTCAACTTCACAAGTTGGTTCTATGATATTAAATAGCATTAAAAAGGTATAAGGCTTACCAACAGGGTGCAGCACTATTATGTTTTTTGTATTTATGACCACAGCTAATTTTAAGCAACTAGCAAAAAAAGTTGTGGTACACAATGAGAACTTAACTTTTTTCATGGTTTAGGTGCAGTGGTAGAAAATTAGGGCTATGGTAGATAAACTGTAGGACACTATAGGATACCGTATAAATTAAAAGACCAAATTTTCTTACACCGTGTCCTCTCCCATAACTACAATAAGCATTTATACTTATTATATGCCAACCCCGTACGAAGGACGGGTACTCTGCTAGTATATATATAAATATATATATATATATATATATATATATATGAATTTGAACGGATGGTGTTTTTGGCCTCTAGGGACCTCAAAACGAAAAAAAAAATCGGTCCCGGGTCCAGGTCTTACCATGAGTAATACGGTAATAGCTTATTCCCTATATGGGAAATTCGCTAAAAATAATAGACAAATTTAAAAAATCACTTTTTTGAAAAAAAAAATCATTATTTCAGTGCCATATCCCCTTAACAGAGAAAAAAATAGGCTTATGGCTTAAAGTGTTAACCACACTCTACATTTTTGTTAATAAACAGTTTCCAAACCCTACCAATGCCTCTAAACCACATTTAGAACCTTGTTTGAAACATTTTCAATTTAACATCTATTTCAGATTGGATGGTATTATTTTGAGCTTCAAAAACATCCAAGTGTACACTCTTGCTGAAGATATCCCAGGAATCCCTGAAATACCAGTCAACTATACCGCAGATGTTTACGTTTTTAAACCCAAAGTTGGAAGTATACTTACTGGTGAGAATTATAACTTAAGTAGCCTAGTAGTTAGGCCTAGTATTTTTTAATAAGGATTGTTAATAGATATGATTCAACCCTAATGTGTTGATTTAAATTGCATTGCCAGAAGACTGAAGGGACGGACAGCTGTCACAGATTTTCTAGAATAATGTGTGGATAAAAACTGCCATCTAGTAGTAAACTGCATCATTATGACCTACAGTCTATGCTAAAAAATAATTTAAAATTACAAATAATTTTTTTTATGACAGCAATGTGGTTAAGGCCTTCTTGCATTATAATACAGTAGGACCTTGATAACCTATTTCTGTTATCTCAAATTTTCCATAATTTCATTGAATTCCAGCAACCTGAAATACTTTATTTAACATTCATAATACGTCAAATTGTAATATTTCGCGATCAATAATCTAAACTCAAAGTTTATGATTCACAAGCCTCAATAACTCCAAGTTTACCTTCATGAAGTTCTAATGATGTGCCTACATTAGGCCTAATCAAAGTTTTATGCTGCAAAGAGTTGTTAATGTTGTCATTTCAATTCAAAAATAAACTGCAATCACTGAAAATGATTGATTACCTACTATGTTGCCGTGCTCGCCGAATTGGCTGCAATTGGGAGAAATTATCATGGATGTTGCCACGGTGGCAAGATATGGTCATGTATTATTCCGTGATGACAGAATATTGCCACAGTTAAATACAACAGCCTCAGGAGTTAAAAGCTTCTTCCCTATATCACTAAAGAAAGCAATTTTTTCAGATAAAATTATTCCCCTATTTGTGGTAATGCAAAGATACATTTTTGATTGTTTACCACTATCACCCTACTGGAAGTTAACAAATCCTGCTGGTTTAAAAAGACTGAATTTTCTTCCAAGGTACAGAGTTTCCCTCCTGGAGTTTTTCTACGGGCCTATAGGCCTGCTCTTCACAAGCAGTGGTCAATGATAGTTAGTTTACTTACACAAGGTCTCAAACAATCCTATTGTTTCAGGAATTGTGAACAAAAAGAGTGAAGACCATATTGGGTGCCTTGTCCATAAATTGTTCAACGTTACTATTCCACGACCAACAACAATTGCTGCCGATGAATGGGACGGAGCTGATTTGAGCATTGGTGACAACGTGACCTTCAGCATTGACAAAGTTGACTTGACTGGTCACCTGCCATATATTAAAGGATCTATCAACCAAAGGTGAATAAATATTTGCATGGATGGTTGTTTTTCATAAAAAAATCTTACATTTAATATTTCTATAAATGATTAAATAAAACTTTTAGTTAGTTTTAAAGCACTTGTTTTCCTTTGATGCCCATCTATGAACTAGGTCTGGAATTGGAATTGCATTTGACTGAACTGGCAGCTGTCGACCACTTGCAGCAACATTGTTAAGGTATATTCACAGCTGCTCTACTGTGTATCTTTCTATTTACCTTAGGTCTGCTACTTTGCCGGCTTGATTTTTCCTGTACCCGGTCTGAGACCTTTGACTTTTTCAATGTGGCTAAAAATTTGGAAATATGACCGTTAACAAAGATGAAGCTCATTTCAAGTTTGATAGGAGACCCTGTTTTAAGAATCAAACTTTTAAATACCAAGGGCTATAGAGGGGATACAAACGAGGCTGATTCACTAAGCTTATTTTAGGGATGTAACGTACAGCAGGGGTCTCCAACCTCTTTTCTCAAGGGCTGCACTGTAAATTTTTGGAGGAAGGTATATTTAGTTGTGGAAAGTGGAAAACACAAAACTACACTAATTACACAAAACATTAGAATATTTTACTGTCACTGACAGCATTTGGAAATGTGCACATGTGTTTCTTGTGCCAGTTCAGATAAGCCAGCTATCCTTTAAAAAAATCCTAAAAATGCTAAGAATGTGTTTTAATTTGCCTATTGCAGGTATAAGATTGTTCTGCCTCTTCACATTAAAAAATAATATTAGTTTTGTCAAAGTTATCTATTCAACTACCAGTGATGACCAACCAGCATTTTGACTAACCTGCAGTGTATGCAATTAACCATTAAATGGACATTGGCCATTTTGTTGCCTTGATATACCGACTCTCGTTAATTCCTCCTGGATTATAAGTCTCGACTATTCTCAGTAAGCTGCCTCCCTCTTGATATCTTCCTAGGTTTTACCTTTCTCCTTTATATCTTCAATGTCCTTTTTAATGTGTTTCTAGGTCTACACATTATCCTGAATTCCAGCAGGGTTTGTTCCTCTCCAATGGTTCTTTAGCCATATCTCTTTTTCCCTTCCGCAAGGTGTATCTTACCTATTTCCGTTTATTTATATTGCAATTTCAATCAACTCTTGATTTGTTAGCTGCCACAGATCTTCATATGTTATTGTTTCAGGCCACTTTATTATTTAAATCCTTCATAGGCACTTGCTTACACATTCTTGCATCTTATTAGTGATTGGTATAATACATTTCTAGGTTTCACTCAATCATCAAGACATTATTTTGTATAAAATGACATTTAGTGCTTCCAATTATTCACGCTTAAATAAATTACTGATTTTTTACCTCAAATTTTTCTGTTTCAGCTAACAAACTACTAGGAAAGTATTCCCCAAAAAGTCAGCGAAAAATAAAATTAATGTAACAATGAAGAAAAAATCCTCTGAGGACAGGGAGGGAAGCACCATATCCTTAAACACAGATTTTGAACAATCATTTAGTAAAATTACTTTCAGGAAAAAGGACAAATTTCATAGCTCTTTGATTATGTCAGATATCAATGAAGAGGAAGATGAGTCATCCAAATTTTTAAATAACTCTGATTTGATGGATGATAATAATGGATGCAGTGCAAAGAAAAAGAAAAGGAAGAAAAAACGGAAAGATAAGGAATATCTGGACAACACACTGAACAGTAGTAAGGATGGTTGCCATGGGGAAGAGGCTGATGCAGGTATGGTTGTTAATGAAGGGGCGGATTTCATTTCAACAGAGCCACAGTGTTTAACAAGCACCACCCAAAATCTCAACCGGAAGAAAAGAAAAATCAAAGATAAATACCTTTCAAAAGATGTACCACAAAATGAAAGAGAAGGCGACGGAGGTACTAATGAAGTCAATAATGATAATTGTATGGAAAATTCAGATACAACTGATACACCTAGTAAGAAAAAGAAAAAGAAGAAGCATCATACTAAAGAAGAAGATTTACAAACTGAGGCTTTAAACATAGATAGTGACTTTTCAAGTACACTAAAAGATTCAAAAACTATTATTCCAAAACAGTTTCAAAAGAAGAAAAGAAAACATATGACATCGGATGAAACCAACCCAAATTTAAATCTCAATGAGAGTTTTCAAAAAGACAAAACCGCTAAAGACCTTCCAAAAGATCTACATGAACGTATTCTCACTGAAGGAAGAGAAGGTGATGGAAGTACTAATGAAGTAAATAATGATAATTGTATGGAAAATTCAGATACAACTGATACACCTAGTAAGAAAAAGAAAAAGAAGAAGCATCATACTAAAGAAGAAGATTTACAAACCGAGGCTTTAAACGTAGATGGTGACATTTCAAGTACACTAAAAGATACAGAAACTATAATTCCAAAACAGTTCCATAAGAAGAAAAGAAAACATACGACATCAGATGAAACTAATCGAAATTTAAATGTCAATGAGGGTTTCCAAAATGACAAAACTGCTACAGACCTTTCAAAAGATGTTCTACATGAATGTATTGTCACTGAAGGAAGAGAAGAAGGAAGAGAAGGTGACGGAAGTACTAATAAAGTCAATAATGGTGCTGTGGAAAATTTAGAGACAGCTGATATACCAAGTAAGAAAAAGAAAAAAAAGAAGCATCATACAAAAGAAGTAGATTCAATCAAAGGAAGGGAAGATGAGAAGAACATTATATTATCCCTACAAAGCAAGGCTTTAATCGTAGATAAGAAGAAGAGAAAAGATATGAAATTTGATGAAACCAATCCAGTTGCAAATATCAATGATAGTTTCCAAACAGATGAAACTGCTACAGATTTTTCTCAAAATTTACACCCATCCAAAAAACTTAAGAAAAAACATAAATCGTCAAATGAAAATCATTTATCAAAGCAACCCTCTCTGGAAATTTACAATGGCAATGGTGCAGAAGATAAAAATGAAAACGTCCCGAAGAAAAAAAATAAAACCCATAGTAATAAGCTTAATTGTTACGCAGATATTCCACCTAATGACTGTAGTTTAGAAATGGCAGCTAACAAGCTTTTGGAAAGTAAAAAAGAAGGCCAATGCTCCACGAAAAAACCGGGCATTGAATTTTCGGGAACTATCGACAGTAATTCATTAGCAAAGGAACCCAGTAAAAGCAAAGCTATTTCTGAAAAATTGAAAGATAAGAAAAGAGTTGACAAAGCTACATCGAAGAAGAAGGAAAAGAAAGTTAAGAACAACTTTGAAACATTGAAAAGCAAATTACTTAAGGCAACCTTTGGTAAACACAAAAAATCAAAAGATAACCACCTAAAGTCAGCCAAACACAAAAAAATTGATGATTTACAAAAACAATTGTTGAAACAGGCTTTGGGGCGTTTAGAAAAGCCGGAAAGTATACAAAAGTCAAACAAACCTCAAATGAAGACTGAAGAAAATATCAATGACCTTAGAAAAAATTTTCTGTCAGAAGCTTTTAGCACCATTAAAGATTCTAATGAAAAGACTGCAAAACTTAAAGCTAAAGCCAATATTCTTGAAAATAAAACTCTTAAAAAAAGTAAAAGCGAGGATAATAAAACAGAGGTTAAAGTGAAAAATAACCAAAAGAAAAAACCTGAGATGAAGGAAAATAAAATAGATAAACTGACGGATGTTTTGATCTCAAAAGCATTAGAAAAAGTGTCGAGTTCTGGTGCAAGCCATTCATCCCAAGAAAATATAAATAGTTTAAATGTTAAGAAAGAAAAACCAAAGGACCAAAACCTAAAAAAGACTAAAGAAGATAAACTAAAAATCAAACTTCCAAGTAAAAGACCAGCCCAACACAAAGGTTTAGAGACAAGTGAGGAATCTGAAAGAGAGAAAATGAAAAAGGCTATGTTAAGTTCTGCACTGAAGAATTTAGATGTAGGATTAAAAACTTCAAATTTAAAAGTAAGTACCACTAAGAAAAATACATAAGCTCTATCGCAAATTGTATAAGTTAAAATATTTCATCACAAGGGCGGAAAGTGACTCTTTTCAACCCGAGCTCAAGTTTCACGACCAAGGCAAAGCCGAGGTACACCGGATAAATCGATACCTAATTTCAATACATGCGATTGCACACAATGAAAGTTTACTGTGTCAAAGTTAACTTTGTTTGTTAACAACAGCTGACTTTTACTCTTCTGATTGATTGATTTGATACTCCCTAGGACGTAAAAGAGCTCATTTAAATTTTGATCTTGACTGTATATAATAAATGCATTCTCCGGGTATATTTTTTTTAAATAATTTTTCTCATGCACTAGTAGTTTTCTGTTTTCTCCTCTCAGCCAATTTAGTTAGCCTATTTCCCTATTTGGCATGTATCCTTTTATGTGTCACATTTAATAAGAGTCTATATAATTTTCTTATCTAGTCTTTTAACAGAATGAGACACAAAATCACCCAACAAACAGTCATTAGGCAATAAACTATCAATTTTACCTATTTTGTTTCTCTATGTTCTGATACAATCTACTGTATTTGTAATTAGAGACACTAACTTGGGCGTTGGATGTATTGGACTGTATGGACTAGAAATTGATATGGATAGAAGTAGAAGATGATTGTAAATATTTTTGTTTTGTCAATTGCAACCAATCTTTGTTATTTGTTTCATTATATATGCTACCTTATATATGTATTATGTATCTTCATTGTATAAATTTGGTCTTTTTTAATTAATGATGAAATATTGCAAAATATTTTCTTAGTTCATGATATTTCTTTGCAAATTTTATTGACTGGGAAGACCCCAAAGCTCCATTAACTGTAGCTTCAATGCTCATTTATTTGTAATAGCTCCGAAGGATTTTAATTCTTGTTGAGCTGATAACTTAACTGAAATAATGCCATATTTACGGAGATAAACTTATTTCTTCAGGTCCAACAATTTTTTAAAAACGTCTGACAGCTCCCCAATATTATTCAAATCATTCACTCAAGGTTGACCGTAGCCAAAAACGTTGTAAGGTCTAATGAGCAGGTGGGAGGGGCCAAAGTTTTACGTGTGTATGCCTTGTTTTCTTGAGAATAACTTACCTACTTAAATTATGATCTCTAATGTAAATTTAAGCTGATAAATTTGATTAAGTAAAAGTCTTGCCAAAGGATCGGAGCTATCCACGTTCGTTATGTGTGCATTTTACTGACTTGCAATCTTTTTACTGTAATAAGTTATACATGTAGTTTTACATATAGTTGTACACCTACCTATTGGAATAGTTGAATTTTGAAAATAGGCCTAGTCTTTTGTATGCAATTTTGTGCATGTATCTTTAATTATATATTTTAATCAGGACTTTTTTTAGCTATTTTTCTGTTTTTTGTTGAGTTTGTTTTTATTTTTACAAGTGCAAATGTAAAATAAATATACAAATCTAGGAAGTGTATATATTTTCCATGAAAAAATGTTGCTGTACATATTTTAGTGTTAATAAGTACAAAGCTAAAAGTAAGGGTTGACTAAAATATCAGTTTAGATTAATATCTTACAAAATGTTTTTTATTCTTAACTGTGTACATTTATTTTTTATCACAAATTATACTTAGTGTTCTGATTATTATATTGATAATAATAAATTGTAAACCTGTTTTCCAAGTATATTCATTTTACCCGTTTTTTTACAGTAAACTTAATTAAATTGAAAACAACAACTAGGTATGCTATAAAAATAAATACGAAAGAGATCATTGTAATGACTCAAAATTTACAATGTTAACATATTATATTAATTGCACACATTCTACATTCCCTACAACTATTGAAGGAATACCGTATATGAAAAGATAAATTAACATTTTATGGGTTGACGATCAGGGCCATCCCTAGGGTTGGCGGCGCCCGGAGCAAACGTGGTCATGGCGCCCCCTCCCCCCCCAGTAATAGTCGCATTCGAATATCTTAATAGTATGTATTTTTAATATAAATAGCCGCTGCGCAGCGCCCCCTCAGTCACGGCGCCCAGGGCAGGTTGCCCCCCCCCCTTCGGAAGGCCCTGTTGAAGATCACACTAGGTTGCAATAGTTTTTTAACCTCAACTTTTACAGCAACGGAGGTACACGTTTGTTTACAGTTAAAAGTACCAACGTATAACGTAATAAATTTAAATCTAAATTGGTCAAGCTTTTTTAAATCAGAATTTTTGTTTATTTTATGGAAAAATCACATAAATTTTCAATAACTTTTGAACCTTTTTTTACAGCAATTGGGTTGTACCATAGAGTTAAGAGTTTTAAAAGGGCTGTAACATAGAAAATTTTAACAAAAACCATTCAGGCTGTTTTTTTCTAAATTGGGTTTTAGGAGAAAATCACCACTAGCCTAAAAAATCAAAATGTAAAAAAATAAAACACCTGAAGATACCATGGATTTGTACCCAATTACGAAATTTCATCAAAATCTGTAAACGGAAATATCCACTCAAACTCGTAATCTATGATGAAAACAATACTTTCCCCATGTACCTACTATGAATAGGAGGAGAAAGCAACAATTAGAAAAGTTTCTTTGTGTTCAAGTTTTGACTTAATTTACATTTTTTCTATGGCATTCTTTGTGGAAATATGATCTAAAATACAGGGTGGTCATAAATTATTGTACACATTCTAAGACAAAATAAATAAATAACCAAGCAACTTGGAAACATGGGAATTGTTTCATTAAATAGCATATTTAAAACAGTTTTATACAGTAACTGCAAAAAAAATAATGATACAAATTTCATTTATTAAAAAAATTGGTTACAAAAAGTATTTAAAAATCACCTAAACTGTGAGTGTAGGTTATGTAGGGTGTAGGTTTCTTCTCAATGACTTAAGTGTGACAGAAGTGTGTGCAAGAAAAAGCAAAGTGGTTCTTTGGTTTATAAAATGGTTTATATGTTACCTGTTACCTTTGGGTCAAACGATCCATGTTGTAGTTAGCATCAACTACTACAGCTTTAGTAGTAGTGCCGCTGGGGCACATCTCCATGTTCTTTGGTTTCATGAAATCAGATCTGTAAAAACTCAAAAACTGTTTGAAAAAGGCTTTTACGCCACACTACATTATTTTGACAAACTTCCCATGCAAGGATTTAGTCCAGAAAACAGCTGTTTGCCGCCAGCTTATTCAAATGGGGTTTCATTGCGTACTACTGTGCTGCAATGAGTTTTGCCGGACACCAATCAGCTGATTATACTGTATTTAGGTGGCAGTGAGTGGTTATAAACAAAAACATATTATGACTAGTGATTTTTAGTCCTTTAGTTGGTGGAAATATATAAGGATTTTTACGGATTTAGTAGTATGGCGTAAACTATCGTACGTAACTCGTCCAAAATGTGTGTACCGGACTCGTATGGTAATCCCGTACTCGACTTCGTCTCGCACGGGAACGACCACACTCGTCCGGTAAACACTTAATATTTTCAGGACTAGTAACGTAATATACTATTACCGGACACCTATCAGCTGATTATACTGTATTTAGATGGCAATGAGTAGTTATAAACAAAAACATAACCTCTTTATGACTAGTGATTTTTAGACCTTTAGTTGGTGGAAATATATAAGGATTTGTACGGATATAGTAGTATGACGTAAACTATCGTACGTAACTCGTTCAAAATGTGTGTACCGGACTCGTATGGCAATCCCGTACTTGACTTTGTCTCGCACGGGAACGACCACACTCGTCCGGTAAACACTTATTTTCAGGACTAGTAACGTAATATACTATTTTTAGAGTATGACCGTTAGTCTCCGATGTAACAATTCTATAAAATGGTGGTGCAAGCAGTTTGAACGAATGGGAAGTGTCCAAAATATAGATAGTCTAAAATGTCCTCATCTGCTCAGAAGAAAACATAACTACTTACAATAACAGTTTAGGTGATTTTACAAACTTTTTATAACTACTTTTTATAATGACTGCATTGAAATGTTTATAATTATTAATTTGTTGTTACCCTTGTTCCCTTGTTTCCAAGTTGCTTGGTTATTTATTTATTTGTTTAATCTTAAAATGTGTACAATGTTTTATGACCACCCTGTATATCAATAGTTAAGTGAGAATCTAGAGCACCTATACAAGTTTAGCTGCTGGTGAGATCTCTCGTGCGGCGAACAAGGCCGCTAGGATGGTTTCTTCTCTTAGCCGATTGATGGCCAATGTCAGAGGCCCTGGGTCCAGTCGCGAAAGGCTGTTGATGCCTTTGGTCCAGTCCATACTCTTGTACGGCGTGGAGCGGAGGTGTGGGCAGACGCTCTAAATAAGAAGGTACATAGGATGCGGCTCGCCCGAGTGCAGCGTCAGGCAGCACTAAGGGTAGCATCTGCCTACAAACAGTGTCCGAACCCGCCGTCCTGATGATTGCTGGAGTCATCCCCGTCAAACTTTTGGCGGCGGAGAGAAAGGCGCAATATATCAGCGCCAGAGGCATGTAGAGGACCAGGCAAGGAGGAACGCAACCGCACCTACCACCTCTGACAGGAGAGCTGGGAACAGGAGACATGGAGACGCTGGACCGGGCGACTGATTCAACAAGTCAACAGTCAACCATTGGGTAAATAAACGGTATGGTGAAGTAGAATTTTACCTCACCCACGGACTTTTCCGTTCGCACCTGTTCAGGATAGGAAAGCTATGTCCCCCGATTGCATCTACTGCACAGGAATTCCCGTCGATGCGTTACATACATTTTTCCACTGCCGGCGTGGCGTGTTGGGAAAGGCCCTGCCTGTAGGCTCAACACAATGTAGGACCGCTGTTGGTGGACACGGTCATCCCGATCCCGATGATGTCTAGGGGTGAGGACAATTGGACCTGAGTTTGAGTGTCACAATACATCCAAGGTATTCTCCGGCCCCGGCCAGGGATGTCATAAAGAATCTAAAGGCCAGAAACGTGCGAGCCCTGAGGGCTTAGGTCACATGCTGGCCTGACTTGAAGTAATGTGACAAGCAATTCAAAGTGTCTGTGTCCAATAGAGTAAAAGGGTTTTTAGTGAGTAGTCTGATAAATTCAGGAGTCTAACACCACAGGCTGGTCACATGTATGCATAAAAGCATTTTCCCTCCTCTCCCTTAAAAAAAAAAAAACAAACAAGCACCTACATGTTTACAATAAACCCATGGGCAACGGGGTTGTCTCTGTCTCAGTTTGTTTGGATACTGATGTCATACAACTAAGCCAATCGGTTTATTTGAGATAATATAGTATGCCCCAATCTCTACGGACAAACGGCTTCGGCCCTGTCTAAAAGGAGGGCTTTCTCTCTACGGCTTCGGCTTTGAAGCAACCCCTCTTCCAATAAGAGCTTGCCCATGTAGCACAGAAGGTTGGGCCAACGTTGGCCAACTGTGGGACAGTTGGTCGCAACCGTTTTTCACTCCGTTGGACCAACAAAAGATACTTTTGTTGGACCAACGATGGTCCATAGTTGAGTTTACACGACTTTCATTCTCTGGACCTAGCTTTCACATCATAATTATAATAATGCAAATATTTTTTTAAATTAATATTCTTTAACTTATTTGCAACAATATAAGGTGAAAGATTAATTAATTATATAACAGTCAATTATAATAACGTTAATAATCTAACGGTAATTAAATAATCTATATTCAAATACCAGTATCCTCTCTAACTCCAAAAAATATCAACTACTTGATGCCTAACAGATTAACAGAATCATTATATCCTGTAGTATCAAACATGTTTTAAGTATTGCGACCATTGCAACTGTCGGCTACTCTTTCACCAGTTGAAATCTCTCTATTTCAACAATCACAGATAGCTCAGTGGTAAGGTAAGAGGCTCACAAGTCGAAGGACCCGGGTTCGAGACCTGTCTGGGCCAAAAAAAATTTGTTCTAACTTTTTTTTTAAATCTGTTTTTATGAACTATTTAATCAATTTACTCAACTAATAATTATGCTTTTCATACTAAATCTTTATTATTTTGTGTGAAATAAAACGGTTGGTTGGATATCAGTTGGGTTATGGTTAGTTGGCTATCAGTATTTTTGGATGGTTGGGCCATTGTTGGACAATGGTTGGTTGGAAAACAGTTTAAAGAGGTGACATTTCTACCGTTGGCCAACTGTGTGGCTCCAATTTACCAACGTTGGCCCAACCATCTGTGCACTTGACTTGAGAATTTCAACCACTGTAAATTTATTTGGATGATAAACAAAGTCATGATAAATAGAAACACGTGATTATGCAAATAAATTCATTATCAAGGATGGTACACTAAACCATGGATAAAACATACTCCCTTAGACTAAACTTAGCCGCTTCATCTAGATAAACACAGTTTTTAATTTCTTATAGTATTGCATTTGATGTGTAATTTGTAATTTAACGTTCTATGATTCAGTTCTGACTTCTGCCACACAGCTGCATTGCGGGTTTGCGTTTCTGTTTGCATCGTCTGTTCCTGTTGGTTAATGATTACAGTAGGAGCAGACTTCAGTGGCTCAGACTTCGTAAATATTACCGTCTTTGCTTAATTATTGTTAAAAATCCTGTGTATTTAACGTAAAGTTTTATGAGGAAGTTGTAAATACTGATTTACAACTTTATTTTTTCCACTTTGTTTTTGGAAGACGATGTCAGTCATGGTAAGTGTGATTTCTTCAAATCATGGAAGGGTGAATCATGTTTATTGATTAGTCAAGAAAGAGTGTAATGTATTCGAAGTCTAATAAATTTAAAATAAATCCGTAACAATTGACCTAAATACTTAGTTTGTTCTCATGGTTAAGTGGTTATTTAGTTAAGTTCATTCTAATATACAGTAAAACTAAGCTTAGGCCTACTACAAGTTACTAATATTACAGTAGGCCTGGCAACATTGAACTGTTGTGAAACTTAAAGCTGATGTCATAAAAATTAATCATTGAAAACCAATATTTAACTTACCGATAGGCAGCCTAACTTGCATCAACTGAAATATTTGAATTGATATTTATTTTTGAATTACAATTTCATCTGATAAAACTTGAATTAAGTATATTAGATTACCTTTGGTTATTGTTTTTGAGTGATCTAGAAACAGCTGATAACAACGGATACTTCAATAATAGCGATATTTACAATCAAACAAAATAATCGATATATCGATAGTTTTAATCGAAAATTTCAATCGAATGAATGTGTGGCTTAAACTTAAGTGCAGCCTTGATTGCACCTCAGCAAAGATGCCACCCTGTAAAGCTTTAAACTCATTAACACGTTCGCTACCACAATTATATGGAATTTACGTTCACATAGACCAGCGACGCAATTGTGCGTCGACTCGTTTCTCACAATAGACCACCGACGCATATTTGCGTCAGCTGGTCACATTTAAATAGACTGACGACGCACAGTTGCGTCGGTGTTCAATGTTAATAATCAGCGTATTTCTTAGCAACGGTCTATTTGAAAGCCCTGATTTTATCGTATCGGTCTAGAGGGATATCTGCCGCAAATGTGCGTCACTTGGACTGTGGATATGACGATTAGTTACGTCACACAACAGTTGGCAACATTGTTGTTTACATTGTGTATTCCGCGACATCACAGAACAGATGTAAACGTTATAACCTTTGCAGTTTTGGCTTCCACCATGGTGTTTAGTGGAGTTTCTTTATTTGTGTGTGTAAAAGCTTGAAACAACCAAATTTTCAACGACGCTTACATGCGTCGCCTGGTCTATTGAAATGAAAATGTAATCTTTTTAACTGGATTTCATTAAATAGACTGACCGACGCATATATGCGGCGTTTTAAAATTTGCTCAAAACGATAAATAAAAACAATATTTATTGCTTACTAATTCACTTAAGGTTAATATGAAGTCAATTAGTCCATTAAACAATATTTCTCTTTTGGTCTGTCGGCAATTTTATTCCTATATCACTTGGTCTTTAAGCAACGTCATGATCATTCCTTTTGGTCTGTAGGAGTGACCGGACCGACGCAAATGTGCGTCGCTCGGTAGCGAACGTGTTAATTAGACCTAAGTTACCCTTATATCAAAGCCATTATGTAGGCCTACCTAGTGGTTTTTCATTCTAGGTTTTTTGAGTTTACATAGGTATTTCTTCTCTAGGCCAGAGGAAAAAGAATTCAAACAGGATCCATGCCTCATTATTTTTTGTGGATATGACAAGGATAGAACCTGTCATCTCACATTTCGAAATATTAACCACCAGGCTAGCAATACAAACTGTTTTGAGTTAGCTCATACTACAGAGAAGTAAGATAAAGAGGAAACATTTAGGTCGTTTCTAGCACCAGTCGCTTGTGTCTAGTGCAAATTCTATTGGTCGCTCCCTTCCGCTCTCCGCTCCCCTCTCACCATCACATACTACAGCACTCACGGTGTTGGAAGAGCGTGTGCTACAACTGCTGTTGTAAACAATAGGTAACCATTCAGGCTCTTCCTTGCTAGATACTAGTATATTTCCGCCCCACCATTCCAGATATAAAAGCGCACAGTTGTTCCATTTAAGCATGTTTGCTCTGTATTTGACTTCTCAGTGCTCTTGCCCAATCATGGAACTGTTATTTGTGTCATTTTTTACAGCGCATGAAAGCAGGAAGGTGTCCTACTGATGAGCTTACTCGCACCAACTGCGCCGTTGCTAGCAAAGATGACTTCCCTGATGATGTTCAGTAAGTTTATATAGGCTCTACCCTATAGGCTATTTAAAAAATAAATAGTTAGTCATTTTACATTACCTAAGCTGGTAGGTTTTATTGGTTTTCAAGAAATCCCTTAATTTAGGGTATTGTAAGATAAGATACTAGAAATTAATTAGGCCTAATTGTTTATTTAATTTTGCAATTTGCATTTATATGCTAATAGATTAGTAAAATGCCTTGGTAATTTTTGTTCTGCTGACTTCAATTATCACTAAAAGATTACCTATTTGAAACACTAATAATGCAAGTGTTTAACATTTATATTTAGGTAGTAGGCCTAGATATATGTTTTTTTTTCTATATTTGGTTTTGGTACAGCTTAATTGTTTTTTTAAGGTCTCAGAAAACAAACTCAGTTTAAACTGCATACAATTTTAAGCTTCTCAGACCAATCTTTCAATTAACGACTCTCATACTATAGGCCCTAGAGGTATTTTTTATCATTGGTTTTAAAAGACAAGTTTAACTAGCTTACCTTTTAACTCGTTTGGCATTAAAATGTAATGTGACCTTATTGTCTGTAAGCCCCTGAACACCAATTATCTTACACAAGCTAGCTTAACCTTAGTTGTATCCAATTACAGTAGAACTCCAATTATCCAAAATCACGTACAGAAAGAATTTTTAAGAAACTACAGCAATAAGAATATTTAGGCTTATTAAATAATGCAAAAGTCATGATAGCGGCTAAATCCAAACCCTCCCACACAGTCCTGTAGACATGATCACCGTCTCTCAAGGTCATGGAAGCATTGTCATCGTTTTCTGCAATCGTGGCAAAATATTGAAGATCTTCTGCGGTCTTGTAGACATCATCTTGTTGTCTCCCACGGTCTTGGAAAATCACCCTCTGCGATAGAGTGAATTTTTCAATCCCGACATATGTAGGCCTACTGATGCGATCCGCGATCGCAATAGTAAAGGCCTGGCTTGACTCGGCCTATTTCCTGTATGGTACCCCAAATTTTGCACAAATCCAATCATCCGAATTTTTGACTTTCAGAATGTTGTATGTTCCCAATTTATTAAAATAATTGGAGTTCAACTGCACCTTTTTTATTCGTTTTAGAAGTTAGTAGAATCAAAATATTTTTGGGGGTAGTATTTCAGTTGACATAAAATGTCTTGGTAATTAAGTGAAGTAAAATACATGTTAGTAAATGCAATCAAACATTACAGACACATCGAAGTCAGCACTGGCCCGGGACAGCACTTTGTGTTCTCTGTCAAATACCACCCGGAGATTCCTCGGGGTCAGATTGGGTTCAGTCTGCCGCAACGTAAGTGGGCTACGCTGTCTCTGGGTCAGGACATTGACGTCAAGCCTTACCACTTCAACCCAACGTCTAGCTCAGAGTGCCTCTGCACCATCACTCTCGAGGCTGACTTTCTGCAAAAGAAATCGTAAGTTAAAGTCGATTTAAAAGGTCACAATTGCACATTAAGTTGGGTTATCCTAGACGCAGAGTGCGAGGAACCGTTTTCTAGTCCAGTGGAGTAGTCTGCTCCACTTCTAGGAAAATATTACCATTAATTTACCTAAGACAAGAGGAGATCGGACTCTGCTCTCTGCTTTCATGCCTAGGAAAATCCAGCTTTAGGCGCAAAGAATAATCTGTGGAGGCCCTAGAGATTAAGGGGCCCAAGGCAAAGTTCAAAAGGGCGAAGCTCTTAATACATGAAATACCGCTGTGCGGGGCCCCAGGCACTGCATTGTTCGCCTATATGTAGGGCCGCCTCTGAGAATAATGTTGCTTGGAGACTAACACTTTCACTATCAAGTACCAGATGACCTCAATTAGATGACAGAGGTTTGTTGTACTCAGTAGAGCATGAGTTCCTTTTTCCTGTTTTGGCTCAGTGTGAACTGAGTACTCATAGTAGGCCCTACTCGTTGCAAGGAAGACTGTTATTGCTGGTTCTGACATTACACACTCATTTGTTTTAGTCTCCCAACTTATTGGAAATTATTGATTAAGTATGAATCGTAGTGGTGTATTTTTAACATTCATTATAATTTTCCTGGAAACCAATATGAGTATAATAAAAAATTCCATTAAATGACCTCTAGACATAGAGTTCTGACTGGATTTCTGTGTCCTCTGTCTTCATGGATATTAACCCTTAATTCAGTCATTATCAAAATTTCCTTAACATTTACGTTGGTTCCAGATCCACCACTGAGCCGTACGACACTGACATGATGGCCAAGGAATTTATCATGCAGTTTTCCGGCCAAGCATTCACTGTTGGCCAACTCCTGGCTTTCCAATTTCTGGAGAAAAAGATGTTAAGCCTTTACGTGAAAAGTTTGGAAGGTATGTACAAATTTGTTCAAAAACTAATGAGCTACCAACAGTACTTCATTGCGCATTCTAACAATATGATAATAATAAAAAATATAGAACAATTAGTGAGTGTATGTTTGAGAGTTTTAGTAATGCCGTACCACGATTGAATATATTTCTTATGAATAAATCCATAACAAACTTAAGGTAAAGACAATTTGCTTAGTTCTGTCCGGCTTATGTAGCCTTTAGGCTGTTTTGTTATGTGTCTTTTTGTTTAACAAATTTCAAACCCATTTTAACCAAACAACAATGTAACTAAAATATAACACACATAAGAATTTATAGAAAATGTGATATAACCTAAATCTTACTACACTAGTCAATGATAATGGGTGTATTACTATGTGGCAAAGTATTTAGTTTGTTATTTAAAGACTTCTAATCCTTAATTTCACAATTGTTACTTAAAATTATCCATTCGTTCCAAGTTAATAATTTTATTTCCATTTTTAATTTTTGTTTTAATATTTCAGCTGTTGACATAAGTGCCATAAAAAACGGACAGGATGCTAAACCTCGAAAGACAAGAATGGGACGGTGCTTGGGGGACACCATGATTCAGTTTGAAAAAGCAGAGAACTCCTCCCTCAATCTGGTTGGGAAAGCCAAAGGGTATGTGTTACTATGTATCAATTAAACTAATTGAATTAAATAATGAATTATAAACAAGATATTTTTTTAAAAAGCCCACAATGGACAACTAGGAATCCAAACATACTGGTTTAATTTAATGCTGGTTATACAAGACCAACAGTATGTTTAGAATTTAAAAAAATGTTTGTTTTTTTCCATACACTTTAGAATGTACTAGGCCTATGCAACTAAGTTTTGATGTGAAAAAAAAAACTTTCAGTGATTGTAAGCGTTTGTCAGTTTACTTCTTTATCTCTAAATAACTCTTTGTTGATAGGGCTCATTCTATTCAGTCCTCCCAAAATCAGGAATTAGTTGTTTCAGTTTGATTGTAACGAGATACAAGTTTTGGATGTTTACGGCACAATCTGTTAGGAGTCTTTAATTGGCAGCTCAGCCAATAATCATCAATGCATTAACTGCTTGGTACCTATTGTTATTTACTTGTAAAATATTGTTAAACAACAGATTATGTATTTAAAATCGATAAAACTGTTTTTATAACTATGAATAAGTTTATGGTAAAAAGTTATATAATATAACTGTAAAATTTTTATTTTTTATAGGTGCACATAAGGATATAGACTCGTATTTAAAAAAAGACAAGAATGTTGTACGTGTAAATTTATATTTGCCCGGTAAAATCGTAAAAACTTAATTTTTGTGACTCTTCACAGGAAAGTTGTCCGTCAGTCAATCATAAACCCTGATTGGGACTTCAAGAGTATGGGAATCGGTGGACTGGACAATGAGTTCAACGCTATCTTCCGAAGAGCCTTCGCGTCTCGAGTATTCCCACAAGAAATCGTGGAGCAGTTAGGTGTTTGTCATTTTCTGAAAATATTTTAGACCTAGCGAGTGATTTGGAATATGTTAAAATGTATAATAGTTGGTTATAGTAATTTATTCCTGATTAGCATTTAAGTTGTGCGTTTGCATTTGCTAAGTATGAATAAGATAGGTATAAACATTTTTTATTTTTGAAATCTTTTTAGATTTTATTATATTTTAAATGTTTATATTTTTTTACTAATATAAAGTTCTGTCTTTAAAACCAGGAAATGCAGTTACTACAGTAGATTTGCCTTTGTGATTATTGTCGGTACCGTACTAAAAACTTGCTTTTAAAAGACAGTTGCAAATGTTGAACTGTTTAATTCAACATTTGTATGTTGTGAAAAAGACTATGCACAAACAAATGACTAACTTTGTGAGTTATGTACAAGGATTAGGACTAGTTCAACAGTAAGTTGAACATTTTTTTTATCCATTTTGATAAGCCGATCCCGAATCAAGTGGAATAAAGAACTTTGTGACTTAAATACATCTATTTTTAATATCTAGATTTTATATCAAGACTACTAAAAATTATATACTTTTTATTTTAATTCCTAAAAATAGTTTTATCGTTTTTTAACCACCACATACTTATAACAAATTGAATCAAACTTGTATAATGTTATCAATTATTTAACTGTATGCGAGAATAATACTTTCACCGTGATATAATTTAGATGTTTATTTTCAGGCTGCAAGCACGTCAAGGGCATTTTGTTGTTCGGTCCGCCTGGCACTGGTAAAACCCTGATGGCACGGCAGATTGGAAAAATGTTGAACGCCAGAGAACCTAAAATAGTCAACGGGCCACAGATTCTAGACAAATATGTTGGTGAATCTGAAGCCAACGTTCGTAGACTTTTCGCTGATGCTGAAGAAGAAGAAAAGAGGGTAACTATGATTTTACAATTTCATCAAAGCCTTTATGAATGGATCTGACATTTTTTCAGTTTTAAATTGTAGCAGATTTATTTTTTTATTTTGTACACAAGTGCTTTTGTAGTTTGGGTTAAGTCTTATAATGAACTGAGAAAAAGTATTTTTGTAGGATTTTATGCTCTACTGATTTTACTATATTACACAAGTTAGTAAAAATTAAAATAGGCACTACAGTGGAGTCCCGATAATCCGAACTTCGGTAATCCGAAAGTCCGCTTAATCCGAAACCAAAAAATAAATTAAAAAAATTTTTTTTTGAATTTTTTAAAAAATTTTTGAAAATTTTTTGATTTTTTTAACTTTTGAAATTTTTTTTAAAACTTTTGAAATTTGTTTTAAAACTTTTGAAATTTTTTTGAAAACTTATGAAATTTTTTTGAAAACTTTTGAAATTTTTTTGAAATTATTTAGGATTTTTTTTTAAATTTTTGTTTATTAAACTTTTAACACAGTTAGCTGTACCTCGTCAAAGTATTCTGTAGCGGCCGGGCAATATAGACTTTTTGTTGAGTATTTTAGTAAATATTTCACAATTTTTGTTATTAACATTTTTTATTTTTGTCCAGGGTTCCAATCCCCCCAAATCACAAATGGATTTTATGAAGTGATAATGCTGCAGCCACTAGGTCTAAGTAATCAAAAAAACAATCCCAAAAAATTTCAAAAAATAAAAAAAATTTTCAAAATTTTCAAAAAAGTAAAAAAAATTTCAAAAATTTTAAAAAAGTAAAAAAAAAACAAAAAAAAACGTTTAATCCGAAATATTCGGTAATCCGAAATGGGCCCGGTCCCAACCATTTCGGACTAACGGGACTCTACTGTATTTAGTTTTCATTTGAGCTTGGAAATTTTTGACATGGACTCAGGGAGGGATATTTTCAGTTTACATCTATAGCCGCACTAAGCTAAAGATTGCGGCCATCTACAGTTCTTGAGCGGCAATGACGTACTTTACGCTCTTAATACACAAATAGCTATTGTGTTGAAGTGGACTCATACAGGTAAGCTTGTTATCCTAACAAATGACCTTCACCTACATCCTTGTACACTATGTTTTCTCTTATCAACAACTGGCTAACTTCGCAGCTGGGTCCTAACAGCGGGCTGCACATCATCATCTTCGATGAGATAGACGCCATCTGCAAGGCAAGAGGTTCGTCAGGCGGGAGCACCGGCGTGCACGACACCGTGGTCAACCAGCTGTTGTCCAAAATAGATGGTGTGGAACAACTAAACAACATCCTCGTGATCGGGATGACCAACCGACGTGACATGATTGACGAGGCTCTGATGCGACCCGGCAGACTGGAGGTGAGATTGGATTTTTCAGTCGGAATACTCAAAATGTAATTCTTGTGGCTGGAATTAAGTCGCTGATGAATTCAAAGGCTTTGACATAATTTGTGAGTTTCTAAAGAAACTAGAATTTTTACTGGAGAGAGTTGGCAACCTCTTTTAAGGGGAAGCGAGCTGGTCTAGTGGTCTTTGGTCCCTGACGTCCCGGGTTGAAATACTGCCAAGTCACCACTGGGTTTTACCTAAGTGATAATGCCGCAACCCCTAGCTATAGCCTGAAGTAATTTTAAAACCAATCCCGGGCTGGAGTCTAGCGTCCTAGCTAGGACTAAATAATACCTCTTTTAAGAATGAACTTTACTGATAAACATCAGGCACCAAGCATTTAATTTTAAATTTATGTTTTTGAAAAGAAGCTCCTATGAATATAATCTACATACTGTTTGGATATTTTTTAATGGTTATTTTCTTGTTCTACCTTTGATCTAAATGAGTTTTTCTTTCTTCTCCCTTCTGATGAAGTCCCTAACTGGGACAAAATATTAAGTTTTTCTGTGTTGTGTCATGTGTTTTATGTGTAATCAAGGCTAATCTGGACTCTGTCTACCAGGTAAGCTAGCTGATCCCTATCCTTGTACATAATAATCCTTTTAACTAAATGAATAACTTAAAAATCCTTTGGTACAAAAAAAAAACTTGAAAAACAGAAAACCCTCATACAAAAAACATTTATAGGCTACTTTTAAAGGTTAATTTTTTAAAGAAATTTATAAGCTTATTTTTATATACAGGTTCAAATGGAGATCAGTCTGCCCGATGAGAACGGGCGAGTGCAGATTCTCAACATTCACACCAGTCGGATGAAAGAGTACAAAAAGTTGAGCGCAGATGTTGACTTAAAGGTGGGAAACAGTGTTTGCTAAAAATCTAGGAAAAATTGAGTAACCATATACAAAAATGTTTTTGCTAAAACGAGTGAATTATTTTTTAATCTAATTGAAAGTAGTCTCAGAACTTCTTCTTTAAGTCTATGTTTTTGGGTTTGCAATAATACTTTTTTAAAGTGTAAAATAATTTCCCTATTTCAGAGTAGACTTTCCCAATCTGGTAAGCCTGATGTAATAAGTACAAACAACCCCGTAGAACATATGCCATTGTGCTCTTGTTCCTTGTAAAGAAGATTAAGTATATTATAAATTGTTGACCCAGCTAATCTCTCAAGCAGAGAAGGAGATAGGTAATGTGTGAGGCAACAAATTTTAAAGGAGGTAAAAACATACCTAGAGTAAAGAAACACTAGTTCTTACCCATTTACATCCACAGTAGCCTACACCTAGGCCTATGTGTTCCGTAAGCTATGTGCAAAGCACGTAGGCATATGCTCTGATTATAAATTAAAAGTCATAGTTTGGTATTAACTATCTTTTTCTCAGGCTCAAACACAATAAAGTAGAAACAAACACTCACGTTCTTATACTACACTCCTGCTTTTTTATTACAAATACTTCTCCTGAACGGCTGAAGCGATCTTCACGAAATTTAACACAGCCATAGTTATTATTTGGTACCGTGCCGTTATTAAGCACCGTGTTATTATACCAACCATGGGAAGGTATAAATCTGAAATGGTACAAATCGGACCATAGGAATTTTCCCTACATGAATGCAAACTTTTAGAAATTTAACATGGGCCTTATGGGTTAATTGGTTGCCATGACATTATTTGCGAGTCAACACTAAAAAGAAAACAAGAGCCTCGACATATGTTAGTAAACAAATCTAACACATTGTAAATACAGTACAAAGGAAAAAGTCGGATAAATACTAAAGTGCATATTAGTCTATTGCATGTAATACGAAATTTATTAACAATCAGTTCTATATTGAGTGATTAAATTCATGCCGTTTTTATTTAATTTTATAATCGTTCTGTTCTTTTTAACAACAATGAATAGTCAACTAATTAGGCCTAAGCCTATGTTGTGTGGAGAAGGAGAATATAAAACGAGGTTATTAAAAAACACTACAACATATAATTATGTAATAACAAATATCACACCGCCCTTGATTTGCAAGTAAATTTATAAAAAATGTAACGTAGCTAAAAATACAAAATCATTTTGCGAAATGAAATCACAACCACTTGGTTTACCGGTAAGATTTAAAACTAAATGGTGTAACTTAGACAATAAAATCCCAAAGGATTAACTAATATTGCCGTGTGCACTTCGACAAAAATTAATCACCGATTGAATTAGGCCTACTTTGCTCCTCTGTCAAATTCATGACAAGATATTTAACATCGTCGTTTAACCAAAATAGGCCAACCGGTAGACCTATTTTCTACCACCTCGCTTTACCCTGCGATACTTATTAACAAAATAGTTTTTAAACATTGCCATAGTAGTCTAAATTTAAGTTGAAAAATATATAGGTACCAGATACTAGGAAATATAAGGTTTAGGGTTAAGCAAACTGCTTATTTTGATGTTTTATTACAAATGTAATGTAACGTAAACCAATTCCTAAAGTTTTCACTTATTATTTTTAGTCTACTTCATAGTCGTATTGATAGGCCTACATTTTATTGCACAAAAGGGAAATTTTGAAAGTGGTCAACGATATATTTCTTACTTTTAACTGCTAAAATAAAACTAGACCTAAGTTATAGGCCTATACTTAAACGAATTGATAATTTAAATAATCGATTAGCCTATATCAATTATTTGCTGTTAGGAAATGATTACAAACATAAAGTTATTGTATTTATAAAAAATGCATTCTAATCCCCAAATTAAATTATAAATGGTTCAGATAAAAAAAAAACTAATTAGTGAAGTTAAGGGAAAATTATATCCTAACAAAATCGGAAGCAAAAAGTTATGACCGCCGACGAGTTTCGAACCCGGGATCTCACGATCGTCAGTCGGGTAATTTAACGACTACACCACCAACGCTGTTTAATCAACGGTGTCGACAGAACATTTCTGTTCCGCAATCCCAGTAACTGGCGCGGCAACCAACAATGCTTTTAAACATATGTTAAAACTATTTCCACGATCCCCGTGGCTAACCCCAACCCCTCACAACAATGTTAACAGTTAAATTGAGGTACAGTAATTGAATTGGTGAGTTTGATTTTGTTTTAATACCAAGAAGACATTGAAGAAAAATAGAGGAAAGGAAATTCTACATACAAGAGGTAATAATAATATAATAATAATCGTTATTACCTTTTAATAATACAGGTCTCACATAGGCCTACCATGATTCATTTGCAGTATAGAAATTATATATATATGTAACTTAATGCAATTTAGTGTACAATGATACAGCATAAATAACAGCATAGGTATTAACTTAATATCTATATTTTTGGCAAAGCCTATTGGTATATTGCTGAAACTGAATTCTGGTTTATACCACTTAATAGAAATTATATATATATGTAACTTAATGCAAGTTAGTGTACAATGATACAGCATACAAATAACAGCATATAGGTATTAACTTAATATCTATATTTTTGGCAAAGCCTATTGGTATATTGCTGAAACTGAATTCTGGTTTATACCACTAATAAAGTATGTTTATGGCTACTTAAAATGTGTCACCTATCTTACTGTTTTCTCTCATTCAAAAGTCCAATCCTCAAGTCCATTTAAATTTTTTTCCTAACTATGAAATCGTGAAAGTTTTACTTTTAAATGTAATAAATAGTAATATTAACATTGGCCACTAAGCTGTGCGACATTTTGGTTACAAGAATAGCATATAATTTTGTCAAGTTTATAAGCCAGCTATACATTACTTTAACAGTTTACATTATCAAAGAAAGAGCGATTGATTAACTATTAAACAGCTTTGAGTCTATGTAAATGGTTTTATCGAGCCAAGACACAAGCTATTGTCTCCAAGTGTACTTTTTAATGAAGGATTGTTAAATTTTTCTTTTATTCTGTATGTTGATTCTTATTATACAGCTTATAATTATTATACCCTTAACTATTGGTACAAGTAGACCATTAAACATCACCATGTTAGAAGTTTTTGCCTGTTTTAATCAAGTTTGTCTTGAATTATGCGCTGATCTAAATTACTACATAATTTCTGTCTAATACACAATGTTTTTGGCAAATTATTCCTGTTTGATTGTCAAACTGGTGGATTGACTCAATATGAGCTATAGCAACAACTGTTATGACTCATAAACTATTTCATAAAAAAATATTTAGAAAATAGGATTTTAGATACTAGCGCATTCTGTGACTGGCTCACACGACTACGTTTAAAAAAAATAATATATTTTGGCAAAAGCTGGTCCATATAGGTGGAATGTAGGATGTCTACTTCTGTATCCAATTGTCAATTATTATATCTGATTGACTGTTACTAAACACTGTTTGAAATTAATATTTTGATTTTCTTTACTATTTTGATTCATTTAGCTTAATTATGAGGGTTGTTTTCAAGTTAACTATCAAAATGTGTATGTTTTCTCAGGCAAATGCCACGTTTACGGAGAGGTGGGGCCAATCTTGGGCGACGCACCGTTAACGCATCCCGTCATGTTTGGCGGGCGACTACAACTGATGAAGAGTATGCTCAGAGGTTTAAGCAGAATTTGGATGAACTTTCGTATCAACCATGCTCAATCTGTAAACGCTTGGACATAGTTAGCAATGATAACTACATTTGTACATCATGCATCAAAAATCCCGAAAAATTCTCTTCGGCAAACAACATGCAACCATCAATCGTTCCTGCAGAACTCCAAAATCTTTCAATGATTGAACAAATGTTAATAGCTCGAATCCACCCTGTCATGCGGGTATACCAGTTTAAACCGTGCAGATCATTAGGTCAATATCATTACAAAGGACATGTAATAAATGTTGAACAAGATATAACTGATATCGCTACATCGCTGCCAATCGCCCCTTCACGCCTTGGGATTGTGATTGTACGCCGCGCAGGAGTAACAGGTTATTCCGATTTCCGTGTGAGGAAGCAAAAGGTCCTACAAGCACTTCATTGGCTACAAACACATAATCAATATTATGCTGATGTTCATATAGATATGGACGTTATTGAGTCTTTGCCATTGGATGACAGTGTCGCTGATGAATTAAGATATATTGACGAAGGTGGTTTATCTAATGAATCATTTGACAAAGATCATATTGAAGAAACAGCAGTTCCACTAATTCCGAGACAAAGTCAAGAATCCGCTATAATAAACCAAATAAAATGGCCAAGAGCTTCACCTATTCCCATCAATGAATTTACACACTCCGGTTATATTCCACAAGCATTCCCCCATTTGTTCCCAAACGGTGCTGCAGATTTCCTTGACCTAACTAGGAACATCAAGGTTTCATTTCGAGAGTGGTGTGAGTTTCTTATATTCAGATATGAAGACAAACGATTTTCTCAAGATCCTCGATTCCGATTTTTCTGCTTGAATACAATGCAAAGACACGATGCCTGTCGACAGAGTGCTATATTCGCTAAAAAAATGACTTTTGTGGTAATATAGCACAGTTAGAAGTGGAAGTAGCTAGAAACCCGTCAATAATAAAACGTTTGCTGACATGGGGTTCCAAAATCCGTGGCACTTCATCATTTTGGTACCAACGACGTTTAGAGCTTCAGTCAATGGTTAATCAGCTGGGCGTACCAACATTGTTTCTTACGTTAAGTGCAGCAGACCTTTGGTGGAGTTGTCTGGCGAGGCATTTTGGTATATCTGTTGAAGAATTAAATTTACTTACCGAGAAGCAAGCAAGCCAAGTTATGCAAGAAAAACTTAGTGAAAACCCACTTATTGCAGACGAGTACTTTTCAAAGCGCGTTTGCATTTTTATGGACATATTGAAGGAAAAGTTAAAGATAACAGATTTTTGGTGGCGTTTTGAGTACCAACACCGCGGTAGTCCTCACGTCCATGCTGTTCTTTGGCTTGAAAATGCGCCTGATGTCCGTACATTCGATACTGCATCAATTGATGATTTAGCAGTTCATAAGGCGTATTATGACACTATCGTGTCAGCTTACAACCCTGGAATAGACGCACCAAGAGCTGAAAAGCATCCTTCAAGTGTTTGGCATAGTTGGGAAAGTTAGTCAAAAATTCTAACTAGTTAGAAGTTATAAGTTAGTCCCGTAAAAAGTAACTGATAGAAGTTATAAGTTAGTTAGTTTAAAAAGTAACTGATAGAAGTTATTAGTTAGTTGAAAAACTAACTGATAGAAAATAAAGTTAGTTTTAGTAGAAATTAGTTGTTCGTTGGGCAGTGGTTTTAAAGTATTTTTAATGTCACATCTTATGGTTACTAATATATACTATAATATTAGTAAAGATTGCACAAGATATGATTTTAAAAATGGCTCCTACGATTTCCTCCAATTTCAATCTATTGAAAATTGCTTGTATAATACATTTGCATTGTATGATGTCTTACTAACCAAAGGGATAGTTACGACTGTTCAAAAACATTAAGTGTTTTACTGCAAAACAATATACACTAACATTGAACTAAAAATCTAAAGGAAAGGCCAAGGAGATTTGTATTTTTCGACGATGCACCGCACGAATTGATGCGTTATTATACCATCCCGTAATTATAGTTGCAACGTTCCACGATCCCAGTGACTTAATGCAATAACGGTCGTCAGATAACAGATGTTATGTATCATGAGTTTTATATTGATTGAAGCTTATTGTGGACATTTTATAGATTGATCGTCCAAATTAAAAAGTTTTGTAGACTAAATTGAGGATAAGTGGATCTCTAACAAAAAGAATTGACTTTACTACTTAATTAATCGTAGTAAGACTGAAAATATTTGTAGGCTTATAAGCTCTATTTTTTACCTCTTGAACAAATCAAACACCTCGAGCAAGATCGGTCCCCTGGTACTTGTGTTTTATAATCAAACATTGTCACATTTTACATTACTACAACATAAACAAATGACATAAAACTTGTCAGATAATGAACATCAACTAAAGGCAATGTTTTGACACTTGAGATGATATATCAATCACCAAACAAACATTTCCCCTTCTATATATTATGTGCTCGTTGTTCCCACCCATCAGTGCTTGGGGTGTTGATAATGGCCGTCACTACCCTTCCACAGGCCCACTGCATTCCAAAGCAATTGGACTTTGACTTTCTCTTTCCCCACCCCCCGCGTTGTTTGTCTACAAGGGCACTGACCTCTCACGGCCGCACGCAACCCTCACTGACCACGTGAAATAAATAACCAGTATTTGAGACGCTTCCGCATAATTGGGAAAGTTAGTTGAAAATTCTAACTAGTTAGAAGTTATTAGTTAGTCCCGTAAAAAGTAACTGATAGAAGTTATTAGTTAGTTAATTAAAAAACAAACGAATAAAATAGAAGTTAGCCAAAAAAACTAATGAATAGTGCTATTCGATAGAATTTCTATTCGTTATTCCCAAGTATGGTGTTTGGGCAACTGATATAGTTCTGGGAGATCCAATACATTTTGCACAACTATTGAACAGAGTACAGCGACACACTCAACACAGTGTTTACTGTCTAAAAGATCCCTCACATCCACAAGAATGTCGCTTTAAATTTCCAAAACCAAAATTGTTGGACTCTACATTGTCAAGAGACGAACAAGGAGTTTGGCAATATAAATCAAAGCGTAATGATGAACTCTTGAATGACCACAACCCCTTTGTGTCCCAACTGTGGCGAGCAAACACTGATTGCAAGATCATGGCATCTGAACACGCTATTGTAAACTATATATCGAAATATGCGACAAAAGGAGAACCCCAGTCACAAGATTTTCAAACACTTTTCAAAGAAATCATGACTAGCTGTACACCCAATGATCACGCAAAAAAGGCATTCACCAAAATGTTAACTAAAGTGATAGGTCAACGAGATATTTCAGCATGCGAAGTCATGCATCTCCTCACGGGCGATCCTCTGTACCATTCCAGTAGGCAGTTTGTAAAGCTATACATTTCTACTGATGACTATGTTGCTGTGGCAAATACAAGTACAGATACAGATGAGTTTATACAAACTTCTATCATGGATCACTATGCTATGAGATCAGCAACACTTGAGCCAATGACGTTATGCGAGTTTGCCACAAAGCACAAGATTGTTCGTGGTAGGCTTATCAACCACAGAAAATCACGTGTCCTTCAGCTCCGTCCGGTAGTAAAACCTGGAATAAATGAAGAAAATGATGAAATTTACTACAAGCAAAAATTACTGATGCACATTGCATGGCGAAACTGCGAAGCTTTAAAGACACACACAACATGGAAAGAATCCTTTACTTCACGGAACCTTTCATTGTGGGAACTACCAGAAATTGAAGACATCGATACTGACCACGTAGTACTACCAGAAGAAGACCACCATGACTGGCAGGAGTTGGCAAGAACACTTCCCAACCAAGCACCTCAGGATGTGATACTAGGTTACCGTGATATGGATCGAGAGTACAATGGGTTTGGCACTTATGACAAATATCCTGGACTAGAAGAGAACTTAGATTTCATACAGAAACAGAAAGAAATACAAGTAAATATTACAAACGATCATTCTAATAATGTGTTATCGCCTAATGAGGGTCAACAGAAAATACTGGACCACCTAGCACAGCAACTAGCGAATGAATCAAGTGAAAAGCTTACACTCGTGCAAGGGGGGGCTGGAACCGGAAAGTCATTTATTATAAATAAAATGGTACATATGATTGAATCCCTGCATGGTAGCTCAAGTGTTATTTTGATGGCGCCAACAGGTGTGGCTGCCAATAATATAAACGGACAAACAATACACAACGCACTACATATAGTCCAAACACGAGGTGGTACTGTTTCCGATCTTACAGGTAAGGCGGAGCGCCAATTACAGGAAGATTTCCGTACTGTCAAAGTAATTATTTGCGATGAGATGTCAATGGTTGGCACTCGAATGCTCTCCATGATAGACAAACGTCTGCGTCAAGCATTCACTAATCGTCAAGAATTACCTTTTGGTGGTTGTATTGTCTACTTTTTTGGTGATTTCAACCAGTTGCCACCAGTTCTGGATCGCACATTACTAGCTCCAGCAGACCCAAGAAACGTTTCTTCAATTGAAGGAAGATTTCTTTTTGAGCAGTTCAAAACAGTATTTGAGTTGAAGCAGGTGATGCGTCAAATTGGAGATGATCAGAACTGTTTCAGAGAAACTTTAAAGCGTATGGCTCTAGGCCAATTAACTCTATCTGACTATGAATTGCTTAAAACACGATTTTCATCAAACAACGTTGCTACAGTAAAAAGTTTCACAAGCGCAATTCGAATAAAAGCAAGGAAAGACGCCGTACATCAATACAATCAACTCATGTTACGGTCTTCAAACAAGCCTGTTGCTTTAATAAAAGCAAAACACAACAACTTAACAGCATGTGGTGCATCAGAGGATGAAGCCCAAGGACTACAAGCAACTCTGCAGCTATCTCAAGGTTGTCGCGTAATACTACGCCAAAACATCTGGACCTCCCAAGGCTTGTGCAACGGCAGTCTGGGGAATGTTGTTGATATTGTCTATGGACCGAATAGATCGATGGACGACTTTCCAATTTGTATTTTGGTCCATTTTGATGGATACGAAGGTCCAACTTTTAATGGCTCTCTTCCGATATTACCACTCACTGTTGGATACCGAAAAAACAACGTGTCCTGTACAAGAAGACAGTTTCCCTTGCAAGTTGCCTATGGTATTACTGTCCATAAGGCTCAGGGAATGACAGTTGACAAAGCAGTAGTTGACATTGGTACGACAGAGTTTGCCCTGGGTCTTACGTATGTTGCAATGTCACGGGTTCGGTCCATCGAAGGACTTATAATTGAACCAGGCTTTTCTCAAGACCGCCTTCTCAAGTGTATCAACAATAATGCGGGTTGGGAAACTAAACGTAGAGAACTGGCACGTCTGCGTTCACTTATACAGCAATGAACACTATTATTATTCTTATTATTTCATTATTACTTATTACTCTGCAAAATTCCTATAAATTGATTTGATTTGATTTGAGTTCATGTATTTTTAACTGTGTGAATGTTTTCTTAACTTGTATTATGTAAATAAATGCTTTTTTGTACTGTTTAGACAATTTTTTAGTAACTAATAATTATTAAAACTTAATGTATTAAATTAAAACTAATTATGACGTAAACAATAAATTTGTCATTACATTTTTCAAAATTCTTGATTAATGTGCTTGCTCCGCTCAATATTGCAAGCAGACAACTGCATTGTACTCCTAGTTTATAATATCACTCCAAACCGACCAGATTATACTTCATTTAAATTATAACATCACCGATGTAACCCCATTACTAGTGTTTGTTGACGGGCTGGACCAACAGATGAAAATTTTCGATCAGCTGTTGGCTAGTATGTTAATTTGCTAAGGCCTGAGCGCTTCAAGAGTTCTGAGCATTCAATTAAAATTTAATAATAAATTGGTTAAAGCTGTAGATCAGCTTTCGTATTGACCCCTTGGATATTATCGACTCCTGAGCACTCTGGGGAAAACATTTGAGTATGGGTTGCCTGTTTCCTGAATACAATTTCATTCCCTTCCCAGGAATTTAGCCAGAAATGTTGCAGGAACTGGGCGCACTGACCAAGAACTTAAGATAACCAAGATAACAGATTTTTGGTGGCGTTTTGAGTACCAACACCGCGGTAGTCCTCACGTCCATGCTGTTCTTTGGCTTGAAAATGCGCCTGATGTCCGTACATTCGATACTGCATCAATTGATGATTTAGCAGTTCATAAGGCGTATTATGACACTATCGTGTCAGCTTACAACCCTGGAATAGACGCACCAAGAGCTGAAAAGCATCCTTCAAGTGTTTGGCATAGTTGGGAAAGTTAGTCAAAAATTCTAACTAGTTAGAAGTTATAAGTTAGTCCCGTAAAAAGTAACTGATAGAAGTTATAAGTTAGTTAGTTTAAAAAGTAACTGATAGAAGTTATTAGTTAGTTGAAAAACTAACTGATAGAAAATAAAGTTAGTTTTAGTAGAAATTAGTTGTTCGTTGGGCAGTGGTTTTAAAGTATTTTTAATGTCACATCTTATGGTTACTAATATATACTATAATATTAGTAAAGATTGCACAAGATATGATTTTAAAAATGGCTCCTACGATTTCCTCCAATTTCAATCTATTGAAAATTGCTTGTATAATACATTTGCATTGTATGATGTCTTACTAACCAAAGGGATAGTTACGACTGTTCAAAAACATTAAGTGTTTTACTGCAAAACAATATACACTAACATTGAACTAAAAATCTAAAGGAAAGGCCAAGGAGATTTGTATTTTTCGACGATGCACCGCACGAATTGATGCGTTATTATACCATCCCGTAATTATAGTTGCAACGTTCCACGATCCCAGTGACTTAATGCAATAACGGTCGTCAGATAACAGATGTTATGTATCATGAGTTTTATATTGATTGAAGCTTATTGTGGACATTTTATAGATTGATCGTCCAAATTAAAAAGTTTTGTAGACTAAATTGAGGATAAGTGGATCTCTAACAAAAAGAATTGACTTTACTACTTAATTAATCGTAGTAAGACTGAAAATATTTGTAGGCTTATAAGCTCTATTTTTTACCTCTTGAACAAATCAAACACCTCGAGCAAGATCGGTCCCCTGGTACTTGTGTTTTATAATCAAACATTGTCACATTTTACATTACTACAACATAAACAAATGACATAAAACTTGTCAGATAATGAACATCAACTAAAGGCAATGTTTTGACACTTGAGATGATATATCAATCACCAAACAAACATTTCCCCTTCTATATATTATGTGCTCGTTGTTCCCACCCATCAGTGCTTGGGGTGTTGATAATGGCCGTCACTACCCTTCCACAGGCCCACTGCATTCCAAAGCAATTGGACTTTGACTTTCTCTTTCCCCACCCCCCGCGTTGTTTGTCTACAAGGGCACTGACCTCTCACGGCCGCACGCAACCCTCACTGACCACGTGAAATAAATAACCAGTATTTGAGACGCTTCCGCATAATTGGGAAAGTTAGTTGAAAATTCTAACTAGTTAGAAGTTATTAGTTAGTCCCGTAAAAAGTAACTGATAGAAGTTATTAGTTAGTTAATTAAAAAACAAACGAATAAAATAGAAGTTAGCCAAAAAAACTAATGAATAGTGCTATTCGATAGAATTTCTATTCGTTATTCCCAAGTATGGTGTTTGGGCAACTGATATAGTTCTGGGAGATCCAATACATTTTGCACAACTATTGAACAGAGTACAGCGACACACTCAACACAGTGTTTACTGTCTAAAAGATCCCTCACATCCACAAGAATGTCGCTTTAAATTTCCAAAACCAAAATTGTTGGACTCTACATTGTCAAGAGACGAACAAGGAGTTTGGCAATATAAATCAAAGCGTAATGATGAACTCTTGAATGACCACAACCCCTTTGTGTCCCAACTGTGGCGAGCAAACACTGATTGCAAGATCATGGCATCTGAACACGCTATTGTAAACTATATATCGAAATATGCGACAAAAGGAGAACCCCAGTCACAAGATTTTCAAACACTTTTCAAAGAAATCATGACTAGCTGTACACCCAATGATCACGCAAAAAAGGCATTCACCAAAATGTTAACTAAAGTGATAGGTCAACGAGATATTTCAGCATGCGAAGTCATGCATCTCCTCACGGGCGATCCTCTGTACCATTCCAGTAGGCAGTTTGTAAAGCTATACATTTCTACTGATGACTATGTTGCTGTGGCAAATACAAGTACAGATACAGATGAGTTTATACAAACTTCTATCATGGATCACTATGCTATGAGATCAGCAACACTTGAGCCAATGACGTTATGCGAGTTTGCCACAAAGCACAAGATTGTTCGTGGTAGGCTTATCAACCACAGAAAATCACGTGTCCTTCAGCTCCGTCCGGTAGTAAAACCTGGAATAAATGAAGAAAATGATGAAATTTACTACAAGCAAAAATTACTGATGCACATTGCATGGCAAAACTGCGAAGCTTTAAAGACACACACAACATGGAAAGAATCCTTTACTTCACGGAACCTTTCATTGTGGGAACTACCAGAAATTGAAGACATCGATACTGACCACGTAGTACTACCAGAAGAAGACCACCATGACTGGCAGGAGTTGGCAAGAACACTTCCCAACCAAGCACCTCAGGATGTGATACTAGGTTACCGTGATATGGATCGAGAGTACAATGGGTTTGGCACTTATGACAAATATCCTGGACTAGAAGAGAACTTAGATTTCATACAGAAACAGAAAGAAATACAAGTAAATATTACAAACGATCATTCTAATAATGTGTTATCGCCTAATGAGGGTCAACAGAAAATACTGGACCACCTAGCACAGCAACTAGCGAATGAATCAAGTGAAAAGCTTACACTCGTGCAAGGGGGGGCTGGAACCGGAAAGTCATTTATTATAAATAAAATGGTACATATGATTGAATCCCTGCATGGTAGCTCAAGTGTTATTTTGATGGCGCCAACAGGTGTGGCTGCCAATAATATAAACGGACAAACAATACACAACGCACTACATATAGTCCAAACACGAGGTGGTACTGTTTCCGATCTTACAGGTAAGGCGGAGCGCCAATTACAGGAAGATTTCCGTACTGTCAAAGTAATTATTTGCGATGAGATGTCAATGGTTGGCACTCGAATGCTCTCCATGATAGACAAACGTCTGCGTCAAGCATTCACTAATCGTCAAGAATTACCTTTTGGTGGTTGTATTGTCTACTTTTTTGGTGATTTCAACCAGTTGCCACCAGTTCTGGATCGCACATTACTAGCTCCAGCAGACCCAAGAAACGTTTCTTCAATTGAAGGAAGATTTCTTTTTGAGCAGTTCAAAACAGTATTTGAGTTGAAGCAGGTGATGCGTCAAATTGGAGATGATCAGAACTGTTTCAGAGAAACTTTAAAGCGTATGGCTCTAGGCCAATTAACTCTATCTGACTATGAATTGCTTAAAACACGATTTTCATCAAACAACGTTGCTACAGTAAAAAGTTTCACAAGCGCAATTCGAATAAAAGCAAGGAAAGACGCCGTACATCAATACAATCAACTCATGTTACGGTCTTCAAACAAGCCTGTTGCTTTAATAAAAGCAAAACACAACAACTTAACAGCATGTGGTGCATCAGAGGATGAAGCCCAAGGACTACAAGCAACTCTGCAGCTATCTCAAGGTTGTCGCGTAATACTACGCCAAAACATCTGGACCTCCCAAGGCTTGTGCAACGGCAGTCTGGGGAATGTTGTTGATATTGTCTATGGACCGAATAGATCGATGGACGACTTTCCAATTTGTATTTTGGTCCATTTTGATGGATACGAAGGTCCAACTTTTAATGGCTCTCTTCCGATATTACCACTCACTGTTGGATACCGAAAAAACAACGTGTCCTGTACAAGAAGACAGTTTCCCTTGCAAGTTGCCTATGGTATTACTGTCCATAAGGCTCAGGGAATGACAGTTGACAAAGCAGTAGTTGACATTGGTACGACAGAGTTTGCCCTGGGTCTTACGTATGTTGCAATGTCACGGGTTCGGTCCATCGAAGGACTTATAATTGAACCAGGCTTTTCTCAAGACCGCCTTCTCAAGTGTATCAACAATAATGCGGGTTGGGAAACTAAACGTAGAGAACTGGCACGTCTGCGTTCACTTATACAGCAATGAACACTATTATTATTCTTATTATTTCATTATTACTTATTACTCTGCAAAATTCCTATAAATTGATTTGATTTGATTTGAGTTCATGTATTTTTAACTGTGTGAATGTTTTCTTAACTTGTATTATGTAAATAAATGCTTTTTTGTACTGTTTAGACAATTTTTTAGTAACTAATAATTATTAAAACTTAATGTATTAAATTAAAACTAATTATGACGTAAACAATAAATTTGTCATTACATTTTTCAAAATTCTTGATTAATGTGCTTGCTCCGCTCAATATTGCAAGCAGACAACTGCATTGTACTCCTAGTTTATAATATCACTCCAAACCGACCAGATTATACTTCATTTAAATTATAACATCACCGATGTAACCCCATTACTAGTGTTTGTTGACGGGCTGGACCAACAGATGAAAATTTTCGATCAGCTGTTGGCTAGTATGTTAATTTGCTAAGGCCTGAGCGCTTCAAGAGTTCTGAGCATTCAATTAAAATTTAATAATAAATTGGTTAAAGCTGTAGATCAGCTTTCGTATTGACCCCTTGGATATTATCGACTCCTGAGCACTCTGGGGAAAACATTTGAGTATGGGTTGCCTGTTTCCTGAATACAATTTCATTCCCTTCCCAGGAATTTAGCCAGAAATGTTGCAGGAACTGGGCGCACTGACCAAGAACTTCAGTGGAGCTGAGTTGGAAGGTCTTGTGCGAGCTGCTCAGTCCACAGCCATGAACCGGCTGATCAAAGCGTCCAGCAAAGTAGAGATAGACCCTTCTGCCATGGAGAAGCTACTGGTGTGCAGGGAAGACTTCATGCATGCTCTGGAGAACGACATCAAGCCGGTAACACCACTTACAAACATCACCTTGAAAACTGTGAATTTCATTGTCAAGTTTGAGTGGGAACCCTGAAAAGTTCCACTGAAATTGCAGGATAACACATTTTGTATATACAGTTGGTTACACTATCCCAGTAACTGAAGTTGTGGCCTTTATTGGGTTTTGAATCTACAGAGTGCATGTAAACTTTAACACATTTTGTGTTCTTGTTCCATTGCTTCAATATTTGTATCTAGATCAGTCATGGGCAAAACTTTTAAGTTTTAAGGCTGATTGAAATAAACAACTTTTAGGTGGGGAAAAAATAACAAAACCAACCCGAACAAGTGAAAAAATATTTCCCTTTTTTTCATTACTGATTTAAAACCAGAGTTAAAACTAAAACACAACAAGAATAGAACCATAATTATTTTTTAGCTTTGCTGGCGGTAAAATTTTGCTCTATGAATAATTGTAGGGGTTATTTAAAGGAATGTTGCGGATTGATTAGATTAGATTTAGATTTAGATTTGTTGTCATGAGAGCCGAAGCCCCCTGACTGCTTACCCGGTACCTATCCTTCAGGACATACCCGGGCCCCATGATGTAGGCCGAAGCTTACGCATCAACCTTTAGCACATCATGGGCGGATGACTTAAGGTCATCAGGCTCGCCGGCTGCCGAAGCAGACCCTTCGGAAAGAGGGTTGCCCCTCAATCCTAACCAGGGATTCCGGCTGCTTGTTTAAGCGTCACTCCACCTGGGTTCCACTAGGTCGGAACCTAGAGGTCCATAGTAGAGCGCCCCGACGCATTTAGTGCAAGCAACACTCGGGACCTATCTCATCCCTGACAGGCAGAACCCGCCATCAATAGCCAGGAGGAAGGGGACCATCAGCACGCTGACGGGGGGAACCCCAATCTCCCATTTACACCGCTGCCCGATCGAGGCCTGACCCATTGCTGGGAACCAGAGATATCCAGAGCGGATTGATTAGCTCGAAGGGCCATACTTGGCCAGTGGGCCGAACCCTGCCCATAACTGGTCTGGAGTGATCATTTTTATACCTATCTGTTTGTTGGCCATAGTAATAAATAACATTCCAACTCCAACTGTACAAATAAGATCAAAAGAAGGTAGTTAACATATAATTTATTTATATGTGTATCTGTAAATCATATTCATTATAATCAACTCTACATAGTGCAATATCTTGCAACTTAACAGATATCTTACCATCTATTTTTTCAAATATTTTAACAACATGTTCTCTTAATTGTGTCTAGGCCTTTGGTACGAGTGCTGAGGCCCTGGATCACTTCCTCACCAGAGGTATCACTAACTGGGGAACTCCGGTCAAGAACATCCTGGAGGATGGAATGTTGTTCATACAACAGGCCAAAGCTCCCGAGTCTTCAGGGCTTGTCAGCATTTTGTTGGAAGGTAAATCTTTTTTGTTATCTATGGTCAAAATTCTTATTGGGATGTATGTAAAAACTTTAAAAGATTGGATCCTGCTTGTGGGTAATCTAATTTGTCTAAATAAAAGTGTCAGTAGCCAGCCTGCACTGCCCTGAAATCATTTAGTGTAGTGTAGTGTAGCTTTGTGGAAGGAACCTAACCTCAAACTTGTGCAGTGTCAATTTTTGCTTGGCACCTTTGTTCAGGTAATTTTTGTTGGTGTATTCGGGTACTTCGCCTCTGCTTTTTTTCTGCATTTGACAATACTGAGGGTTTGTAGGCAATTTTGTTCAATGTTGCTATCTTTTGGTTTCTTGTAGAACTACGTCCATAAAAGACGCAACTGGAACGCAATCCATACTATACTTTGCCCATCGGATGAAAATAAATTTAAACATTTTTGAGAACCATGCAGCACATTGGCTGTTCCCTCACCTGGCCACGGCCCACCATAACGCTACCGCAACAAATGTGTTAAAGAAGGTGGTCCAGACCAATCAAATTTCTTAAGTCTCTGTCTGAACTATACCTCTATATTGCAAAATAGAGATGGTGCAGGTATCTGTTTGTCCTGGGTGGTATTGATTCATGTCGTACGCAGTGTCTCAGATTCGTTAACACTGTAAAAGCTAACGTTACAAAGTATCCCTCAAATGGGTTTACAATGCAGATATTACTTCTACTTTGAATTTTCATTAGACACTAAAGTAACAGAGTGTTTTTTTTTTCAGGACCGCCAAACTCTGGGAAGACTGCACTAGCTGCCCAGCTGGCTAAAATGTCTGACTTTCCATTTGTCAAAGTTTGCTCCCCAGAAGACATGGTGGGCTTTACAGAATCTTCTAAGTGTCTAACTATCAGGAAGGTAAGTTTTGATGCATTAAGTGAATTTTAAGTGTTAAGTATTTTCTCATAAAGCTTAGGAAACATTAGTGAAGAGGTGTTAAACTGTATCAAAATATATTAGATTCAAGAGTGTCACAAAACATAGTAAATGTAGGAAACAATTTTCATTAGCTTATTCCCCATGAACTAATCAGAGAATTTTTCGTCATTGTGAAGTCGTCTGCTATCGTTGTCGTTGGATAGATTGTTGACTCGGTAGTCGGGAGTTAATCTCACTGAATTTACAATTTTTATATTGCGACATTTGATATTTTGTTTGAACACAGTAGAACTTTATTAATAAATATATTTAAATATTGTGTCACATTAATTCAACGTTTTATAGAACCAGTCATTTTGAAATTCTTTTGATTTTTTCAATCTATTTGTATTTATCAGTTTAAGTTTGGTACAGTTAAGCAAATTAAAGATTCTTGTTTACATTTCAAGCAAACTTGGACCCTTGATAAGACAGAAAAATCTGTTAATGTCCATCTTCTTTATTTAAGACAAAATTTTTCATCCTTTTCGGAAATATCCTGCATAGCCTGTTTAATGGGGTTGTAAAAAAATAGTAGAAATAGAAGGAACTCTCCCCTGGTTAAAGATTCAGACATTGTTTTAGGCAATCTTTGTATTTTCAAAATGTTATGGTTTTGATTGGTTTTCCTTGTGTCAAAGTTGCTATTGTACCACCAATATATTTTTTTTAATGCAAGGAAACTTTTGCATATTTGAACTCCCCAGGTTTATTTACAAGCATATCTCTAATTTACATTTTGCCTTTGATAAGTTTTATAGAACTAGTATTACACCGAATGAAATAAATAGTAAAAAACCCTACCCATAAAAATGACTACTGTCGCTTTCAACTTAATGTGTTACAGTATAATCTGTCTGTAAACCAATTCGAAGGATCTATCAAGATAAGCACTAAACACCTCCCATGTGTGTTGCAGTATTTCGACGACGCATACAGATCCACTCTGAGCTGTATCTTGGTGGACAACATCGAGCGCTTGTTGGACTACGGCCCCATCGGTCCTAGATACTCCAACCTCACCCTTCAGGCTCTACTGGTCCTGCTCAAGAAGGAACCTCCTAAGGGAAAGAAACTGCTCATCCTGTGTACCAGCAGCAGAAGGTAATGTCCAACGTACTGGGGTTAGGGATGTGGGCGTGTCAAATCTGAATATTGAATTGTGGTTCTGTTAAAACCATAGACAAAAAGAATTAAACATAGACTGTCAGCTGTGCTGCAGTTACCATAGGTTCTGGCGCACACCGCTGGGAGCGCTATATAGTTACGGCTTACGTGCTACGTAACTACACAGCGCTTCCAGCGGTCTGCGCCAAAACCTGTGGTAACCATGGTAACCGCAGCATGGCTGACAGTCTATATTTAATTCTTTTTGTCTATGTTAAAACTCAAGAGTTGTGTTCAAGTTCTGATTGGCTTGGTTTTCAATCCAATCTAAAATATCATTTAGTAACGTCATTACCACAACCCATGCTTTTGTACGCAGTAAATGTAACAGAATAAGAGTGGGGAAGAGTGGACAAAGTATCATTTTTGAAATATTTTAGTTCTTGTTTTTGTTTTTCTTTTCTTTATTTTTTTTCAAGGGGAGTTTGAAATATTGCAGGTATTTCATTGAGACCTTGCTATATTGATAAATCACTAATGTTCACATAATTGCTGGATGATCACAATGTCGCTGTAATCAGAAAAGATGCTCATGTTGAAGGATTTTGGAAGATGATCCCGATGTTGCTTATCCTGATAAATAGCAACAGATATTTAAACGTATGCAAGTTAAGAGTAAAAAAAAGGGCCATATGACACTAACCCTGATCCCTAAATGCAGGATTTCCATTTAATTTAATTTAATTTCAACAAACTATAAGTTTTAGAAACCATTTGAAATCAAGTATTCTAAAAAATCTTGAATCTTTAGTGCATGTTCAGTCTTTTATTTATAAAAATACACAGAATCTACTCTAACAATTTAATTACAAAAGTGTTAAGACAAGAATCATACTATTGTCTTGATTATCTTCAGCGATCACCATAGCCATGAAATTCCTATCCCTAAATTATTCCAACCCTGTTTGGAAACCAGAATTAAGAGTTTCCTGAACAAATCCTGAATAGTTTGGACTTGAATATTTAATTCCATTACATTTGTCATATAATGCCTTATACAAACACAGCAGCCGTGCAGGCACAACGGGTGTAACTAGTGTAGTCTTGAGATATTGTAATTTGAGATTTACGTTCGACACATCACTAAACAAATTGTAAATACAATTCCAAGATCTTGTATTTATTGAAATAGTTAATTCAGCTCGCTATTTGTGCACATTTGGTAACAATACTTGTTTTCCAGACAAGTGCTAGAAGAGATGGACCTGCTGTCCGCGTTCACAGCTGTACTGCATGTACCTAACCTCAACAAGGCTGAACATCTGCTGGCCGTGGTCGAGGAGAGCGAGATATTCTCCAAGGAGCAGATGGCTCAACTCATGCGTCAGATCTCAGGACATTCCAAGTAAGTGTTTATAGCAGTCTTCCAGCGTGGCTGTGAGTGTGCATCGTTGACTGTGGGGTGTTTGGAATGCTGTGTGTGGAATAATATCCTTAACACGAGCTGTTGATGGGAGAATGTTTTATAACTTGAGTGTAGAGTTTGATTTTGACTTGCTTCACTCCCAGATTCGCTTTTTATCTAAGGTCATTGGTAAACGTTTTCGGTTGCTACGCTGTTAGTTTTGTACGTAGAATGTTTAAAAAACGTTCAAAAATCTTTGTGTTTTAGTATTTTATTTTTGTGCATGGAAATTTTGCATTGAAAATGATGACCATTTAAGAATTGTTTTACCATGACCGAGTTAAAAAGTAGTGAACCAATTTGTGATCAGCAAAATAGAGCCAGACAATTAGGACCAGCATGGAGCAATTGGTAGTCACGTGTGGTATGTTGCCGTGGGGATTGTAAAGTTGTTGGGGCAGGTGGAAGATACTACGATGCTGTCCAATTTTGGGTGACAAGTTGCTGGGTAAGAAAGTAAAGAAGACTGGCCTCTCTTCTGTTAGGCCTACAGGCCGTTCTACGTCAGTTAAGCCTTCAGGCCACTCTGTCGTTGTTCGGCCACCGACCTCCAAGACTCCCCAAGCTGCCTGATCCATCAGGTAGCTGAAACCTTTTAGTTGTATCCTAAAAGGGAATGTTGAATGAAATTTCATAATGTCGAAAAGTAAGTCAGTTTTAGAACGGGAGCAAATTGGCCTAAAGGTATAGCACAGGGCTTCGGTCCCATAGGTCATGGATTTGAATCCTCCTAATCACCTATGTTTTTAACTTTTTGATAATGCCGCAAACCTCTAGGCCAAGCCTGAAGTAATTTGTAAAATGGATCTAAGCTAGAGCCTAGTGTCTAGGATGTACAGTAGAAAAGAAACTGAGTATGTAGAACACTAAACACAAGTAAAAGCATATCCCACAATCGCTGACAGATTTTTCATCCAAGCACATTCAAATTAAGTCTGCTATCCCGGTTAATTCTTTAAACTGGACATAGTGGCAGTGAATTTTCTCTTCTAGTTTGAAACTTAGACAATATGCAACACTCCCTTTGAGGATATGTCTATTGGAAGAACTTTTAAAACACATGTTTATTACATTTTTAACACATTTAAGTTATTTTTTTGTCATTTTAGCCTTGATTGCTCCTTTTTGTCAAAACATTTCTTTTTCTTACTTGCCTTTGAATTTTTTCCTGCTTTTGTTCTATCCGACTGTAAGTTAATTTCATGTTTGTTGTTGCAGGATTTTCATCGGGATCAAGAAGCTGCTAGCTATGTTGGACATGGCTCGTCAGACGGAGGACGCGTATCGAGTAGTCAAGTTTGTATCGAGGCTCGAGGAGGAAGGCGCACTCGATCGAGGAATGACCATACACTAGACAGTATTAGCCTCCTCGTAATAGCACATCCTTCCTTAGGTATTATCAGTCCTGCTTGTTGAATTTGTGATTTATTTATTATAGTATGTTACTTACGACGTTACGTTTGTGCATTGTTAATAGTAAAAGCGTAATTGATGATAGAGTTTTATTATGTATGTGTGGACTGGTTTGACCGGTTAAACCACCGAGCTGTGAGATGTATTACTCTTTAAATGTCCATCAACGCTAAATGTTTATGTGGCGGTTAGAAGGCTTTTTTTAATTCCACAAGGTTTTATCCTGGAATTTTTTTCCACATTACTTCAGACTAAGCTTAGAGGTTGCGACATTATCACTTAGATAAAACTCATTGGTGGTGGGATTTGAACCGGGGACCTTGGGGACCGAAGCCCGGCGCTCTACCACTAGACCATATGTTAAATAGGTGCCAAAGCAAGACTTAACCTCCGCATGCTAACCAACGTTGATGGACAATTTGGTGAATAATACAATTTATCTATTGTTTGGTAATAAATCAAAAATTCAGAAGGATTCAAAGGTAAATGTATGTAAAGCTGGTAAAAAATTAACTAGGCACTGGCTGAACGGGGCATACTGCAAAACAAATGATGTCAGCAATTTGGAATTAAACACAGCTGTGACAGCTGTCCTTGTTAAAAATTGGAATGTCAAAGATAATAGGTGTGCTGTCTAAACTGCTGTAAAATGTAAAAACTGACAAATTGTAAAAAAGATCTATCCAACAAACAAACAACAACAACAACAAAACAATAAAACAGAAGAATAAAAAATTAACATTTTATTGGTTAATAACTATTTATAAAAAATGTCAAATAAGTTGCTGATGTAATTTATTTTAGAGTATGACTTATAACACAGTGTTCATATTGTAAGTTAAAGTAAAGTGGATATGCTTGAATGTTAAAGGTTCTGGTTGGTACCTTTTCCTAAAAACGTACTACTTGAGCATCAACAGTGTAAGATATTACCTACCTAATTAACATTTTTTTTATAATTAAAGTCATCGCCCCATTTTCAATCTAGAGGTGCATTTTGTCCCCTTTATAGGTACTGATCAATTTATCTGTGTATGACTTCATGCACATAATAATCAATGTTACTTTGATGTTACTTTGTTTTTGTTTAAATTTTAATGCTTGTAAATGCTATGTTTAGTTAATTTATGTTTAAAGGTTTAAAAAACGTATACAACTTGTTAAATCATCTAATATAAGGTAGCGTACAAAGGAAATGAATAGAATCAATTTTTTAAATTCTGCATCCAGTGTAATTTATTGAGTTAACTTTAAAACTCTTTAAATTATTTGGTATTTATTTGTTAATTTTATCGTAAACCTGGTAAAAATGTAGGTAAGCAATCATTGGTGTTAATTATTAAATAATAGCTATGAAACTTACTTTGGAATCAAAACCATTGACATGAAATATGCACTTTCTCTCAATATTTCTCTTTAGGCTGAGTTGCACCAATGGTCATTAATAAGTTTTTGTGATCATTTTCTGTTATTATTAATCGATCGTAAACATTCATTTCTTGAAAAAGTACTTTTACTCAAACAATAAGACCACATAGTAAACATATTAACATATTAAATAATATGTTCCAGTATTTTTTAATTTGTAGGTGTCTAAACAACGACAAATTTTTATATTACTTTTTTCAACGTTTAATTAAACTTCAAATTATATAAGACCGTTGTGCATTTTTATTTGAACTTTACACTGTATATAAACCTGGAGCTTGTGTGGTTGTAGTGCAATAGATAAAAGTAGTCATGCCATAAAGTGTGTGTGAGGTAATACGCAACTACCAAAAACTGCTTTACTATTTTAATTCTAACTAGTCTGCATAGGTTATTAGGGGAATATCAAAATATTTTTATGTATGTTTTAAGACTGTATCAATATACCTATACAAACACTGGATCTAATTTTGTGTGTATAAAAATTAGTGGCATTTAGTAGATATCATGAATCTAATTGTAAGACATACTTTTTCTCGTTTGATAGGAAGTACAGGTAATTTTATTTGTTGTATGCTATGGATTTTGGAAGATGTACTGCAGAAAAATTCAATTTGATGTGCTAAACTTAAAGTTCTTTTTGCCTTTTTTCCAAGGTTATACTTTTATTGTGTTTTCCAAGCAAATTCACTTGTCCACTTTATAAACTTGGCCTTTAATAATTAGACTTTAATATACAACTTTCCAAACACAGAAAACCTTGATTTTTGTTCAATACTTGTATTTTTTTACACATTCTCTTAAATCAATACATACACATTTTTAAAAAATCAATACATTACAACTTTTTCATGAAACATATTTAGGTTTTCACCTGGTGCACCCTTCAAGATGTAGGAAAATCTATGTTTTGAAAATGTACAAATATGAAAAGGAATTACTTGGATCGGTATAATTTTAGAGTATTTAGAAGTAATTTGTTTGTTAATCACGTAAGGATGTAGATGCAAAGTTGTTGTTTGTTTAACATTTAATTGTGGTGTAATACTTAGTATGAAGTAGCAGAGATAGAATTATCGTCAAAAGAATGTTCATCCTTTTGCTCATAAATGTTTGTTTAAATATCTATTAAAATATAACATTGTTTAATAATGCAGTTAGATTTTAAAGAATAAAATTAATTGGTGTTTGGTGTTAAATGTGTATAAAGGATGCAGAATGCAAAATTTAAAGACAACTGTTGAAATAATTTAAAAAGTTTTTAAAACTTAATTTAATTTTTTACCTCTGTTAAGCCTGTGTATTGTTTATAAGACATATTTTATTATCGAATCAGTGTAATTTTAGAGTATTTATGGGTCCTGTTATTCAAGCATATTGGAAAAGCTAAGTGGTTGTTGTCGCTTATATTAAGTCAATTGTTAGAAGACATATCAGGCTTAAAGTCTGACTTAAGTCGCCTAATCTTCCGAACTTATATAGAGCAATAAAATTGATGTCTTGCCGAGAATATTGTAATCAGCCCATCGTATTTACCTTGCTGTACTTGGATGCAATATTTAAGAATGTATTTAATTTATTGATTAATTCATTCATTAGGGTACTCTCTCCATAATTTCCCTTTTAACTTGTATTCTCTTTATAAAACACAACTAACTATAATATACACTGAGTTTGAGTTTTATTCATAAAAGATCGACGATAGGTAGTAACAAAAAGTGTTGACTGGTCCCTCACAAAAAAAAAAAAAAAAAATTCCACCAGTTTGAAAACAAACAAAACATAATATAACCTGAATAATGGAATCTGGAGTACCAAATCTACAACATTACTTAGTGACGATTATATTAATCTTCTCCTACCTCCTCCATACCTCTCAATTTGGTACTTAAAATTAAAATAATATCCATTCTTAATTTTTATTTTGTACCAACAATAATTGACTCAAGAGGGAGTAGTACCTGAATGCAGTTCCCTATTCCGCCTCTGTCTCAAATAAAGCCTTGCCAATACTTTTCAATACCTAAAATCTTGCATTGGTAGGTTGGGATAAGACAGAGCTCTTGTATGAACTAAAAGACTTTTATTTTTTGTTCTTGTTTTAACACAACAATATAGTATTGTGTACACAGCTATTAGTCAAAGATATCATGTGCTAAATATTTAATTATTTGAGTATATTATTATTTACATTTATAACCATGAGAAATAATTCTGTAGTATTAAGTACTTCAGTAAATTGGAGGTGTGCAAACGGTTTGATTTTCGAGCCGAGCCTAGCATACGAGCTCGAGAGTTCGCCAACTCAGAAAATCACGCTCGAGCCGAGCTTCCACATTTGCAGGCGATAACAAAGTTCCTGTTAATCACAGGAGAAGATGGTGATATCCCTACAACCGCGAGAGATGTTCAAAATTTTCTGCAGTTACAGAAATAATTTATAATGATTACACCACCATTGTAGACGACCAGGATTTTACAATGATCGCTTGAGTCAATTAATTATGATGTTTACACAACCCTGGAAGATCTTTTTGAATTTGCTGCGATTGTGGAAAAATTTGATTTTTCCGTTTGCTCAGGATTTTTTCCACAATTATTGCCGTAGACGATTATGATTTTTCTTGGCTTCGAGAACGGTCCAGTATTTGACTGCGATTACGGAAAACAATGATGATGTTTCTGACACTGTGGGAGACGATGATAATGTCACCGCAGTAGACATCCTGGGTTTTGCCGCGATCGCTGAAGGCTATGATAATGTTTCTGTGGCTGCAGGAGATGAACAGGATTTTTTCTGCGATCGTGGGAGACTGCGATGATGACGTAATGAAGTAATGATAAATGGACTGTAGCCTACATAATATTGATGATTACCAAATGTACTACTTTCTTAAATACTGTACATTGTAACATTAAATTGTACTTTGAAAAAAATAATTAAACAAACTAATTTATTGTATGTCCAAAATCCTCGGCTAAAAAACAACTTGAGGCTCGAACTTTTCCCTAAACGCTCGTGCTTGGAGCTCGGCTCAATGAAAAATCTCAGGCTCGCACACCGTTCTTGTAAATACAATAATTGGTGTAATATTCACGCTAATGTAATTATTAAATGTATGTTTTGTTAATAGATTTTTAATTACAAAAAATACGAGATAATTTGCTTGTGCTACTCTATACAATAGAAAAATACTTATTTAGTGAGACTGTAGTTAAAAAACATTACTTTCCATTTTATTTCTTAATGCTTATACAATTAAAAAAGTTTTCTTTTTTATTATGTTCCAAAGTTGCAAAGTCACTGCTTATTTACATGTTTAAGTTAGGAAAATACCACTGTAATATGAATATTATTGCAATAGCAATTAAATAGTTAGAGTTAACATTTTCAGATATGAAATTATTTAAGTATTAGACTAGTTAAATAATATAATTTAAATATTTAAATCTATTTTTATTTTTATCTATAAATAGCAAAATTATGCCTATTGTAAAAACAAAATGTTGCATGTTTTATTACTATTTTTAAATTAAATTTTTTTTAAATTATGAATTAAATGGTTTACAATTTAAGTCAGTTACCATTACAAATTTAAACTTCTTAAGCGTTTCTATAAAATAACATTCCTTGTATAGTTTTGTGTAAATGTTTATGTTGTACTTACAAAAAATAAAAGAACATAGTTCTGTTCATGATTATGTAAAATACCAACTCAGTAAATGTAAATTGTTGAAGTGTAGTTGTGTTTATTACAAAGTCTAGCCTCTAATTTTATTTTTACTAACACATTAATTTATTTTCAGTGCAAGGATACTACAATGGTATATTTCGCTACTTGTCCCAAAAGTCACCCATTCAGAGCAAAAAAGTACAGTAGTTTACGAGCGAATTGAAGCTGAGGGTGGAAAACAGCTATCGAACCCCAAAACTGAACTTTTGTGGAAGTTCTTTTCATCACGATGCAAACAATAATACTAAGCTTCTTGGTTTGATTTATTTTTTAATATTCCATACTGAGGTAATTTTTTTAAGTAGGTAGTCATTAGTTAGCATGGTTTTAAATTTATTCAAAATCAGGTGTTTAAACAACATTTCTCGTAATAAAAATACACATAAATTAGTGCTCCTTTCGAGCTAAACGGGATCTTCGTTTGTTCGGGACAGGACAAAGTTGATTTTGTATAGGAATAGTAGTGTTGATGGCAGGCAAAATGATATGCTATGACAGATTGTAATTCAACGATTTTCTAAAATTTCAGCTGTACATAAATGAGCTTTTTTTGTATACAGAGTGATGAAAAGTATTAGTTATGAAATTCTAAGTAGTAAACCATTACTACTACTGCTCTTTTGACAATTTTAATTTGCCTACTTTTGCCTAGTTTTCAAAATCGGAAAGAAATCATTTATCCAAACCCTTTCAATTTCGGATAATCGGTCTTTGACATAAAGAATATAGATATACTATTTTAACTTTGATTGATACTATTTAAATAAATTTTTACACGTATATTGTTGATTGTCACTGCTGATCGTCTCCCGGTCTCGGCAACAACGGGGATCAGCATTTAGGTTAATCGACGTTTTGGATGATCAGGCTTTCGATAATCAATGCTCCACTGAATAACGGAAAACCGCTGGAAGTTTAATAGTTTTTTACAACCTTCAATATTGTCTTAGTGATCATCAACATCGGTAAATTAATTGCTAAAACAATTTACAAAAATGCAAAAAAATCAAGTTAAACATTTATAACAATCTTCAGATTATTAAAAATTCAGAAATATTGGTGAAGTTTTTATTTCAAATTTATAAATAACAAAACCTTGTATTTTAACAAAATTTAATTACATTGTCTAAATAAATGTAATTGATGGGCTTTAATTTTAGGGGAAAAAGGTATTAACAAAATGAAAATACATTACATTAAAGTATAAATTTAATCTACAATACTACATTTTGACTGGTTTGATTTCTCGTATAGAGATTACATAGGTATATTAACAAACTTATTTCTACGCTCGTAATCTTACAACCCGAACAAAAGTCTTAAGCCGAAAGCTCGGTTGAGAGCGTTGACGAAACATGTCATCAATCTCAATCAACCTCTTGACGAACCTAAATACTTAATTCACTGAATTCAATAACACTTAACAATAATACTCTTTGAGCCGCAATCGATCGATTGCACAGACTATATACAAGGCACGACAGCGCCGGCGGACGGATATCTACGATAAATAACTACAAGAATTAACCTTGGTTAGGTCAAAGGTACTTGGCAAGAATATGTACAGGATCAGACAAAACTGGGAGCGACTTACGATCGCAAATGCTGCGAATAAATAGTTTGTTACTAGGGTACACATAACAGTATGTATTGAACGTGCTACAATTCAGTGTAATAAATGTTCCATACGTTAATGGTCGGTTATAAATACGACTTAAATATTTTGTGATAAATGTAATGATGTATAAATAAAATAATAGATGGTATTTGTTCCTCCATCAGGTAAAGAGTAAACTTTACTTCATAAAGATGGTGAAATATTTTTAAGTGTTCGATTAGCTGTAATTGATCTTGGAAATTTCTTTAAACACTATTTGTTAACTTTTATTGCCAGTTACGTACCAAAAAAGTTTTAGTCATGTAAAAAATAATTTTTTAAATATTTAAAAGCTTGAGAATTATTCTAATTCATGAAAAATATACGTTCTCCTTTAATTGAACACCAGTTAGTTATGAACTAAATAAGTATGAGAAATTGTACTTATTACAATAAGTAAAATAAATTATAAGTATTGCCAAAATCTTGAACTGAAAACTAGGTTTCAAACATTTTACTGCCCTAAAATATTGAGTTCTCAACTTGTTTTATAGCAAGCCATTCATTTTTAAAGCAATTAACTAATTTTGTGTTATTTCAGAATACATATACAAAATACCTTAGATATTTAATACTCTTAACAGAACACACTTTAAAAATAAAAATCTTGTAGTCTAATATTAATAAATTTGCTATCACATAAATTTTGTGAGTATTGGGTACAGTTTAAAATATTGTTATCTTTTATTTAATTTTAATTCATAAAATAATCTTGAATAATGGTTTCTTTGTAAAACCTTGGTTTGGAAAATCCTCACGGTTTCTTCATAAAACTTGGTTCGGAAAAATTCTCACAAAGTAATTCTAGTTTTATCACATTCAATTAGATTCACAGCTGAAGAGAAAATGGCAAGAACTATACAATACCTAAGCTAAGCATAAAGTATCGTACTTTCAGACTTAACTTTGGCTCATAATGAAAAGTTTGTATAGCACCTAAAATGTACAGCTTTTCACATCTTAACACTATTTCGATAAAAGTCTTATTGCAGCTTCTGCAGCTTCTTCTGGCTGGCTCTGTAGGCTTGGTTGTAGAAGTCGAGGAAGAGGACGAAGAATATTGTGGAGTGGACGAGTAGAAACGCAGCGACTAACTTGGGGTAGCCACAGTCGAAGATGAGCACTTGAGCCGAATGGATGAACACTAGGGTGAATTGAGCCTGTGGAAAAGTATCATCTGTTAGTACAATGGTTGGTAAATATGTTTAAGCCACGTTTACACAAAGCCAGTTGGCAAACAGATTATACGCCTCAGGTAACTTGAAATGCAATAGCCAGGTTGCCTGCTTGGTGGCCTCGTGTATATGTGGCTTTAAGGACACATTAATCTTTTGAGTTCCTGGAAGTATTTATTGATAATCATGTCTATTACGATAACGATTTCCTCCCTCTATAACAATTAAATACAGTATTTTATTGGTGAGTGAAGATCATGTCAATTAGTATGACGTTTGGAATGATGAGGGTAAGGCTTCCATCAACACTGAGAGTCACACTACTAGACGCTAGTGGTAATAAATGATTCCAACAGTAATTAATTGTTGAAACAACTGCGGAAAATAACAAAAGCGATGGTGGTGGGGGAATGGTTCTTGTGTGCATTCTGATCGCCTCTCTAATTGACACACTAAAAACTCACTATCATGTGAAATAAAAATATTGTTTACTGTATGTAGTGATAATAAATAAATTTATTTAATTTCATTGTGAAACAGCTAATCTTTGGTTTGGTTTTGGTATCAATAATCTTATCTAACTGACAAAAACATAGGTCCGATCAATCAAATCGGTGGTGTCAACTTTGCCACAGATGTTAACTTTCAATCTAATTTTTGATATGTATTTACTTGCAACAGCTGTTAGTGGATTGTAAAATGTTTTGTTTTTGTTTTCTGTTATGTTTTACATGGTTTTACCTCAAGTTTAATATTTTTTTCAGTGAATCATTCTCAATATATTTTGTGTTCATATGGCCTTCTGTCTTCTGTATGTCCTATGGCCTACCTCAACTTCTTCATGGTAAGCCAGCTACTATCCTCCTTATTCTACAATTCAAAATCCTGGCCTAGAACCTTTCCTTGAACAAAACTAATCTTATTTAGATAAAACATCGCTAAAAACCAATGAACCTTTATTAGTTAACATATACATTGAGTAAAGGGGTGTCCAGTTTCCTTCCATTAAAATCAACTGACTTTCTTCATCTTCCGATTATTAAATCAACTCAACACTGTAAAAACTACCCAGCTACCCATGTATTGAGGTGGTATGCTTAATTGCTTATTCACCTCGATTAATATCATAGACAAAAAGAATTAAATATTATAGACCGTCAGCCGTGCTGCGGTTACCATAGGTTCTGGTGCACACCGCTGGGAGCGCCATGTAGTTACGGCGTACACGCTACGTAACTACACGGCACTCCCAGCGGTGTGCGCCAGAACTTATGGTAACCGCAGCACGGCTGACGGTCTATATTTAGTTCTTTTTGTCTATGTTAATATCCAGACTAAGAAACACCTAATCTTGGTATCGAAGCTACACCGATCATCTCAATGCATTCTATCCTTAACTACCATTAAAATCCAGCATAAAATAAACCTGGTTGATATTGTCTCAAAAATAATAATGACGTTTACAATTAAATAAAAATACAAGTACTCACAAGTTGGAGGGTGGTGAGATGTTTTTTCCACCAGAGGTACTTCTGGTACTGAGGTCCGAGAGCAGACATCATGTAGTAGAAGTACATGATCACGTGGACCAGGTTGTTGACCAGGTTAGAGAAGGTTCCGTGACCACCTGCGAATGTCAAACAGTTCTCATTTTGTATCGCAGTGTAAAATATTAGTGATGTATAATAGTCATCAAATTACCAGTTTGAGGTAAACCTCCTTAGAATTTAGCTACTTAATTTTGCACATATCTTTTGTAAAATTATATAGGGTGGAAAATAGTCCCGGGACAGTTAAATATTTAAAAACATACGGTAATGAAGAAAGTGCTCCAAAACTTGGTAAAAATTTTTTGGGCATTAAACTCATTTTAACACATTATTCAATGATGTGCTACCTCCTCAGAGACTTTAGCTAGGAGTCAGAAGAAAGTCTTAAATAAAAGCATAGGTAGATATGCACATCAAATTAAAGGTCTTTGTTAGTTAAATACAATGCCGCAAACCCGAACTCAATCAGACCACCGAGTCGAAAATGCAATTTAAAGCTGCATATAATTTGCATTGTTATACGCATACCTTCTCAGGGAAGAGCCTAGAAGTCGGAAGAAAATCATAAACGTATGCACATAAAATTAAAGGTATTTATTAGTAGAATACAATACCGTACCGCAAATTTGAGCTCAACAGAACTACTATGAGTAAAAAATGGCAGCCACTCAAATATTCAAAATATGGCAGATTCAAGAAATCTTTACCACAATTCCGGTACTTCTCTTTCGGAAAGATAAAAATATTGGCATAAATAGGTACAAATCACATTAAATAGGTTACAGTTCCGTTCCGGCACCTCATTTGTTACAAATCGAGCACTGTATACAGGGTGTTTCGGTAAAGCGTAGCGGGCTATGCAGATTCAGATTCTACATGCAAAAACAGGTCGAAAATATAGAATAACATGTTTTTATTTCGGCTTTGTTTAGCCGTAATCCGCCATTTTGTATTTTGTTGAAAATAATTAATATTTCAAAAACCCCTAGAGATATTTTTATGAAACTTTGTATAAACTTTAAGGCATTACCTAGGCACCTTGTAGGCATTAACATTCTCCGAAAATATCTTTGATGAGGCTCATCAAATTTCAAAATGGTGGTCAATTAAAATTTTGTTTTAATGGCTTTTTTTAATTGAATTTTACTTTTAAAATTTTAAATGGCCGCCATTTTGAAATTTGATGAGCCTGATCAAAGATATTTTTGGAGAATGTTTATACCTGTAGCCTAAAAGTTTATACCAAGTTTCATAAAAATATCTCCAAGAGTTTTTAAATTATTTATTATTTTCAAAAAAATACAAAATGGCGGATTACGGCTAAACTAAGCCGAAATCGAAACAAAGTTATTCTATATTTTCAACTTATTTTTGCATGTAGAATCTGAATCTGCACAGCCTGCTACGCTTTACCGAAACGCCCTGTATATATCTGTCATGAAGAAGTATGACTTCACTACAGTCAAGTTTCTTTGTTAAAGATTCCCTAATAAATGGCCTAAAATTGAAAATCAGGAATGGGTAAAAAACTATATGTCAAATCAATTTTGTCGGACAAGATTATTAATTATAGGCATATTATTATACTTGGTATGACTTTCTGTCATTTCAACTATACCCCACAAAAATATCTACAATGACTAATCAAAAGTATCTTACTTTTTTTACACATGCCAATTACGCTTCCACGTCTATCTACTATTGAAATCTCGCAGGGGAGCGAGCTGGCATGGTGGTTAGAGCGCGGGACTTCGGTCCCTGAGGTCCCGGGTTCGATCCCCACCAAGTCACCAATGGATTTTATCTAAGTGATAATGCCGCAACCCCTAGGTCTAGCCTGAAGTAATGTGAAAAACAATCCCAGGCTCGTGCCTAGCGTCCTTAGGAAAAAAAAAACAAACTATTGAAATCTGCAACTTTTACCTGCGAGAAACTTGACGCAGACCCAAGTCTCGATGGGTGTGAGCGAGTGATGGTACAGATGCAACAGACTTATCTGGTTGTCTTTCTTCCGCATAACGAAGAATATCTGAAACACCCCATTGTCAGATACTCTATCACTTTAGTTGATAATGAAACAAATATAAATATACAAAATATAATACGGAATTCAAAACTAGAGTACAAAACAGTTCAGAAAGACGTTATTTTTTGGTGTATAAACATGTTTAGAAACGCTAGTTATTCTAAACAATAAAATACCATTGACCATCACCAAACTGTAGCATACCCTTGACTTGGAACTATTGCTCCAGTCGATCTTTACACCTTAGAATACCAAAGAAAATATTTTTAGGTGTTTACATATAGGCAACAACCTAAAGATTGCATTAAGAATGTATTTTTACCAAAAAAGTAATGCCTTATGTCATTGTACAAAATTTGGATTTTATAACTAATAATAATACATAGATAATATTTAACCAGTACTTACCATCCAGAGAGTAATATTTTGTATATATTAATAATCTGGAAAACTATAAGTCCTGTAATATACTCATGATATTAACTTTTTATAACACTTTTTGCCAAAAATGTATTTAGATGAAAAATCTACATATTCTTTTTGAAAATTAAGAAACAAAACATTGATACTTATCAAAAAGATTAATCCAAAAAGCTGTTTTTCAATTAGAATTTAAAAACTCTAAGTCCAGCTTACATGCCTGAACAATCTTAACTACTTTTTCTATATGAAAAATGGATGACATGACAAAACCTCAGCTATCTACTAAAATGGATGACATGACAAAACCTCAGCTATCCACTAAAATGGATGACATGACAAAACCTCAGCTATCTACTAAAATGGATGACATGACAAAACCTCAACTATCCACTAAAATAGAATTGGATGCATTGAAAGCTTTCGTGCAACGTTTCCATGCAACTAAGGATGAATGAAGTTGCGGTTTAGTTATGAATAAAATGAATTAAGACCAATGAATCATCAGTTAGGCGAATCCTGAATGATCGTGGCAGCCGGTGATGATGATGGGATGCGGTGATCGAGTGATCGTAATCACTCGGTGACAAAACTTACCGTATCCACAAACTCTGTCAGTTTTGAGATGTAATACCACCAACAAAGACTAGCCATCTGCAAAATCAAAATTGTTATAAATTGTTCCAAGTTCCAATAGGTTGTATCACAGTTATCATGTGTAATAAAGTTTAAGAAAATGTTTATTGTTAAATATTTATTGCTTAAATTATTTAACGCAAATGTTCATGGTACAGTTTGCCAACTTTTACAAGAGGCTGAATAAACTTACTTTGTGGGACATTTACTTACCAAAATCTACAAGGAAGTCATCTGGGTAAATTTACCTTGAGATTTATTTAGTCGGAAAATCTAGTACTTGTTAGGATAAGTATTCGTTAATGTTACGTTTATGATATTTTTCTCTGAAACATGTCCCATTTGAACTTTTAAAATGGTAATGTACCTTTAGAAAGCAGAGAGTTAGTATAAGCACCAAAGTAAAAAATATTACGGAAGTGATAAAACATGTAACTATCAGAACAACATCAATCATTTTCTGTTAAAACGATAGTTTTTACGAGTTCCATTTAGTCTATGAGAAAAAAATTTAAACCAAACAATAACAAATAAAATTACTGTATATTCCTGGTTCCCAAACAAAACCTGTCACAAAATTAAATTTTCGTCTAGAAATCTTTGTGCAAGTATTCAATTTTTGGAACTTTTTTACCAATTGTGAATGATAGAACACTTACCCTAAGTGCAGTGGGGTTGTGGGAATAATCAACAGGTTGACACTTGTAACTGTAGTCTAGCAGCCATCCACTCATTAGGTGCTGGAACATGAGAAAATATTGTTGAATTAGGATTAGATTTTATGGTTATTTTTTAAGGGGACACATTCTATATTTTTTAAGGCAAAGTGAGTGAAGGATTCTGTTGAATGAATGAGATCATAGTTTTGTTACTCAGATCAGCTGTTTATTTATCCAATGATGTACAGCTGGGTCCAATTAACCATAAAGAAGATTCTAACTTTTCTTGCATCCTTAAAGCAGATGAGCACTATACTCACCACCCAGTTAGCATAGCTAATGCCATTCACTTTAAATAGTTCAAGGAGACTCCTTACCCTTAAAATCTGAAGCATATTTTGATGTGTGTGTTGATTATGATTGTGGGCATACTAAAATATCCCTCATCCCTACTCCCTAATTTATCTGATCTTAATAGTGATTCCTGTGAAAGAGGTTCTACAATAACTAAACAAGTTGATAAACTTTTTACTTGAAAGAATTCCAGCTATGTTGAAATGACTCACGTAGCAAGAATGACACTGCTGCAAGCCATACAGCTGTAACTATAATTGCTGCGGTTATGATCGTTGAAGTGAAAGATAAATAATATCAGTTGCAGCGTTACTGGTCATGCAAGCTAATCGTATACAATTCTATATAGGAACAAACAAATAGAATTTTATTATTTTATCTTTTAAAAATGATTTATAAGAATTAACATTTCGACCAAAAAAATAAATTTCTTTAAATTTTTTACTTATATATAGGATTAAGATGGCGCAGATTGTCAAAACAACTTTGACAGCAACAATGCTGTGAGAATTATAAATCAACTACTGTAGTAACTTATTTACCATGCTTTGCCTTAAGAACCTGACAAAAAGGTTATTTATAACTAATATAACATAAACAAATTTAAAAATAAACAGTTCTTCACAAATGATGTTGAGCAACACAAAAGCTTCTAGGAAGAAATATGTTTTAGCATTTGGAAATTCTTGGAACATATAAACTGTCATTAATTTCGCCCTTAACTTATTTACATTTCTTTATTTGAAATCCACACGGCACCTATCTCATATTTAAAGTACACTTATAATTAAATACCCTATTAAGAATGCAGATTTTACATTCAATCAGTTTTCACTCAGTTGATCATGTGGTGAAAAAATCAGCTGATGCAATAATAAATCAGCTGTCTAGACATCAGCTGATAGCTGAGTGAGTTGTTTCACTCTTTGCCATCACTCAATGTGGGTCATAGTGTCAGGGGAACAAGGAAGAGGTCTAAAGTTCAGAGTGTAACATAACCTCTGGCTCTGCGCCAATCTTTGACAGTTGTTGTCAGATCACATGTTTCTGTTATGACAACCGCCATGGTGATAAAAATATTAGACAATAAAAAAAAATATATAGGCTTATTAGGTTAAAATGTTTAACTTACTGTAAACATGAATATACATGTTTATTCATGTTTTACACCCCACCTAATCCAAAATATACAGTTAAATTTTTCTAGTTTCATAATTTTTGTGAAAGATTAGTCTATAGTGTGTTTTACAATAATCTAAACATATATTTTTTAATTACATTTTCTTAATGATGGATCTACTTTTGAGTTAAAAATCATAGAACATGATTTATAAAGATTGCTAGAGAATTACTGTTCATAAGAAAGGTAGCTTGTTAAGTATCTATTTTGTATTAATTTTATCTTTTATTGTTTGGGTTTCAAAATTACATTAATAAGTTGTACAATAAATTTATTTTGTTTGCAGATGCTTAGTATCTGTGTTTTATTGTAATAAGAAATTTTGACAAAAAAGTTTTATAATTTATTAGACTTAATATACTAACAGCTCTAGATAAATGGTTGAATTTCGAGCACCAATTGCATTTAGAAATTGCATAAACATTATTACGTAAATTTTATTCTTAATAAATAATGAATTACAGCATTGGCCGACTGAGCAGGATGTATCATAATTGCTGTTTCCAATTTGAAGGCGATTCCTTACGAGCCTAGTACAGTAGCTAGTAGACTATTGCAGCCGGCAAAACGACAAAGTATGAAAACTACAAAAGCAAATGTATTTGAAACAAAACCTCACATAGGGCCTAATAATGAATTATCACCACGTTAAACAGAACAATTCCAGAAGCAAAAAATAGTGGTAGAAGTAGACAATGATGGGTTGAATCGGACACTGAAAAGAATATAGTAAAAGCAAAGAATTGCAAAAAGGATCGATAGAAGACATGACGACAATGAATAGCTTTTACGAGGGAGTACGAGACAAACTAAGAGGAAAAAAGTAAAAAATCAACAACGAAGAAAAAGTTACAATAGGAGAAGTCGAAGAAGAAGCAAACAGATTTGAATGTTGGTAGTCAGGAAAGAAACTGGGAAGAAAAGGTTGATAAAAAAAAACGAAGTAAAAGAACTACAATAATTTATGAAGTAGATGGATACGAAGACTGAGAAAGGATTTTAGGGACGGATGAAGAGTTTGATAAAGAAAACTTCGAAGAAGAGCTGTCACAGAAGTATAAAAAGTAGAATCAACGAATTGCAGTAGTCAACGAATTTGTAACGACGGGAGACAGGAAAAAATTAACGAAAATGAAGAACTACAAGAGAAGGAGAATTAAAGAACAAGGAACAGACAATTCTTTCAGCTATATCTCGTTGGAAAAATCATATGACAAAATGTTAAACAGAAGGATCTAAAGACGTTTCTAGAATGCACAAGTAAGTACGCCTTGTCGGTTTCAGTTCAAGTCGTCTGTAATTGAGGATCCGGGCTTCCCAGTACTTTACCCTGAAGGTTCAAGGCTCTGAGGGGAATCATTGTCCTTTTATAAATCACCACGTCGCCTCACGGACGCGTCCTGGGAGATCCATGGCAAAGATTATGAGTTTACGTCTGCCATTTTAATGTCAAAAGTGGTAGTTTCACCCATAGTAAGTCGCTAACTACGAAGCTAGAAAGAAAAAAAGTTGTGTTGAAATTAATTTATAAATTGCGAAAAACAATGTAGACCACATCAAGGGTACTTAAACATTACGTTTTGGATGGACATTTTAAACTCGTAGCAAATTAAATAAACATATCCTACTCAGAAAATTATTTTAAAAACTAGTAGGGAGATTTGGAGTGGAGCGAAAAAACACAATTAGCCAATTAAATATTTATTTAGTTACATCAAAGATTCACGAACATTTGCACCTTTTTCTAGTAAATTACAAAAATTTGTATATTTTCGAATTGCTTCACCACTATATATAACTAAATGTACATTCAAATGACCATTTTACTGGGACCTTTTAGAATGTTAAGAATAACTGCGTATTTAACTTTTTGAAATACTTAAGGATGGTATTTCACTTGCCCGATAAAAAAAGACCACACCAGTAAACGATATGCTAAACATGCAGAAAGAACCCCAATGGGGGTCTATATACATTAAATATAACATGGCAAAATTACTTGCGGAAATACCATTAGTTGTTATAACAGCTAATGTTTACAGTACTTAATTGTCTTATGATTTCACGGTGTTTTTGGTTACTACTGTTATTGCAGCTATCTTAAAAATCGGAGACTCCTTTTAATAAACGGTTAAACATATCATCGAAATTCTACCTAAATAAATTATGGCCACAATTAACGTTCACTGTCAAACTATATGACATCAGTTTCACATTGCAACTGGGCGAGGTGTAGTCTAGAGGTTAGCATTAGGTAAGACTAATTCTAGTTTTATGTTCGCAGCATTCGCAGTACATTTAACTTGTCTATCAAACGATTGCTTGCCCCTAATAACACTTTAATATTGTTACAGGAGCATTCATTCTTATCTTGTGACTGCGAAACCCAGAGCATGGGAAATTGTAGAGCTTTTAGAAACAGCTGTATCTACTAATTACTATAACCTTTCGTCCAGCAGAATCAGCAAGTAGAAGGGAATTTGTAAGTATAATTAGTGAGAAGGTTAGTCAAGGTATTTAATGGATTTAGGTTTAACAATCGAGATTTATTCCAAACAAGCTTAGACGATCTCTTATTACTTTACTAAATACAGTTGAATTATGAGTAAGTATTCTAATCTGAACATGAATGCATAATGTTGTGTAGTTTTGTAATTGGCTAGGATCAGCTGTTTGGAGAATGCATTATTGCTGAATAAAATCAGCTGTTTGTTAAAAACGTAGTTTATTTAAAACCTGTTTATTAATAATCAAGGACTGCCAGATTCAAGTTAAAGCAAAATTGAGCTAATATCTTTATCTTAAAAACGTTTTCTATTTGTAAATAAGATTTTGAACATTTCTAAAATTCTCTGCTACAATTCTTCTTCTTTAGTGGGATGATTACTTATATCAAATCCGATGGTTTTTTTAACAAGATGCAAAATTAACAGAAATTAAAACACCAACGGTATATATTATTGTTAACAAAATTGTCAACGCCAAAAAAGTAATAGGAAACTCGGTCCTTAAAATATTGTTCTATTTTGAATATACATATTCAAAAATTAAGATGAATTATATAGAGTTGTTGACATAGAACATATTCAAAATAAAGTTTTAAGCATACTGTAGTTACTGACGTTCTAGAGGGCTAGGTAGTATTCTATGGTATGTATGTGACTGAAGAATCCCGGGAAACTTATAACAACGAGACATAAAAATACTTTGAAACATTTTTTCGATTAGATATAGTAAATTGTGACTTTACCGCCAAGTCGTCATGACTCACGTAATGTGTAGGACGGAGAAAGACCAAGGTTATGAGTGGGAGAGAGAGAGAGCGAGAGAAGTGACGAAAACAAGTAATTCACGGGCATTACAGGTTACATTAGTTACGTAAGGCTATCTATTACATTACTCGACTAGTTAGGTATTACTATTAGCATACTTGGTCGTCACGACAACCAAGCAACTAGCTGCCAACACGTGGCTGTGACCCTGGAGATTGGTGTGAAAAATCATGTTTTGACGGGTAATTGTCATTGCTGATGTTTTCTGGGAAATGTGTCTTTTTGTGTTAAAAAGTATGGTTTTTATTTTGAGAGGAAACTAAGATACACTTTTGTTAAACCGAGCACACCTGGGGATTACTGGTATATCCATCACACTAGGTTAGGTTAGGTTAGGTTATTTGTACATTAAAGAATACTATTATGTACTTCCATTTAAAATATTCAGTTACTGAGCAAACCTAACCTACTTGGTGTAGTTTGTTTGAGTAGCGAAACAAAGATAATGTTGAGGGTATGTACTATTGACGACAGGGGAATGGCACTGTATCGTAGATAGTTTAGGAAAATGTGAACATTTTAAGTAAATGACTCCTGTATAAAACAAATAACAAATGGTAAATGGTACAAAACGATTTGGTAAACACAAATACCACTAGTGTTCTGAATGAGGGGGGAGGGGTTAGATTTAGCTGGTATAGTTGTAGAGTGCAGAGCTACGGTCCCAAAGAGCCCCGGTTCAAACCCATGTATTTGAAATTTTTATACATTTTATTGTGCCAATTTTGATTTATTGTTCGATTGTTAACTGACATGTCTGATTACAGTAGGTAATTGTAAACCTTCTCAGCACTTAATTGAGATTCTGTTCGTTAATTAAATATCTTGATGCATAAAAAAGATTCTACAGCTTAATCAACAATAGTTATACACAAGCTGATTTAAAAACCTGCTAACTGTGTGCATTAGCCTTTATATAGTTATTTTATTATTTCATATTGTTTATTATTTTATTTCCTTACTCACTGTTGTTGATTTAATACGACATTAAACATATTCACTGTGTTTTATAACATGTATAGTTTGAAAACACGCAACTACAGTAGGTAAGAACAAGACCCGCGGGGACTCATGCAAGTTATCGTGTAAGCACTAAAACTAAAACAGGAACTGACATCATTCCACGTGTGGAATAGTGAATAGTTTACCTAATGGAATACCATGGGAGGTGTAGTGGCGAGACCTCCTAGATAGCCAAGTAGTGAGTGGCAAAATCATGCAAAAGCAAGGGGTTGACGTAAAATTGGACAGCACAGTAAAACAAGATCATGGAAGATGAAACAATCGTATTATGAATTCTTGCTTGACTCAGATAAAAAGCCCAAGGTACAACAATAGATGAACAAATTATTGGATTCATTAAATTATTGGAGTAAAAACAAAATCATGGAAGATAAACCAATATATGCATTACGGGCTCGTAGATATCTTAGGGCCTACTGGTAAAGGAGCTATGGAAGATATTAAAATTAATTATGAATCTTTTGATCCTTTAGTAGTAAATTGCATTTTTAAAGGTTTAACAACGGGATTATGAATTCCTGGATGCCTAAGCGATAACAAAACCCATGGAAGATACACAAATGGATTATAATTCTTGGATACCTCAGTAGTATCAGCACCATGGAATATACAATAATGGATTATTCAATCTTGGATACCTCCGCTTTCACAAAACCCATGGCTACATAAGGACTAATGGACTCTTGGATACCTAAATAATAAAAATACCATGGACTATACAATAAATTACCATATTCCTGAATACCTACGTAGTGATAAGACCATGGTAAATACAAGAATGGTTAATGAATTCTTGGGTACCTCAGTAAAGAAACAATGAAGGATACAACAGACAATGAATTCCTGAATACATCAACAATACTCTCTGCTGCAGTTAAGTCTTACGGAAGCTGTTAAAGGTGTAATAACTCCAAGATATCCATATCAGTTAAGGTCAACACCAGTTCACATTGGAGCCCCTCTCCCAGTACGGTGCAGGACTAAATCAACAATTCAAGGACTGTTGTGAACAGGCCGGAAGGTTTTAGACGCTAGTTTACCAATGCATGTGAGAGTTGAAAATGTGTTAATGACCTAGAGAAGCAGTGTATTATTTTTGGATTGGGCCTCTTTTGGTTTAGTAATGTAATTATAACAAGGTTTACTGTACTAAACTGTCTAATACTGTTCTGTGGTATAAATACTACAGAACACAGCACTTCAATAGGTTCTGTTAAATTTAAAATTGTAGCCTTTTCAACAAAATAAAATTGAAGTGTTTTATCATTTATAAAAGTTGACCTTATGTCAATAGGTACTAAATTAACAATGTAAAATAGGGATGAATCCTATTTTACATAGAAAAGGAATAAATTATGACAATAATAATTTGCTGTATAAAAGTCATTGTACCTTCTTGATTAGTGGATATATTATAAATTATATACTGATCAATTTCAACCTTAGGTTTTAAGTGTCTTTATTTATAGCCTTATTCTGTTTTCAAAATTCTTTTAATAACAAATGTTGTTATATATGTTTAAGGAAATGTCTTATTCACAGATACAATCAAAATGTGTGAATTTTAAAATGGTATAAACAGTTCTCTTATTTATTTGTTTTGACCTATAAATATCAGTTTTCTTGCAGTATCCGAAGTGGGTCTACCATTTGACCAACATGCCACTCGCTCGACATCTCACTTGCTCGACATGTCACTTGACCGACATTTTAAATTAAACAAATACGAGGAACCATTTAGCCGACAAAAATGCTAAGTTAAATTTTAGACTTTCCTGAAAACACTATCAAACTGTAATACGGGAGTAAAGTGTGGCCACTCAGAGAAGAATACGGTAATGAAGGTTTTGGAGATCCGATAAATAAAAGATGGAGTGGCTAACCAGCGATAATGAAGGATACAATTAAGAGAGCATGTAGAGCATGACTCCGTCGCAACAGCTTGCGTCAGCATTGCTTCATGCTGCGCCCTAGCGGACATCAACGTAAACTATGCTGATTGCATCTCATTTGTAGAATTTATGCTGACCTTTGGTAAATATGTATCCAAACGCTGTAAAAGTTAACTTTTGGACTAGATCAGCTGTGACAAAACGGTTGGTTTCAGTTTTGTCCGAAGGCTATGTCTGTTGTTGGATTTTCCAAGCATTTTTGCACTTTAGGGAATGAGCTTATGGGGTTTATTTTGTTATGTAGCTGTTAAGTTAGGGATCTGATTCATCTCAACAATCTGATTATTTTTCATTTTGTTTTTTTGTCCGATTCCATTTAAATAAACACCATAACAATTATTATAGCATAAAATAGCTTTTGAGTTATTAACCTATGTGTGAGGATTTATTTTTGAGCTTAGTCAACAAATCAAGCCGATAACTCATAAACTGAAATATATTCAACTATTTGTTCCAAGGTGTTTCTGTTTAAATATGAGTTTATAGCTTTATAATGCAGGGATTTACGAAATAAGTTTTATAGTGGAGTGTTTAGCAACGCATACTCATACAACAACATACATTTTTTACAAAATAACGCCCAAACTAAAAGGGACAATATTTGTACTATTGTTTACAACTTCAGACTCCGAAGGACTCTCGGTTTTCCTGTACAAGCCCACTATTGGTCATCGGTCATCCGTCTTTTGAACCCAAGGTTGAGAGGCCAAAGGACGCCTCGAGGCTACGTTTCGGCAGCTTCCCCTGAAGATCAAGGACGAGACACGCACTTAATGACTAAAATGGAGAAATTGAACTTCTGTTGATATATGTCCATCAAATCCTTTGCAGAGTTCTCCAAAAGACAATTTTGGGTTTGGGTTTGTTGATAGGCTAGTAGCGTCTCGTACTTTGGTGCGAGAGGGAATGGTTTGATTCATGGCATATCCAAAAACAGATCGATGGGTTTGGATCTTCTTCGCTCAAAAAGAGTTTTTATCATCATTATCATTGTGATTAGGAGACACCGTCTTGGTGCGTATTTTACCCCAAATATGAGTGAAGGATGAGTGTAGAATGGTGTGAGATGATCTGTGTAGCTTTGTCACTGACTAAGATCAGCTGTTTCACGACCATTAATTTAAATCCCAATGACCAAAAACAGCTGGGTCCAGTTTCGAACCATAAAAAAGCTACTGACTTTTCTCAAAATCAAACCTACCCAGCCAGTCACAATCATTCGTTAGTGGTCTCTTCAATAAAAAGGCCACTGGCGTAGATGTAAAAAAGTGTTATAGAAACTAAACTGTAGCTTGTGTCTTTAACACATATGATTTGAATAGCGATTTTGTGGCATTTAAAATTTGATAAATGACATAAACAATTATCATTGTGCAATTTCAGATATTTCTCAAAAAAAGCAAAGCATGGCCTGTACATATTTTCAACTCTGTCATTTCATAGCCTTAGAGCCAACCAGAAAGCTCTGTCGCAACTCTACGCTTTGATTTACAACCGTTGATTGTAGAATCGTCGTCAATAACTTTTATTGCAAAACTCGTTTCATACGTTTCATTGCACTAAGTCATTGGATTGTTTTAGACATTGACAATTCCAACGCTTCCAAACAGGAAAAGGAACTATTGGAGCACTGGGGCTAAAATAAGAAACAAACTGACGAAAAATAACTTGAATCTTAGCTCAAGCTATATAAATTTCAATTTTCAACTACAGTAAAATTTCATGATTGATTAGTTTTGCAGGTTTTCTGACAACAATTACAACAAAAGCACAATAAAAACTTGAAACATTGCACCATCTACATTTTGTTTGTCGGTTAACAATTTTTGTTCGCAATGAGATTTCACCATTGATGATTTTTTTAGAGGTTGGCAGCCTCTTTTAACTTTGCATTTGCCCCTTGATTTTCATATAGTCAAAACTTTGTGTTAAGGAATAGTTATTCTATGACGTTTTCGTATCACCGATCTGATCCAGGCCTAAGGTGAGAAAGTACAAATGTCAAGGTTTATTAATACGCCAGGCGTAATCGAAAATTCAAACGAGATGTCAGATACAAAAAACTTCGTTGCAACCCGTTTTACCTATTTGTTATTGCAAAAGTCCGCGAACATTTCTTAAAACTATTTACTGCTGTACACAATAAACAAATACATTTCGGTTAGCGAAACCCCATATTCATTTGCGGAAATACTTTCACTTTAATACACTACTAAATAAAAATTTCAACTAGGTAATACGCTAGAGTTAATCCACACTGCAATGAAAGCTTAGGGGGAACGGTCTAAACCGTTCACCTCAGCTCGAACCCCAGACCCAGTGCACCTGCTGATGGCGCAACCGTTGCATCACCGTCCACTTTCTCCCAGCCAAGGTCGCCTGAAGGTCATGGACCCTATTGATACCGTGTGATCTCTTAGTTACGTGATAACGCGGGTCTTTGTCTGGCTGCCACATGACTATCAACATCAGCTGATCCACTACATCAGCTGTTGAGTGAAGATGCGTCCAAATATCTCGAGTATTTATGATACAAGAGAAGAAAGATGTGCAGCGTCAGGTGTGCGTTTGATGTGATTTGAGTGTTGGATGTGTCCTTGTAGAGGTGGTTTGGGCGGGAATGATTGAAGATGGGGTACAAGTATATGCTTCAGGTATGACAGACTGATGGAGGAGTTTTTGAATTGCTTCCAAATGTTTGTTCTGTTAAAACAAGTTAAGGCACAAGTGTATTCAGCGACTGCATGATTATGATTATGGATTTACTTAGGGTGTTTTGGGTTCGTTGAATGTTAGTTACTAAACCTGTAAACCTCTTGAGCTATTGACCATATGATAACTATTGAGAAGGAAACTAATATAAATAGAGAGTTGAAGACAACATTGACTGGACTCATAAATAGACTGTTTGATGGTCCGAAACTAGACTCAGATATTCCTGACCATCGGACTGTAAATGCTCCTGGACTTAAGCAGCTGATCTTAGTCGGCATCAAAGCTACACATGTAATCACACTTTATTCTACACTCATTTTTCACTCATGTTTGGGTAAAAATACGCTTCTAAGGTGGTGTCCCATCTCAATAGGCAATACAATCAGTTTTGTACCACATACTTTGGAGACGTTAGGTGTGTCAAGCATTGTGGTTAATATTGAGCTTCTTCTCTACCATCGTAGCATATTGGTTGTTTTTCATCATTGTAAAACTCAAAAAGCGGTCAATTATTTTGTAAACAGCCTAAGAAATTAAAGACTATTCTCTTGTATGACTCATTTAAGGACTCACCTCCCAAAGCATGACGAGGCTGAAGACAACTTGGGCGGCGTTGTAGATGACGAGGATGCCGTTGAGCTTGAAGGGTTTACGATTGGCCATGACCCTGGGGCCTAGGAAGATGACGACGTAGAGGTATACAGCCACCATCGCCACTGTAGGGATGGGCGAAGACATCAGCGGCCAGTCATTCACCCGCGGGTCTGCAAAGACAAGAGGTTATGGCGTGGAGTTTGTCAAGAGGAAATTCCTATTTGGGAAGTAGTGGATAGCTAGCTTTAGGTGGACGTAGTTCAAAAATTTGCACAATGATTCGTTGTGACAGTAGAGAGAAAATGTGTGAAAGAGGGAGATAACATTTTGCTAAGAAAAGGCTGAAGAGGGCATATTAGGAGTCAGTTCACTTGTAGGAAGTACCCAAAGATTCGTGGGAACAGGCAAAACATTTCGAAGAAGAAAGGAAACGGGGGTTTCAACAAATACTGAATAGTTAGAAGAACATAGTTAATGGTAAACCCACATCAATAAAAGGAAGTGTTAATTTGTTGTAAAGAAGAAAGTTATGCTAGATGAAATATTAGTGAAATTGTATTGAATTGAAGGGGGTTCTGAATAAAAAGAGGACATCTATGGTCATAATGTAACATGTCTGCAAAACATTCTAGGTGAGAGCATGATGATGAAGTGGTGGATATACTGGAAAAGGAAGTATCAAATACTATTTAGGTGACATGTTTTCAATTTGCTCAGGAACCTATATACAGGTAAAGATATAATACTAGGATACTAGGAGCATGAGGGACATGAGTTCAAAATAAAATAAAAGTAATGGAAGAAATTGCTGAAAGTTTCGATCTTTCATGGGATCATCAGAAATTTACCGTTTTCTACGGGAACAGGCAGTTTTAGTATGTGGTTATGGTGGTTGAAAATGGACTGTGTAGTGAAAAAATTACTTATTTTGAGGGAGTTAGTAGCTTACTCTTGGATGAAATATTCTCAGATATTAATAGTCACATTAGCAGGCAAAACGAAAGAAAATAAGGTAAAGCAAATAAGAAAATTGCGTAGCCATAAAAACTTAATGACAATTTAAGTGTCATAAGGATTCAATCGTTAAATCTGAGGTATGGTCAAACATTTGTGAATATTTCTGGGAAGCTATAATTGAAAACATAATGCTCACCGTGGAATTCAGCATCTTCTTGGTGTTTTGTCACGAGTTTATTTATCCATTATGTGTTCAGTGTTGAGAGCTTTAAAACAAATAGGTATATCAGCATAGCTCTGTGCATATTTAAACCTATTAGATATATCGAAAAGTTGTGAACCTGTGTAGCTAACTAGTGATAGGATATCTTCACAAACCCCCAAAATATTAACACAACTTCATTGAATGAACTGAACTTTAAACAATATTAATTCATTGATTTACTTTATCTCTAACCTCAACAATTACTTTTGAACAAAAAATCGTGTCAACTAGTTATTTATAGGTTTTTATTACATTTTCAATATTGTATTTATTTACCACTTATCGAGTCCATGAGGTTGACGTATCTGTCAACAGCCATCTTGACAAGGCCAGCCATCTTGAGGTGTCTGGGAGAGGCGGTGTCGTGGTGAAAATTACAAAACACCACCGCAAGGGCGTGCTTCCTCAGTCTGGAACACCAAAGTGTCAATCAATATACAAGTTGTATACAAAATATGACGAACCAAAGAGCATCACATAGATTTTTAGCAATCAATGATTCTTAAATCAACCAAATAATGTAAAATGTTTTGTTGTTTTCTGTGTTGTTTGTCCTGTGTTTTTTTGATGAAGGAAACTCAAAATATATATTTTTTTTACGTTCAAACTCATTAAACGTCTGTGGATGTCATATTCATGGGGATACAACGTGACCCTTTTGTGTGACCCAAATTACGAGGTGCCAACCACTGCAATCGCAAAAGTACAAGTTCAACTACGAACTACGATCGCAAACGAGCAGTTGGTAAAGCTACGCAGCAGATTGGCAGCTTGAATTCTGTCATCTATATTTGTTACATCATTGACATTGTATTACCGTATGTAAATATTTATTTTAACAACCTAACCTCAATGTAAAATATTAAGTATTTTCTCAACAGATCCAGCTATCACCCTAAATTTGTGTCTCCCATATTATTGAAACCCTTAAAATCATGGTTCAATGTAAATATAAAAAAACAATAATTTTAACGCACCTAACAACCAATGTTTCAAAAACACACTTTCCGTAACACAAACGTCTTTGATGGAAGTTAAAGTATTGGTATTGGTGATGTTATACGGATATAACGTCTTTCAACGTATATCGGCATATACTACATGACGGCAAATATTTTCCAAAGTTGATACAAATGAGCGATTTCGGCCAGTCTCACAGATCACAAGGCTCAGACCTTAAATAATCTAGATATTTCTAAAAATTATTGAAGTCTAATTTTATTATATCCACTAAAACAACGTGATTAATTAAACAACGCAGCAAAAAGTATGCACTATACGAAACATTGTAATTTATTGCTACAAAAGACGACCCGACGTGGAGCAATGTTGATTAATGCACGCGGTAATTGAAAAGTCAAGTAAGCAAGTGGTTAATTATACGGGCGAGTGTAGACAATAATTAACACAGGCTACAGGAGCGCGTGCATTAGAGTACAATGGTACATTAACATACGAGACCCTCTAGAAGACCAGGACCAATGACAAATAGCTGTGACATGAGAGTCTTGTCTCGGCTACTGGTGGGTGAGATTAATGGTTGTCAACTGTAGAACTCGCAGTTCATTATGATTGATTGTTCGCGAAACCGATTTTCAAGTTAGTATTGGTCCAGTTTTAGTTTTTAATCAAATGTGATTAATTTTTAACCTCTCAACAATGATGGCTATGACGACCGTGATTCCTTTTGTACCCTTCTTGTGAACGACTGAAACTTTTTTGCTAGATTGGGTTGATGTCTACTATTTACAGGAGTGCAGGACCGAGTGCCTATTGCCTAAAAACTTTGACGAGGGTAATTTTTCATTTTACAGCCTGAGGCTTGGCGGTGCGAGTGCCAGCCAGATATCAGTGACCGGTTCCACGGTGCGGCTGGTACGAGGGTGGAAAGATCAACCAAGGGGGCAGGAAGAGCAAAACTTGTTTGAGGGATGAAATGAAACAATCATAACCTAACCTAACCTAACCAAACTTGCTGATTATGCAAACAATTGAAGGAAGGTTTACTAGTTGAATCGATATTAGGGTAGCCCAGTTAATAAACTGTCTCAGTCTCCGTTACATCCTGCTCAATACACCCACTTCCACTAATACCTCTCCCCTGAATCACTCTTACGTTCCGTGGAGTCAAACGGCACTCGGACTCGGGCCTACCTGACGGTTTTGACAGTTTATGACCCCCACAGCAAAGAATAGAACGGCATTCGCTCCGTTTCCTAACTGTAACATTAAGCAATAGAACGGTCATTTTATAAACTAAAGCAAATCTATATCCGGAATAGTAAACTGTTACATTACCCTTAGTTGGTATTAATACCGTTATAGATCACTAACATATTTTGTACCACAGTCAAGAAATTCGAAAGATAAAAAAACAAGAGCATAGTCCCTGGAATCAAAATAAGTTTCTAGAACACGATTTTACACCCTCGAAACAATTCAATAAACAATTTCAAAGTAACTAATTTTCGAGATCAAACAAGTTCCCTCAACATGTCCTTGGTTTGGGTATTCGCAATGCCTATAAACCAAAGCAGACGCCCCTGCACGTGCAGTTTTGACCGTAACGTGTTCCGACCTGTTCCAACATGTCCTGACCTCGAGTCTGGTCAAGACGCGCCAACTTGCACGTCCTCGCGAATCTTCTCGCACGTGGCACCCTATCAAGCTAATGACGAGTGAGACGCAAGATCTTTCATTGGCCAGTCCGACCAATTACTTAACCCGCGTAATTGGCGTGATGTATAGAATTGCCCGCGCAATGATTCCGTCCTTGACAGCAGTAAACATCCTGCCTGGTCTGGAGGTTAAAGTGCGCCTCTGACGACTTCGCGAGAACTCATTTGGCGCGAGTTGAGGATATCTTGACTTTTAGGGTGAATCAGGAATTGCGACTGATGTGAGGAAATGTGTGGTTTCGTGGAGATGGAACACATGTATAAAGTTGAAGTTAGGCATGGCTTGATGATTTGATCACTTGATCCGGTCTCTATTTATAAGTAATCTGTTATTCAGTGAAATTAAATATAGAGGGAATAATAGGAGCAAATGTTTTGCTCAGAACTAGTTCATGGATACATTTCGTATGTCTTTTCTTCACGTAGGTAGTAGGTTCTATCCCGGAGCCATTTCACAAACTACTTCAAGCTAGGCGTAGAGGGTTGTCGCATTCCATCATAGCTAAAAGTCATTGTCGATTGCAGGGTTTTAACCTTGGGGGGATGAAGCGCCACGTACTATACTACACTACACGAGCTTAATACAGTATACGATGAATCGTGATCCAGTATAAATTGTTTGACGATATATTGGCATCTCACTTAAGAATTCCTTTTATTTATCCACCTATTTTGTTGATGAAATTGATAATTGACAGCACCACAGGATTTTCCTGTTGGAATTCAACTATGTCTATAGTCTGTATGATGGAACCTTTCTTCTGAACCTTCGTCATCTGGGATTGACCCGAACCTTAAACCATTGACCAGTCACAGGTAGACGGTGTCGTGCTGTTTCAGCGCGTGCTCGTACAGCGCAGTGCTCGTACAGCGCAGTTATCTTGGTGTCCCTAATTCCAGGAAGGACCAATCATTTACCCGTCTAATTTCCACGAAAGACCTAACATTGACCCGTACAAATAATGCAACTCCTAGATCATGTCTTACAATTAATATTTTGAAGCCCGAATATCTCAACCCCGATTACCTGCAGGAGGGTAGCTAGCAAAGCGGTCGATGCACCTTCCCAGTGTCACCAGTTGCTGGACGAAGATTGTGTGTTGATTTTGTATGGTTGATCATCTCTCTTCTCATACGCACAAGATTTCATATTAATTGTCTCCTCCTCCTGTTTTCAATATTTCTCCTTTAAACTCAAGAAATTGTCTGTTCTTCCAACAAAACTGATTGACTGTTTAGATTTGTCTATAACCTCCTAAATATTACAAACATCAATATTTACTCCCAAAAAGCTGGTGAGTTTCATTTTATATATAGCTTTTTTTGTTTTTAAATTTGTTTTCAATGTAATTCTTATGGGGGAAAATGCTACCTTTGAGAGCGTCTCGTGCCCTTAAGGGTAAGAGTTTTTAAAATTTTAAAACCTTTATGCAAAACTACGAATTGAGACGAATTATTTGACACCTCAAACGTTAAAATCTGTCTAGAAATAAAGGAGGAGTTTTGTTCACAAAAAAACATCCCTCACGTATTAATATAAGAGATAACTGGTGAAATGCACCTTAAATTGAAGTAAGAATTCGAAAATAAATCAAATGTATGTGTTTTGATCGAGTAATACAGTTAATCGCATACATGCCGATGCTTGATGTGATGTCTGAGAGTGCATAACTTCAATTTGAGACCTCAATCATGAGAGTCGGTCGGATAGAAGAGTCAAACAAATTCGGAAAAGAATTCCCTATTTTTTTTAACGAAAATTTGTTTGTAATTTAAAATAAATATATTAAAAGTATATTATAAAATAAAAATTATGGTATTTTTTGATTAATATTACCATTGACTATTGGATACTGAAGATGTTTTTATAGTCAAAGAGATCACTTAAAATTCTAACGTTATTTAAACAAAGCATTTTCTTCTAAGTCATATTAAGCACGTACGGTACATAAAAAAATACGTTATTCAGATGTAATAATTTTCATTAATTGAATACCAAACAGTTATTACGTTAAATATTCTGAAAATGTTATACAATCTAACTACATATTTCCGTATACTGCTATGTATAATTTGTCTAGTTTTAATCACAATTTGATAATGTCTAAAGACCACACTTTTCTGAGGGCTTATGTTATTACAGTATACATTCAGTTTTAGGCTATAGTATTTTGACCTTTATTGATAGTGAAGAATTTCTCTGGTAGGTACTTCTTTGATTTCAATCAAGTTCAATTCTTAGTATTTATGGCTTGAGTTTTCTTAACCTTCCATTAGTTACAATAAGGTATAAGTTAAATATGAGTGACAAAATATGCAAGGGACAAATCAAATGCCAGTGCGAAATGAATAATATTCCACTCATCTCTTTAGCAGAATATTATTTGCTTGTTTTTTAGCGCATAGAAATGTTATTGTTTAAAAACTTAATAAAATTTAACCTAAAATATAAACCATTTCTTAATATAATTGATTATAACTATATGTCTCCTGTCAAAACACTAATCGTTCGATTTGTTGTTGTAAACTGTTTTGGTGCAAATGCTGTTTTTTATAATAATGACAATTTGGTCTTTTGTTTGTATCATGGGCTTGGTTGAAGAATATCATGTAACCGAACATGGGAATACAATATTAACCCAAAACCAAAGAATAAGTATTGGATAATAATGACCAATAATACAATTAAGTTACAAAGATCACGGGAGTTAATATGACATGTTACATCCGGTTACTCTTTCTCTCTCTTACAATCTATATTATATACTATATTCGTTACTGTATGCACTGTATATACAGGGTGGAAAAAAGTCTTGAGCCAGCTAAATATTTTAAAAAGTACTAAAGACATAGCTTCAATTGATTGACTCTCACAAGTGGCCTTGAACATAAAGTGCAAATCTGGATCCTCGAACTACGATTTTGGTGATGGTTGTTTTAATCAGGACTTATACGGCCATTCACAAATTAGACAAAGCCCAAAGCTCGTACCGCTAGTTCATTGGAATACAGAGCAGGTAGACAGACAGATAGACAGACGGGCGTTCCAAGTAGACTGCGCTGTACGAGCACGATATTCCGCCATTTTTTGGTGCGCTGTACGAGCACGCGCTGTACGAGCACGTAATCAGGTAGACAGGGTTCGTCAGACTAACGGTTGACGCACTTCTTACCCTTTCAAAAGTACTCGCCCCTACTATACAGATCACACAACCTGAAAACATACCTCACAAAAATAGTGTTCTAATCAGAAACAAAATACACTGGAAAAAATGAATCGAGGTTGATCAACACACCCAGCATCGAATACCTTATGCACGAAATAACGCAACCAGCAAATTAGGAAAGTCCGAGTATGCGGAACCCAGACACCGGAAGCTGCGAAAGCTGAGACCAGTGATCCAAAATGACGGAATGTCGGTCAGGGATAGCCAAGAACAGGGTGGCGCAATGTGTTAACTGTTTTATGCAACCGGGTGATTCTCTAGTCTGTACCAACCTTGGCCACAGTGAGCCTTTGTAGCGGATCTTGATGACAACTTAAATCTTTCAACAATTGAGGTATCGTAAAGATACCTTTCAACTCCTGAAGTATTGGTATGAATTTATGTCTCAACGCGTGAAATATCAACAGAAGTATCTAAATGTTTCAACGCGTACTCAGCGAGTGGTACAGAAGACGACTTTGGTAATTTTATTTGTGAGATTTTGTAATAAAGATTTAGTATACACCGATGCCATTGGTGTAGCTATTGGAAAATGAGGCTGTCCTGGCGTCCGGGTTTAAATCCACTAATCACCATCGGACATTTACTAAAGAATAATTTGTTTACCTGGTGTGTTGGAGCATAACTTAAGATATCGAATTCCACTTTCCAGTGAACGTTATGAATCGATAGAGGAGATCTGCCTCAATAAAAGAAATCTACCGTCACGAAACGTAAAAGTATTTTTACATGGATCAACGTAAACTTTGCATCTAAATGTTTTAAGTAGGGAACTTCAACATACTTTAGAGATCGAAAAACGACGGCTTAAGATGTAAAAATACCCCCGCCGCAGCAAACCTGCAGACTAAGCGAATTTCCATTTGCCTGATTGGATTTACACTAAAATGTCTCCTTAAAAATATCACATTTATTCCCTATTTAAATTGAATCAGTTTAACACATACTTAGGTTTGCTGCAACAGGGAGGATTAAAGTGTTTTTTATGTAAAATGTTAATAGTTAGTAAGAAATAAAAACATTTTCCAAATTTGGGCAAAATATGTTAATAAATAAGCAAACTACAACAGTTTACTTATCCTCCATAAGAATAACATGGGAATTTTAAATTTACAATTTTTTTGAATTTTCTCCATAACCATTAGGCGCATTATAACGCTTCAATATACTAAATTATTTGTTTTTTTAAGCTCTACAAAATAATTTGGAAAGAAATTGCAAAAATTTAAGTTTTTTGGTTCAAAAATGGGAAAACCCCATTTTTACCCCATAAAAGCCCCCATAAACCCCCGTTCCCATGGTCCGATCATGCTGGTTCGCGAACTCGTTCGAATAGACGTAGGTTTACACGTTTGTACCAAATTTTATCAAAATCGGATCATTTTTGCTCGAGTTATCGCGCTAACGGACACATATATATATATATAAATATATATATATATATATATATATATATATATATATGAATTTGAACGGATGCTATTTTTGGCCTCTAAGGACCTCAAAACGAAAAAAAAAAATCGGTCCCGGGTCCAGGTCTTACCATGAGTACTACGGTAATAGCTTATTCCCTATATGGGAAATTCGCTAATATATCTAATCCTGAGCTTTAGGCAAGTAGGATGAGTTGAACTTTGACTTTTCTCATTTTAATACCTTGCAAGCTGTAAACTAGGATTTATTGCTTACTAACATGTTAGTTCTTTGTAATGAAGAACTTGTTTTCAAGGTCCTAAAGATCAGCAAAAATACTTGAATGGCTCATAGCATTGCGCTAATGTTGAACAATTACGATGGCAGATCTGCATTACCATATAATCATATGGTTAATTGAAACATATAAATTATAATTTCACCAGTTGTTTATGATTGGTTTTCTAGTGCAAAGTTGAAGAACTGATGTTTATCGATAGGTTTAAATTTACTTAGTAAAAACAATGAATAAATAACACTACTATAGTGTTATATATTCAATGGTAAAAGACAAAAACTGGGACAGGAAAATAAACAGAACCCAAATTTAGTTTAACCTTCACACAATTATTTTAACCTTCGGTTCGTCGAGACTAAACCTGTTTCTTTAACCTATGGTTTGTTGTGTGTTTTCAATATCAGTAGATGGATGATTGTTATGTGTCGGTAATTGATACACAATGCTACATGTTTTTGGTAGAAATAAAGTGTAAAGCTGTTTAAATTTTCAATGTGGGTTAGTTAATTTTCACTTAACATTCACTGATTGATGGTTGCATGTTTTCGTTTGTAATTTTGTAAATATTGGTTTGGGTTTGAAAAGGTTTGTATCCTAGGCATACATAATTTCACATGCTCTTCCTGAAAATTACCTCTCCATTTAAACAATCATCATTTCACCATTTGATCATTTCAGTCGCGGTGAAAGAGGAAGCCAATTCAGGAAATGATACGAAGTTTGCAGATTGCCATGACACAAAAAACTATCGCTTATTAGAGTATAATGCCAAATATAGTACAGCGTTCCCAATCTAAAACCATCAAAAGGCCAGTGAATTGTCTAAAAGATTAATTCGGAAACCTACTGTTTACTAGACGAGCACTATATAAAGAGTGTGCGTTTTTAGGATATGTTATGAATAATCTAACGGTATCTAAGTTGTAAAGATCGGTTTGTAAACAACCAAGATATAACAATTTATGAGACACCGTGTTTATGAATGTTATGATGTTTTAATTTTTTCCCCAGATGTTAACATTAGACTCATGGGACTAGAATTCAAGATGGCTACCACTGATGACGACTATGAACACTTGTATGCATAATGATGACTATGACAAATCGATTCTCGATCGAAAAACTGTCAAACGATCCAAATTATAAAAATAATTTATGTTTTTAACCATCGATAAACGCGCGAGCAAGTGTAACTAAGTCGTCCATCACTCATAATGTGACAATTTAATGACTAAACTAGAATTTTTTTAACATAACAACAATTATTGTCGACTGAGCAGCGTTCATAACATCGTCAACACAAACTATCTGCTAACTCAAGGTAAGCTGGCATCCTTTGTAGAATTTGTCCTTATAAAGGTTTTAACATTTTGTAAACTGATAACTCTATTATTCTGTTGAACACATGTTTTTAAAATAAAATATAAGAACAGCAACAAAGATGTAATTGTTATAAGAGATTATTTTAGCAAATTTACTGGGTAAATTTTTTTTATTCTGCGAAGTCTAATTGTAGCTTAACACAAGGATCATACACAAAATTTTAAGTACTTGTAAAATGAGTCAAATTGAAGAAAAAAATAGTGTAACATTTTAGGACTTAATTACAAGTATGCATTGAAGGAATTACAATTTTTTAACTAAAAGTTATTTTGTCCCATACTAATATTACATATATGATTGAGTTTTATACCGTTGATTTAATATTTACTCTCAAATTATTTAAAATGTAAAATTATTGGTATTTGATTATAATTAATTTAGAAATAACCTTATAAGCATTACGCGTCTCAAAGCTTCTTTTATTAAACTGAAATATTGTTAACAAATATAAAATTTCTTGAACAAAATGTTTTATTTATCAATATACACTAGAAATTCTCTATTTTAGTTATTTCCAGAGAATACAGTTGGACAAATAAGCAGATAATTTATAACAAGACCATTAAACAGCCTAAAGATTTGTTTTAGAATTGTGTATTTTTTTGTTAAACAATTATTCAATTTCTTCACGAAGAGGTTTGTTTCAATTTATTAAATGTGATTATACTGTATTCCAATTGTGGTTAAAAGTCCCTCTTGTAAAAATTAGTTTTTAATTTTGTCAGCCATGTGAAAACAATGGTATTTATTGTTTTTCTGTAATAAGGTAAATTTGTTTAATCATTTTACAATTGCGAATTTTACTGTGAAATTATTTTAAACGTTATACAGTGAAGGAGGAAGGAATTAAATAGTAATCTATATCAAAATATATAATTCAAGATATTGCTTATAACGATTTTTATCACAATTATTCTATTATTTATATATGGCAACGATTAAATAGTATCAAAGACATCCTTTGTACGTAATTAAAGAACTAAATCAAGTTACGGATGGTTGTGTTTGACTTACAAAAATCTTCCTTAATTTCTTGTAGTTCCTCTTAACAGTGTTTCGTTACGAATACATTGTGCTAAAAAACTGTGTAAAATTTTATTAACACGTCAGTCTAGTAACATAAAGTTGTTAAGAGTAACTCCAAACACTAGGGTTTCAACAAAATATAAGTTGTTTGTGTTTTATATATTTTTTCTTAAGTAAAGCTAGGTTATGTCAATACAAAAGTTAAATTATCACTGTACTGTATATTGAAAGCTACTAATGCTTAGAATGCATGAATAGTACAGATGGGAAAATATAGGAAAGTTTTCTTTTTGAAAGGTTTTCAGAATCTAGAATTTTTTAATGTCATAGTTAAACGTAGAATAGTGGGAAGATAGAACAGTATTTTCATTTGACGAATCGTGGAATTAAAATATAAAAGAATTCCAAACAAATATTTCAGTATTTGAAATTGTTTAAAGCAATTTTTTATCTGTTAGTCCCGTATGAAAAGAAAGACTACACCAATTTGTGTATAGCGACTTAGGGATCAAAGATAAATTATAATTTTATAATTATTTGTGAATAGCCTACGAAACGAGTATATTATACAGTAGGTTTGAATGATGATGAAATAAACAAAAGATATCAGCAATCTGTATCATAATTTTTCCCATAAGCTTGCCAACGTAACAATTTTTGTCATATGATTACAACATTTGTAATGGGTAAGCGGTGGGAGTAACTATGATAATTTTGTAGGAAAAATCACAAAAGTTGCAATAACTTTTGAACCGTAATAGTTACAGCAATATGGGTTGCATTATTTTGTTAAGAATTTTAAGCACCATAACGAATTTTAATGAAAACCAGGTTTTATTCCCAAATCCGATTTTTTTATTTTATGGGATTTTTTTATGGGAAAATAACATAAGTTACAATAACGTTGCACTTAATAACATTGCAGTTAATAACATTGCGTATACCTCATCATGTGACCACAGCTTATGGCAGGGCTTTTGTTGTTACCGCTTGTCGTCTGTGGAACGGCCTACCCCTACACATTAAGACCCTTGAAAAACGTTCCCAGTTTGTGGCGGCACTGAAAAAGCTCTATTTTGAGAAGATGGTCTCGGCTGGCGTGTCCTAGGGCTACTGTTACCTTGCGCGTTTGCTGATGCGTGTATGCGAGAGTGTGTGAATGTGTTTTTCTATTTGTTAAATTTTTATGTTTTTTTTTTTTAGATATGTAGGTACTTGAATTGTTAAATATTTTATGTTTAATTAGATTAGGTCATCCCTATGTCACATTATTTATGTTATATTTTTAATGTCTGGTTAAGTGTAAGAAAGGGCCATGTGGCCCTAACTTTGCCTGAAAAAATAAAGGATTTTTCATTTCATTTCATTTCATTTTAACGTTTGAAAGGTTATTTGTAGGGTAATGGGATTTGTACAATTATGTTCAAAATCTAAAGTTATATAACATACTTAATTTTTATCAAAACCATTCGGGCCATTTTCGAGAAAATCCAATTTTCCGGGTTTTATGGGGAAAACTAAACTTCGAACAAAATAAAAATAAAAACGTCTGGAGATACCATGGATTAGTACCTACATACCAAATTTCATCAAAATCGGTACTCATCCCCGCACACACATACAGACATCACTGTATAGCTTAAACTTAAAGTTATTTATAGAAGAATAAGAGTGTGACGTTTTTTAGATTGTTGACGAAAATGAAAATGGTGTACAACACCTTGTTGATCGTCCTCTTCGTATTCGCCGTACAAAACATTTCTGTTTTGATGGCGGAGATTCCACAAAAGGATCCAGAAAATGTTGATAAACCAAATAATCAAGGGGAGAAACAGGAGGGAGAAGTGGGAAAACCAAAAGATGAAAAGAAAAAAGAAGAGGAGGATCCTATTGCAACCACGGTAAAAACCAACTTGTTTAAAATGGATGGTGGAATAGGTAATCACGTAAGTTTAGCCACCGATATTATCGGTAAATGTGTAGATAATATGAAATATGAAGCTTTGTTACTGACTAAGATCAGCTTTAAAGAGGGTTAAATGCCTGTTTTTAAGCAATCAGTTCATATTGCAAATGCAGCTAGTTTCAGCTCCTATGTGGAGCCATCATCAGTACAAGGACTTTTGAATCCGGACAAAAAGTCAGAGTCCATTGAGTTCAATGGAGTCAGACCCCTTCGTCCGTGTCTTTGATTTTAAAACACGATCGGCGACACTGACTTTTTTTCCGGCACGAACTGCAACCTGCAACTAACCTCCAGCGGTCATGTATCACTAAAGCTGCCATATCTCAGTCAATATTCGTATAATCCTAACAAATAATGAGGTGTCAATCGATTTGTAATTAAATTGCCTAAAAAAAGTTATTCTTGTAATATTTTTGTAAAAGCAACGGTTGTTAAGTTATGAAAGAAACAAAATTTTAAATTACCGCCATTTTGTTTCGTGAATTTGAAATTTTTCCTAATTTTTTTTCGCTTTGTCTAGTTATTATAAATGTTTGTGCAAAGTTTCAATTTCCTACGTCAAACCATTATGAAGGAAAAAATTAATAAGTGAAAATAACAAAATGGCGGCTATGTGAGTAACTAAAGACTTCCGTACTGTTTAAATATGATATTTAGATATGACTCCTATCTAGGAACAATGCCCTTAAATATATTGGTAGGGAGTTCTGAAACACCCTGTATAATAATTTGCCAATTGAATGGATTGCTTAATAGCAGGTATTTAAACCTCTTTAAAGCTGATCTTAGTGAATAACAAAGCTTCACAATTCATCTTATTTATTCAGCATTTTTAATTTGTTTGTACGTGTGATATGGATCGCAGGTCGAGGTTTGTTAAATGATGAACATGTTAACGTTGGCATGGGTTTATTCAAAAAGTGACCGAGCACTCAATCTAGGTCTAACGGTACAGTTCAAACTCAGTACAGTCCAAGTACAACAACAATAGTACAGTCTGGGCGAATGATATAAAACTAACATAATATATATATAAAAGAACACATTATGATAGTACGTGAAGTGTATCAGTACGTGTATTGGTTTTGTCTCCATCTCATAAAATTATCCTAGACTTTCTATACTTTTGTATTGAATGTGTCTATTTTAGTTTGGTTTGACAACAAATGCTCCTAACATTTGCGATACCAATTCATCCAACTACTTACATTGACCAATAACAAGCAGCATAAAAGTTGCCGCAAGCTACGCCTAATTTATTTTAACAAAAGTTTAACTAATACAATGTTTTAGGAGAGGGACATTCAGACTATAAAACAAGGATATATTGACAAAGTAATCTCCACCTATTACGGAGCTGCAAGCTTGGATCCTGTAAAGCTTCAGATGGCAATAGTATTATACCGTCTTGCTAATGTAGACTTGTTCTTTAATGTGGAAATCAATTGCGTGGGAAAAGATTTCATGAAAATCAAAGGCTGGACGACATGTGATGACGTGATTACCGGATTAACGGATGCTACCACCTTTACGGTAAGTAGTGATATAGTGTTGTAACCAAACGGAATTACTGGGTTTATATACAGGGTGTCCAGCTTCAACTGGGAAACCTCCAGAAAATGGTTCTACGGGTCAAAATGAAGAGAAAATCAGGGATGAACCTTATATTTTTTTAATGTGAGTTAAATTAGTCACACATTGCTGATATTTAGATAGAACGGTGACTTTACTGTTCATGTATAGATTCTGGATGTAAACATGTTGAAATTTAAATTTCACTGATTGTAGGAAGACAACATAAGACGTGTAGCTTTCAAAATGGTATAAACCTATGTGTTAGGGAGTAAAATTGTTCAAAATACTGAATATTATAAACTATTCCAGATTTATAAGTAAGTTAAACTTGCTTGGATGATTGAATGGATTAAAAACTTAAAAATTTTTTTTGATGATAAGTTGACATATTCAACGTTTGTTCATTTTTTAACACGTAGCCTATTAACTTGTTTTTATATCCTTCTGTTAATTATATTTGATACAAAAAATAGTAATTAAAAAACATTATAGATTCAGCTTTACCTTATACCTTATATTTAAATTTTTTCCTGCGTTCCCGTAATAATACTACACATATTTTTATTCAGGTTAATGGTGCTGAGGACGTGGTATATGTTTTACAAATAATTCTTTCTTCACAATTAAAATACGTTTGAATATGTTAACTTATTTAATATCTACCACCTATAATATTTTACTGTGTATTTTCTAAACTTAATGTACCACTTCTATTTTTTTGCAGTTCAGTGATTTAGAACAACGCGTAAAAGAAACACACAAAGAAGAAGAGATTAAATCCTTGGACAATCTTAAAGAAATTGAAACAGTAATGAAAGGAGTGGTTAAAGGTCTACTCGATCGGAATATGAGGCAGCTTCACTGCTTCCTCATTCAAAATAAACAATAAACCTAAAATTGGGAAACCCAGCAATCCCATACCAAAAACACTTTAAAGGTGTTTTCTGGGACGAGAAATTAAAATATTGATCATTGCTATAACTTATTTTTTTTTTTTTACCTTTCTCGTACACCTTTATTTACAAAATGGCTATCTATCTATCTATCTATATATTAATTACGTAAGCCGATTCTTTGCGTCAAAATTGAGGGCCACTGGGAAGTCGTAGAACGACGGAAGAGGGCTTAAATTAAAGGTCTCGATCCCGTGACGGCGGGAAAAATAGTGAAATTCCCAAAATGTTAGCACAAAATTAGATATAACGTAAAATTTTCTACATAAGAATAGCATTAGAAGCCAGTTATCTGGATTTATCAAGCGAGTAAGCAATATTGCATTTGGATTACTCATTTGCCAGTCAATTCTGCAATGTACTGTATACTATATAAAACCAGGGATAACTTTAGGCCTACCTATAATAATAAATACTTTTTATTTACGTCTTAGAATGTTGAAATACATTGTTTTATTGTGCAATTTGCAAACTTGTGTATTTTTAAGTGAATTAGTTAAGCGCCGTAGAATCATAGAAGATGGCTCAAATCAAAGGAATTAAACTTAGAATGGCTGAAAAAAATTATGAAGTTTTTATCTTCTAACTTAACGGTTATTGTTGTGTTGAAGGAATATTCAACATGAAATAACTACATTGACTGAATAATAAACGATTCAAGATTAAATGGGAAACTTTTGCTTTGTTTTGATTTCAAAACATATGTTAAAGATTTATTCTACACCTTTTTTTGTAAATTTACTAACATTTATATTTGAGATTTATTGCGTTTAATCAATATTTTGTATGAAGTGGAATGACCTCAATGGCCACTCTTACAAATGAACCTGGGAATACAATGCTGTTCAGAGGTTTATTGCGGAAATTTTCCATCACGAAAGTAACAAATAATACACAACGTTTCGGGATCTGGAATCTGATCCCGTCCTCAAGTGAAAAAAAACTTAACTAACACATTACAACTAATAATACCCAATCGCCCAACCTAAGTCGGAACACACTACAGAAGGTAGCAGTCAAAAAATTTCATCTGGGAGTACAGATGAAATAGGTTCGTACAGGTATTTGTTCATTAGTTAAGTACCCTGCTATGACAAGTTCCAATGGGTGGAAGAACAAAATTGTTTGGAGGAGATATTAACTAGGTACTGCCTGTTGCTCCAAGCAAAAAATGTTCAAATAATATAGCCTAGCATGCACGGTATATATAACAGTAAACCCTAGAGGTAGTTTCCGTTTCTTAAAACTAACCAAAAATATGCATGTCGCAGATGCTGATGAAAAGTAATTTCGTAATTGGTTTCGATAACTGAGTAATGGAACCCTAACCAGTCGCAAAATAGTAATCAGGCGTTGACTAGGCCCTTTTTTGATGCAATATGTAAAGTCAATCGCACCTTTAGGAGGAATACCACCACATAAACTTACACTAGGCTAATAGTAGGTTTTTAGTTGATCAGAAACAAATCTAGGGTTAAGTTTGATCAATGTCATGCCTTTACTCCACACTAATTGTGTTGAAAACTTTACCAAAATAGCACAAACTTAGAACTAATAACTGGATCGGGGTGCTAATTTAGCTGTTTAGACCAAGAACTAAGCTTATCTCAACTACCTTCATTTGACTTTTCATATGTGACAGAGACAATTTCCAAAATTTCAATGAGGAAAGCATTTTTATAATCACTAACCGAAAGACCAAAGCTACCTTAGTAAACCAATATTTATTCACAAACATGTGTGTTGCCTTTAACAGAGTTAAACCTTTGGAATCATTCAAATTATTTATTAAAAATAACATAAAAAAAGCAAGCAAATACAAACAACAAACTGTTTTTGTACGCAAAATATATATTGCTCTAGGATTTCTATCCTGACACATAGATAATTTGACTCTGAGTTTGTTAAAAATATTATAATAATTTTTTTACATTTATTTAAGAGTTTTTTAGTTACGTCCCTACAAGCCTCTAGTTATTTATTTATGGCTTATTAAACTATAAAGGATGTTTGTCAAAGACTTTTATAAAATATCTTTCCTAAAACATTTTACAGTGTAATACGGGCCTACTATAATTACAATACAATTCTAATTACAGCAATTTACGATTGCTGTACACCTACTTCACACTCCGAAGAAAATACATTATACTTGACGTAGCAAAGAACACGCCACATGTTCCACGCGTTGAAGTCTCCACGTTAGAACCCACTTTGTTGAGCAATCCGAATAAAACAAGCCATAAACAATCCGAGTGGTCGGTGCTCCATAGATCTGTCCAGTCTGTTCCAAGTAGGTCAGTAGACTCAGCAGTGCAGGCAACGACCGACCTCCCCCGGTGACCTCAATGGAACCTGTTCTCTGGCTGTTGAATGTTACACAATCCAGAAACAAGACATTTCCTTTGACGCTGATACTCGTTTACTCGACGTCGGGCTCGTCTTCGTCTTCCTCTAGAGAGATTGTTAGAAGTAGGGGTGGCAGAACGAGTTCTTGGATGATTCTTGGTCGGATATGGAAGGGTTATAATAGCTCGACTGGTTATAAGAGTGAGTGGTTTTTATATTATGAGTCTGGTGAGAAGATGAACAAAAAATATTCAGGTTAAGCTTCAATGTATGCTTAAAGACTCCTACAGTTAAGTAGAAAGTAGGCGTGGTAAATCGGTGGCTCAGACGATAGCAATACGGGCTGCTGAAACAAGGCAGCCCTGCTCTGCGTTCGCGTTCCAGTTCAGCCTCTTGAAATTTATTAGTATACATATTTCTTGCTGTACCAACTTAATCCTTGTTTTGCCGAATTGTTTCACGCACAGACCTTTGAAGCCTATGAGGACGGACAAATGTAGCTTTATAAGAGGCCACCAATATCGGTTGATTCTGGTTCGATGGTGTGTTATTCGTGCTAACAATCTTCAATATAACAATGAAAATTCTTTGTTGTCAAAACACTTAGAGAAAAAGTATTTTTACCATACCTACCGTTTCCAAAATACTCCAAAATACTTTTTAATCAACCAAACGATGTTATATTAACTACTTGAAAATAATACAATTGTTTTATAAAACACTTTTTTTAGTACATATCAAGTTTAAAAGATGTAGGTTTCGTAATCCATCAAAAGGTTAGGTTTTTGTAGGACAAGGTTGGGAATTGATTATGCACGCATTAATTCAGCGTGATTAACGGTCTCTAAGTGTTAGGTGGTATTTTCGATTCAACTCTGAAAACTCGCCAAGAATCTAGCTTAGTTTCACATGGTTCTTGGCAGCTGTTCAGTGCTCGTTAAATAATTTAATCCTTGCATTTTTCAACTAGTGGGTTATCCACAGCCTCTCGCGCTAGTTTACAATTAATTCATTCATTTACGAGTCAACTGTGCATGAATCCGTTAGCAAATCCTTTCTATTGGTCCAAGAAAGAGTGAGGAAGGTAAACTTTGCAAGGATGTGAACTCCTCGGCCTTCGAGCTAGGCCTCGTACAAACGGAAGCCTTTGATAACATACAGTAACGGTTTGATGAGGTCGGAGGAAATCAATGGTAAACATCCGTTTATACTCATAGAGCAAATTGTCTTCCTTAGACATCATTTGAGATTATCATTCTTAGCCTGCCCGATCGGTTGTCTGCATAATTGCAAGACGTCGGAAAATAAAATATACCCCCGCCGCAGCAAACCTGCCGTCTAAGCGAATTTCCATTTGGCTGAATTGATTTTCAATTGATCTATTTAAATAACATTAGGTTTAACGAGTTCCTAGGTTTGCTGCTACAAGGAAACTAATAAAGTGTGTGTTTTAAATAAAATAATTATTGCTTAGTATAAAATGAATATATCTGGCAAGTTTGATCAAAAGATATCTATAAACAAGCAAACTACAAAATTTTACAATATTCTCCATAAGAATAACATGGGAATTTTAAATTTACAATTTTTTTAGTTTTCTCCGTAACCAATAACCGTACAAAAACACTGATATACTGAATTGTTTGTTTTTTTAAGCTCTTTAAGAAGGTTTAGAGAAAAATTGGGAAATTTTGTGTTTTGAGGGTCAAAAGTGAGAAAAACCAATTTTTACCTCATAAACCCTGTTCCCATGGTCCGATCATGCTGGATCGCGAACTCATTCAAGTTTATCGCGCCTTACACCTTCAAACCAAATTTCATCCAAGTCGGATACAAATTACTAAAGTTATCGTGTTCACGGACACATATATATATAAATCTCTGTCTCTCTCTCTATATACATGTATATATCTAATATATAAAATTCTCGTGTCACAGTGTTTGTCTGCAAACTCCTCCGGAACGACTTCACCGATCGTTATGAAATTTGGTGTGTAAATTCTGTAGGTATGCGAATCGGACGTAAACTATTTCCCGTTTCGAAATTCTTAAAAGGGCTCCGCCCCAGTGGCTTTGGAGTTTCCCATGTTAACCTTATGAGAAATGGAATTAATGAATCTTAACAGCTGTTTCAATTAAACAAGTTGGTTCTGTTCTATGATGTTCAATAGCATTAAAGTTACAAGGATTACCAACAGGGTGCAGCACTATTATTTCTTTTACATTTATGACAACAGCTAATTTGCAACCAAAAGGTGAGTGAGCGTAGCGAACGAACTTCAACCTGGAGGCGAGTTAGCGCAGCGAACGAGCTAACCTGAAGGCAAGTGAGCGCAGCGAACGAGCTCCAACCTAAAGGTGAGTGAGCGTAGCGAACGAGATCCAACCCAAAGGTGAGTGAGCGTAGCGAACGAACTTCAACCAGGACGTGATTGAGCGATGCGAACGAGATCATCTTGAAAATTAAACGTAACGGTACTTTCTTTCCATCGGTCTGTCTTAGGGGAAACCTATAACTTAGGCGATACGAAGTTCGCCGGGTCAGCTAGTACATATATAAAAATTTGAACGAATGGTGTTTTTGGCCTCTGGGGACATCAAAATGAAAAAGTAAATCGGTCCCGGGCCTAAGTCTTACCATGAGACCTACGGTAATAGCTACTTCCCTATAGGAAATTTCGCTAAAAAAAACATAAGTTTGTTGCTAATGTATGGCAAAAGATGAAAAAGATTTATCCAAATCCTGGCCTAGAATTGAGTAAGTTATTCATATGCTAAAGCTTTTCATAAGTTCTACGCGTATTTTCTTCTAGGATAAAATGCAATGTTATAAATTGTTGTCAATAAACCTTATGTCTACCTGAAACTTTGAAGAGAATTAAAACTCTATAATAGTCAATGCTAATATAGTTGTGTACATTTTCAAAGTTACCGTTTGGTTAGCTTAGACTTTTCGTTTGGTGTTGTAATCTAAAATAAGGCGCGTTGCTGAAATTCACCACAATTTTCCCCTCCATAAACTCAGTCGGTCAAGAGTCGCGGGTCACACTGCAAGCCCCTCATTTTAGTGGTATATGCTCCGTGATTCCTCCTTGAGTTAATATATTTCACGCTGCGTTGAGTGAAGATTATACCAGAGGAAAATCATAAACCGTAACCACAAGTAAAATTACAACTAGTAGTTATAAACAAGTACACTACCCATGTGGAGAGACAGTACAAAATCTTTGTCAGAAATGTCACGAATGAAAATATTACAGAACAGAATCACCCACAAAATGTGTTGTTGGTCTTTTTTTAAATTAATCTCATATTGGATAGGATTACACTTAATAATGCTTTAGTGAAACTATTTGTACTGAAATTCGTAGTTGTAAAGTTAACAACTTTAAAATGCCTATATGTTTACTTTTGACAGTTTGGCAGTATAGAAAGGACGTATTAAGGCAACAATGGCACAGACATGTTTTCTAAGATCAATTAAGTCACAACTTGATCGTTTGTTCAAATATCAAAGCAAGCTTTGTACACAGTCTGGAAACAAACAACACGAGATAAAAATCATAGAATTGCTATTTATTTTCAATAGACTCAAGTACATTTAGATAGAGTTCGATAAGAATAAAAATAAATTTCATTTTATCTTTACTTTCTAATGTACAATTATGTTATATAAACGTGTATTAATCCAAACCGTTCTCAAGATGGTCGTGCTTTCAATCGACTCACGACATTTGTGAAAGGTTGAATGTTTATTTAAGGTTGAAGGATGTTTATTCATTGATAAGTTTATATATACGTTTGAAGACAACCCAATGGGTAAACTTATTAATAGTTCTCAATAATGTAAATAAGGGGGGGTTAAATCGGACTAGAGGTCTCTGGTTCAAATCCTGCCAATCAATAATACATTTTATCTAAATGATAATGCAATCCTCTCTATACATAGCCTGCAAGGATGTGGAAAAGTATCCCGGGTTCCTAGAGGATTTAGCGTTAACAACACGTATCAGCTTCTCCACTGGTTATTTACATCCAGAGAGAGGAGAGGCAAGGATCTAAATCATCAGCAGACAAAGATGACCTTGAGGAGTTGAAGGATCAGAGTTATGAGTAGAAAGTGTTCTCATTGGCTAAGACCTGGTCAGCTGTGACATTATATAAAAACCGGCCTGACACAGAATGTAGGGGAGACGAAAATGTGACATAAGGTGACATATAAATTTGTGGTTCCTAAATAATAAAATGCTCAGTTTTTCCTAAGAATTCTATAATAATATAAATGCTACTGGATGTTCCCATACACTAAAGTACCCAGAGAAGTATAATTTGTGTTCAAGCTTCATGTAAAAACTCTTGGTGTTTCAACTTTTAATAAAAAATAAACTGAAATATCAGGTAAGCATCGAACCCTACGTTGTATTTCATTTATTCAGCAATGGATCTATTTTTTACATTATATAATTAATTATGTATCAACATTCGTAGCATTGTAATGTAAGTGCTTATTCAGTTGGGGTCATCCAATCAAAGAAGTTAATAGTGAACACTTGAGGTAGTTCTGTCCGTTATTATTAGGCTAACCTTTGCAAGACGAATTGGAGTTACCAAACAACTTCTGGTATTATAAAATAATCGACTAAAAATACACTTCCGTAGAGATTAATTGTCGGTTATATAACAATATAGCAATATGTTATGATTGTATTATTTGCTTTATAATTAAAACCGATTATAAGATATTAAATAAGGGATTAAATGCAAATTTTCTAGGAATTTATAATGAGTATAAAACCAACCCTTTTACGTAAAGGGCTAGTACAATTTCTGGGGACTCTTTTTAAATTTTTTCTGCGGTGTATGATACAAACACCTATTATGGTTTACACTTCTGGGTAAAAATCAACTATATGTTGAAATAGCCTCAACACCTAAATGAGTAAATGATTATTTTGAATATTTTGTGGAAACCCAAAAACTTTTCAAACACAACCCCCATTCACTTAAAATACTCATAGTATAGTTTGAATAGCGTGTATACACTTGGATTATACAAATAACCACGATTTTGTCGGAATTTAAAATTCCTGCTTTTTTGTACATGGAGAGATAGAATCCTCTGTTCTTATTTTATATTTAAAAAACTGCTTTATATATTGAGTTTTCATTTATAAATTTGGGCTGCCCAAAACGTCACTATTACACAAGATCATTCTTTTATTATGATTTTTCATACTGAATTTACAGTTTTATTTAACGTTTACATTTTTAATAACATGGCTTCAATGAGGTAACAGAGACAGAGATACAAGTGACAAAGAGACTTTACCTAGGGGAAAGCGTTAATGTGTTTAGTTGCAAAAAACTGACGGCTGGAAAAATTGAGAAACAAATGGGAACTGTTATTACCTAGTTAGATTGGAATACAGACGTAGATGAAAAACATAGACCAAATCAGAATATTGTAAATATATAAAGAAAACTAAAGGAAGAGAATTGTTATACTATACTTTTCGCCACACTACAATGTTTTAATAGACTTTCCACTCAAGGATTTAGTTTAGAAAACAGCTGTTTGATGCATGGAATTTCATTAGTACTACTGTATTGTAATTAGTTTTTACCAAACACCAGCTGATTATACGAACAATGAGTCTTTATAAACGAAAACATAACCTCTCTTAAAAGCTGCGACTGAAGGATTGTTAAGTCCTTTAGTCGGTGAGAATATAAAACGGATATGTGCAGTTTTTTTATTGTTAGACTGGGACGGGTGGCGTCGTCCTGTAATCCAGCTACTAGGAGGTCACGAATTGTGAATCATGCACTGTGGATGAGATACATCCTGGTGTGGTTTAACTTTCGCAAGAGTGAGTACTACTACTATCCGCAGTACTATCCTGAAAATTAGACCAATTCGTATATACCAAAGCCAAAATGTGGTTCGGATTCCATTATAAACTGTAGGTCCCTTAGTTGCCATTAGCTGTTAACAGCTGTGTCTAAGGAATAAGTCGGTCTTAGTCACTAACATGACTACAAGATCGTGCCACTCATCCTACACTCATATCCATCCATACATGGCTTAAAATACCTACAAAAAATACTTTGTATGGTTACCATTTCATTGAAAAGTATAAAGTATAAAAATATAATGTAAAGTAGGTTAGTGTAGAGTAGTGTTAAACAAATATCGTTCGTCACTCGCCTAAATTTATTTACTATACTCGTCCGGTAAAGACATATTTTCTGGACTAGTAACGTATATTTAAATGGTTTTGATTTTGATTTCACAGTATATTTTCGTGTTTTTTAGTCAAATGAGTTCAATAACTTAATCTTTTACTACACAACAGTTACATGTCGGAACAACGGAAAAGAGAGTACTGAGTTTTGTCTCCTTGAGATTCCTTGAAGAGGGGTTCTCAAACTTAACTTCTAACACCCTAATAGTTAAGTTTGGGGTGTGATCGGACGAGGGCGTAGTGATACAGGCGGTGGCTGACGTAACCACGTGTCGCAACTATTGAGTAAAAACCGGTCCGAGAAACCGGCACCGTCTCTCCCGAGTAGTCCACTTTCCTAATTTGTTAGGAATACTTACATACTTATTGTGGTTGACCAACATCAATTATCGGACCAACACTCTTGCTTCAATCAGGCTTTGTTTTGGGGCTTTTGGGATTTTGGGGGTTTCGTAACGGTAAATGGGGTTTAAACGGGTTTGTTATGCATCGGGTGTGTATTTTGAAGTGATTTTAAAACAGTTGTTCCTAAAAGGATTAGTTCTTCGGACTTAAACACGACAGTAACAAACCCCTATTTACTATACTCAACACAAATGTTGCCAACATTAAAAGGCAATATAAAGAACCCATTACCAACGTTAAACCATATGCAAAGGCCAAAACTATACGCCTTTAAAAAAACTAAACCCGACTTTACTCATTGATAAAAAGGTGCAGGCTTCATAAAAAGGATAATAAGGACGATTTTTAGTTTGCTTGAAAAACTTAGTTTATTATATTAAATAGTTTAAAGAGCGACGTCTCACAAAATAATACCAAGATCTCAATTAGTTTTCGAGAACCTAAACATCTTGGTAGGTATAAAACGAGTGATTTTATGATAAAAAAATTTACGATTAAATTCGAATACTCCGCTTCAAAACACGCGCAAAAGAGCAAGTAGTTGAATGAAATAAAAAAATATAAAAACAAAAATATTAATGCAAATAAAATGGTATGTTATTTTTATTTACGATACAATTTTGAATACAGTACAAGTATGTAATAATGTTTCTCAATTTTGGAAATCTTTAACCCAAAATATGTTGTACACTATGACGAATAACGATTTTTTCATTTTGTTTTGGTGCCATCCCACGAATCAAATGTTACATTTCTGTAGGGTTGGATTTTTTATATGAGACATCCCTGTTCCAAGATGGAGTATGCTGTTTAAATCACCAAGTGGGAATGGAGCAAAGACTTATCATGGTTGAGTGTGACAATAAATAACTTTGAGGTTGACTATAATGATTGAAAATTACTGTTGTAAACAAAGAACACTCAAGAATAATGTCTGTAATAAGTAAAGTACTAATCAAGCAAACCAGTAACTTAACTTAGTCACAATAGCTCTTAATTCAATATATTAACATGAGACAGATTAAGGCACCTTTAACCAACGATTTAAAGAACTACGCTTAAACCAGGGTATGGAAAGCTGTCAAGTTGTAATTTTTGTGCCACGATTATTGCCAAGTAAAATATTCTTAAATGTGTTTGGAATAAATGGGATGGTAATTTGTAAAACCCCTTTTTGGTTGTTGATTTTTACGATGTTACGATTTACATGTCAGCATATGAAGTTTGGCTTTCAATGTGTTTAAACCCAGCAGCAAACATGGTTGAAATTCAAAATGTTTAGATCTTAAATATGCGGCAACTAGTGTAAAAACACGTGTAGTCTGTAGACTATCGATAACGGAAGGTGTTTCAAGTCAAGAACCTTTAGCAGGTTACTCATCTGACCTTCATTCAGACTTGTTGTATCTGTTATCACGTTCCATTCAAACGAGGTTTGCCTCTTTTTCCTCATCGTTCACAGTTGTAGCCTTGACTTTGGCCCAGTAATTTAAAATTGGATGTCTGAGCGTTTCCTCAAATCTAAATTCCGTTTTGCGGTTTTCCTTGATGGTAGCACCAAATGGATCATTGGTTAAATGATTTGCGTGAGATGTGTAAATTTCGTTTACCTTTTCGTTAAAAAAGTCATTGGTTGTACTTATCCAATTGTTGTTGGGATTAAATAATTTGAATGATTCAAACGTTGTTTAATTCATTTTTGGGCTTGTTATATGTAAGGATATGAATCCTTCATTATGGTCGAATTGGACCACTTGTAATGGTTAGCCTGGATTTGAACAAGTCCGTGTTTAGAATTGTGCTAAATTGGTTTTAGATTTTAAATAAATAAAAACTGTGTGTAGCGCAAACCACAAATATCAGCCGAACTTTTATCAGGTTTTATTTGACTGAAAAAAAGAAAAAACCAATAAATTCTTGAAACTTATAAAACTTTTAAAACATTCTGTAAATCTTGTAGGGTATTGAAAAATATATTCCACCACAAATTATTTTTAGATGTCTTAAGCCGTTTTGGAAACGTTAATTGGGGACTGAAAGCTACGTATTTCTGTCCATGCCAGTTGTCATCATCATTTGGGGACCGAGCAGGTTTTTGCGGCCCTATGCCCAAAAATCTGGTGTTCACTTATCTACTTAAACCATTAATGCATATACACAAAAACAAGCGTTCATACCATGAGCCGACCGACCGAAAGGGTTTTGCAGCTCTCGATCGTTTTAAATTCTCGACTTTGTCTCGAACTTAAAAATTATCTCGAGCCTGCAAAACCTCCTTTTCAGGCCTAGGTACAGAATGTACTATTTCTTAACGTTTTAGCTGACAAAAACAGCAGATTGATAAAATAATTGACTTTGAACATTTCAATGCTGTGAGAATATGTTTGATCTCTGTAGAAAAATGTACCTGTCTACACAATTGAAAAATTAACGTGTGAGTCTCATATAATGTTTACCTTAACACTGACCCTACTATTCAACGGTGTGAACTAGTCTTGTCTTCTCACAATAATCTCTTGTTCCCAACGTACGTTCAAGGGGTTTGACGTAGTACAGGTTAAACACATTATGTAATCAATCTAATCTTTCATATGATTGGGGTTTGTCAAAATGTTAAACGTTTACCGCTGTTTCTTAGCGCATAGTTTTGCAATATGTCGACTTAATTCTATGAATTTTCTACCTTCAACTATATCAAGTTCATAACTCACAAACTTTATGGTCGTACCACTTTTAGAACTCTTTGTCTATATTTTATCACGTTTCTACAGTATAACTTATATTAGAAACTTTAATAAATCAAAAACAGAGCCAGGGTTGATACAGCAACGGTTACCTATATAATTTTCCATAATCAATGACATAGTTTTATAATAAAAATTATTTATGACATATTTCTTGAATAAATATATCTACCACATAGTAGGTATGAGTAAAATATGTTATTTAATTTCTTTGGATCAGCTGTCTGAAATTGATATCAATAACATAATTTTCATAGCTTACGGTTATAGAATCTTTCTTTGTTTCCATAATCAACGACATAAATATACCACATATTTGTGTAAAATATTTTATTTTATTTGTTTAGATCAGCTGTCTGAAATTGTGAAATAGGCTAAGCATTTTTAACAGTTCTGACTGTTTACATTGAAATGTCAAAACAAAGATTGTGAAGTTTCTCATGCTTCCATGGAGACCAATTATTAATATTTACTTTTGAAAATCTCACCTCAAATCTCCGGACATCCGAGGGGCGTAGCCCGAGAGAATATCAGGAAAGTGAATAGTCCTATGACATTCCTAGATATGTGAACAATCTTTGTGCTTAATTTGGGTTGTGTCGGTTTAGTATTTTAGTCGTGGCAGCCGGACAGACAGACACCACCTCAATTTTATAATAGTAGAGATAGATAGATGTAGATATATAGATTTCACGTTTCAACTCATCCACTTATATCACATGTATAACTATTTCATGTGATTAATACATAGGCTAGGGTACGTCAACATAATAATTCAATCATATCAACCATCTCTTTTCCTTATATCACGTTTCGTCCATCAATATATCAAGTTGGGTTACTAGTTTAGAAATGATTAATCATTCTCCACTGATATCATGTTTCGAACCATTCAAAGTCATTATAAGGTTAAGTAGCCTGAAACAGATTTTATAATCGAACGTTGGCAGAATGCCAATAATATAAACAGCTAAAGTTACAAAATAAATACACAAGCTGATTATGGAAAATCGCAAATATTTGAGAACTTCAATATAAAAACAGGGGTTTTGTTTTCTGGTTAAGCCTAAATAATGAGGTAAATAAAACATATTTCTGCCTAAAAACATCTCTTAAATCTGGCTAAATAGGTTTTTACTGTAATATTGGTTGTGCAGTATTTTGATAATCATGACGATACTGATAAAAGAAGTTTAGTTCAAATCTCAATAACACGAACACTTTTAAGAGTGAATTATGTATCAGCTGCATTTGATTTCATTGACTGTTGGGTGGGTGAAAATATAATCTCCACTATCACTTTTGTGTATTCGATAGTTGTGTATGAATTTTTCTATGATAATTATCATTGATTATGGTTATGGACTTTTCTCAGGATCGAACCGGCGACCTTTATTTATTGGATTATTGTTTATGTAAAGTAAACAAATTTATTTTAGAACTATCAAAACTGAACTTGGACCATAGAACGATGGGTCTTACACAGGCTTGCATGGACGAACCATTCGTGGTCTGTGACTGGGTAGGCATAAATTCAAATTGGGTTTTGATTGCTAAAAAGTGTGAGCACAATGATAGCTTTTACCATAGCCTTCTCTAATACAATGCATTGGTTTGTGGCAACGTCGCACCGGCCTGTTGCCATGGGAATAGCAGTAATAACAAACATGTAAACATAAACATTGCATAGACTCTTCATTAAAGTGCAACTGCTGAAGCAGGCCAGAACTGCGGCGTTGCCTAGTTAGGACTTGAGGAATCAAGGGTTTTACATCAATTGATTTATCAACAATGTGGAATGCAGAAGGCAACGCAAGATGTTTTTGGGGTATTTTAATTTATGCAATCTGGCTGCCCAAATCAATGAGCGGTTGACAAACGATCATGTTGATAAATAATTAACTCCATGTAGTCAGTAACAATGCCACACACTTTAATTTTTCATCTACTTTCATTTTTATAACGTGTTGCCTCAGTCAAACTAAAACCTATTACCTGAATAATGGAAACTTTTTTCTGAGCCTCCAACTGAACGATGTACAGAAATCAAATAGAGATCGAATAGGCACGGGCCAGTCCTTGGTAGGAGAAGTAGAAGACAAGTTCCATCATACATAACACCATAACATAGGAGAATATGAATTTGTGAGATAACTATTCAAACTCTCCAATGTTCCAGAGATTTGTTAACTCTTTACCACAGACGTATGATGCAGTAAACAGTTTTGAAAGACCGGTTGAACTAAGTGCAACGAAGTTGAACATCGCACGCGTGTGTCAAACATAGTTGGGAAACTTGTTGCGAAAGTAGGGCCAATGTCGCGTCGCGTGCGAGGATGTCCAAGGACTTTACTTGGGCAACTGTGGCTTCCTCCGACCCGGGACCTGTCTTGATAATTGCAGGACAGACAATGGTGACCAAGTACCGTGAGAACTTGGGGATTGTGGAGATTAAAAACGCACTGATAAAGTATAGAACATTAGAATGTAATAAAAAGTGTACAACTTATTACAAATTAGGTGTGAACGTATTTGGTGAGTCGGTGTTGTAAGCAAGGCAGCGATGTCTTGGGTTCCCTTTCCGATTCCGCTACGAAAATGTATCAGTGTGGTCCATGCTTATTTTATACCAGCTCGACCTTTGATTTGCTTGATGAATTCCGCGCACAAAAGGACTTGTGTGGACGGGTAAATACAGTGTAAAGTAGCAGCTAACCTCTTTATAAAAAGATGAGGGACAAAATAATCTCATCGATGGGCAGATGGAAAGCTCGTTGGAAATGGTAGCAACCAAAGAGGGAAACGGTGAATACGGTTATGTTCACGACAAGGGAAATATCTTAACTCTCATTGAAAGTATGCATGCAATTTGACGAAAGGAGAAAGAGATAAGTTTAACATGTGTTACTTTGATGCTTGTGTAAAAAATATATAAGCCTATTGAAATTCCATTAGAAGTTCTTTAACAGAAGAAGGTTGTAAAACAAGGATGGACTTATATTCTTCATAGTAGAACAAATTATGCTAGTAGGATGATCTAGATCTAGACCTTCCTCTCCTAAAAACATTCCAATATGAGTAGTCTAATGATCATAAAGGGATTTCTTCTGTAATATTTTATTTTTGAAATTTTAAATGGGTCTAGGCGTTTGGACTGTCATTTGATTGTTGCATTGTTGACCTTTAACGAGTTTAGCTGAGATACAGTAGCTATCGGAATCCAAACAAGATTACTTAACTAAATAGGTTAATCCTGGGCTTAAAACTGTTTGGTAGTTGCAGTCCTGAGCTTTAATTTCATAAGTAGTCAGCCAAGAACTTTATTTTCTATGGATTTCGACTCCGTCTTTTACCGACACACTGAAAAGGCCTTTAAAATATTCAAAGTCACATAAAAATACTTTAACAAAGTAGGCACAGGTGTATATCACGTAGGCGTAACCGTCTTGGGAATCCTGCGATGACCTTAAGATGACCTTGGGGCACGCAGGGAAACGAACAACTTCCGGAGAATCACGAACGCCCCCGCCACTACGACGAGCAGAAAAGACTTTGTCAACTACTGAGAAATGCTCTATACTCTGTATGACAGAACCTGTCTCCTGACCCTCTATCTACCTGGAGTCTGGCCAATGGTTTAAGGACCGGGCCACCCCCAAATAGACGGGGACAGGAGACAGAACCCATCATACAGACTATAAAACTCATCTTTGATAAACCCCATCAATATCATGACAACATAACCATGCAAGATTCTGGTTAACATCTCGTACTTCGGTGTGCGAGAGATGTTTGATATAGAGCATGCCCACAAAAGTTTGGAGTTGGACCACTTTTCCAGGACAGCTTTTGTGATGCCTTCTTTAAAACTGGCGTAGACCCTACGAAGATCAAAACAAAACATTTGAACTTCTTTGAAAGCTCGTTGTCTGAACAAGAAAACTATTACTGGTTGAACCGATTGCATTCACTCAAAACAAAAAACGTGGGTTTAAGTTTTCTCCGTTTTATGTCTTCTCTTAAATTCTCATCGTCCATCATAATCTCTTTCTCCCTATATGTACCCTCTTGATGAAGTAGACACTTTTCTTAAAGAGTATCTCTGCCAGGAGTACTTATGCTTTCATGAAATAGTTGTATAGGCAAACATATTGTAAATACAATACCAATTACCATTGTCACATAATTAAACCTTTGAACAACTTTTGATGAGTTTGAAAATGAAAATGAATCTTCTTGAATTACCTAAGCAATATAATTTTGAATCATTTCCCGATAACTTTACCAAAGAAAAATATTTACCCCTAAACCACCAATGGTGTATTAAAAGCACATTTTTTGTGTTTTAAATGGGGTTTTGTAAAAGAAAATATTTATTAGTGTCAAACCGCCAATGGTGCATACATTTTTTTGTGTTTAAAAGGGTTTTTGTAAAAGAAAATGTTTATTAGAGTCCCCCCCTCAGTACTTTACACCATTAAATACAAGAGACTTAAAATTGCTCCATCCCACAAGTTAAGTACTTCAATATAATTCTTGAAGGATTTTCCCGCATAGTATTTTCTTCCTATTAAGATCCTCGTCAACCAATGCCGCCTAGATCTACTAACTCGCCTACGACTAGGAAGTATTAAACAGTAGGTACGCCTATCTGACATTTCAGACGCCAAGCGATAGTCTAGACTAGGCCTTGATATGACCTCGCTACATACAAATATACACATACATTATGCACCTGCATATCCACCAACACTATGTTTACTGGGATTTATATCGTGTGTTGTGTATTAGTGTGATTTAAATTGTGTTTAGATTGACTAATTTGCAGCTTGGGATAGTGTAATAATAGTTAACCAACGTTCAGGTTTTGATCGAGAAAATTCTTCGGTACAGAGAAATCTTTCCTTATCTATCTTCTATAGGTGAACGTATTGGTTTATGGTGGGTTCTGAACCACCGATCATGACATTATCACCATAATCTCATATCTAAAGAATATTTCATTTAAATAATTACAGATAACTTATAGGCACATTTAAAGTTTTTGGCTCCTTCATACAGAAAGATTTATACACCCGGACCGTAATACTATTCGTTAAAAGCATCCGATTTCTAAAACACTAAATTTACATTAATACGTGACTTTTGAGCTTTGCCACAAAAAAATCTGTAAGTAAAACCAAAATTGTCATAAACAATCCTTTACTGATGAAAACTTTGAGATAATTGAATTCCCGATAACGATAAAAATCCTCTTCTTTCTTAACCCCGCCGATCTAGGTCAGTTCGGTAACAGCACGGGAAAGTGGAGTTCATTTCTTGATAGGAATAATACTAACGACGTACCTATTATTAAATTGCAACTGAAGCTAGTTACACAACCGTCACTGTTGGTTGCAACTGGGATTCCCAATGCGGAGCGTATACACGTTAATTGCTACTGTAAGTAGTAAAATCTAACTAATGATGGTCGATATAATCAAATAGGTGGGAGAAACCTGGGTGAAGCTATGGCGAGAATCCTGTAATTTAACTTTATTCACACGGTATAATGCGTCGTATTTTAAAATAAGCTTTAGTAATATTTAAATCTAAATAAAAAGGTTACAATACCTGTAGACTGCATAGTGGTCCTTGATAATCCAACAGGATTACGCGTTTCGGTCTTACTACCATCTTTAAATCCTTATACAAAACATGAATTTTTCTACACATTATGTCACGTCACGTGTTTTAAACATAGTCACAAAACATCAAATCTCGAATAAACTATTTACAGTAGGCTTACGAATTAAAGCGAGAGACAAAATAAACAGTATCATCAAACTGACATATACTTTCTCCCATAAGCTTGTAAACAACCTTTATCGTGGGTAAGTGGTGGGTGTAACTATGATATTCTAAAGGGATAGATCACAACAGTTGCAATAACTCTTGAACCGTAATTGTTACAGCAATGGTGGGTTGAACTATTTTTGTTTCAAATTATAAGGACCATAAAACATAAGTTTTAATCAAAACTGGCGTTTTTCCTAAAATCCTATATTTGGTTTCTTTATGGAGTTTTTTTATGATAAATAACACAAGTTACAATAACTTTTGTACAGTACTTCTTACAGAAATGGAATTTGTACCATTTTGTTGAACATTTTAAGGATCATAACATACTAATTTTAATCTAAACCGGCCTTTTATAAAATCCAATTATTCGTTTTTATGGCTTTTATGGGAAAATAACATTGAGTTACAATAACTTTGGAACCGTAATTTTTACGGAAATGGAATTTTTACCAATTTTTCAGAATTTAAAGGACTATAATATAATGAGTTTGAGCAACGCACGCATTTCAAGTGTTGAGTCGAGACTCAACATCCAAAAGAAGAATTTGAACCTAAATCCACAATATATGTAGAATAATTCACCACTTATCTCTTAGACTTTAAAAAGCGGCTTAAGCCAAGCAATATATGAAATATCTACTTCTGCATACATCCACTAGTAAGATATACATTTATCTACAAGTAACATAAACTTATACACTTTGTTGTTTAAGTAATTAAATGACAAATTTACTACTCAACTGTCTTTTGTTCCTTTAAAAATTAAATATTGTTCAATATCACAGTCCGCAGCCTACAACAGCTGGTAGACGTGATATGGCGTCCAAGGGCGGATAATAACCTAAACGCAAATTTTGGGTCCGGGGGCTGTAGGTCAAGAACTCTGACGAGATACATAATTTTATAACTCGATAGCCAGGTGTTCCTTGTTCGGACGTGATTGGGGAACTAAATGCCAAAGTATGGAATTAGTTATTGGAGATTTTGACATAAATTTCCTGCGACCAAGGTTAAAGAAGTTTCAATAGCAATTAGGTTATTTGGTAAACCGACAGGTAGTTGCAGAAGTAATATGAAAAAAACCCCAATTCCTAAACAGATTTTGGTCATTATGTATTGTATACAAGTAATTATAATAATAATTCTCTAAATACTAATCTCACTATGAGAATAATATTCAAAACAGTTCGATTCTTGTTTATTATTGAAAGAGGTTTACTAGGAAAAATTTAGTTTTTGTTATTTTTCTTAGTAGGCTCTCTACCTTACCTTAATTTACCTAAACTAGAGCATTTACTTTAATGTTTTCACTAAAACACACATCTTGCTGCATTATAATTCTCTTAAAACTGATTTAAATAATTTTGCGATTTTTTCTGCCTGTCAAAACTCAACCTAATTTTTTAACTTGTTCGTTTTAAGTCCGCAATGTCTGCCAAAACTAAAATAGACCGAACAAAAATGTCATATTTTAGCAATACATTTTAATAGCAAGTATGATTACAGTAGTTCATAATATCTTAGTCTACGGTTGACTCCACACTACTGAATCATGTCATAATAGTACATATTTTAGTGATTCTCCGGATTCGAACCCAAAACCTCAGAAACTTCAAGCATTACAACTATTAAACCAGCAGTGTCCCATAGCGATTTTATTTTTAACGATTGGTATTCCCAATAGATAAAAGGAAAGAACATTTGACAATTGGTACAGGAAAGGTTTTATGAATAAATTATATTCATGAATATAAAACATGTCTTGAGCGTATTCCCCAGAGGAAGGTAAGAATACCTAGTTGTTTGTTAACTACATGAGTGATAGATCCTGAAAATTCTATTAGTAACCGGTAAATAATAACTTGTGGAGAAAATAATCGGAATAATCCGCCTCGTGCGTTTCTGGACAATGAAGTGTCCATGCTGGATTAAAGCGGTTGGACATTGATTTCATGCCGAATTGGGTTTCGATTTAACAGGTAAACCGGTGTGAGTAATTCTTTCAAATACTCATGAATTTAATTTTACATATTTATCTTTTCCACTTATTCCGTGTCTTAAAAAAACTGTTTTCTTTGCATTATTGTATATCAGATAATAAAACAAATGTTAAGTTGAATAGATTTAAATACTTTACTTGAAATGGTGACCATACGAAAGTATGTATTTTAAGTATGAATTGAGCTGAGTGTAGGTGGTCATTGCTTTATATGCGTAAAAATGTGTAATCAGGTTTTTATTTCTTGGGTACACGAGATAATTGTTTGCGTTAGAATCGTTTAGTGACCTAACTCCTAGAAATTTTTTAATTTAGAAAATAAAAACATGATATGTTAAGAATAAACGAGAAATATCATAAAATGATTTTACCAGATGAATTTCCCTCGTGTAAAGCACTTAATTTAATTAATTACATAAATACATTAAAATAGAGGAGAAGCAAACAGCTGGATTGAGGATTAACAACAGTAAAATCTTTCCGTTGAGTTTGCGAAGAAAATAGTACATATTAAGAAATGCATTATCGTATGTATTATACAGCTTTTTAACTTAATATTCGTACTAAATTGTATATTTAATTACGAACCAATAAATCCTTTTATCCACATGACTAAATAAACATGTTAAATAATTTCAGTTATAAATTTATTATTTTGTTGGCGGAGCAATACATACCTACATAATACAGTAGGATTAACATATAGTAGCAACAGTGAAAACAATATATTGTTACCTGGTCGCTATTTCATTAAAAAGTATTAAAGTATTAAACGTATTAAGGTATATAGTAGCAAAAGAAGAAATAACTAATTTTGGGTGCTAATTTATAAAGGTAAACAATTTTCGAAATTTACGTTTTGAGAGTTAATTTTCTGAAAGAAATTCTGTCGAGAAATATACATCGCACCGGATTCAAATGCATTTTCAATCCTTGTTCGTTAATCTTGAGTTGGGGCCGAAATTAGTTACCTTGTCCTATTGACGAATTGTCACGCTATTCAGTTTACCTAGGCCTGCCTATATACGCAGAAAATAAACAGTTTAAATAATAGAACAAATACTATAACCTAAAAACAAATATACCAGTACTTTATTTGCCATCACTACATTTGTTACAATAGCTATTTCCACCGAGATCTTCGTCACTTAAGTAGTATTTAAGGAAGTTTATTTTCTAGTCTGGATTGTTCAAACAATCAGTAAGAGCCCAAACATGGCAGCATCAGCAGTGGCTAACAACAATGTCGTCAATACCAACACAACAAAACAAAACAAACCCACCCAGTGGGAGAAAGTTGGTATTATCGCATAATGACACCGGTTTCTTGTTCCAGTAATCGAAATCTAGTCGAAATCGAAAAGCATCAAACTCGTTTCAGTGCTGCTGTAAATCTATTGATAATAAAAAATATTGAAAAATTTTCAACATTTCAAGTAGATGTTGTGAAGATTTTTGTAAGAATTTTTAAATCAAATGGACCTTTAACTGAAATAGACTGCTTGAGGGATTAATGAAACATATAGATCGAGTTATTAATTAGAAAGGTTTCTAAAATAATATTATTAGCAATTAATTAACATTTTAAAACGGTTTTATTTTATTGTTGTTTTAGATTTATTGAAACTAAATAACCTATCATGAATGGTTCTTTCGGTTGAATTTTCAGGTTAAAACGAAAACTTACAATGGTAGTATAGACCAGGTACTGTAGTTTTGATATAGCTAGCCCATATGAAACCTATGCCTAAGGTTATAGCTCTGCCTATAAATTACCATAGGCCATTACGGTAATTTACTCTTTAATTAGGTTTAAGAAAACCGTTCTCTCTATTCATCATTGTAACGATAAATAAATGAATTGTGTTTGTTTAGTATTAGATATAAAAGGGTAAATTTTCTGTTCAACATCGATGTGTGCAGCTAATTATTTTTGATGCTTGGGGGCAGACAAATAGATTTTCGAGTTTCAGTTTTTTTTGTTATCAGTTTAACGTACTATGTTGGTATTTTTCTCAGACTCAATGTATGAATGATTGATTTAAAACCAGGTAAAAAATAACACAATTTAACTACATTAAGCGATCAAAATCATGTCAACAATAAAATACCAATTCCCTCCCTTTTGCTAAACAATTTAGTCATAAATAAATTTGATTGGTCAGGTCTAAGAACATTTAAAATATTTTAAAATTGTATGTAATAAATTATCTGTTTGCAAGTAAGCGTTAGGAGGATTACAAATTTAAATCTTCGTGTTCGTGTGCATTCCATTGATTACAGCTTACAGGGAATGTTGAAAGAGAACGTTCATGCCATGAGACGAAGAAAGCGAAAGGAATACTCGGGTGGTTCACTGACACGAAAATAAACCGACACAAACTAGTTAACATAACTTTGTAAATTATGTACTTTGGTTTTGTTGTATCGAAAGAAGTGTAGGAAATGTATTTTTTTTATTGGAGGTATAACATAAAATTGCGTACGAAGAAAATAAGTGTTTGATTTAATAATTGATTCATTCGTTCAACTGATTCAAATATCCTATATATATTTCATTATTGTTTAAAATAATCGTTGTAAATTTTATATAAAAAAAATCCTAACAAGCATATAAGCAGGTTACATTGAGTTATTTTTGTGCTCAAAAATTATTAAAAGTATTTTAAACTAGTTTTGCATACATGGTGTATTTTAGTAAATTAAAGCTTTACAATGTTTACGGATTGATTTTAATTGAATTAATTCCACAGCAGTTTAAAAATGAATACTTTAATTGCATGCATTTAAAGATGTTAATGGACCAATTTAATATATTTAAGCATAACACATATGTTAACCACAACGAAATAAACTAAAATAATTGGTAAAATAAAACAAAAAGTCCAAATCTCCCCAATAATAAGGAAAGGGGGGTTTATTTATACCCCAGTCTGTTACCTATTTTAAATTCAAACAATAATATAATTTTTTTATATTAAATTTTAAAATCTGGTAGTTGTAAATTTGTGTTCAAATCCAATTCATAAATCCTTACAGACATTTATCATCCTTTATACCAAAAAACTAACTTTAAAAATTATTTTATAATTTTATTCTATAAAATAATTTAATCTTAAAATCAACTTTGTTAACACTTTGTACTCCATAGCCAATACCTGTGTTGTTGATGGTGGCAGTGGTAGGGTGGTCAGATCCTGAGTAGAGTTCCGAGTCCTGAGAAGCACTCACGATCACAGGGTTATAGCAACTGATCCTGCGAGAAGGTCTGTAGCGCTGGGCCGAGTTGTGACGTCACCGGGCCTTCAACCTGCCTCAGCATGACACGCGAGTCCTCAAGGACCTGCCTCTGCACTTGGTGGTGGAAACACAAAAAAGTCACCGGAGCTGGAAGTACAGCATTTGTAAAATGTGTTTTTGTTTGGGTAAGAAAATTAACAATTTATGAAGAGTAAATAAACTTTATCAGCAATTTGACACTTTTTCTACCATTCTTGTTAACAGACTTGATCAAAGTAGAGTAACTGTTATATTTAAAGGGGAAGCCACAAGAAATGCAATTTTCGAACTGTAATTTTTACAGAAATAGTAAAAAATTGCAAATAAATTTAGTATGGACTAGCAGGTTTTTTTAAAAAGAAAATGTCTTTATAATTTGAGAGGGTTTTTTTATCGGAAAATAAAATTAATTACGATAAATTTCAAACAGTTTTTTTTTTACAGCAATGTGGGTTATACAGTGTTGTTTAGAATTAAGAACTATAGGCTAACAAATTTTAATTAAAATCGTGTGAAACGTTTTTGGTGAATGTTAGATCTTACGTATTTTATGGGTCTAATGGGGAAATCACCAGTACAAATAAAATTTCAAAACCCCCACAAAACACCTGGAGATACCATAGGTTTGCAAATAAGAGAAAATATGTTTAAAATACATTCTACAAAGGTTTGTTTTTATTTGGTCAGTGTTTTAATGCATACTTTGGATGATTTTACTCATCCATCTTTAAGAAAAACTAGAACGAAAGCTAAAGACGCCGAACTAAAAAAAACATATCATTTGACATATTTCACTACGTGGTAAAAGACACAAAAAATGTGACACAACGTGTGAAGAAAAACGTTAGCTTATACAAATTTATTTGAAATCGTTTGCTAATGAGCCCTAGAACATCTAAGGATTTTTCATAAGTTTTAGGAAGGGCCTGTTTTTTTATGAGGCCAAAGTTTTCATTTATTATCTAAAACATAAAAAATATAAATCACTTGCAATAATTATTTTTTTGTTCACTCAAAAAAGATTGTTATTTATCCTCATGGGGCTAAAACAACCAGAAACGAAAGTTATGTTGGGAAAGTGAAAGCGATTTACTAAGTAACTAGTTAACATTTTTTAATATAATTACCTAAAACAAACTCAAGAAAAGCCTCAGAGCCGTTCTTATGCACCGTTGACTTTTCATGTATTACTTGGTTTGACTCACAAAATATGTAACGCTGAAGGCAAACTATTACCCATATTGATAGACTTATATATATTTTATTTACTGAGAATCAAGATTTTAAGAAGAGCCGTTTTTGCATCTTTTTCCCTATTAAATCAGAGCTTACGTAGAAATGCCGTTTAAGTGTTTATAGAAACAATAGTAGTTGTCTTGTGTAATAAATATCTGATTTATCTGTTACTGAAAGTAATTACTATCATTCAGAGAGAAAGACACGACTTTAAATGATTTTTTTTTTGCTACAGGAAGCATTAATAAACATTTGAAAAGTATACTTTTCATTTTTGCTTGGTGGTTACAATCTTTGAAAAAACTATAAGTCTGAATTGTAAAGTTTCAAAGTTTATTTGCAAACTAAATATACGTTATTGACACGTTTCTATTCCTAGATATATTGATAGTTCGAATAGTTTGTATTAATGAAATTTCCTGTTATTTTTCTGATCTAGTCCTTGGGTTTAGTGATGTCAAATGAATGTTAATGTAAGTGTTTTTGTTTTCCATTTACAGGGTTACGGCAGCTAAACAGGTTATTTGTAGGTTTATTTGCAGACGGCGTAATCTTATTAGAAGGGGTATTAGATTCAATAGTTTGTCTCTGGGGTCACTAGAAGTCAATTATGTAATAGGGTGAAAAGGCTACAAATGATTAGGTGTAAATGCTTTTCTCATGTTTGAACAAACGTGCAAACAACTAACTATCTTATATATTAAACACTTTTGCAAAACTAACTTTCGACAGTTAGCCTGACCATACTACTGGACCGAATTACGAGTTGTACAAAAAAAAAGGTTAATATGTGCAAGTTTTATTTGTATTTTGAAAATATTTATGTTCATTGGGTAAAAAAAAATTCTACTTTTCTTATGGAGGGTTAACATGGGGCTACTTCTATATATTAATAGACAAGCGTGTTTCTTTAAAACCTTTTTTCTCAGCTCCTGTGCATCGCAGGGAAAATCTATGCATACCGTTAAAAAGATATTTGCCTGTAGATGTGCAAAATCCCTTTATGAATTTAAAAAAGGTGTTTTTTTAAAGGTGATGTGATAAGCACAAAAAATTAATTTAAAATTTGAACAATAACATGAACCTTATGTGTTGCCATGTTGGTGACGAAACAACAACAAAATATAAACAGAAAATCAAAACAAATAGAAGAAATTTAAATCACATGTTTTTTTTTATAGCGTGGGGTGAAAATAGAGAACTTTGCACAATACATACTTTTAGTCGAGTTTTCGACCACGGGGCGAGCTCTAGTATACATTTAATATAGGCCTCTTGCTTAGGTACATAAAAGCACGATATTTTTCACAAAAAATGCGATTCGAGAATGTAATTGTAAGTAAACATGTTTACCTTTTCTTTTTTAGTAATGCTAAGATTATTTAAATCTGTTAGTTTATAAAGTTTGAACAAAAAAATTAAATGTTGTGCTTTTATAGAAAATTTTGTTAAATTATATCGAGTCATCACCATTATTAAAATAATTTGTTTGATTCGATCTAGATAATATCGGAAGAGTCATATTCACATACATGAAAGAATTAAAATGGAGTGTAAAAAGTTATTGACATTTCTTTGTTTATTCGTGTGTTGAAAATATTGGGTGAAATTTATTTTTTAATTCCTTTGTTTAAAGGTAGGCTTATATTCTTTTTTAAGGAACATGAATTATTATTTGTATAATGTCACATTTGAAGGTAATACTGGCGAAATTCTTAGCCCATATATGATTGTAATTTTTATTTAGCTTCCTATCACTGACAAACATATGTCCGATGTCATAATCATAATTTTGAAATTTATCCACAAATTTCAAAGATTTTTTTGCTTTACAACCACGTGTATAATTACATGTCAAATATTCTTAGTCGTATTTTTTGCACTTGACCGTGAACAAAGGTTACAGGTAATTCCTGACATCCATCCTGACCAGTCTCACCGAGTCATCAGTCACCTTGTCCAATCATCAGTCACCGGTCATCAGCTGATGATTCTGCTGATTGTGGAGCGCTGATGGGGTGTGATTAGTAACAAGTACACCAGCGATGCAAAATTGTACTTCATCGTATGACGTAGCCAGACGTCCGGGCAAATAGATTCTCGGTAAATGTAATTCAGTTGAATCAAAATTGAAGGGATTCTGAAGTAATGTGGTAATTTTAAAAGTAATTAGGGATTTCACAGGATATTTACGTACAAATTTTATTTTGGAACTTTCATAGTAAAATTTGTTTTTAAAATACTTAATAGGTGTAGTAAAAGGTCCTATTTTGTTTTGATATTTTAATAATTACTTTTTCATTAATCACTATTAATTATTATGCATGATACATACTACAGTGCAACCATTCCCAAAGCCCATATTAAAGGACAAAATGCATTACACTTTTTAATAAATACTTTGCCAAGAGATAATATAGATTTAGCACACTCCCTATAAATTTTCCATCCTTGTACATAAGCTAAACAATATGTTACCCATTCAGTATTTATATACTATGCGTTTATACTTTTTTTATTTTAGATTTTTATCAACATTTAAACAACAAAATCTTTGCTTTCGCTCATCCCCTGAAGTCGACTAAAATATAAAGCATATTTTTAAAGAACTCCTGTTAGAAGGAAATAAAATACCATACATTCCTATACAATATTTGTAAAAGATCAGTTAATTGTTTATAATTTAAAATAAAGTTTCGATATCTATTTATTTCTGTTTGATACCTTAAACTTTTCACAACTACCTTCAAGTTAGTTAAACACTATCATTCATACCACCACTCAAAAATAGCCAGACAAAAATACAGATTTTTTGACAATTAGAAAAAAAACATAAATAGTAGTATTAAAAGATAATGATAATATTTAATGTTAATTTCGCAAAACAAATGTTATGTTAAGCATGGTTAATTATCTTCTAACCTTTGATGATTTGTCCATGTTATGCACTATATTCCCCTAACACGCCACACTTCCTCTTTAGTATCTTAAGTAAATTTTGGATAACCATTTAAATTGACTACTATTATTATTTTACCATTATCAAATGTGTGTAATAATTCATTTTGTGTTAGAGTTTTCAACTTGAACATGCGTGCAGCTTAGTTCATCAACCTCCGCGACAAATGAGGTTTTAATCCTCCCAGACAGTATGTAATTTATGACTTTACTCGTGATGAACGGGGAGCTGCAATATAATTTACTTATTAAAAACAAAACAAGACGTCCATGGTCAGGGTTTCTTATAAAGGTTGACGACTCTTACTTTTTCTGAATCATTTAAATTCGTAAATATTACGTATTCGATCTTGTTAATAAGTGATACATTTGAATAGTATCTAGTAAATAATTATGTTCTGAACATAAAAGAATAGGCTTACAACAAGGTTAAGTAAAGCAATCCTGTTTTTTGTGTATACACGATTTGTTGTTTAGTATTTTACACTCGTAAACTGCTATTATCTAGTTTGGAACAAATATACAAGATATTCAAATTCATTTTAAAGAAGAACATTAAAGACAATTTTTTCACCACACTATGATGTTTTTGGCTGTATTACATACGTTAATTGGTGGCTGAAAGTTATGTTTTGCTGGCCATGCCAGCTGTCATCGTAATTTGGGGACCGAGCAGGTTTTTACAGGCCGGGGCCGCAAAATCAGCTGTCCGCTTACTTACATAAAACATGAATGCATTTTAAATACACAATCAAAATCTATTCAATCCTATATCAATCCTTCTATTGCATTGCAATAGAATTGTGTTATTGTCACCGTTGCCTAGCAACTATTTATTTTTATTTTTGCTGATTCCTCAAATTATTTCTTCACATAACCTTAAAGTTGTAGTTGTGTTGACTATCAGTGTGCATTATTAGAGTGGTGAATAATAGTGGTAATAGGATATAGTGTGGTGAAAAATAGCGTTCGTACCACGGACCGAAATGGTTTTGCAGCTCTCGATCGATTTAAGTTCTCGACTTCGTCTCGAACTTAAAAACTATCTCGAGCCGGCAAACCCTCATTTTCGGCCCTAGGTACGAAATATACTATTACATACTAAAGTTTAAATAAAATAGGCCTTTGAGCAAAATATAACGACTGTAAGCATAGATTATTCTTGAACGATGATACATTTTTGAAAATATGCTATAAAATAACGTACATGATAGTACAGTATATCTATTTTTGTCGAAAGATACCATTGTTGTTTGTCAATAAATATTTTATGATTTAATTCAATTCAAGCTTTGCGTTAAACTATTTCATTTAAACATTCCTGCTTTTTATTGGAAGGACAAATCTTTTGCCGTGACTATAATTTCGTTAGTTTTAAATTTCATTAATTATTGATTTTAACTGAGCTCAATTTATTTAGCAGTGTGATTATGCTGTTAAGACTTGTAAGTACTATTTTTCCGAGACCTATAGAATTTTTTCTCCACATGCAGAGCACAATGTTAAACTTATCATTTCAATATTTGTTAATAAAATGAGTCATTTGCGCATTGTTCGTAACTTTTTTTATACATGAATAAAGCATAAACAAATTAACAGATCAATAACTAAATTTGCCTTTCGTTGAATTTAACACAAATTAAATGTCGCGGTAATATGAACTTATTTTATAACATAAATTAAATAGATAGAATACTCTAACTTAATTTATCCAACAAATGTAAGGTATTTCATTGTCTATACTGTTAAGAAACGTTTAAATATAATAATTTGCACTTTTGCACTAAGAGACTTTAATGAGCGTATAGGACGTAATCACATTTACTCAATTACTTTAATTATAAAATATAAATTACCCAGATTTTTTACTATATCTGATCACGTATTCTTAAATCTAATTTTGAAACCCTTTTGACATTGTATATTTGATATAGAAGTAAAATTAGAGTTTTCGTTTATTTTACAGTATAAAATATCAGTTAATGTAAAGTAGACATTGGCTATATAGAAGAGAAATATATCATAAGGCATTTTAACTGTGTTTAAATTTTTTTTATTAAAACAATTTAGATTTTAAACTCTATAAAACTATTGTTTTACATCTGGACACAAAAGTATTATCAAACATTGTATATTTTTTAAGTGTTTATTTATCAAGCATATAAAACTTACTAAACTAAGTAGAGTTATAGTATGTAAGTGGTTGAGTACAGTAGGTTTAGTTAACTTTTAGATACTATTATATTTATTTTACTTAAGTAAATAATAAGCAAAATAATTTAAGACTAAAATGATCGAAATTTGTATAGGTACTATTGATTTTTTATTTAGAAAAATGACAAAATATAGAGGTACGAAAATATGTCTAAAAATCGTAAAGAGAAATTTTCAAAAATACATAAAACTTTTTAAAAGCGTAACCTCATATTAATTTATAAACATGCTGTACATTCTAAATAGTAACATATAAATAGCAAGTCAAACTTATAACCTCATAAAAGTTTAAATAGTTACAGTTAGGTGAAAAAGATTAAATTTCAATGTTGTCATGGAGGGAAATGATACATTTAAAAACAAGGGCATCCAACCCTTATATAACTTACTCATAGCACAAACCTGTTTCTAGGCTGTAAAATTAACAGTTATTTCATCACTTCTTGATACTGTAACACGTAGTACCAATATATCAATGTGTTAAATTAGTGGAAAAACTGCAATGGAATGAATATCTAATAGATGTTTAATTATTTTGATTATTGGTTGAAGACGGTCGAGCCTAAATCATACGTTATTAGATCAAGTTTATAGGTACTGGTTCTGGTGGAAGTCATGAATAGATTAGGAGGAAAATCTCTTCTTTGCAACAAACTTGCAAACTAAATGAACTTCTACCGTTTTTATCAATTTTTAATTAAAAAATTAAAGCAACAGGAAATCAAAATGTAAATCTACGTGAAATATTTAAGGAGTTTGATCTGAGAAAACTTAGGTTTGCTGCTGTAAGATAAATGAATTGTTGTTTTGGTAAAATTTTAAAGAACGCAGTAAAAAGAACGTTGCAAAATTCTGTAACTCTGCATTTACAGATAAATAATTTACAATTGTTAATTTTGTGAATCCTATACGAAATCGGGTACACAAGTAAAAGTTCATGAGAACAGTTTAAAATACAATTAAGACTTTTCAAAACCCCAAAAATATAGTTATAGTAATAAATTATTCACCACGTTAAACAATGTTTTAAGTTAATTTTCTTTATATAAAAAACTAACATTAAATACATATATTTTCCTTAGAACAGTAATGGACATAATTGTTAAGTTTATTAAAGTTACACCTTAATTAATGTCCTATATCAAAATTTTACTAGTTAACATGACAGCAACAACGGATCATTGCCAAGTCATTGATTGACGGTTAAGAGTGTGGCAAGTAAAAATCACTCGAAGAATGATATGCAAAGGTCACAGTGGAAGGGCACGGAATTAAAATCTCATTGCATAAAAAGATGTCGGAAGTTAAGTTTATAATTTATTTGTTTTGTGGTTTTCTGATGACGTAAACAATTTAAGTTTATTTCATGTATGTTGATTTACCATTTTTTTACAGTTTAAGCAAAATAAATTATCAATGTAAACCATTGATTGTCTTCTGGTATAATAACAAAAACTATATCATGGGTTTTACAATTCACCCTAAAATAAGGTAAAATGTATATAAAATTGATTTACGCACTCCAGACTTATTGGACATAACGAAAAGATGAAAAAGGCTTCAGATGTTTAAAATAACAATGAGAAGTTTATTTGCAATATTTAAAGTTTAACGATTAGATTAATTATAAATGTCGATTTCAGTAAACATTTCCCATAACAAACCAGACTGTTAACTGCCTATTTCTAAGTTTGACTAAGAGATGAAAACGATTATGTTTCTACGTCATAATAATACTTATTCTATAACATTGAAAAAATTAATTTTGTCCTCAGTAATACTATTGTTGGTGGAATAATAAATAGAGAATGTAAATATTTTTGAGTTTATTATTTTAATTTAATACAACCTGTACTGGTATGATTTACCGTTCAAATCTATGTTTATTTTTACTACTTAAAATAATGTGTTGGCATTTAACACAAAATTAATATCCCAAATGGGAATATGAACTAGATTTCATAAAACATAAAGAAAATATATAGGATACTATAACTTTATTTATAAAAAAATGTAAGGTACTTCCTTGGCTATACTGTTAAGGAATGTTTCAATATAAACATTTGCACTCTTGCACTAAGAGACTTTAATGAACGTATATGACATAATCACATTTACTCAATTACATAGTTTTAATATGTAACCTACTCAGATGTTCTAGCTACATATTCTCACGTATTCATAACGTTAATTTTAAAACTTATTTGACATTGTATCCAACAGTAGGTGTAATCTAGACATTGACTGTATGGAAAATAAATACAGGGTGATTTGTACTCAGTGTGACAAAATTTTTTTGATGTAAGTACAAAGTAAATGAAGTGTGATGATGCATATCAAATGTTCCAAGTCTCAAAATTAGCGTCCAAAAAAATTATTTTATGTTTTTCAAAAATAACCATGCTTTTAAACTTAATACAGCGATTTCTCAATTACCTGTGTATGGATTTGAGTAGATAATGCAATTTTCGTGTTCTACATTAAATTTTGAACAAGAATAATATAACATGACGGAGGATCAGTTGTAAAAACTCCATTGTAAATAGATTCAAAGATAAAAATTAAGATGTTTGATAAAAATTTTAAAAACAATTGTCTATTACATTTTTCACACCCTGTATACAAGAAAGTGTCGGAATATGTTAAAAACTGCGCCATTTTATAAGCTTTCCAACCATATGCTACACTATTGAGGTTTATGTCTGCTTATGTACGCTTTAATGGTTTGAAGACTACAAAGCATGGCGTCTTTAACATTTAAAACATAGAAAGTCGGCAGGTATTAAGCAAAAGTTGTATTTTTGTTTCTGCTTGAACAGTAAAAACAGTAAAAAAGTTCCCTGTTTTCTGATATTCAAACCACTAAAACAAACAAAAAAATATCTAAACCTCAATAGTGTAGCATATGAATGGAAAGCTTATAAAATGGCGCAGTTTTTAACATATTCCGACACTTTCTTGTATACAGGGTGTGAAAAATGTAATAGACAATTGTTTTTGGAGTTTTTACAACTGATCCTCCGTCATTTTATATTATTCTTGTTCAAAATTTAATGTAGAACACGAAAATGACATTATCTACTGAAATCCATATACAGGTAATTGAGAAATCGCTGTATTAAGTTTAAAAACATGGTTATTTTTTAAAAACATAAAATACTTTTTTGGGAAGCTAATTTTGAGACTTGGAACATTTTATATGCATCATCACACTTCATTTACTTTGTACATACACCAAAAAAATTTTGTCACACTGAGTACAAATCACCCTGTACATCATAAGGCTAACTTTAACTGTGTTTAATTGTTTCCCGTGATTAAACCATTTTTACCCAATCAAAATACTGTACTTCCCCTTAAAATACTTTATGTTGGGTGTATTAAATAATTTCCACACGTTTTACACGTAACGTAACTAATATTACAACCACGCGTCAATTAAAGGGTAATGTGATAACAAGCTGGATAGCTAAGTAGATAACAATAATCTTGTTGAAGCTGAGTCTAAGTGGCGTTATATAAGACAATTTACCCACAGATCTTCCCTAATTACACCTCAGAAGAGCTAGGAAGAACGTCACCCACAGTATTAGGAACTATTGTAATAGTCCCACGACTAAAGGTCGCTTGGGGTTTTTAAATAAATAAGATAAGAATTTTCCATTTGTAAGAAAATAATCAACTATTCTCCACTATTGTTATGGTTTGATCATTGACGTTTCAATACTAGACATCCTATATTTATTTTATTTTATTTATTTATTTAATCTCAATTAGTTTAAAACAAAATAATTTTTTTTAATTTAACTTATACTAGCTTTTACCCACGGGCTTCACCCCGTTTGACTTAAGTACATAAGTATTAATAACATTATTGATTGGTTAGGTTAAGCTGAAATAAACAAAACAGAATACAGTAATACAAACAAATAAGTACAGCTGAGGTAATTTTAACATTAGGTATATGGAAAGTTCTTTTTACAAATCAATTACGACCTTATAGGGCAATTTCTGAAATAATGGATAATTTTGCGCAAGGTTTCTCGTCATGACGAACATTTTATTAAGTATATGGTTCATGGGGGTGTGACTTGTAGTTTTCTCAAAAGTTCATGGGTACTTTTGGCTTTATATATAGATTCTTTAAAACGTTAAAATTATTTTTTTTTAAATTTTAATTTAATTTAGTTTATTTATCTATTTATCTAAGATAGTTTCAAAAAATTTGTTTCATGTTTGTTTTGTTAGTTTGGTCGTCCTACCAGGTGACTTGATTAAAAATATGAGACAGGGAACATAAATTCACATCGGCCGACTTTGTTTGTGGCTCAAATTAACAATTTATTTATCTAAGACGAATAGGTTATAAATTAATATAGCTGTTGGAATCTTTAAAATGGGGATGGAATGTCAAGCTTTAATTGGTTGGTTAAATGTTTTATCTTATCGACCTAAATTAGTTAAAGAACTATCCATTACTGAACCAATACATTTAAAAAATGTGTTCTAAGAATTATATGTACATGGTTTATACATATGACTTAATAGATAAATAGATCAAATATGATTTAAAGTTGTATCTGACAACAGTTAAGTTTCAAGAGAAATAGGCTATAAATTACTAAATTACTTAGTTGAGCAACATGGCCCTGAAGGCTTTCATTGGAAATTTACTTGATCTTTGAAAATTTGTATTTTTTGGTAATACCATGTAGTGTTTTATAATTAGTGAAGAGCTATAACAGAAATTCATCAATTCATTTAATTATAAATGATTTACTATACAGTAGTATGAAAATAGAAATAAATAAAAAACTTGACATACTGTATTCAGCAGTATTATTAGTTTATAGTCCTCCAGATTGATCTATTGTATCGTAATCGTGGTTAAGCTTAAATACATATTTCTGATTAAGCAACATTAGATAACCTAACCTAACCTAAATAAATCATTGTTTGTACACACGGAATACAAAATGTTATTACATTATAAATACATTTAATAATTAACTTAGGAAGATCCAGGTGATATGTCTTGCGGAATCATCTTTAGAATAAATTGTACACACAACTAAACAGAAAAAGAATTAATGAAACTATATTACACTTTTTTAAACTACCCTTAGCAATATTGGAGTGTCCCCTGAACATATAATATGGTATGGTGTTCAGGGGACAGATCTTTATGTAAATACATCATTCCACTAATTAACTAAATTCACTTTCCTGTAATTTTACAAAACAAAATTTAAACTTGTGACAAGTGGGTCAGCACCGACTGTACCCGAGGTCTACAGCCACCAGACCGGGTTGTACCTTACTCTGGGCCAGTGTTACACATTGCATCACCTCTTATTTCCTGGTCTCCTCATTCTACCTGATCTTTCTGGGACACTCTTCTCTATCTCCTTTCCCTTTCTCTTCTGTTTTTACTCTCCGTTCACTCTCCCCGTCCTTCCCCCTCACGCCGCCAGTATCTTGTCACTAACTTCTGTGTCTGATTGGGTTTGGCATTTGTGTCCTTACATCTGTTTTACAGGGTTCATTGATATGTATCGGATTGTTTAAAGTTACATTTGATATTAATACTTTGTGAATACAAATATTAATTGAGGTGAATTTTACTATAGAATAATGTTAAAAAAACTAAAAGAATAGAATTGAATTTTGATTTTACTATAGGTGCATAGCTTACAGTAAATTAAAATCCACAATAGTAAAAATATAAAAACAAATTTGTTTTATTACAGTGTAAATAAAAGTTGAAAAAAAAAATAATAGAAATAAATAAAAATATTAACAAATAAAATTAATTTTAAGCAAATCTATTTCAATATTTCACTAATACATTGTTTTTACTTTGTAAAATAAATACAATTTCTTAAAACACATTTTTCCAGTATCAATCTAAGTGAAAACAATGAGTAATTTTTGACACATAACTTTTTAGAACATACACCTTTTTTTGTATTACCGGGGTTCATAAAGTTTTATTGAATATGGGCATAGGTAAAATGTATAGAAAGTAGATAATTACAAATCTATAAGATACATTTGATATATTAGTCTCCATTAACAAAATTTTGTTGAAAATATTATTTTTAGTAGGCCTATTGTAAAATCCTGTAAAAATATGGCTACAAAATGATTTTTTTTACTAAATTACTGTAATTAAATACTAACAAATTATGAAATTATAATAAAACATTCTTTATTACTAGAATTATATTCCTTTATTGGAAAATAAAACCAATACCTAAAACACTGTATTCAATAATGCATTGAATCAACAAACCAAGCAGTATGCCAGGAGAGCGTGTAGTAGTGAGGTTTACATACTTCGACTGGTTCAGAAAGTAACCTTGCCTGGAGGTGTATTTCCTCATCTCCATCAGCCTACCATAGGCCACTTCACGGGCCACTGGTCTTTAATTAATAGGCTGGAGCGATCATTGAGCTAAACACATTTCTTTACCTTGCCAAATACATTTAATAACACAAATTATAGGGTAGAATACGCTTAGTTGATTCAATTTAAGAACGTCCTAGTTTTTCGGTTCTCATCAATCTTGTTGTCTTAGGTTTTGACTAGTAGTTATGTCAAACTAAGAAACTAATATGTGATTACAAAGCTGTGTACAAAATAAATACATTTGCTCTAAAGACATTAAACTTGGGAACCTATTTTATGGATCAGTTATCAATTATTATTTATTTGGGATGGGGACGCCACCTAGGTGGGTATTTTTCAATGAGTGAAAGATGAGTGTAGAATGTTGTGAGATGATATGTGTAGCTTTGTTACTGACTAATATCAGCTGTTTCATCAGTCAGGATTATTTATTTAAGGCCCAATGATCAGGGACAGCTGATTCCAGTTTGGAACTGGATTTACACTTTTTTATAGTTATATCCAGTTTTAAGTAGGGATTTAAATTGAATATTCGGACTGCACCACCGAATTAATGTACTGTTGTTTACATATATTATGTCTTTAAACAAGGACTATAGAGACTGTGCAATATATTTTAATTGGGTACTTTGGTATTATACCGACCACACCTAAATTGAGTTAGGTTACCGCACCTAGGTTAAGTTAGGTTAGGATATGATAACCGGAAGATAAACTAACCTAACCTAAGGGTAACCAATTTAGGTGTGGTCAGTATAGCCCCAAAGTGCCTTTAATTGTAAAAATATTAACCTCTTTTGGCTTTGAGTTGGTTAACTAGAATTTTAGGCTAAACTCCCAGAATGGAATAATGTTTATTAGGGCTATTTGTTAAATAAATAAAAAAAAAAAGGCCTTAAGTAAAAAAGCTATGTTATTTGTGCATTAAATCTTTAATTTTAATGTTTTAGAAATGTTTTTTGGGGGGATTATGAGCTATGGAGGGATAAGATAATATGCCTAATCAAGTCGTCAAAGCTACCAATCGCCTTGTACCGATATCGCGCAGTATTTTGCGCAAAATTTGCTTTCTCCCTGACGCAATTCTTCTGGGACACTAAAACTGGTTGAGTAAGCACTTAACCATGTTAGTAGAAGCACGAACCAAAATTCCCCACCTCTTTGTTGAAATCTCCTTTTCCGCCAAGCCTCCGATTAGTGTGATTCATCGGAGCGAAAAAAACGAACGTAAAGTCGGTACGTTGAAACTTCGTATTGTAGGGCCGAAAGTTCATGGTACTTTTGCACACATATTGGGTTTTTATGGCATGAAACTTTCGACATTATTAAGTATTAGGTCAAAATGCTGCATTTTAAGAAGCAGTACCGTTTTCATACTTTGCAAGATGGCATAAATATTCTAACTCATGGTCGGTTGTGTGGTAAGTAATATCATAAATGATATGCATGATCCACTAAGATAGTGTGGACAGTGTGGTACTGTCATAAAATCCATTTCCCCACTTCATTTTTGTTACTTCAATAGATGGATATGAAATATAAAATTGTATCAGCAAAGTGACATATACTTTCGCCTATTAGCCTGTCGAAGATCCTTTAATGCTAATGCTGTTGGAGTAACTATGCTTTTTTAAGGGGGGAAATTACAAAGACTGCAATATATTTGTAACGTAATCTTTACAGCGTTGTTGTAACATTTTCTTTAGGGATAAAAGTACGATAACAGACTAATGTTTAGTTCAAATCATTCGAACAATTTTCCGTTATAAAAAAAAACTCCATTAAAAATCAAAATTTCAAAAACCGAGGGATACCATATACAACATTTCATAAAAAAGAACACAGATGTAGTCTTTAGTTGTGTATACAAACACACTTACACCCCTTCGTAAACCACTTTTTGGACTCAAGAAGACACGAAAGTAATAAAAATAAAACTCTGACGAAAACAATAATTTCCCCATTGACAATGTTTAGGGGGAGAAAATAAGAATGTGATTGTTTACAAAAACTTGCCATTCCAGTTTGGCATCGTTAAAAGTTCTAGTAGGAAGAGTATTCGATAGGAATCATAAAATTACAGCAGCACATACTAGTTCACGGAGTTAAACTACGTTAATATAATTGCTGAAACTTGCTATAGCTTATACATGGGAATGGGATATAACTTCTACCAAAAACCAAAGCTGGTACATAAAACTCCAACCCAATCCGTGGTTCTCCCGACTCTCTTTGTATTTCTTAAGTAGCTGCGTGTTTTCCTCCAGCAAGGAGTTCCTAGTTTCTTGTATCATTACCATTTCTTTTCCTTTACATGCCTCCATCACCATTATCCCCACTTTCCCTACGTTACCCCAGACTTCGCATCTACAGTCGTACTTAGTTTTTACGGTAATTGAAGTTTCGTCATTGTCATTTACACTGTTCAATGCGAGTTTATTCTGTGATAAACTGTCAGAACAATTTGGATAAGATGTTGTGATGGTTAACTGACACGGTTTTGAAATTCCAGTATAAGGTGGAATTAAATAAGAAAAAACTGAAGTAGACTGCTTGAAAATACTGTTATTCAAGGTGTTTATAATTAACCCAGCCTAAACTACTAGCACTGAGATACACTTAAGGACTAAATTAGCTGATAATTTGGTATCTCTTTTTTCTTTACTTCGTTTTTGAACAGCTGTTTGCATTGTTGAATTTTTGTCCACAAGGTTTAGTCCTGGGAATTTATTGTAAAAGACTCAACATGTGTTTTCACGAGCTCAAAGAAATTAGTAGGTTTAGTTAAAACATACCATATAAGTTCATTGTTATGTTTTTTGTTAAAATAGGTACCTATACATTTTTCATAAAATTACTTTTATTTGTGTATTGTAGAATAAAATGTTAAAAGTAAACCATACAAGTAAGGCAAGAAGGGTGGGAAATTTTGTTTCTTGGTGTGATTCCATAAACAAACTATTTATACACTTATTACATTTAAGGAAACCGGATCTGTAGAAATCAAAAAAGTACCTTCTACCTACATAGTCTTTGAGCTTGCAAAAATATCATTTTGAGTTTTTTCACAATAAATTCCCTGTTATATTTAACCCTGTAGGAAACAATGTAAAAATTTATATAAACTGATCGACAATGAAGTAAAGAATAAGGGTGACCAACTTCTTTTTTCCTAAGCTTCTCTTGTCCCTAAACAGTTTGTCTTGGTATCTCAGTCATCTGGGTTCCCTAATACAAATTGATAAAAAAATAATTGTTGAACCTCATTTGGAATGTTTTGTTAGGGATTGGAATGAGTACAATAATTTAAAATCCCGTATGGTGAAAATAAACCAATATCGAACGGAAATAGCTGAGGAGGTTTAGATAAAAATCCATATACTGTACGTTAATTGTAATGTTTTTTTCTTAAAACAGATATACATTTTTCATATTACTTTCATATTACTTTATAGGTTAAGCTAGAAGACGAACTTGGTTTCGTGACTGGCAGAAGCAAAATATTTCCTCATTTACTTTGTATTGTAGTTGATAACTCAATTAAAACTACATTGAAACATGTGTAGTAGTTTTTATTGAATGTTCAACACAGGTAATTGATTGATTGTGAACAATTTGTTAATAGAAGTGAGAAATTCAATAATAAGACAAGCTCACGACATGAATTAAGTCATTCTTTGTTTTTACAAGCACAAATTGAGCTATTAGTAAGATATCATGGTAAAAGCAAATGAAAAACTTCAATTATGTTTTTGTCGCATACGTTGTCTATGTAACCTTCAAACGGAAGTCTTGACTGGGGATCTCTAGTTTTCCTTGACTAGTAAAGTGTAATTTCCTGTTACTATTTCATTCTTCACCTTATTCAATCAATTGTTCAGTGAAATCAGTGGAGATGACTTACATTTAATCACTATTTCGGTAGAGGATTAGTCCTAATAGCATAGATTAAAAGACTCCATTTATCTATGCTAATAGATTGCAAAAGAAATTAAAATAGTCTTTGACGCAATCACTTGTACATATAATTATAAATCAAGAAGCCTATACAAGTATACACCTTGTTATCCAATAGTTACTAAAAAATCCTCAATCTTAAATCGGAAATTATCAAAAAAATTAAAGTGAGATATAAAATGTTGTGGAATAAAGTGGCATTATTTTGTATTGAGTGCAAAGGCATATTAATGTGTACAATCTTAGTTAGTTTGACGATTCTTATAATTTTATTAAATAGATCAAAAGATAGCAAGTAATACTAGGAAAACAACCTTCGAGCCTTTACGAACTTTTTTCACAACTTTCTCCAGAAGGGTTGTACATTAACTATATCATGCCTTATGCTAATTCAAGACCATTTCTTGTGTCTAGGTTGTTAAATGTTTAAAATTACATATGAAATGTTAATCAATTAAGCAAGAACAAAAAACGCGAGCCGAGGCCTAAACTAGATAGAACAAGTGCACACCGAAAAAATCCATTGGTTTGACATTCATGACTTGAAGGCTGAGTTTACATGTGCTTTTAGCTGCATTACACGCTCATAGAATAATTAAACACCTATTATTAAATTGATTGATTATTATCAATAACTAAAATGATAACTCAACTGATTACGACACTTTCTGTCATGGGGTCAAATATCTCTTTTGCGTCAATGTCATTGGACAGGGGATAGATGACTTGGCAGTTTCTTGCGTTATGTATTCTTTGGTATCTGGTGATAAAGAGGTTGAAATTGGACTTCCAGATTGGCCTTCTTCCAAGCTTTCGATAATATTTTTAAAAATTCCTATAGGGGTCTATAGTAAAAAAAAAAAAAAAAAAAAAAAAAAACTAATACTAATGACACAATTTAATACCCACATTCATGGCAACTGGTCTAGTGGTAAAGCACGGGACTTCGGTCCCTGAGGTCCTGGGTTCAAATCCACCAAATTTCTAATGGATTTTATCTAAGTGACAATGGCACAATCCCTACTAGGTCTAACCTGAATTAATGTGAAAAACGATCCCGGGCTAGTGCCTAGCGTCCTTGGGTCTAATTGTTAGACTCAAAAGTTAATATTACAACGCCACCTTGCTTACACTTTTCAATTCAATACCTTAATGCACTTTACCAATAGCAGGGTGGCCAACCCACAGACCCAGAGACCGAGATATCCCTGCATGGAAGGGAGTGGACAACCTGATCCTGCCATTGAGCAACCCAGGACCACATTCCTGCAAAGGCCACCACGCAGCGCTAGTTGTAGAAGTGTTTTGGAGAAGTTTCACATTTATGTAACCCATTCATTGAAACTCCACTGACCTGATTCACCAACTTTGTCCCAAATTCCAAAATTCGCTACTGCGTGGAAATTGTAGTGGATTTATGGCTCGGAATTTTAGATTACAAGGAAAGCAAGCGGAGTGACAAAATATGTCAGAGACAAGAATAATCACAGGATTAGTATGGCCATGAAAGTAGAAGTTACATATATAGTTTACAAAAATTAACATTTCCACAATCGTATGTGTTGAAGAGGGCTTGAACACAGACAATTTTCTCCTAGACATCAGACATCCAATATAAGCTAGGATACAAAATACTGGGTTACTGAATTGTTACATAGTTAAGAGCTGGAATTATTAGTGACTAGTGGAACCCCGTCGAAATCGACGGTTAATCTTGAGGTTTTATGTAAATTCAGCACGATTGTGTTCCCTAAAAAACGTGATTGAAGAATTCGTTTAACACAATATTTCCTGTCTTTTTATTGGCTTTAGTTTGCCCAAAAGGTTTTTTTAGGAGTCTTATAATTGTTTGTTCATGAGTTTGTTTCATGCCAAAGCCACTTTCACTATATGGGAGAATGAGTTCATATAATTAGTCTATCATGTTACGAAAAGAGTCAATATTTATTACTAACCACTAATTCCATCTGCTTTAGGAAAATCATTCAGATTGTATCCGGATTTATAAGTAAATCTTCATCTTTGGTCACAAAAATACAGAATTCTATTAGCATATTAAATCAGTTTTTTTTTATTTGATATAAATATCTGATTCTCCAGAAAGCAGTAACATTCTTACTTCGATCTCAACAATTTTAATTCCTGTATTTAATCATCCTGTTCTTACTTGATAATTCATTAACTTATGGGGTAGTTTTGCCTTGGCCATATCGATCACATAAAGCTGTGCATGTATTTCGTGGATGGAATGAACCATAATTGTAGGAAATTTGATCACAAATCTTGAACATTTGCGGAATCAAATCCATAACTTTAGTCGAGCCTTGGTAACAAATTATGCAAATGCGATGAGATGTGATGACACTGTTGTGTTTCCGAATGTTTTGTAAGTAGTGAGGTTTAGATGCGTTGTTCGACCTAGCTACATGTGTACATCAAAGTAAAAACCGTGTACACATTTTTTTTAAATACCTGAATTGACATTAGTTCACCTACTTCACCAAAACCATAGATGAAACATACTCCGTAGTTAGTCTATTCCAAAACTAAAACACAGCTCTCATCCTCAACGTACTCATCTATGACACAATTTTCAACCCGATTATCAAAAACTTTTATACCAATAAATGAATCGCTGGTGTTCTTTCTTGAATTTAAAAATAAATGGTGATTGAAAGTAGGAAAAAAAGGCAAATGCCAACCTTACAATATATATATATATATAAGCTAACCCAATAAGGAATATATGTTCCTTTGAAATTTATATATCACACTTATTTCATAATTTAAATTTTTTAAGAGCAATAAAGCATAGATTTTTGAACAATACATTTAAAACAATAAATTCATCATTTTGTTAAAACTATAAAAAACTTGCCATGCAGTGGAGAATCCATTTAAAATCATAAATAATAATGTAAACATTTAATTTTGACAGTTTCAGTAGACCTTTGAATACAATTTTAATATTAACAGCTGGTTCATTAAAAGTAGTGTAAAATTATCCATATGGTCGAAATGTAAACAACATTGCAGAGTGAACTTTAAAGGCCTCTGGGACAGAGCCCCAAGGAAATTTACCTCGTTTCTCTTTTGAGGGCTCACCTACAGACCAATACCTTTCTTTAGACACCCCTACCAAGTTTCTACGCCCAGCCGTTCTCTCAAATTAGCTGTGACAAAAACTTCGTTTTCCTTCATAAGAATAACATGGTATGGGAATTTAAAGGCCACTGGGGCAGAGCCTCGAGGGAATTCTCCTTGTTTCTCTTTTGATGGCACATCTACAGACCAGGACCTTTCTTTAGACACCTCTACCGAGTTTCTACGCCCAGCCGTTCTCTCAAAATAGCTGTCACAAAGAAAAACAGTTTCAAATGAATATATAGATTGGCGGAATTTGAACCGAGATCTCTAGTACGGAGGGTTCAAGCTCTAACTTTACCTGTACCACCCCCTACTTTGCAAAATCGGACAAAAAAATCAACTGAAAATTGGGTTACTTCACATAGAAGTTAGCTAATGAAAGATTGTGTTACATTTTTGCAGTTTTTAGTGGTTTAGAGGCATGACTTCTGCTATTTAGGCTTGGGTAAAAAAAACACGTATTCCTCGGAGGTTTTTATACATTAATTTCCGTCACTCACTGGTTCAGGAATCTTTATTTTAACAAAAAAGATATTTTTAGGTCTCATGGGCTAGGTGAACTATCCCTTTTGAGATTTCACTCCACAATACGTCTTCATATTGTTATAAAGCTGTGGTAAACATGTGGTAAAAAACATATGTTACATCTGCAATGCCAAAACGTAACATCCCATCTCACAAGAATAAACTTATGAATAAACAACACTGAACACACTACTTTGAATAAACAACGCTTACACCAATTCACCGATACCCGGGCTCATAAAATACTTCATAACTAACGCAGTTTAGTAGACAAGCAAGAAGTAGGCGGCTGCTTGAAATAACACCTCTTAAAAACAAACGCACTCAGTAAGTGTTCATAAAGTGCGCTAACACTTCGCATTAGTGGTAGTAAATGTTCGGAGTGTTTTGCAATATCAGGCTTAGTAGATAAACGTTCCTTTTACTCGGAATGAGGTGTCTTGATAGAATGAAGATGAACATGAAGAAGATGTTGAAGATGTTGAAGATGTTGAACATGAAGATGTTGAACATGTTGAAGATGTTGAAGATGTTGATGAATGAAGATGTTGTTATTAGTTGCACGACATGAAACACTTTTCATTTGAAGCTTTTGATTACAGTAATTTGTTTTTATGCATGAATACGACCTGAACGTCCTACATAGTATAACGTAGAATTTGGTGTAGCTAAATTTTTGGGGAGGTTATGAACTTTACCCTAGACGTAAGAGCTACCACCATTTACAAAGTCATGTAGATAAGTGGACTCAGCGGTTCGGAATCCATTTGTAGCTCTATGTCTAAATATCTAGAAACAATGATACAGAAGAACCATTGTACTGCATATCTCTGTATGCAAAAAGCGTTCTAAAACATTAGTAATAAACCTAATAAACAAGCGCAGCAAATATACGAAGCGTGACACCTGTGCGCATGCGCAATGTCGCAAGTGCACGGCGCATATGCGATGCGCAATTGCGCAGTGTCGTGCGCAGGCTGACCGGCGCAGGTCAAAGTTCGCGCGCCTCTGACACGGTCTCTTTCTCAATATTTCTGCTTATGTTTGGAAACGGCAACGTTGCTTAAGTAGGAAACGTACGATGCGGTTTCAATTGTCCATGTACCCGTTAATTTTAGCCAAGTGGGGTATTTTCATTACCGGTGATTGGACTGATACTGGTGTGGTGTTTAGGTTGATTGAGTACCAAAATATGGCTGGGTAGCTAAATAACGTGGTCACCTATCAATCAAAAGGTCGCCGGCTCGATCCTGAGAAACGTTATAAGCTTTTTGGTGATTTAAAAATGGACCCAGCTGTTCCTGATTATTGGACTTTCAATAAATGATCCTAACTGATGAAACAGCTGAACTTAGTTAGCAAAAAAGGTAGAAAGGAACGCACCTGGTGGCTATCTCAATTGATAATTGAGAGTGTTGGAGCGACCCATTGGGCTGTTGAAGGATATTTCTCAAATTGAAAAGATTGTGAATGATTATCAAGAAACACTTAAAATTCTTTGAAATTTTAATTAATTTTGCATGTTAAGGTCTTCAGCGTGATCATAACAATTTTAGATGGACACTGTGCAGTTTTGTTAATAAAAAAAAACTACGCAAGTAATGTTAACAATTGGCTTCAACGGCCATTTAGATAACAAGCAATACGTTGCTTTATGAATCTGAATACTTTGTGGAATTTATTTTGATGAATAGAACCACACTTCGAAGACCTTTCATCTTTCCCCATGTCGACCTTATGATGATAAGAAAATTGACAATTGCCCTTGTCTTCGAAACGTAATGTCATGATTACTGTATCAGGGTGTCAGTTCCAAATTAAAGACAATGAATTAAGCATATTCAATGAATTAAGCATATTCAATGTAAGTGTAATAAAAAAAAAACATCAGATGTTACCTTGAAATTGAAACATGAATTACTTTCAAGAGCTTAAGGAAAATTAACGAGATCAGAGCCACTCTATCAAAAGTACCATCAATATTTTCAAACCCTGTTAATAAGTGGTGATATCTAAATTATCCACACATAATTAACTTTTTAATTTGTAGTTTTATGTTCAATGTGTTTCTATATTCTACTTAAAACAACGATCTTTTAGGAAATTATATTCAGCATGCCTTTTCTCATGTGAGATTTTTAAGTTTTGACTTCAAAACAATGTGTTGTAAAACACAATTTTCAATACAAACATTATAGAGATATACATAAGTTGTGGCGACAGCTAAGATTTAGCAAAACACTTTCGGGATAAACAGAAAGCTTAAGAAAAGGCCTAACTAATTATTCTGTAATCGTCATACAAAGTAAGTTCACCACAAAGTCTTCCAATATCCCCAACAATCTAGGTAATTAGAGACACTTTTAGCGACCGATGTTATCTTAAACGGCAAAAAAGGCAATAATAGGTTACAACAGATGATATCGTCATATTGTTTAAGCCACAACCTTGAACGAGCGTGATATGTCATTCTTTTACAAGGGGAAAGTCTGCGTTGTTAATTAGTGCAAGATCTCACGCAGATCGTGCAACTAAATATTGCGTCCGGCAAAGGAAACGGTTATATAAGTGGTGAGGTATTGGCAAAATAATTAGATTGGAACTAACCGAAGATAACAATCAGTTCACTGGAGGATTCTCTAAAAAACCTCTAACGATTGGAAAAGGTTTAATTTTTCAAGTCGATTTTGGTGATTTGAGGTCAAGGAAACCTGATCTGACAACATGAATTTTATTTTACAATGAAGATTGACTTCCTTCTTAACTTTGAGCGTGGAGACTTATTGATAGATGTTGTCTCAAGGCTTATAGCATCTAGTTGGGGTTGAGGCAATGACCAGTTGAATGATATATATATATATATGCAAACAAAACATCAATTTTTTACGAGATTCAAAAAGAAAATCGAGGAATGTTTTCACTTCTTCTTCAGCATCACCATCATCATCGCCGTTGTTGCTGTCATCATTATCATATCTTTTCTTCATTCTTCTTCATATTATTTGTTCTTATTCATTTATTTTTTCCACTTTCTTGTCATTGGGCGTACAACCCACTGAGACTGATCTTTGACAGTAACTCTATTTTGTCAGTCGAACTGATGTCAGCATCTTCAAGCCCTTGAAGTTTAAGCAGGGATGGATATGATTGCAGAAATTCTTGGGGCTTGGGGTTCTTTGATGTTATTTTTAATGTCTTCCCTTACGTTCAGGATCTGTTATAATTATTTTAATTTCTACGTAACCTTAGGATGGCTTATTCGTAAACAGGTCTTATTGTTTCTTACTGTACGATTTAAGATTTTAAATGTAATAAAATGGAGTTTACATCCTATAACTTGTGTTTCATATCCTTTAGATTTTGTTCTTGCCTTGAGTGCCCTCTGGTTTTCACTACTGTAGTTAATAGCTTTTTTATACCTTACTCTTCATTGGGGCTGGTAAATGAACCGACGTCTCTAATACGTAATTAACATATCGAGTATTGGATAAATTTGTTTACGTTTTTATTTTTACTATCTTTATCATGGCTTGTGAGACAGAAACATCAACTACTCTAGGTGCACAATATTTAGGCGGTTTGGGGGGAAGTGATCTAGGTAGTACTCCAATTGGTATGATGCTCAATGAACATGTATTTAGGTTTTTTTTTTTTTAAATATGAGTACAGTCTAGATAATGAAAACCACAGATATACGTGACGCGTAACTTATACGGAGGAAGTGTAGACTTCCTGGCTAACAGTGGGTGTGTGAGGCGAAGGCCTTCGCTGGACCTCCTTCGAGAGTCCCTGGGAGTCCAAGGACCATGGGTGGCGACGGTCGGTGACACTGGGGAGTCGTCATCCTCCAGGGCCAGGGACAGTTAGCGAAGGACGGGTTACTGTCTGAATGCGGTAGAGGAGGTATGAATATTCCAGTCATCAAACCCTTGGGGATATTAAAAAGGTTAAAATTTCAAAATTTGTATTATTTTACACAAATCATTGATACATTTTGGATTTCCTTTTGTTAAATTACGTCTCTTAAGCATGGAGGCAATGTTTGTATTAGTTATACAAAAACACACAGTGTCGTAATGAGATATTATTATACCGTTAGAAATAGAGTGATCCAGATAGGTCCTCTAAAGGCTCCCATCAGCAGCTCTGTTAGAACAGTATATATATATTGAGTAGTCATATATGACTAACTAAATACAGAGCCCAATTACAATTTAATTTCGAGTCTAACAACTCATAATGGAAATTCTTAGGAGCACTCTGTTGTTATGTCTCTCTAGGACTTCACTGAATTGTTAACGGATTGCAACACTTAAATTTAGAATTTGATATAGAACCTTCGAAGGGTATCAATTAAATACAAAATTTTCTAATGGAGAAAGAAGCAATAGAAAGAATGTTAAAACAACTGTGGAAGTTTTATTTAAAAGTTTTCATATTTTTTATGATGACAAACTCATCTTTTTTCTGGGTTCAAACTCAGAATAAACTTATTTTTTGATTGTATATTCTTATGGACCAGAAGGAAGTTTACTAAGTATAAAACTGTTATTACCGAACTGAATGTTCTATATGTGAACTATTATTCTCCTCTAGTATTGTTACCAAAATGCAAAGGCCAAACTGTAAAGTCTACCCTAAAATAAGAGAGAATTATTCAGTGAATATTAAAACACTCAAGTGTAACGGAAAATCGCATCCTATGAAATCCTTACATCTTGAAATAGTATGAGACGTCTTATCTTCTTACTGAGTTCAAAGGCAGTTTGGCAACTCTATATGGACTTAGCAATTTGTTTTACTACATAACTATTTTTTCTTTTTCTTTTTAGCGAATTTCCCTTTAGGGAAGTAGCTATTACCGTAGGTCTCATGGTAAGACTTAGGCCCGGGACCGATTTACTTTTTCATTTTGATGTCCCCAGAGGCCAAAAACACCATTCGTTAAAATTTTTATATATGTATATATATATATATATATATATATATATGTGTGTCCGTGAACACGATAACTTGAGTAATTTTTATCCGATTTTGATGAAATTTGGTTTGAAGGTGTAAGGCGGGATAAACTTGAATGAGTTCGCGATCCAGCATGATTGGACCATGGGAACAGGGTTTTATGGGGTAAAAATTGGGTTTTCTCACTTTTGACCCTCAAAACACAAAATTTCCCAATTTTTCTCTAAACCTTCTTAAAGAGCTTAAAAAAACAAACAATTCAGTATATCAAAGTGTTTTTGTAGGGTTATTGGTTACGGAGAAAACTAAAAAATTTAAAATTCCCATGTTATTCTTATGGAGAATATTGTAAAATGTTGTAGTTTGCTTGTTTATGGATATCTTTTGATCAAACTTGGCAAATATATTCATTTTCTACTAAGCAATTATTTTACTTAAAACACACACTTTATTAGTTTCCTTGTAGCAGCATACCTAGGTACTCGTTAAACCTAATGTTATTTAAATAGATCGATTGAAAATCAATTCGGCCAAATGGAAATTCGCTTAGACGGCAGGTTTGCTGCGGCGGGGGTATTTTTTCTTTTAAAGTAACTATCGAGCTAGTTAACCCGTACATTTTGGTTTCACAGTCCATGTGCGTAGGCGAGGTCATATCTTCATCATTGTCAAAGTCAGTCAGGAAAGGCCATTCGTCCATCATAAGTTCGCGGCGTTTCCGACTAGAGTCAAGGTTTTTATCTGCTGAGAAAAACACACACGTACGAAAAAACTTGCGACTATTGTAGCCGCTTCATAAAAGTACACTTGCATTTTATTTGCTCTAGTATTTAACTTGGGAAACAAATACTTTTCCGCAACCCCTTTGACACTCTGACGTATATTTTATTGTTCCTGTAATTAATTACTCGTTATAGATTTTAATCAGGGGTTCGTGATTAAAATCTATATAAGGGGGAGCGAGCTGTCGTAGTGGTTAGAGCGCGGGACTTCAGTCCCTGAGGTCCCGGGTTCGATCCCCGCCAAGTCACCAATGGATTTTATCTAAGTGATAATGCCGCAACCCCTAGGTCTAGCCTGAAGTAATGTGAAAAACAATCCCAGGCTCGTGCCTAGCGTCCTTAAAAAAAAATCAGGGGTTCGTAAAGACACATAATGGTTGATAATATAGATGGTTAACAAACCACACATTTAAAGATGATGGGACTGTCAACTATTCTTTTTATGAACATTTAATTTAACTTTCAAGTGAATAACTTGTTAATGCTATTTGTTATTAATATGACGTGTTTTCTAAGTACTCGTGTATTTTAAGTGCGGTATTTGAAAAATGTTGGTGTTTTTTTTAATTTACCAAATTATAATTTAAAATTTCTGTTCCATCTTCACAAATGTGTGATTCAGAAAATTAAAGAAAAAAAATCTATATTGTTTTAAAAAAAGTCAAGGAAATTACATCTACAACAAAGAACCAGTATAACACTTACAATGAAATTCCAACCATATAGTTTCTTAATTTACAAATATTCTTTTTACTCTTACTAGGACTCGGTGTGCTAACAAGGAAGCCAAAAATATTCTCTAAAAACAGCAATAAACTATTAATTTTATCATAAAATTCATATCTACTCGCATTTAGAAAAAAATATTAATCTTGCAAATTGGGAACTTCAGGGGAAATCCATCAGTGCACAATGGACGTAGGAGTAATGAACTAAGAATCATTAAAGATGACGTCACGTAACTAAATCATCCTTGACATTGACAAAGACTATGTACTTCCCGCCAAAACTGTCATCAGACATCAATCACCCGCGCAAACGAGGCGTCAAGCTGGAGATTTGGCGGGTCGGACTTTCCACAGACATCTGGCGTCAAGTGAAGTACCGATGCAATTTAATGTAATTGCAATTGTGACGCATATTGTGCTAACAAGAGAGTAATGTTGATGACGTATATACAGATGAATGAAATAATTGCTATCCACAGAAAATACAATACTGGTTTATTAACTGGATTTGTACTTTCTTCTTTGAAATCTCACGCCAATTGGGTTGGTGAGAAAATAAAATGTGGACCTAAGCACTCTATCTAGTGGACTACTTAGGCTACTTAGGATATTGTTAAAATAGTTATAGCCTAATATTGGCAAATCTAAACACATGGACTTTTGATAAAAAAAAAACTTTATTATACTTTTGTTTTTGATAATATTTTTTAAAATTAAAAACATTATATATTGACTATATTGACATTTATACCTTAAAATTTGGAATTACATTAAATATTTTATGTGTTAAAAGTCGAAATTATTACCTTGATAGTCTAAGCTGAAGTGTAAACAAATCTTTCTGTTAAGTCCCTTAAAAATTAGAAAAAAAATATAGAATAACAGGTGCGAGCAGTTAGTATCTGACAAATAAATAGTGTATTTTCACTCAGGATTTCCACATTTACTATTAAATCTTACATTGATCCGGTTACTAATATTTATTGGTAGTTACCCTTAACATATTTTAAACAAAAAACAATTTAAAAACAAATACTGTAAAAAATATGTTGAGTGATTTTCAAGCTTCAGCATTTGATCCTCACAGTTTTAACGCGGATATCTGGTACACAGCAATAACTAAGTTATGATTGACGTAAGCAAACCTATAGTTATTTTATCGTTTGGAAAATACATGCAACAAGGAAATAATATAATAATGAAGAACTACTGAGAATACTCATTAGCGTTGACTTCGGATCGTAAAAGTAGACTAATAACAATTTTACACAATCTGATCAAATGTGATGAGTATTTTTATGTTCAGTTAGGCTTGTGTATGTAAATGTTGATTAAATGATTTTCTCATACTTTAAGTTGAATTTTACAGTGTGAGCTTAACTCTGTCATATTCTTAATAGGGGACAAGCAGTTGATTGTTTACAAAATGGCAATGAGTCTACATGATGATGATTCTTAGAATGATAATCATACGTGGTGATAGTTCTACAGGATGATGGATCTACATGATGATGATTCTACATGATGATAATTCTACAGGTTGAGGGATCTATATAATGATAACTCTACGTGATAATGATTCTACATGATGATGAATCTACATTATGATGATTCTAAGGATGATATATACCTAAATGCTGATGATGATTAACAAATCACTTATAAGGAAGTATGTTTAGTATATGTAATTAGCATGGGTATTTTCCAACTACGTTATAACTCTTCGACTGTGGAATTTACTTAACAAACACAGTAACATACTGCGAGATTCGTTAGTGTTAATTGGATATTATATCATCGTGATCGCGAATCGTCAGTATCAGTTCCAGTATTATTTTGTAGGTTAGTATGTCGATTAGTTGTAATATATGATACAATAACTTAAACATACTGACTGAATTATAGTCTACAATATGTATTTTATCTAATTTATCTATTTTATTCAACCGGTAGTGCTTTTGTGAAGGTAAGTTAAACAATATTTTGAACAGGTAAGTTACGTAAATGTTAAGTAATTCTTAAACCATGATTTTGAACGGTTACTTTTGGAAATGTAAATGTTTAACAAGATTTTGAACAGGTGTATGTTACCGGTATGTAAACACTAAGTAATATTTTCAACCAAGATTTTTAACTGTCAGAGCTTATGCAAACTCAAATGTTAAGTTACACCTGTAAATGAAATGTCGTACTGGATTTTAAACATGAATATAGACTTTTTAATCTAAATTTTTAATAAGATCCATCTAAGTGTGAATTTTCGTGGTCCCGCCTAAACCAGAATAAATATTATTTACAAATACAATTTAACAACTAACCTCCTTAGGACCTTATATATTTTTATTAATTTTGCATAATGTTGAGATTACGAAAAATACATAATAAGTGCCATATTTTTTATAATACCACGCACCAAAATATGATTCTTATTTAAAATAAATATTTGAAAAATCTTATCCATAAAATAACACCTAAACATCAATATAATAACATCTTAAAAAGGTACTACCTACACACATTTTAATAACCGTTTAAAGAGGTGCCTGTAATCAAAATAGCCATGTCATAAACTTCAGATTTACGCTTACACATAAGGCAATGAACTCAGCAATTAAAGCATTAGGACAATACTGTAGGCTCAAACCTAAGCTTACACTTACTAACGTAACTTAAACCCATAAATTGCTACTTCCAAACCTCATAAATCATCATGCGTTCCACACAGACCACAGACCATTATGTGTTTGGGTAATGTGAATCATTTAACTTTCTTCATGTAAAATGACAAAACGTTTATATGATGTCATTTTAATTACCGAATTTACATTCCCATTAAGACTCCATTTCAGATTTATGCAATAGGAGAATGTGTTTTGCTTCTGTTGTTTTATTGTTGTGAGCATCTAGTAATCTAGTTCATGTTATTATCCAACGGGAATCGAGATGCATTTGTGTAAAAGATCATGTAAAACAGATATGGCTAAGACATATGTACTTGATTGTTCTAAAAAAAATGATTAAAATAAAATCCTGCTAAATGTAGAGTAGACTTGAAACCCCAAAAGTAACCATAAGAATACACAAGTCGGTTGGAATATTTTAGATAAAATAAAAAATGTATACAAAATAGTTGCTTTAACCAAAATGAAAATGCATAAGGGAACAAACAGTTTTTTACGGATTTTTAAAGCTACTTTGGGAAAATTTAATTCCACCCTAACATTTATTGTTGAAACTCACTTGCACCAATTCGTTTTTTTAACCTAAAACATTATTTTTTAACTCAATAAGCTGCAGGTGAATTAAACACATCCTTGACATTATGTCAATGTAAATATAGAAAAATATTTTGACTTTTATTTTGCATGCCATGGACAGAAATAAATGTTAACTTCAAATAACCTTACCTCGATACGTTTACTGACAAAAGATCTTGAGTAAACATTATTAAAATGACAATATGCCATCGAACTTTGACTATAGATTGATTCGTATTCACACTACTAAAGTTGTGGCTAGTTTTAAATATATTAAACATTGTTAAATTGCATCAAAAGAGTACGATGATGTAATTTAAAAATCAGTGATGATTGGTTAATCACGCCCTTTCTTTTACCCAGTCAAACAGAAAGGAGAACTTGGTGTAAGCTATAATGCCACACTATCACAGTAACAAAAGCAAATGGAAATACCACCGTGGCAGCAAACCTGCAGACTAAACAAATTTCCATTTGCCTGATTTGTTTTTCACTTATATTTAAGTAACATTAGGTTTAACAAGTACACAGGTTTGCTACAGGGAGGGTAATAAAGTATTAAATATTAATAGCTTAGTATATAAATTTTCCAAATTTGATCAAATATTCATAAACTAATTTGAACTTTATATTAGATACACACATGAATACTTCAACAAGTAATTCCTCATGTCAGAGGATTTGACTCTAGGCGAAGAAACACATCCATATTTCTACCCATAATTAAGGTGTTGAACTTTAAATACTGTTATGCATGTTCATGACATTTGCTATCAAACAAAACGAATAACTACCTCAATGAATAGCAAAGGCGTGTATGAATATTCAGTATTCATTAGATTCGTTCTGTGAAAATTAAACTCCGCCTTCGTAGTGAGTGTGTTAATTTCTCGCTCTGTTGAGGTAAGCTAGTTTGTTGTTGTCTTGCAGTTTGGTGACTTAAACGGTCGGTTTTAACGGTTGATTTGGCTTGTTAGCAATTGTAAGAATAGATGCTCTGTTGTTAAGCTAGTTTGTTTTTGTCTAGCAGTCCGGAGACTTAAACGGTCGGTTTTAACGGTTGATTTGTTAGCCGTTTGATAAATTGCTTTTTGTACTGGAACTAATATTGATTGGTAAGTTTACTGTAACAATGGACCTAATGTAAGTGACAGTAGGATTTACATTTTTAAGAGAATCATAGCAACTTTTGACAAGAAAATCTTCAAAGCTTTTCATCAAAATGGAATTTAAAAAATGATAGGCCTACTCTAGACACAAAATAAAGATTTGTAAATGTTTGGTATGTATTTAAACCCCATTATATATCGATATACTAGCAGAGTACCCGTCCTTCGTACAGCCTTGGAATATAAGTATAAAATGCGTATTGCAGTTATACTCAAGCTTTGCAGCTTTGCATTTGCAATAAGGGAGGACACAGTTTGATAAAATTTGCTTTTTAAAATTTACAGTATTCTATAGTATTAAACATCTAACATAGCCATAATGTTCTACCACTTCACCTAAACAATAGAGAAAAATAAATTATTAACAATTCGCAAAATATCACAAATTATTCATGAAATGAAAAACTTAAACATAACTGTAAACTATCCTACTTTGACAGTTCTCATTGCGAATCACAGTTTTTTGTTGCTGCTTAGTTCAAATTAGCTGTTTTCATAAATGCAAAAAAAATATATAGTGCTGCACCCTGTTGGTAAATCTTATAACTTTTTAATGCTTTTCCATATCATAGAACCAACTTTTTTGGTTGAAACAGCTGACTAAATTCTTTAATTCCCTTTAAATATGAATACTCATAAGGTTAACATGGGAAATTACAGAGCCACTGGGGCGGAGTCCGAAAGGATTTTTGAGATAAGAATATGCCTATATGTTAATCGGGAATGTAAGCTATCATCATGCCAAATTTCAGCCCAATCCGTCCAGTGGTTTATGCGTGATTGAACTTCAAACACACAAACAAACAAACAAACAAACAAACAAACACACAAACTTTCACATTTATAATATTAGTAAGATGATACCAAGCACCGTACATAAATGTCTGGTACCCCTAAGTGTCAGTGTGTATGTATATAAGCACTGAATTAGCATAAATCCTACAAAGTTTCGATAGGTAACAAACTGTGTTATTTTTCCTATTTCCTGGATACTTATATTTCAAATACTGTAATACCTATACTTTCCTATTTTTGAACATAAATAAGGTAACTGACCTCGTCAATGAATCCTATTTTTTCTAGTGGATAACTAGTTTCAGGCTTTCAAATTAATTTATTATGATTTTAATAAATGTTTAATTTATCATAACTAAACTAAACAGAAAACTAAATAGTAACATAGGAAAAACTTAACAATGGTATAAAAGGAAGTTATGAATTTGTCAGGTAGTTGAAACAGCGTTCACAAAAAAGCAGAAGAAAATCATAGTTTATCGATAAAATTTATAGGTAATATAAATAAATTGTAAAATATTACTAGACAATAAACTAAAATGTACATCAAGTGGAGATAAAATAAAGTACATTTCGTGTACGAACAGTCACAAGGTTTAAACAGCTTTCTCTTCATCCTTCAGAGAAAGTTGTGGCAATCTCCAAATCACAACGGTAAACCTCTTGCTTTCTGTAGTTGTAGGCAAAGGAAATCGCCCTTTCTACGGTGAAAAAAATATGTTAAATATAAGTTAAACACATAAAATTGAAAATATAATATAAAATCATTAAATAAATTTGTTGTAGATATAAAAACGTTAAAAAATCTTTTAAATATAACTGTGTGTGTATAATGATAATTTTTTTTCAAAAGCACTATGATAAAATATATTTTCCGGAATGTAAGTAACGACACGGAAAATATATTTGCTCTTATATTGCACCGACACGAACCGGTACCGTAAGAATTTTTGAATGAAAACTATTATAATCTAATTAGCCTTGCAAAAACGTGATTGAAGAATATACATTCAAATAAATAAATAACAACAACATCTGATAGGTAAACGGGGAATATCACTGTGATAATTTAAATATAATTTCTACAATAAAAAAATCATAAGAACTTGCCAGTCCAATTTTACACAAACAATCAATTTCCACTTTTCATTGTATTAAAATATGTTGGATCTTCCAATGTCGATTCGATTTAATATCCAATAATTGATAATGTTTTTACAGTGTAGACATAATTTACAGACATTTACTATTTCACATGTGATATTCAAACAATTTTTTTTTCTCGCGATAAAATTATAAACACAAATAGTTACATCTACCAATATTTGTTATTCATCTCATTAATATTCTCTTAACTCATCACAGACGAGACTAAGGAGTGGATAAGGAATCGAAGCAATGATACAACCAAGGTCCTTAAAGATTTATGGGCAAGCGCTTGACTGTATACTTATACATGCCAAAGTGGTAACGGCACACACATCGGAATGTAGCAGCAGTTCCATAAACTATATCTTTGCAATCGATGTTGTTTATGTGTAGAGGTGCTTTTATGTGTTCTAAGCGTGATATATTTAATTAACATTGTTTCATAAATACTAAGCCATTATCAACCCTATGCATGATTTTGAGTGGAGAGTTCTTAAAATCGGGGATATTTCTTTCTGAACAACTGGTCTTTGAAGTCTTTGAACCAACTGGTCTTTGAAGTCTTTGAACCAACTGGTGTTACAGGATTATCACGTAGTCAAAATTCTTTTAATGATTGGAAGGATTAAACCACGGGCCTTCCTATGTTTGTTCTATTGCAGCACGATATGGGAATTTAGACTAATACTCCAAATTTTTGACGAATTGTACGTATTTATGCCATAACAGAGGGTCGTACTTGCAGTTGTTACTCTAAAATTTCAAAAAAGATTGTTACAAGGATAATGTTGCCTGCCATACACGTTTTTATTTTTTATAAAATAAGCATAGATTTTTCTAATGTTCACTCAATTCAATATATAACGATATTACAATGTATAGGATTATAAAAGTGAGGATACACGTCTAGTTGCTTGGCTAAGATTATTTTAGTTTTTAATCAACAAAAATATGACAAAATAATAAGATGCGCCTATTTCTTTTATACTTTAATTAAATGACATGAATTAAATGTACCCTCTTTTAGATCCATCAACATTTTAGATTACCTGAACATTGGAAAGCACTGATCTGGGTTTTTTTTTCTCTAATTATTGATATTTTTCTTAATTCTATTTACTTTTACCAAGCCAATTTCAAAACTATTATGCCCAAATAGAACGGTTTGTATATAGGATTCTTGGCAGTTGGTACTACAACCAACGATGAAAGTGCGCTCTTTGAGATTTTCCCAAAAATAAAGAATAAAGAAAAATAAAGTCTTCATCATAAATTCAAATAGAGCCCAAAAAAAGAATTGGGCTATAGATTTTACAATATCTGAGGTCTACTTGCACCACCAAAAGCCAGCAGTTTTACTGATGTATGACACAAATGCTTCAGCAGCAGGTGTAGTCAGTTCTAAACAGTGTGAACATGTAGCCTTATCAGCACTTCACCATGCAGCTGCAAGGTCAAAAGGACATAATTTACATTTAGCTACGCTTGCTAATCTATTTTCTCTGTATATTCAATTAATTAATTCCTTTAGTTCCTTGAGCCAATTAGAGTTATCTGGCCTTTTAAATTAACTCTGAAGATTGCAATGCACGAGGTATTATAATATTGACTTGCTCGAAGTACCCAAATGTAGTGTATTTACACTCAAACTTTCAAGTGCTGAACGAGTGAAAAGCTTGTAATGTTAGGTAACACAGTTCAACCTAGGCTCTGCCTAAAGAAAAGATGAACCCAAAAAGCCTTTGAACTGAGGGGTTTCTTTAAGGGTGTTCTTTTTTTATTTATTGTTATGCATTATTGTTTCATTATATTTGATCTACTCTTTAAGTACCCGTTTATAATTATTTTCACTACGGAGGAGGAATCCAATTCTCAAAACCTAATTATTGTCAAGCTTCTTGTACCTTATGATGAGAATATTTCTCTCGGAGTAATTCGTTTCCTGATGGTCATCATTTGGGTAACGGGACTGCTTCCTGATCCTCTGATACCCAACCACATAAGCATTCGGTCGTCTGGACCATAAATGGAAGCTCAAACTGCTCTCACCCTGAGGCGAGTAGATGTAACTATGGAACTTGAAATGGGACTTGACTGATGACCGTCATGAATTTTTGGTGCGGCTTTTTCAGTGTAAGTTTAACCATTTCTCCCTGAGGGGTCTTTGTGATGGACTGCCTGGTCATTGAGGTCAAGCAAACCCTTACTTCATTTAAATTCACCTTGCATTTAGCTTTGTGAAGGGTTAATTAATTTTGACTTAGTTTTAAGACAGATTTACGCAAGTACATTGTACTGGAAATTTCAAGGTATCTTAAAACTGAATTATCTTTGGTGGCTGGTTGAAGAAAGCCATGCAATATATTTAAATACTGCATCCAACAACAATATTGTCACGTAATTGTATAAAAACAAACGAATGCTTGTATCCGTGTAATTGTTCCTGCTTAAAACTCCCCTTCTTCAGTTCATACTAAATGAAGTATACCTCTTGTAAATAATGAATAAACCTAGAGAAGCCGTAGAATTGGTCCGGCCATGATGATTTTTGAGGCAACTCTAGAACATACCGACGCAAACTATTTATTTGGTTCCAATATTCGTATTTTTAGGTTGTGCACGCAGACAGAATATTTACTCACCCACTTTAAATAATATGAAACACGATTTTTAAGATCACCCAACGAAACCCATTTTTCTCTTCGAAAACCACTTCCCAAACCTACAGAAAAAATGGTAGCCGTACTAACGATCAACTACTCATCAAAGCCAACTCCAAACATTGTCTTTCCACACACAATCAAGACTTACTTCTTCCATTGCAACTTCTCAACAACTTTTTGTCGGAGGAAAGTAAACAAGTAGAAGAAGGGGAAGAAGAGAAGTAAGAGGTAGTTTAAGGAGCTGCAGGTCGTGAGAGCAAGCAGGTTACATTCTTGATCACCATCATGATCGTTATCCCGATTATAACCATCGATTTCTGATTTCACCCCTCTAACTATCGGCCCGGGTTCAGTGTGATTTATAGGTCACTGTTTATACACAACTTACAGTCAATGTGTGGTTTATTGCATCGATGCATCATGATACGCGAATTTCCTCTTTCGACAGACGTAGCAGCTGGAAATTGAACATTGCGGAACGAAAATGAGAGGAGATTGTTGAGGAAATCTGCATTTTGAGACTGCAGTATTTCGAAATGTCTTCATCCGATTTGTGTTTGTCTGTGGATATTTTGTTGAAACTGCAATCAAGTAGAGGTTAGGAAATGTCACATTTTCCTTGTGTGCTAGTTCCCTGATTACTTAACTGTCATAAAAACGTGGATCTGTGAGCTGCAGCAGATCTTCCTGAAATGTTGGACGGTCATTTGCTAATTTGACGTGGGAATAACACAAGTCAGAATCTAACCGGGTGATGATTTAGACAAAGATGTTACGCAAGTTTGCAGCAGCATTTCTCACTTCCCATCTTAGTGTTATACAATAGGGCCAACATTCGTAATTGTATAATTAGGCCTGTGCGCTGTGATAAGTATTGTGGTTATGATTGGAGAACCTATTAATGCAATTGAACCTATATGGAAATTTTAACTGTGGGGACTCTGTCATTTGGGCATAAAACTCAGTTAAACCACCTAAACAAATGATACCCTGGACCTACCTCATTTGCATTTATTGTATCATATCCCCCCAAAGGCCATATTTCAACAACAGAGAAAAAATTGTGATATTTTTGTGGTTAGGTCAAACATGCTGGGATAAAATCGCAATCAAATGGAATCAATTTATTCAGAAACAGTGAAATTGCATAAAAAATGTGTAGGCCTACTACAAAACATCGATACATTTAACCTTGAGCACTTGGTAATAATTTCTCTAACAACATATGTTCCTAATCTATTAAGATGATCATTGTTTCTGCATATATTGAGTGCTACATTTTGAAGTAGGCCAAGATTGTAACTACTGTTACGCTCCTTTAATAGCGTTTTGGGTCTAAGAGCTACTTATACTAAACAAAGCTGATATCCAAAAATGCGTAAGATACATTAAGAATTATATTTATACGACACCGACTCTGCTTTTCTCAAAAACGAACCGACATTCTTCTTATCTTAGGCGGTCACTATCTACTCCATTACCTATTACTCTACTCATTTTATTATTCTCAAGGCTCTATTTAATCAAAAGATTCACCTTATAACATGATTCCTTTTCAGCATATTGCAATAAATGCTAGAATACCTTTGAAATAGGTTTGTAGCACAAAATCAAAGGAAAACTAAACTAACATAACTTTAATGATCTCTTCGGCATTCTAATGCAATTCCATGTGGTAATATATTGTTGGAAAGTAAACACTTGTTGATTTATTTCCATGCAAACAGCCTACATTATTGGTGACCCCTACACAGCAAGATCAGAGGTTCGTAGAAAGTTGTTACGCAAGTTTGTCTGAATGGCCGAATCTGCTAATATCAACATCCTCAACACTTCCTTGTTCTGTTTTCAGTGAGTCACATTCGAGGGATCCTTCGTGTCCTTGTTTCTTGAAGTTACTCTGAGAAGCTGTAAGGTGTTGTAATTATTGTTGTACAGTAATTTACTTTTTAATAAACCATTTTCGTTGTGATGGTTCTTTACATCGAACTCTTGTTGCCCTGTGCCTGTATGAAATTAGATTTTGATGTTTGAATGTTGTTAGTTGCCGTATCGAAAGGTAACAAGTGTCAAATTCATTCTTGTGACTCAAAACAGTGTATGAATGGGTTTGATTTACTGAACTTCAATACCAAATCGTATGGCACAGGTGGAACAAGGCGAATAAAGTGAAGGATGAGTGTGAAAAGTATGTTCTGAAGTGTTTAATAATATATTATACTAGCTGTAACCCGCGGGCTTTGCCCCGTTTAACTTCTTAATTTTCAAGATTATCTCGTTCGCATGGCTCAAGTTTGTTCGCTACGCTCACTCACCTTTAGGTTGGACTCGTTCGCTACGCTCACTCACCTTTAGGTTGGAGCTCGTTCGCTGCGCTCACTTGCCTTCAGGTTAGCTCGTTCGCTACGCTAACTCGCCTCCAGGTTGAAGTTCGTTCGCTACGCTCACTCACCTTTTGGTTGCAAATTAGCTGTTGTCATAAATGTAAAAGAAATAATAGTGCTGCACCCTGTTGGTAATCCTTGTAACTTTTATGCTATTGAACATCATAGAACAGAACCAACTTGTTTAATTGAAACAGCTGTTAAGATTCAATAATTCCATTTCTCGTAAAGTTAACATGGGAAACTCCAGAGCCACTGGGGCGGAGCCCGAAAGGATTTTTGAAATAAGAATATGCCTATATGTTAATCGGGAATGTGAGCTAACATCATGCCAAATTTCAGCCCAATCCGACCAGTATTTTTCGCGTTCACTTGTCACAAACATACATCCATACATCCATACATCCATCCATACATCCATACATCCAAACTTTCTCATTTATAATATTAGTAGGATGAGGTGATTATTCTTCCAGTATTTTTATGATCATTTCTCTAGCAGAATCTGAATTTAATAAGACATTCATTTAAGTGGCTTATCGCACCTAAACTAACGCTCCCAGAACAGTTTGCTCTTTGAACCTTTCAAGATTGATTATAAAGTGCAAAAGGGCAATCAAAACAATAAAATATATAATCCGAAAAGTGATACCTATTTCGTTAAGGGACCTAAAGACACTATATATTTAAAGTACAATTTTCATATTACTTTACTGCCCTTAAATATACAATTTGGAAAAGGGGGGCAACTGTTAAATACAAATAGTTCACAATATAATAAAAAATGGCTCATATCAATTAGATCTAATATTTCTTTTCTCACAGTTGCCACACGTGAGTTGATAATACACCGGATGGTTGTTAATCCTTTCTCTGTCCACTCACCTGATATCTGATAACGATCAGAATGTTTTACTGTTCTCCCGCCTTTATTCATAACCAGTTCAATTACTGAAACCTAAAACTAAAAATGGCCCTGTAAAATTGTAGCAATTTATGTTTTGTATGTGGCAAGACGCAAACACCCTAATCTTTTTCTGCTAAGAGTGTTTGTGTGTAGTAAAGATTTGAGTTGTGTATTACGTGATAATGTGCATTGAATTGGGGGGGGGAGGTTCTTTTTCTGAATGACAAATACATTCACACATCTTAGATGTCAAATGCATTTTTTCTAGAGAGATGGAGCTAGCTTCGCTTTGGGGGGGGGGGGGGGTAGTCTAGGTTTTTCAAAGTAAAGATGAGTCTAGCAAATGTGTTAATCTTACACCAACAACTTTTCTCGGTTGTTGTTTGTATCTAAGTATATGTTATGTATATGTATGTATATGTTAAACTAAGTCAATGTTATATACAAACTCATCCATATATAAATCCCAAAGTACCAATGAACTTTTGAGAAAACTAAAAGTTACACCCCCATAAACCATATAGACCTACTTAAAATGTTCGTTATATCCATATACCTAATGTTAAAAATACCTCAGCTGTACTTATTTAATAAAAGGTTAAATTACCTGTGTCCGCCGGTCGATCCTGTAGAATCCTATTGCAGGATATGCATTTCGGCGACGTTAAATCGCCATCATCAGTCCTTATATAAGAGCTTGTTCTTCCCCATTAGGTGCGTCTTAAAGTTTTGAAAACACGTACACGAATTTTACACATGACGAAACAACACATAAATACATGGTAGGCCTACTTTTTACTTAGACTGCGGACATAAAATAGACGCGCGTCGGTCGTGTGTCGAGTCTCGACTCTTGACACACGACCGACGCGCGTCTATTTTATGTCCGCAGTCTAAGTAAAAAGTAGGCCTACCATGTATTTATGTGTTGTTTCGTCATGTGTAAAATTCGTGTACGTGTTTTCAAAACTTTAAGACGCACCTAATGGGGAAGAACAAGCTCTTATATAAGGACTGATGATGGCGATTTAACGTCGCCGAAATGCATATCCTGCAATAGGATTCTACAGGATCGACCGGCGGACACAGGTAATTTAACCTTTTATTGATTGTCAACCGATCCGGAACAACAACAAACATAAAATGTACTTATTTGTTTGTTTTTCTTATAATTTATTACCTAATTAAAACCAGGTGTGATTATTTGTTGGTATTACTGTATTCCGTTTTGTTTATTTCAGCTTAACTTTACCAATCAATAGTTTTATTGTTACTTTGAAGTCAAACGGGGTGAAGCCTGTGGGTAACAGCTAGTCATCATAAAATTTTAAATACTAAATACACAATATTTAACAAATGGATTTAAAATGCTTAGCCTCTCACGATTAAACTTCAGCATTTCTATGGTTTAACTATTTTTGGGGTCATTTGTAGTTAAAAGTTTTCGGGTTCCTCATAACTTCCTACTCTGTAGAGACCTTCAGGGTTGGGTTAAATCTTCAGAATACGTCAAAGCTCGACTCTGAGGTTGCTCAGCACCCAGCAGGGTCCAACTCTTTTGGGTACACACACATTTTTTCTCTCTGGGGTTTCTATAAGGTAAAATCTTTCGGGTTCCTCAGGATTCGATTCTATAAGGTTCTTTATGGTCCACCTTTTTTCGGGAAGGCCTCAAGATCAAACAGTTTTGGGTACCTCAGGGTTAAACTTTCTTGGGACCCAAAATCTCTGGGGTTCTTCAGGTGGTTCAAGGACTAAAATATCTGGGACCCTTCAGAGGTTTCATGCAGTGCTCTTCAGAGCCTAACTCTTCAAAGTTCAAACATACATTCAAGTCTTTCGACAAACTGTTCATTCCTGATATTGGCAGTAGCAACATTGTTGCAACAATCGTTAGTGGTTACTGCAACGGATCATTTAACCGTCCGAGCACTCCATGCCGCAGAGATCGTATAAACGGAGGACGAGGAGACCCAGATGTTCCTGCTACAATAATTACTGCAACATAACTTGTTACACAACTACGGCGTTTGCTGCGAGAAAGCTCGGCTACGCATGCACTTGTAACTCTGCGGTCTCAGCTCTGGGGTCAACGTGTCATTGATGGCTTATGGTGAAATGTTGATGGTAAATTTCGCGGAGATGAGGAGAATCTCTTGATAAGTTGAAGAAAAGAAGGATTCTAAGAGCTTCAAACAGTTAGGGTGAATTTTAAATGGACATAAATTGTGACAGATCATTTTTGTAATTCAACTTCCACCTCTGTTAAAGAATATCAGAGAATAGTAGGAAAGCATTTAGGAACTGGATTCATTACAAAATTTCAATCAAGCAACCAATTTCTTTATACAATGTAAAAACATGTTTCATATTACAGCTCAGAAATTAGTGCGTTATATTTATGTCACAGATTGCACACTTCCCGTTATCCTACTAATATTATAAATGAGAAAGTTTGGATGTATGGATGTATGGATGTATGGATGTATGTTTGTGACAGGTGAACGCGAAAAATACTGGTCGAATTGGGCTGAAATTTGGCATGATGATAGCTCACATTCCCGATTAACATATAGGCATATTCTTATTTCAAAAATCCTTTCGGGCTCCGCCCCAGTGGCTCTGGAGTTTCCCATGTTAACCTTATGAGAAATGGAATTATTGAATCTTAACAGCTGTTTCAATTAAACAAGTTGGTTCTGTTCTATGATGTTTAATAGCATTAAAGTTACAAGGATTACCAACAGGGTGCAGCACTATTTTTTCTTTTACATTTATGACAACAGCTAATTTGCAACCAAAAGGTGAGTGAGCGTAGCGAACGAACTTCAACCTGGAGGCGAGTTAGCGTAGCGAACGAGCTAACCTGAAGGCAGGTGAGCGCAGCGAACGAGCTCCAACCTAAAGGTGAGTGAGCGTAGGGAACAAACTTCAACCAGGACGTGATTGAGCCATGCGAACGAGATAATCTTGAAAATTAAGAAGTTAAACGGGGCAAAGCCCGCGGGTTACAGCTAGTTCATTATAATTAGCACCATTCTAAGCTTTTACTGATGACAAGAATTCATCCTATATGATCTTAGCCCAAAAAAGACATTGGTGATGTACCAATGAACTCTTTAAGAAGTTGTACTATCAACAGTATATGCACAAGCTTCATACTCCTACAACATTGGCCTTGGACTGACTGTAGCTTCTTTTCTTAGTATATTAGAATTGATGAATTTATAGCTTAGTATAAGATTTATGAGAGAGGAGTGTTATTAATTAGAATATTTGATTTACGATTTGGCATATCCTTAATTCAATTAAGCCATACCATTATTGCCGTTTCTTTGTGAGTTGGACGATTAGTTTAGCATATTAACTTCATTCAATATTATGTGTATAGTCGTAACAAATGTGTTATCTATAATGACGAATGATAATTTAATTACTTATCAATTTTCAATCTTTTGAGACAGCGAAGAATCCTAGGGTGTTCATTTCAACCTAAATATTAATTAAATGCGAGGGTATAATGGAGTGAGATGGCTATGTATTTTTTTAATGAGTAAGATCAGCTGTTTTTTGGTCAGGATCATCTATGAAAGCCCAGTGATCAAGAACAGCTGGGCCCAGTTTTGAACCATTAGATACTGGACTTTCCTCAGGATTGAATTGGCGACCTCTTGATTACTAGACGAGCACAGTAGTTGTTCAGCTGCCTAGCTGATACAGATGTAACTATTCAAATCTCTAGTTAAAAATTAATTGTAAGGCTGTTCACTTTGGCCATGTTTCAACAATATGCAAGTGCATATGGTCCAACAAATAACTACACTATTTCAGACCCTGTTTGATTTTATAAAAAATATTCATCCGGATTCAAGAGGAAGATTGACAACTATACTAGGCTCACAATAGGCGGTTTAGGGGAAGTTACCTAACTTTTTTTCTCATCATACCTGATAGAGCAGCCTTAAAACTAGTGAAAAACATCACAACTTTTTACTCAAGGCTTGAAAAGTTACATCAACTCGATAGCTGAGTAATTATTGTACTCGTATAGGACTCTAGTAATAAGGTCACTGGTTACATCCTGAGGAAAGTTAGCTAATGCGTCAAAACTGGGCCCAGCTGTTCTTGATCGTTGGGGTTCAACAGATGATTCTGCGTAAAGAAACAGCTGATATCAATTGCTACACAATCTCACTCCATTCTACCCCCAACCTTCTCATTTGGATTTAAATAAGCGCAATAACACCCTCATCTTAATTAATACGAGCTGTTGGCCCGTCCTACGTACGGGAATCAAGTAGTCCATTAAAACTGTATATAGTGTGTCTATATTAATAATTCAGGCATAGTTTAAGCAGTTCAAAATTGATAGTAAAGAAAAAGCTTCCAAGATGAGTTAAAACCATCGATCTCTAGAGATCGATGGTTAAAACATGTGATCATTGTTATTTCCCCAACCTTTCCTCATAAGTCGGTTAGTAAAATAATTTACATAAGCTTTCTTTTGAAGATTCGTGAGCTTCGATTCGTATACAGCAATGGTTATAGAATCTTAGTTATTTCTTATAATAAATGACAATATCTCAGAGTAAATAAACTAACCAAATTAATCTATATAATATTTTTTATTCAACCAGCTGTTAGTTATAACAAATTATATTTCACTAAAACAAACTAAATATTTTAAAGACTGCTCAAAAAAATAAATTAGAACATCTATTATTTTATTATGTATATTTAAATAAACTCTCATTCTCTTACCGATAAAACGTATCAATGGTTATACACATAGTATAAATAAGTAAATTCTACGTATGTCATTTCATTTTCATCCAAAAGCTGAATTTGTGTCGAAAATTCGGAAGGTTGATAGCTGTTATTATACCAAAAGCTAGAGTAGAAAGTTAGCGTCGGCTGCTAGACTTTTTAAAAATTTCAAACTTAATTTGCGAAAAACTGAAACCCTAAACTAAAATTATGGCTTCGACATTCCCTAGTTCTCAAAATTATCTTTCTTTCAACACAAAAATCATGAAAATCCATCAAGTGGTTGATTCAGAATCGTGGAATAAAAAACCCTATCACGTTTTAATATTATAGATTATTGTACTTATCGTTTACGGGCATTGCCATGTTTCTTATCATTAAGATAAAGCACATTTAACCTCTAATTTCACACGCGTGGCGTATTGGAGGCGAATGACCAGTGCAATTACCACGTAAAACCCCATCAGTGACGTGCGGATGTTAGTTAACCTCCAGAGGCCAAGGTCTAGAAGGAGGCCAGGAGGGATGACTGACAGAAGAAGCAGGAAAAGCTGAGGAATGACTTTGCTCTGACCTACTCTAGGTAACGATGCCATCTTGAGTCAGCTGAGCAGGGATGAGTTTTACAAGCGTTTACAGCCAATCCGGACTTTCAATTTAGTTTTACGGCTACTAGAGAGTGAGCAGAACATTCTGAAGGCATTCGGGAGAAATTGGGGGCAAAGGAAGCATTATTTTGGCATTCAAAGTAGTTGACTCCATATGTGTGCAAATTTAAAATATCCAAATGGCACAAAATATTGTCTCTCATTTAAAAAGAATTAATTTTTCAAACGTTTCAAGTATGTAAATACGTGATTATACTCTTAATGATGGAACCTGTCAACTCTTCGTATTCCTGAGGACTGGCCAATGGTATAAGGTTCAATGCTTATTTCAGTCCGAGGTAGACGAAGGGTCAAGGGACAGGATCCATCATGCAGACTATATATCCCTGTGGTTTCTCAGGGTAAGTTCTAAAAGTCTTTCAGGAATACAGCCCTGGAAGTTCCTCAAGTTTCTACCACTTAGGGTTCATCAAAGCTGTAAAGTGTAATATCTCTAAAAGTTGATCTCTATGGAGTCTCTCAAATTTCATATGTAAGGGGTTCCTTCAAGGTTCATCTCTTGAGTCCATGAAGATTTGTCTTTATGGAGTCCCTCAATGATAATTTCTTTTGGGGGCCTTTCAAGGTTCAGCTAGAGGGATTCCTGACAATTCTGTTACTATTTTGAAGGGTTAATCTCTATGGGTAATGTTCAACTGGAACGATTCCTGATGATTCTATTATTATTTTTAAGGGTTTGTAAAATCGTAAGAATGTATTGACTCTTGATGTTTATTTCTATGGGTAAGGTTCAACTGAAGGGGTTTCTTAAATCTATACTACTTCTGGGTCTGTAAAAGCTTTAAGTGTCGTATCAATTAAGGTTCATCTCAATGGGATCCCTCAAAATTCAACTAGGGGTCTTTCAAGGATCTCTCTACGCACCATTTCTTTCCTCAAGGACCCACATACTCTAGGTTAGTTTCTTTGGCGTCCCCCAAGGTTTCACTAGGGGTTCCCCAGGGATACACTCCCGGGTCGCCGAGTCAACTTTCCTTCGCGCTGATCTGACAACTCTCTGTTATGCAACCTCGTTTCCGCCACCTGTAGTATCATTGTCCCCCCTCCAGGATCTATCATGCTCCATGCTCCATGCTCCAGTCGTGCATGTGCGCTCACCACCGCTAAGGATACGCGCGACGTACTAACGCCGTCGCACCGCCGTTGTGCACAACCATTCTTGGATTACTTTTTTTCTAAGGTAACACTTTTTGTTCATTAAGGTTTGAGTGAAGTTTATTGTGAAAGCTGTGATATATTTAAGAGTTATAATATTACTTGATTATGGATTTTTTGCTAATGCATGATTCATTCTTTCATTTTTTGCCACCATTTTAGATTATATTTATATTATTTTTTTGCATAGTTTAGTATTTAACCTGTTAAATTATCCAGTAAACATAAACAGTTTAATTGCACATACAATGTTTATTGTTAAAGTAAATTAATAATGAATAACTTAAATTTTGCTAAGGATTAATTTGTATTACTTTATTCAAACCATTTGATTTATATTGATTTGAGACTAAGTAGCGATATAATTTCCTTGGCTAGAGAGTTTTAATGGAGGTTTATTTTTGTTGTTGTAGGCCCTTTCATATATAAATAAACAGGTTACTTTCTTTCCAGTTACGAGTTATGATTACCAACTAAGCCGTGGAATTAAGCCTGAAGCTCGACGTATTTTAATCCAAATCCTTAAAAGTATAATTGTAGAATGAAGCGAGGAGCTAAATACGATAAAAATCGTTAATACTTTACTCCCTATCACATTATTATATCATTAGTGCATGAAATTTATCCTTTACCAAACATGAAGAAGTCATTCCCTCACCTTTTAGCTATCAATATTAAAGAAAAAATTGCACGATCTAGTGGTTATATCGCGGAAGTTCTAGCCTGAAGGTTCGAGTTCGAATCCCACTAAACACCAATGGCTTTCCCTTTATGATAACAACTGGATGGTTCTGAACCTACCTGCAAATCCAATCAAAATGTTTCCGGTTCGATCCTGAGAAAAGTCAGTAGCTTTTTGATGCTTTGAAACCGGACCCAGCTGTTCCTGATCATTGGGCTCTTAGTTGTTCTCACTCTGAGTTAAAATGCTCACTTAGGGGGCGTCCCTATCTCAAATAATTGATAATTGATAGTTGACTATATGGAAAATATAGAACTCATGTGAAAAGAAGTTCCTGTGCAGGAAAAGTCCTTTCTTCAAAAGTCAGAGGATACTTTTCACCATCTAATTCTAAACTAAATATTATCGTGACAACGTCTCTATCTTCATAATCTATGATCTACTGGTAGCTATTACCTCACACACACACAAACAGGACAAGTGTGTCAGTGAGTGTGAAGGATCTGGTTTTGGTTTTGTAGGTGATTCAATACTTCCGCATGTTTCCGCCTATGGATTTACTATCGCGAGTTGTTCGCGTACTTTTATTGACCTGATAAACATCCTGTGTATACCTTGCATCTTGTTGTAACATGAAGATAAATCTTAATCCTTTTTACAACAACAAATCGTTATGTTTATCGTGATTTGGCATGAAGATTTTGCTCAGTAACAACACGATCATTGTTGAGAGTTGGTGAAACAACGAGTATTAATTCTCAATGGTATTTTAGGAAAATATTAAACTATTTAGATCCAAGGAATCTAAGCATTTTAGGAAATAAATAGCAGTTTTTAAATTTTCAACCACGATGAGGGTGTTTACGTTAGAATAGGGGAGGTTACATGACAAAAATACATGTTTAGGCATTACACACTTTAATAAAAAAATCACTAAAATACACATTCCAAAACATACAACCATATTTATTTTTCTTAAAATACGAAAAATTTGTAAATGTGTATCTTGAAAGTGCATTACAGTACTTTATATAACTCTTACTGATGTTTCGTTTCGTTTTCTTTTTGTTCTCGATATTCATTATTGACTTTCATGATTTATTTCATATTGTTCCGTACTTCATATTAATAATATAACATTTAAATATCACACGATCTGTAGAATAATAATACAGCATAGTTTATAACTTTAAAATGAGGAGTTAGCAATTCAAGTTCTATTTTTTGTATTTTTATTCTGATTACTACATCTAACTTTGTGTTGCATTTTAGTTTGATAACTTCGATAGATTATTATTAACTAGTATTTTTTTATGAATTACGTGATTTATATTAGAAGGTTGTATTTATATTCATAAGGGTTAGTGTATGCTCTAAACAAGCGATCAATATTCATTTTTTTACGTATAAATTATTCGATCGTACCCGATATTAATTTTTCCTCCCCATATAAAATCGGATTGGTTTTGTCAACAAGGTGCCATTTTACATTTAAAATCATCAAATAGCCTTACAATGAGGATAATTAACAGGTTTTAACGTGTTGCGTTTTTGAAATTTAATAAAATACCAAAATATATAAAGGGACGAACAATGATTGTGAAAAACACACAACAAAATCTTACCCAATTATACTTTAGAATAGTTAATAATTTCTCTAACTGACGAGGTAGTTTATAAATTATCGCTCCTTAACACAATTAGTTCCGGAGAGAGCTAAGGAAAGTGTCAAAACGGCTCACGACTGTATTTCCTTATCGCCGGCTACATGATTAAAAAAGACCACAAATTGGCGGGTAAAACGAGACCAAAAATGGCGCGTTCAATATGTCATCTCGTGTTGACAGCCAGGTGTCAAGCTGATTATGACAAATTTAACACTCTACGTCATCGCCCTTGACCATGAAGAACTAGTAATATATCAGATGTACGCTTGAGTTTATTATTGTTGGTTGCCATGTGGCTTATTAATCTGTGAAGTTCTAATAGCAACATCTTTCTAAGCAACATATTTTTTCTACAGTTACCTAACAAAGTAGGCTTTCTTGTTCTGATTATAGCACGCAAAGTAGCTAATTGCTGCATTTACTTGCTTTTGCAATACTCATTTTTACTTTTACTGCACAAATTTTTACTTTTTCCACACTCATTTTTTTTTGCCGCACTCCAGTATTTCAACCAAACGACAAAAAACAGTATGCTTTTATTAGCAATACGGTTACACTTGAAAATAAGTTGACAACACTAATATTACGACTACGGTCAGCTGGTGCAGCGTTTCCCATTTCGTTCAATGTTTGGATTTATCCTAACCTAAAAACGTGTTGCACAATGTTTAAAAGACTAATTATTTTATGCTTTATAGTAACTGAAGGGAAAATAAAATGTGTAACGCGAGTGCAAACTGCCTTTGTCCACTAGTTACTCAAATAACTATTGCCGCACTCTTTTTTGTCGTACTCCAGTGACTCCAGTATTCCAACCAAACAACACAAAACAGCGTGCTTTTCGATTACAAGCTATGTGAATTTTGCTCTTAACAATCACATAGTCCCTAAACCAATAGTTGGATAAAGCCTACAGCCACACACGTGTTATGCAACTTTACAGGGTGAAATTCCTTATCTCAAGTTGGCCACACTGGAGGAGTTACGAGAGACACGCACATTACGTTCTATGCTCGGTTGTGGTTCTATCATGACCATCAAACCTCACGAACCAAGGCTTACAAACTCGCGAGTTTCTGGTTGAAATGTGTATGTAGTGACTGGGTAGCTGAGTGGTTATAGTGCTCGCCTAGTGATCAAAAAGGTCGCCGTTTCGATCCCGAGAAAAGTTGGCAGCTTTTTGATGGTTCAAAATTGGACCCAGCTGTCCTTGATCATTGGGATTTCAATAAATGATACTGACTAATGAAACAACTTATTTTAGTCAGTAACAAAGCTACACAAGGCATATCTTTTCATTCTACACTTATTCTTCACTTAAATTTGGGTTAAAATACGCACATAGGTGGAGTCCCCATAATGATAATGACAATGACTTGAAACGGTCATGTAACGATAAATGTTATATTTCACAGCTCACGATAGAGGCTATCAAATCACTTTGTATAGTTTCCTATTTTCCAAAAGACATTTCAGCCTATTCACTTAACCGATTCAATCATCAATTTAAGTCTTGCCAAACCACGGAATCTAACCGCTTATACAATGGGTAGTTCAATTTTATGAGTGATCTACAAGAATAAACCACAGGTCTTTGGAGCTTCCAGGGTCTGAATTAGCGCAATTGCTCACATCGTTGGTTCCGCATCCTGGTCATTTCTGAATTCACTTTCTCTTTGATAAAATGTATGCCCAGAGGTAGAGTCGTTTGACATTTGACTACGGATACAATGATGACAATAGCAGCTACTTTGACAACTACAATTTCCTTTTACATGTGGCATCACATTAAGATCTTAGATACCTCACACTCGGTGGTCAGGCTAGTTTGCAATTTATGGTATTGCAGCAACCGCAAATTGAAAAGATAAGGATTTCTGACGACGGGATGCACTATGTTGGTAGTATTGCAGAATTTCGTTTTCTTCTAGAAATATTGTACAGGTTTTGCAGAGAGGTAATGAAAATTGAAAACGTAGGTTAAGGTAACCTACAGGATGGAAAGGGTTTCAGGATGGAAACTATAAGATAAATTTAGGGAAATTTTGAATTTTGTATGGTTTCGCAAATGTCATCATGGTTACGTAGCTATGAACTATACAGTATTCATTTGAGACCTAAGTCCGAGATCTGATTTTCTTTGTGACTCCCTTTATCTATGGGGACGGAAATTCTTTCCACCAAAAAACTATTTGAGTCTTTTGGCTAGAATCAAAAATGAGTTGTGGTCTGCACAACAAAAGATCCCAAGTTCAGACTTGAAAATAAAAACTACTTTCAGCGCTTCATCTTCAAATCATTTCCCTGCAATTGTGTCATGATCACACCTACTATTAGGACCCCCAAATTAGAAGTCATCACAAAACAATTAGAGGTTCCACATTATCTTTGTAGCTATTAACATTACATATTTGCAACAAACTCTTTACATTTCACATCTTCGCAGAACTGAAATTATTTGTTCAGAATTTCCGTCAGTTTTAAGCCTAGCCTGCAACTGTTGCAGACAATCTCGAAATCTTCAATTACAACTATGGTGAAATGCGTGCGCTACTACAGCAAACTGTGCAAATCATGTACTGGGAATTTCCACCTCTAACCTACATCTCTGATAGCTTCATCACAAACACCTATCTGCTTTGATGTGAATCTATCTAAACCTCATTCAATGAAAATACTTTAATACTTTACTTTGAAATGGCAACCATACGAATGTAGGTATTGTAAGCATCATGGATGGAGAAGAGTGTAGGATGGGTGGCGCGATCTTGTAGTCTTGTTGACTAAGGCCGACATATTCCTTAGACACAGCTGAAAATTAATAGCTTGTACAGCCAAAGGCAACTAATGGGCCTATTTATAGTGGAATCCGACCCACATTTTTGCCTTGTAATTAACGAATCGGTCTAATTATTAGGTCATCAGGACCTGATAAGTTAGGTTAGGAGGTTAGATAAGGTTGGGTGTAGGATGACACGTAAACTAGGTTAACCCTTATGCCGGCAACTCACCCCTATCTTGCTTGAGCTTGGCGCAACTAAGGAACATTTTATGGACCCTCAGAGGGCTTGGTGCAATTAATACACGACCTCCTGAAGCACTACGTATAATGTTTATCTTCCTTGCTACAAAATTCTAGAACATCAACACAAACAGTGCATCAGTGTACATCCTACCTAACTCGAGTGATGCAACTTAACTGCACACTTCAATGTTGCTTTCGTTATGAAACTGTCTGTAACTAGTCCACTCCAGTAGATGTTCACTCCATCCTCCATCCAATATAACCTCCATCCTCCATCATCCAAGATGGCTGCTGGGCTGCAATCACCATTAATCTACCACGGTGCTCTTTGCACTGCAGATCCTAACTCTTGCACAGTTCTGATTGTAGATATATTTCGTAATCTGCTTGTTTTTCCCAATTTCCCATCGGCTGGGCATGTTCTGTTATAATAAAACAATTACGTTCAGATCAAAGTGTATCCGAGTATATTTACACCCACAGTTATGTAAGGGTAGAGTTCCATCATTTACAATAGTTTCGCTATAAATTTATTCCTCTAAGTTCCTCTAAGTTCAGACCAGGAATATTATTCACATTTTAGGCTAAGTCTAGAGGGAGTCGTGACTTGCGGCATTGTTATTTATTTAAAGTCCATTGGTGATTTGTCGGGATTTGAACCCGGAACCACAGGGTCCGAAGTCCCTTGCTCTACCAATAGATATGCTCGCTCCCCATGATTTACAAGTGTAGGGACTATGTATGTGTCTATAAGTCATGTTTATAATGAGTATAAAAGAACGTATAATTAATTTATAAGTAAAAGCTTATAATCTGCTTGTTCAACTTGTGCTATCAAAGGTGTTGCATTAATTGCACCAAAGAATTCCTTAAGTGCGCTAAGCCCTCAGAGGGCGCCAAAAATGTCCCTTAGTTGTACCAAGCCCAAGCCAGGTAGGGGTGAGTTGCCGGTAAAAGGTACTTCCTTGTTTACATGTCATCTAAACCTATCCTATCCTAACCTAACCTAACCTAACTAACCTAACTTAACCTAACTTAACCTAACCTAACCTACTCAATTATACTGTCAAAGAGGGCCACCCCCTCTTATGTAATGTTAACTTGGTGAAGTTAATTAACGCATCGGGTGGCTCCCTGAGTAAAAGCGCAATTCAGGAATACCTGACTACCTAACTCAGGTCAGTTGGCTCAATTAATGCTCACCCCTATCAAAATGTAGTTATCAAAAGGAACGCCCATCAATAACGTCATAGGTGTAAGGAAGAAGAATGTACCAGACGGTAAAACAATGTAGTCGCATAACCTGTTGAGAGGGAAAGTAGTCTCAGGAAATACCAATCTGCTTCCCCGTGACAGGGAAATATTACCGTCGTCTGCACGGACGTTGAGACATTGACACCGTTGACTTTGGATACTGCAAATATACTTATACTGGGGGAGCGAGCTGGTCTAGTGGTTAGAGTGTGGGCCAAATCCTGCCAAATCTCCAATGGATTTTATCTAGGTTATAATGCCGCAACCCCTAGGTCTAGCCTGAAGTAATGTGAAAAACAATCCCGGGCTCGTGCCTAATGTCCTAGGAAAAAATAGACTTATACTATTGCGATATATTAATCTTGTTGTTTGTGTCTTATAATTGATTGCGTTGGAGTAGGCAATGTCAACTCGTACCCTATTTTAGGGTAAACTCTCATTTTACATATAGAAGAATCGATCAACCCAATAATTGTATTGTGCACTTTACTCCCAAAATATAATACCTCGAATGAAAATTTGCAGATTTACCAGTTTAATTAGGTAAAAGTATTATTAAATTTGTTGATATTATAATTCTAGGAGCTTATAAATCAAATTATTGGTTTGAAATAGGTTTCCTGTATAGCGTTAGGTTAAATAGGGTTTCTAATTAATTGTAACAGCGATAAAAACTAAACAACAATTTGAAAAATCCACAATCATGTTTTATGTGTGTAAGTTTTACAACATTGGAAAATCACGAACACGTAAATAGCAAAGCAATTTGGAAACGGACAAATTAAGGACCGTTAAGTTTAATTGAGTTGCCTTATTGAATTAATTCGTTTTAGGATGAACAAGAAGAGTCGGTTGATAAGGTAATTACGTGGTTTTTCGTAATGAAGGTTAGGTTACATGATGCAAACAGCAATTATAAAGCTGCACGTGGCTACTGGCTAGGCTACATAGTAAAGTGGATGTTAAGAGGCTCTACGTTTGGTGATTAGTATAATAGAGGAAGATGTTTAATGGAGAATAAATTAACACCATAGCTTTGGATATACTTGTATAATATAATTCGTCCGTTTTATGTTTAGTTTCAATTCTCAATAATTTCCAAAGTTAATGTCCCTTTAATTAATTTTCTCGCTAAACCGCGATTATAAATCTTTGACTACGTTTGCTAGAAATAATTGCCAGTATTATTTAAAAACATACAACATGCCGGATAAAAATTCTATTTAGAGCGAGGTAAGCAATTGATTGAGATATTAATAGATATAGAAATTATAGTGTATAGCTAATAAGATCAAACATTTTAAACGAAACAGTACGTTTAAGATATTATCTGTAATATCTATATATTAATAGGCAAGCATGTTTCTTTAAAACCACTTTTCCTCAGCTCTTGTACATTGTAGGGAAAATTTTCGCAAACTGTTAGAAAAATATTTTCCTGTAGGTGTGCAGAATCCCTTTATAAATTAAAACAGGCTCAAAAATAAGCGCAAAAAATCAATTTAACATTTAAAAAAATTAACATGGGCCTTATGGGTTGCAATGCTGGGGACGAAATAACAACAAAATATAAACAGAAAATCCAAACAAATGGAAGAAATTCCAATCACATGTTTTATTTACAGCATGGGATGAACATAAAGTCTGTACATCAGATATTTTTGGTCGAGTTTTCGACCACTGGACGACCTCTAGTACTCTTTAAAGTGCACACAAATTCAATTAATTATTGGTCCATATCAATTGACATTTTGAAAATTAAACCAAATTGAACTAGTACAGATTATAGGGTGATAGTAAAGATACAATAGTGTAAACATAAAAATACGCTAGGGGTAGTAAAATCCGCTCATTTTACAGAACAGGATCGAACACACCAAACGTAAAACTCTGATATGAGAGGAAGCACTAAATTGCAGTTTTTCCTAAAGTAAAGCAATAACTCATTCAATAATTTAATTTAGCCAATGGATAGCAAATATTTTACGGAAACTTCCTGTAATGTTGATCATGTGTTTTCTTGTCTACTTGCCTCAGCCAGAGGACCGGTAACGCACTCTCTCGCAAGTTAAAGGTCGCAGATGTGGAAGTCCAGCCCAGAACCACTTTCACTGCTGAATATACAAACGGGACATGATGTCCGGGCCGTGCATTAATTGCACCAAACAGTTCCTTAGTTGCGCCAAGCCCAAGCCAAGCAGGGGCGAGTTTCCGACAGAAGGAATAACCTTGTTTACATGTCATCCTAACCTATCCAAACTTAACCTCATCCAACCTAACCTAAAATAACCTAACCTACAATAACTTAACCTAAGTTAACTTACATAACTCCTAGCCTAACCTGACCAATTATGCAGTCAAAGAGGGCTGTCACTTGCGGCCCAGATAATGAACTTTTCGAGTGGCTCCCTGAAGTAGTTAGCGCAATTCAGGAATACCCAACTACCTGACTCAGGTCAGTTTTGCACAGTAAATACCAAGCCCGATGTCGGTCCGTGACCAAGGAAAAGCTTGAAACTAACCAAAAGACTCAAAAGTAATTTTATGGTTCTTTGAATAACTATTTTGATTAATCAAAATATCTATATAATAGAAATAACTTATTTCTCTTTGAAAATATGAATCAATTATGATACAAAAGCATATTTAATTTGTTAAACGGGACTATTTTCTTCGGCAAAAGCAGTAGACATTTACAGCTGTAAAATGTACAGCTGAAATCCTCAACAGCTGATACTTTTTTCGGTGTGGGGGGGAAATGCTTTACATCCTCAACCACTGAGCTAGGGATACAACTGGAGGTGCAAAGTTGATTTCGAGACGTTGGCCACCATTTGTACTAGGGGATGAATTACATTGTACTCAGTACATTTGAATGTGGGATTGCATATACATAAAGCTATGAGCCAATGCGCTGATCCACTAGTTAGTACCAACCCAAACGTGAGTTACCTTGTCAGTGCTATCTCCTGTTGTATTTCTAGCTAAATGCTTTACACCTAGAGCAACGCATGTATTAAACAGCTGTTTTGCTACAGTATAACTTACAGTGTTTAAACTTCAACTCTACATCCTGTGACGTTTTTCCTCATCACTCTAGACCCTAATGAAGTCAGATGTCCAGTAGATCCTGAGGTCCTGCCACTTTCTCTAGGCGCGTCAGTTACGTCATCTCATTCCTGGCGTTACCTCATCGGACTACCGATCATCCGGCCTCTCGACCTTCCGGACTGGTCCTTTCAGCTTCTAATGTTCGGCAATTTGTTTCGTCTTTTCTTAATTTTTCCTCTAGTTCTCATTACTTAGATCTTAGCAGCCACGTCCTCGTTGACATATTTTAGCTGTACGAGTATTTTTATGTATTTGATTTAGAAAATTGTGTTAATACGTGCTTATGGTACCTTAGTTTGTTATTTGATTCATTCCAACAATAGCATGAAAAAATACAAACAAGTACAATAAATATGGATCTATGATTGGCATCGTACAGACGAACCTCGATAACAAGCCACCAATCCCTTTGGATTAAATTTATTCTACCCCTAATCACATTGTTATTGCAAACCTCGATAATAAGTAAAAATTGATGACAAGTCTTATTTGAAAATCCTCATAGTCTTGATATCGAGGTGTATTTACATAATATAACAACTTGTTTTTCCACACAGTGAGACACGAAGAAAACTCGGGTTTCTTAAAAGAAGAAGAATTTAAACGCTACAATTGCAAAATTATAGTCAGATTGTGGTCTATTATCAGGTGGATAAAATTAAAGAAAAGAAGAAGAAGAAGAAAAAGAAGAAGAATAAAGTGACGCCACTACAGATAACACTACTGCAGCGAATGTCGCCCATTGTGTAGCAGTAGGTCATCTCTCCACCATATGGGACATAACTGTGGTTCTGTCTCACTTTATACTACATTTGAAATGTCTTGACGTAGTCAATATTTCATCACAAGGGCATCAAGTTTTGAAGGAGAGGAGTCCAAACTTCGCCCACGTTTGGCCTTTGAAAAATCAATCTTCGTTGGATCATAAGTTGGCTTGAATAATTTATGTGTTTTTGTTTTCGCCGGTTACACAACTACGGTACAAACAAAGGTGAATAGGAAGTTGGCGAATTGTGTATAAAAATAATTTTTCCTACAGTCACCCGACAAAGTTGGCTTCCTTGTACTGTTTATAGTACAGAAAGCTGCTAATTGCTGTATATTTATACTTTGTCGTACGGTTTATACTTTGGCGTACATCAGGATTCCAACGAAACAACACAAAACAGCGTGGTTCTATTATGCAAGTAATCCGTGTACGCTTGGAAATGGGTTGGCAACACTTAAGATAATAATACTATGAGCAGCTGATTGACTATTATAACTACGATTTAACCTGTCATTTCGTGTTTATAGTTTTGGTATTTCTGAACTTTTCTTATAAACGTTTTTAAAACATTCCTACGATCTTAATAAACAAGAAAATACCTTTAAAGCAATTTTTTAGGTGAAACCACTGCAAATTACAAAAATATACGGAACTGTTTTCTCAAATCGTGGAGCACATTATTGCCGAGGAAAAATTAGCGGAGTGAAGCAGGAAACCCACTAGTCCGACGCTCTCCGACACGACATCTTCCGTCAAGTCTCCGACACCTTCCGACGCCTTCCGCAATTTTAAGACCTTAACCCATTGGTCCGACGGGCTCCGACAGTAGGCCTTCGACGAGAAACACACCACCACTCCAACAGTGCCAGTTGCGATGGGAAATGTGATCACATACTGTTCGCAAGCAGTAGATAGGGATACAAAAGCAAATAATAAAAAAAGTCCATAACATTTATGACGATCTCTGTTAGTATGTGAGATTACAATGGTCAGGTACCTTCCTAGACCCACCTTGATCATTCCGGTTACAATTACTTTTACTACAGGGAAATTAGCAAAAAGTACAATACAAAACATGAACATTAATACCCCCACCACAGCAAATCTGCTGTCTAAGCGAATTTCTATTTGCCTGAATTGATTTCCAATAATATGTATTTAATTAACGTTAGGTTTTATGCCTAACCTAGGCTTGCTTTTGACAGGGAGGGTAAAAAAAATGATTTTAGTAAAATATTAATAATTTAGAATAAAATAAATAAATTTACCTAATTTGATCAAAATATATCCATCGGAAAGCAAACTACAATATTTCACAATATTCTCCACAAGAATAACATGGGAATTTTAAAATAAATTTTTTTTTTATCTTCTCCGTAACCAATAATTGTACAAAAACATCACACACAAAGCTAAACAGTGACTAAATCTAGGCCTGGTGCACGCAGAGTTGAGAAATGACGGATCCGACATCCGACAAGAATGCCCCAGAGAGCAATGTTGTCGTGACGTGTTGGATCGGAAGGTGTCGTGTCGGACTAGTGGGTTACAGTCCATTAAAAGTCATGCAAAGTAATATTGTCTGAAGGTGTCGGAGACTTGACGGAAGGCGTCGTGTCGGAGAGTGTCGGACCAGTGGGTTTCCTGCTTGATACGGACCGGTGACTAATTTCTCTAGGGCACCTATTTGTGTTGCCAGCTGAACCTAAAAACGTGCTGTATATTGTTTGAAAGACTAATTATTTATATGCTTTAATAGTGACTGTAGGAAAAATATAATGTGTAACACGAGTGCAGAAGGCTCACTAGTTACACAAATAACTATTGATTCGATCAACTGCGGTTTGTTTGTTTCCAGCAATTTTTGTAACCTGTATATTTGTCAAAAAATTACTAGAGACGTTTTATGTATACGAAAATTTGTACTTTTAGCGTCGATGTAGGTTTATAAATTGATCTTTGAATAATAGTCCCTGGTTAAGGCTTCTATTTTTTAATAATACTGAAGTAGTCAATTCATTATTTACAGACCAGCCGTGGTCAATTCTATTAACACAGAACAAAGTTAAATACCACTCTCAAGATTGTGCAGTTCGATCCCAATAAAAGTCAGTGGATTTTTGAAGGTTCAAAACTGGACCCAGCTGTTCCTTAACAGTGAGCTTTAAATAAATGATACTGGCTAATGAAACAGCTGATCTTAGTCAGTAGCAAAGCTACACACACAGATCATCTCACACGATTCTACACTCACCCTTCCCTCACATTTGGGTTTAAATACGCACCTAGGTGGAGTCCCCGTCTCAAGTGGTAGTAATGATAACAATCTATCTATCTTCTATCTATCTATATATTAATAGGCAAGCATGTTTCTTTAAAACCTTTTTTCTCAGCTCGTGTGCATCGTAGGGAAAATCTACGCATACTGTTAGAAAGCTATTTTCCTGTAGGTGTGCAGAATCCCTTTATAAATTAAAATAGGCTCAAAAATAAGCACAAAAAATGAATTTTAAAATTTTGAAAAATTTAACATGGATATTATGAGTTGCCATGCTGGTGACGAAATAACAACGAAACATAAACAGAAAATCAAAACAAATGGAAGAAACTCCAATCACATGTTTTGTTTTTATTTAAAGTGTGGGGTGAAAATAGAGAAGTGAGTAAGTTTACATTACATATTTTTGGTCGAGTTTCGACCACTGGACGACCTCTCGTAATTATTATTGTAAGCGTTGTTTCCGTTGTAAATAAATAAAAAATAAGTTGCTTCAGTTTGGCTTGGTTAAAAAGTAGGCTTATTTGACAGAAATCAGTTATTGAAATCATTCATGTTGGTAGCTTAACACGTCCATTTTTCATTGTAAAACCTAACACAGGAATGGACTATCTATATATTAATAGGCAAGCATGTTTCTTTAAAACCTTTTTTCTCAGCTCGTGTGCATCGTAGGGAAAATCTACGCATACTGTTAGAAAGCTATTTTCCTGTAGGTGTGCAGAATCCCTTTATAAATTAAAATAGGCTCAAAAATAAGCACAAAAAATGAATTTTAAAATTTTGAAAAATTTAACATGGATATTATGAGTTGCCATGCTGGTGACGAAATAACAACGAAACATAAACAGAAAATCAAAACAAATGGAAGAAACTCCAATCACATGTTTTGTTTTTATTTAAAGTGTGGGGTGAAAATAGAGAAGTGAGTAAGTTTACATTACATATTTTTGGTCGAGTTTCGACCACTGGACGACCTCTCGTAATTATTATTGTAAGCGTTGTTTCCGTTGTAAATAAATAAAAAATAAGTTGCTTCAGTTTGGCTTGGTTAAAAAGTAGGCTTATTTGACAGAAATCAGTTATTGAAATCATTCATGTTGGTAGCTTAACACGTCCATTTTTCATTGTAAAACCTAACACAGGAATGGACTATCTATATATTAATAGGCAAGCATGTTTCTTTAAAACCTTTTTTCTCAGCTCGTGTGCATCGTAGGGAAAATCTACGCATACTGTTAGAAAGCTATTTTCCTGTAGGTGTGCAGAATCCCTTTATAAATTAAAATAGGCTCAAAAATAAGCACAAAAAATGAATTTTAAAATTTTGAAAAATTTAACATGGATATTATGAGTTGCCATGCTGGTGACGAAATAACAACGAAACATAAACAGAAAATCAAAACAAATGGAAGAAACTCCAATCACATGTTTTGTTTTTATTTAAAGTGTGGGGTGAAAATAGAGAAGTGAGTAAGTTTACATTACATATTTTTGGTCGAGTTTCGACCACTGGACGACCTCTCGTAATTATTATTGTAAGCGTTGTTTCCGTTGTAAATAAATAAAAAATAAGTTGCTTCAGTTTGGCTTGGTTAAAAAGTAGGCTTATTTGACAGAAATCAGTTATTGAAATCATTCATGTTGGTAGCTTAACACGTCCATTTTTCATTGTAAAACCTAACACAGGAATGGAATAATTATATATTCAATGTAAGAGACAATTTATTGTTATAGTTTGCTTTTTAGGTATAATAAAAACAATCTGGCAAATAACCTTAATAGCTTTACAAAACACTCAATTCTTTTTTATAAATCTGGAGTCACATAATTTTCTACCATTTTTGTTAGTTCCCGAGGTGGTGCGGAAGCCACCACAACGGTGACTACAGTTACCGCGTAACAGGTGATTTTACGGTCAGCTGATGATCAGCTGTTTTCTCCGTCTGACAAGTAGGCTGGGGTACAATGGTTGACCCACCAGCACACTTCCAAGGACGGAATATGACAACTGTGTCACAGAGGTACAGATTCCTAGCCCTGGCGGGGTGTACAGCATGTACCTTGAATAGTGCAAGTGTTGTGTATTCTCAACATTAATGAAATTCGTTTTTTTCTCTTTCTTAACCAAATGATTGGATAAAATATTGTTTGGATCCCCGTCAAACAATTTATACATTTGCTATAAATAATTGTAATAAAAATCTTTTCAGCTAAAGTTTCTTAATTTTACCCCATAGGTATTCCGTTTATTTTAAGCTATTTCGATAAATATAAAAGTTCATGTTGAACTAAATTTAACAATGAGTATTTCATAGGAGCAGTTCATTGACATTTCAATAAGCTCAGAGAGCTGTTAATCCTTCTTGTTAATGGTGTTAGTTTAATGGAAATGAAAAGCACTTTTCATATTTTAAACTAGACTTATGTAGTAAATAAACTTGGGGTTGCTAAAGAAGTTATATTACTTACTTAAGATGTAAAGAGAGTTTTCAATAGTTGATTATATTATTACTATTACTACCTAACACGATACATGTTTTAGTAGTACAGTGGAATCTCGATAACAAGACCCACCATAGCAAGTGTCTATTGTAACAAGTGTAGTTTTCAAATAATTTGACATTGCACTTAATTAAATGTTATTGGAAACCTCAATAACAAGTCAATCTTGAGGCTTATTTCATCAAACCAAACCCCATAAGACTTGTTACCGAGGTTCTACTGCACTACTTATTATGCCTTAAGAAAATAAGCTTTGTAACAATCTATTACAGCCCATTTGTGGAGAGTACAACGATCTTCAAAATACCCTTTACCTTTGACTGATTACACCTTGTAGCCACTGTTACAATAGAGATTATATTTGAACTACTCTACCAATAGAGTGCACTGGCAAAGACTATTTTTCTCAAATAATAAACTTTTTTAAAGCATCAAAACTGAAAGGGCAACTTATGAAAAATATGTTATATATTGAATCAAAACTAAAGAAGAAAAAGTAAATTTAAACTCTATTAGTGGCTCATTCAGCTACGTTTATACATTCATGCAACTACGTTTATTCTTTCACGCAACTACGTTCATTCGTTCATGCAACTACGTTCATTCATTCATGCAACTACGTTTATTCATTCATGCAACTACGAAATGGTTTTTTTGTTAATTTGGCTGAATAAAGAACTGATGACTATGAATAAAACATTGGTTACAGCAGGTAAGCAGGTCTACTTCAACACACAAAAGTCAATATAACGTACAAATCTCATTGAGTTCATGCATACAATTTTTTCAGGCAGGATGACTTCCATATACAACAACACGGTCTACAATGGCCTCACGAGCTATTGGGACTTTCTCTTCACAGATCTCGCCGGTAAGTTCACACGTTCCAACATGTTCATGCATGATTTAACATGTTCATGCATGATCAAACATGTTTAGCTTTGTGAATTTGCTATAAACTGCATTACTGCTTTTCATTAGTTCTTGTGAATTTTAAAGGCGATTTTTGTAAAATGACTAGTTGGTAATATAGTATGTATGATGAAGCCTATCTCCTGACACTACCTGGAAGTCTACATGGACCCTACCATACCGGCCAGTTCCCAGTAGACACATGATACAGGTTCCGTCATACAGACTATATTATGCATTGGGCTTTAAAAGATTTTGATTGGTTTAAAACAAATACTAAAACCATGTATGGTTTTTATCTAGGTTTTCCAAAATTTTTTGGATAAAATTTAGATACTAATATTTTGGTGTGTATTCTTATATTTCAAGGAGCAATAGAATACTCGATTGTATCACGCAAGTCCAGAAAATTAACGTTTGATCCTATTGTAAATTCAGAAACATCTAAATGTGTTCAGTCTGATAGTCAAGAGTGCTAATATTATCTTAATATCTCTGTATCATGCATATTACGTACAAAGTCCGATTTACTCTGTAATACCAAAGGTAAATTAACAGTAAATAAATAAATATTTTATTTGGTCTACATGAAGGTAAATTACAATAAATAATAAGTAACAATCAAAACGCTCTTATAAATATCGGGAAGAAACAACCATAACGCTAGCTGATCCTTAAGGATGGTGAATAATCTATTCAACTACGGTGTAATGTAGAAATCTAAAAGCTAAGCGAGAACAGTTTGAAAAAAGAACACTTGGCAAAGTCAACATGGCGTTAAACATTCTCTTTGAATAGTGCGAGTAGAATTTTCTTCCTATTGTAAAATTTTATGCATACTTTAGTGTTTTTATGTTTCGTCGGTAACCTGGATATATTTATAGTTTACAACAACCCAATCAGCTGATCAATCTAAATCTAGCATCAGCTGTTGAGACTTTCCAACCTTCACGCACCGATGACTACATGTTCTGATCTATGAGGTTAGGTTAGGTTTGCTCTTTACTTTCAATCAGGTATCGTGTTTTGCCACCAGTAATTGCCACGCTCGTCCCTAGGGCCAAATTCACTTTCACTTCTATAATTTTTTGGTGCAGATGTTTATAACCACAGTTTGTTTCATCAACGGACAAATCTGTCTACGGTCCCAGAACTCTCTACAGACCTTGGTATCATTTCTGGATTAAAAGAAAACTAAAATACCACTTTAATAATTTCCAAAACTCAAAAGTTACTAGTACAGCTGCCATTTCGTTTTTTACTAAACTTTTTCTATCCAATAACGGTTTTTTTTAGTGAATTGAAATTTGCTACATAGTAAAGGTTTATTTTGAGAATAAAATGCTATTTAAAAATTGTTTTTGGTGGTCACTTAATTTTTTTTAAATAAATATCACTGTTAATAATTAGCTAAACAATCAGCTGTTTTATTGTTGGTTTAGTCTCCAGGTTAAGAGTTGGATAAAGGTTAGGATTTCTTATCAAATCGTAATGATTGTCAAAGATACACTACCTTTTACAATATGTACTACAGTGCTAAATGTAAACAACCCAAACTAACAGTTCGTCATACTTTGACAACATTCAAAAGATCTTAATAAATAGCTGTCTTCATTACGTTTTTTGTCTCCATTTTTTACTGTCATCTAACCAAGTATCATTACTTTCTAGCTACAGAAGAGACATACAGTACAATTAGAGCAATTAGTCTTGAATTTGACTAGTTTGTACTTCCATTGTTTGTTGTATTGGCAACCAATCGACGCCTTAAATCAATCGGACGCAATTCAGATACATAGACACACTGCGTGTATTGCAGTCTTTGCATTAACTGTGGATTATGGATACTGCACGATTCTTTCTTCTATACTATTACTGATGTTGACTAAAACTATTTGTGTGGGGTATAATTTTTACAGCTATTCTTATGCAATACTAATACTACATAGACTACTATAATACACAGAGGCTCAACAGTTAGTAGGACTGCTGTCAGTGGACACGGTCATACCGATGATGATGGAGGGTGAGGACAATTGGACCTGTGTGTCACTTTACATCCAGGGTGTTCTCCGCGCCAAGAAGCTTGACCTCGACCGGGATGCGGTGTAGGTCAAAAAAATAAATAATGCCAGAAACGGTGCGAGCCCTCACATGTTGGCCTGACTTGAAGTAATGTGACAAACAATTCCAGGTCTGTGTACAAAAGAGTAGAGGGGGTATTTTAGTGAGTAGTCTGTGATAAACTCAGGAGTCTCACACTACAGGCTGGCTACCTGTGTGCGTAAAAGCATTTTCCCTCCTCACCCTAAAAAAAAAAAAAAAATACACACACCAATAGACTAGGGGAGCGAGCTGGTCTATTCATAGAGCGACCTCTTCAGTACACCGGACGCTAGTGATAAAATTGTCTTCAGCTGAAGATAAGGATGAGAAATCTACTAAGGGAAGAATCTACTAACTGTTTTATCATAGACAATTTCTTTCTTGTTATATGAGTTATTATAAACCTCGTTTAACCAAATAAAACGATCTATTCATAAACAATAATAACAATAATAACTCGTTCCCTAGTTATTTAACCAAACACAGCAGAAACCATTAGGCCTCGGGTACGATACGAGCGGCGAGCGACGAGCTGTAACCTGAGCGGCACTCATGGTTCCAAGTCAAAACTGATTTTCGCGAAAACGCCGCTCGCCGCTCAGGTGAGTCATGGTTAAGTTCGGCCTAGAATGACAGGGAAACAGCAGCAAACATGCAATACGGGTCGATACGTGTGGTGCAGTCTAAGGAATGTTTGTAGAATGACCAGCACGGAAGTTTTAAAACACTTCAGTCACCAGAAAAGTATAGGACCAAGTTAGGGCTAAGATTTTTCTTAAAAACTAAGTTTTTCTTTAAATGAAAACAATTGTCAGATGGCAACAATAGTTGCAGTACGTCTTGCAGGTAAGCATAGTTTACCTTTTTCGACTAAACTGACTCATTAAAACTGGGGAAATTTGATGAGCGTTATAAATGTGTCGCTTGTATCGTAGCCACCACCGCCGCTTAGGTACCGCTCGCCGCTCGTATCGTACCCGATGCCCTAGAAATAACATTTTGTCGACAGCGATCAGTGTCACCGGACATGAACTAGACACAAAAAAATAGCTTCAAAATTTACAATGGGATGAGAAGTGTACTTGTGTTTGTTAGTCAATAATTGTAGTTCAATTTTCAGTTTTATCCTTGTTTCAGACCCCCGCACCAACAGCTGGCCTCTTATAAGCAGCCCAGTCCCAGGACTGACGATCATGGGGGCCTACCTATACTTTGTCTTGAACTGGGGCCCGAAGTACATGTCGCATCGCAAACCCTTCAGGCTGACCAACATCCTCATAGTCTATAACTTCCTACAAGTTCTCGTTAGCGTCTGGCTGTTCTGGGAGGTATGTACTATCGTATACCACAGCAGGAACTAGGTATTCTATTACCATGCTAGAACTGTGGCTAGATTTAGGAAGTTGGACTGAGCCTCTGACAGAGTGCTTTTTAGTCGGTATTATGGAACCATCTCCTGTCTCCTCAATAGTCAAGATGAACACTTGACCTAGTACTTGATCGCAGGCCCTGGATGGTGCATGGTTGTACAATTACAGTTGGAAGTGTGAGCCTGTGGACTGGTCTTGGACACCCGGCGCTCTTAGAGTCTGATTACAGTAGTGAAGATGAACACTTGACATAGTACTTGTTCGCAGGCCCTGGATGGTGCATGGTTGTACAATTACAGTTGGAAGTGTGAGCCTGTGGACTGGTCTTGGACACCCCCCGCTCTTAGAGTCTGATTACAGTAGTGAAGATGAACACCTGACATAGTACTTGTTTGCAGGCCCTGGATGGTGCATGGTTGTACAACTACAGTTAGATGTGTGAGCATGTCAACTGGTCTTGGACACACCACGCTCTTAGAGTCTAATTACCGTAGTAAAGATGAACACTTGACATAGTACTTGTTCGCAGGCCCTGGATGGTGCATGGTTGTACAATTACAGTTGGAAGTGTGAGCCTGTGGACTGGTCTTGGACACCCCCCGCTCTTAGAGTCTAATTACCGTAGTAAAGATGAACACTTGACATAGTACTTGTTCGCAGGCCCTGGATGGTGCATGGTTGTACAATTACAGTTGGAAGTGTGAGCCTGTGGACTGGTCTTGGACACCCCCCGCTCTTAGAGTCGCCCGCGGCTTCTACATCTACTTCCTGGCTAAACTCACCGAACTTTTGGATACGGTAGGTAACGTTTGTGCAATCCAAATACTGTACACCAATAATGGAGTGTAAAATTATTACTTTAAATCGATTCGAGATAAATTTAATTACAATTAAGTGCCTTTTTAGCAAAAGTTCAAATCGAAGCTGAAAAAGATTAAGTCATCAAGAAAATTAGCATTCACGTAAGAGTTTTGAACGCCTAGAGCCCCAAAGTTTTCGAAAGCATAAAAAGGCTAACCAAGAGTTAGGTACGTGTCTAGCCAGGTTTTGTTAACTGCGGAGTCTAGTCTGTTATAACAGAACTGTCGCTCGCCAGAGTTTCCAAGGGGAATATATGGAGCCCAGTACTTACATGCAATTTTCATCAATATCGCAAATACAACAAATACGATGTGATATTATGGAACTGCCTCTGTTTTCATTTATAATACTAAACAATGACTATTATTATCGCTATTGTTTACCCTGGTCCCATTAATAAAGCACTGGCCGCCGTACCGTTGAACAATACCTAGAACAATACCTAGGTTCGCCTAGAACCACAATTATTACAATCAGCTGTTTGCAGGTGTTCTTTGTGCTACGCAAGAAGGACAAACAGGTGACATTCCTGCACCTATATCACCACACAGTGATGCCAATGATCTCGTGGGGCGCCACCAAGTATTACCCCGGCGGCCATGGCAGCTTCATCGGAATGATCAACAGCTTCGTGCATATAATCATGTATACCTACTACCTGCTAGCAGCGCTGGGCCCCAGGTTACACCCTTACCTGTGGTGGAAGAAGTATATTACCACGCTTCAGCTGGTAAGTATCAGTACCATTGATCAACTTTTCATTTTTTTTAATCTCATTTGCAGGATTTTGAGTACCTTTGTCAGCGTCATTAAATAGTAGATTGGACATACTAGATTGGATATATATATTGGATTGTATATTGGAACATTTTCTACGCAACCCAAATTACATGTACCGTGAATCACTGTTTAACGACAAAACATGCAATGTTGGTATCCCTGTTTCCTCATTGTGGATCAGCTGATGCATTGTTGCATTTTTACAACAATCTAGTGGTACGTGTTTTTGTTTTATACAGTTTCGGTTTCCTATTGTAGACAAGTATATTAATAGTTGATTTTAGGTACTGGAATCAAACTTCGAAATTTTATTTCAAACCTTTCTTGCATAAAGCAAATGATTTACTGAATTTACTGTAATATTCTTCTACAGTCATACTCTTTGAGCTTAGGAAAACACCATGTTGAGTCTTAGTCACAATAAATTTCTAATATCACAAAACCTCGTAGCAACAATGCATATCAGCTGATCGGCACTGAAGTAAAGAAAACAGGGGTACCAAACCAACATTCTAGCTTGCTTTGTCGCTAAACGGTTTCTCGCGGTTCTTGTTATATGGGCCTAAAAACACCATGTGGATCTTCACAACCATCCTGCATTTGATTATCCTACTGCCCTTGCCTCCACGGGGAGAGAACGAAGAAACATTTTGATTCTTCACCGCCTCATCAAATGCAAACTGCTGGATGGTTAAGCGATTGTTCTTGATGTAAATTAATTTTTATCAATGTCCATGTCACAAGGGTTAAGGATAAATGCTCTAACGATGCATTTTTTTCTCAGTTGGAACACATAATGCTCCATCCAAACTCTATGGTTCTTGAGTCACTTAACTATATACACAACATTTGTATGTATCAATTGCTGTGACAAATTTATAAGTAACAATGTTACTCATACATTGTTAAATGTATAACAATGTATGTATACAGTTTAGTTTCTATTTATTATTAACTTTTCCAGGCCCAGTTCTGCATAGCCTTCGTCCACTCCCTCCAGCTGCTGATCTACGACTGTGAATATCCAAGGTTCTCCCTCTTCTTCATCCTTCCTAACGCAATCTTCTTCTACTATCTGTTCAACGACTTTTACAACAAAGCCTATCCAGAGAGAATGCAACAGCTGCGAAAGCAGAAAGAACAAAAAGAGACAAAGGCAGAGTAAATGAATGAATGGTTGTCAGAAGTGGCATGATGTTGAAATGGGGTTTCCTGAGAGTTCAGTGTGAATGAGGAAGTCATACCCAGTTTTCAGGCAATGATTTTAGGTTATATTTTTGTGACGACACCAAGAATCTGTGATTCACGGTAAAAAAGAGGAAACAAACTAATGATAACGACTTCTCAGCCTTGAAAAGGTTTCTTTTCCTTTTTTTTAAATTGCTAGTTTACTGATTCAATGGGGGATTGTGCAATTATTGACAATGGATAGAACCAGACCTAATGAGATCTAGGGATCTTATGAGTGAAACTAATTTTGCAAGATGTAGACTTTTGTTTACATTTAGTGGTTCTTCTTGACCGTGTAGCTAAAAAGTCTGTAGCAGATAAACTGTGGTTGATCTGGACAAACTATGCACAGTACTTGGATAAAAATGGCACAACCTTTACAATAAGAGGTGTGCACTTCTTGGCAGTGTATCTAGAGTCAATGATGCATCCAAGACAACGACCATTAAGGTAATAAGCAGATTTGTCAAACAAAACAAAGTCAACTGGATATCATTAGGTGAGTAGATTGTTGGAGCAATGTCGTTCTGTAAATTGTCAAACTTATTGTTATTCCAAAGACTACAGTTAATTGTAATGCCGTTTTGTTTACTAAAGTTCAATTAAACATGTTTGTACTATATGACGAGCCAAAAATACTACTGAACATCCTAGTATAGTACAAAGACAAAGACTGTTTCTGGGTAGAAATATTTTTTTTATGCAGATTGAATGTGCTAGTGTAAAACACATAGAATAAGAAATGTTTAAACTTGCGTTTTATATAAACACCACGACACAGACTCTATAAAAGAGGACTCGTGTTACATTAAAAAACCGTATAAAAACAAAAAATGCTGTCTTTATAACTTGGTGCATAAGGATTTCAATCTTATACCATGTTTCCAAAGTTGGGTATGGTGAAAAAATGAACATTATAACTAAGGCCTATACAGTACTTTTATTTTTGTGATTTCAAACTTGTTGTGCTGTAGTGTACAATTTTATTGCTCAAAAATTAAATACTTTGTTCAATTTCAGCAATTATTTATTGCGGGTCAAAGTATCAAAATATACTTTTGTACATATTAATCCAAAGCTAGAGTAATAGTATTATTTACAACTGTAATATATATAAATATAAATATATATATATGTATGGATTTGATAGAGCCATTTTAAACACTATTTTTAGTTTCAATTCTGTTTTACAAACAATTGAAGGACCAAAATTATGAAATTAAACCTTCAGCACTCATTTTCTCTCAATTAAAATTATTAAATGGCTCTTAGTACGCAGTTGTGTGTAACATATTTTATACATAGCCAGTGTAATTTGTTAGTTTTAAGTGTAAATTTATAAATAAAATACACGTCATGTAACAATTACTGAAGTTAGTTACTTTCCCACTTTTGTAATAAAGCTTATGTGTAGCTGTTTTATGTGTTTTTTCTAATCCTTCAAATTTTAAAATTCGTTGCAAAGCCTGCACTCTGTAATACTAATATGGGTTTTACTCTACCTTGCAGTAATATTAAATTATAATCAACGTATTACAATAAAAAATTAAATAATAACTAAAAAAAAATAATTTATGTCTTAAACGAGGGGGTCTATTGAGGAATATAACATCACATGTTGGGGACATCAGATAGGCAACTTTTTCGTCAGGCAGATGGACATAAATTCTGAACTTGTACTGTAAAAGAGAGCTTCAAAGGTCAAATAAAGATCCAAAAGTGACCCTTAATTTGGAGAGAGTAAAAACAGAGTAAATTGAGGAGTGTGATAGGGGTGCAAGCTTGCTATTTTTTATCAATGGATCGCAAAATAAATGTCTACATTTGCCAGGGACCGTACAACAAGATGTTGGAAAAAATGCAACACATAGGAAGTAGCCTATTGTAAAATACCAAAAAAATACAATAAAATAAAAGATACATCCTTCTCTAATACAAAGCCGCGGCCTTGGAGTGTGGCAACTTCGCACCGGTACAGAAAAACAGGCCATGCTGCAGGATCCATGACGTCACACTAGTGGATAGGTTGATGGATTTACTACAATATCATCCCATATGTTTCACATAAATAAGCTGGCTGTTTGTCAGATTTTAACGGTAAGATTTTAGCACAACTATCCACCACTGACTGTAACGTAGTGTTGCACTGCCCGTATGGTATTAACAGTAATAACGAATGTATAATTATAAACATTAACATTGCACTGACGCTGAACAATTAATTAGTGCAACGGTTGTTTCGGTAGGCCGGGACCATATGGTGCTGGCCACTGCGGCGGTTTTGCCACTTTTGTCTCCACAGCGGCCTTGTATTAGAGGAGGCCATGAATTTACCCGTTAAAAATGGAAGCTGGATTACTATCAAATCAAACCCTGTAAATAAGAGGGAACAAAACAAATTCTTCTTACTATACTAACAGATTTTAGCCCAAAAAATGAATTGTCCTGCATTCTAGTGGAAATTTAGAGAACAACAACAAAGTTCAGTTCACAGAGAACAATAAAATATCTCACAAATTTTGCAGTCCCGACAAGAGGTACCTTTTCTTATCTTAGAAATAACATAGGACCGACAAGAGGTCCCTTTTCTGAAATGTGATTTTTACGACATGCTTCAATAAAACAATTATTTAAATAAAAACTACCGTGAGTTAAGACATAAATTTGTATTGCTTCCACAAGCTTTCTTTTGATACCAAAATAGTTTCTTAAATACGAAAAACACCGTTTTTATGCGTATTTGTAATTTTCAAATCAGTTTTTCTCAAAATGGCCCTTTTCCAAAACAAAATTTCAAAGTCCTATAACTTTAACAAAACAAATCATACATGCGTGGGACTTACACCAATCGATTTAATAAGGAATTCAAATATATATAATATATAAAATTGTCTCAATGTAACTCGTAGTAAGTTAGGTAGTATAATTTCCAATTTGAAAATGCTGTGGCTTTTCCCCTTTTATGTCCGATAGTACAAATAAGGAGTTGGATATCAAAGCTTTATCCTTGTGAGATAATAATTAGGTTTCCTTTTCCTTGTTTTACTGTAGACCAAGACCAATCAATCAATCATTTAAGATGGGGAAGCCAGTACGTGCTTAGTTTAACCCAAATATGAGTGAAGGATGAGTGTAGGATGAGTGGCGCTATCTTAGTCTTGTTAGTGACTAAGGCCGACATGTTCCTTAGACACAGCTGTTAACTTATAGTCCATACTGCTAATGGCAACCTACAGTTTATGGTGGAATCCAAACCACATTTTTCCTTGTAATTAACGAATTGATCTAATTATTAGGATAGTACCGCGGATAATCATAGTACTCACTAGTGTGGACGTTCACCCACACCAGGGGTATAGCATCAACAATTATATATGAATTAAATATCCACACCGTCAAACATAGCGACGAACACATTTTAAACACAACACGTCTACATTTTCACTGACTATCGTAAATCACGCTTATAAACGTATGTACTTACAAATATAATTGATCGCCTTAGGGTCAAGGGTAAGGCGTGCTCCCCAAATGTGATACTGCGTGTTTAATATATGCTGATTTTACAGTAGCTACGGCTCTGTAATCAATGGTCTCTATGAACATGGGAATCTTTCTTGTTGCGGGGACATTCGGTTTTGATACAACGGCAATGGCAACACTGCAAAAACAAGTAGTTTTTGGCAAGCTTAACCTCAACAACAACAACACAACTGCAACAACACAAAATACATCATCACAAAAATCTCTATCCTCTGCCTCTGAAAACTTCGCAATTACTTTAAGCACATACAATTTAAGTAGTGTTTAAAGTATTGGACATAAAGTTATTATTTTACGACACTTAAAAATATTATATCGAGAGGACATTCTCAGTTAGTTCTTATGGTGTGAAGGTGTGATACTAAAGCCTCTCAAGTGGGTTGAAATTGAAAGGTTGGTAGAGTTCTCTATTCACAGGCCTATCTTAATTAGGTCTCGATTTTATCAGTCAATTCATGGCCCTTATCAGTTATAAGTTACTGAATGTGCATGCTCTTCTTGTTTTGAAGTGCTAGAGTTGTTTCAATCTAGTATTAGCTGAGCTGAGACCTCTGCCAAGTTGAACCTTTCTCCAGGTTACAAATAATTCTGATAATAAACCAGTTGAAAGAGTGTATATTAATGTATGTTTAATAATACTACTGAATTGAACTGATACTTGTTAAAACATGTATTCATCAATGCAAAGATATCAAATGGGAAATTGGCAATGTTTGAATAATCAAAGAAATGGTAAGCCAATCTTTGACATCAAATTGTTAAGCTTATTGTCATTGAACTCTTTTAACTTAGTCAAACTGATCCCTAAAAAAATTAAGTGAGTGAAAACAATTTACTTGCATGTATATTAGTGACTATGCATTGTAGAAGAACTTTGGTAGCAAAAACTTATGGAGATAAGGCCTAAGTTATCAAAACTTAAGCTAGGCCCTAAGACTTGTTATTACGATATGGGCTTCTTACCGAGGTCTTTAATAGCATGATTAGGCCTAGGGGTGCACAATCAAGGGAAAATGGCCTGAAAATGGCATTTGTTATCAAGGGTGAATTGATATTAACAGTCTTGTTTTTGAAGTTCTACTAGTTCTTAAGTTCCTGGTAAGTTAAGTTAAGTTGTTAAGTTTTTAACTGCTCCAGTTTACAGTATTTCCTCCAGTAGACAGTTAGCCTACGGTACTTATTCTCTGTGAACAACATTTTGAAACCTTAGTAGGCTAGTCTGGACCTTTTTGTTACCTACTTCTTGAGATAGGTTAAGTTGATAAAAAAAAGTAACCTAAGAATAACTTAAAGAATTACTTGAAGATGACTTTAGTATCTTCAACTAACAATAGCTCTTTGAATAATTAGCTTAACTTGATTGTATTTGACTCTATTTTACTTATGTATATGTATTCTATGCTACAAACAAATAAAGATGATTTGAATTGAAACAATCTAGCAAAACCTCAAGATTAAGTACCGTATGCTTACATTTTGTTATTGTTTGCAGCTCAAGAGATAATGGAAAACCTTTATACTGCGCTTAGCGCTGTTAAAACTCTGCGATCCAGTGTTGGCCAAGTGTTCAGCAGTCTTTCGAATGGTTTGCGGGCTGATCATGGAGAAGACGGCAAAGAAAATAAGTTTTTGTTGGAACTTCAAGATCTTTTGTCATCTGTTAATAACCACCTTAGGTAGGCCTAAGTAAATAGACATTAACTACTTAGGGCTGAATGTATAAAATAACATATTCTCAAAACAAATGTAGGCCTAGGCCTACATATATTGAATTAAAAAATGTATGGAGACAAATGTTATATAGGACCTAATGCATTTTAAAGGTTCGAACCTTTAAGACCTTAGCAACCTACATTTTCATTCCATTGGCATCATATTAAGGCATAAATAAGGCCCCACTTTATGCTACTTTCATTTTAATAATTGACCTCTGGCTCTTCTGACTTGGGATAAACATCGATAGGTGAACCATTGATAGTCACCATTGATGGGGACATTGATCAACCATCGATTTACCCATAACACTGTAACTAAAACATTAGCCTATTTTTTTCTTTTTGAGTTATTCGTCTGCTTTCTGTCTCAGCTAATTAACCTAGCTTACACTAAAGTACAGTACTTTCTAGTCATTCTAGAGTGGCAGTTTCTCTTTCACATTTGCAAGACTAAAAATAGGTATAGGCATAGGTCCTAATTGATTATGCCGGAGCAGGAGTGCAAATTTATTACAACTGCAGTAGAACCTCTCATATCCGACCATAACAGGACCGGGCCATGGTCGGAACAGCCAAAAGCATGTCTGGAGGAGAATAGCGAGAGCCTACAATCTCTGCGACTTCGGTAATCGTCTCCTGCAACCGTGGCAACAGACGTTAGCATACCTAACATGCAGTTTCCACGACTTCGATAATCGTCTCATGTGACCGCGGCAACACCCATGAGCATAGATAACTTGCAGTCTCTGCGATTACGGCAACATCCGTGATCTGTCCAAGACAGGAAACAAGTAGACTGTCAGACACAAGGATTCGGTTTTTCCGAGGTCCGATATGAGGGGTTCTACTGTGAATTGGTTTTTTGCAACATTTTTACAAGCACCTCAACAATGTAGAGTTATTTCACTCTCAAGCTCTACTCTAGCCCAAGTCTAGTCCAGTCCGTGGTAATAATATTTTTGGATTTGATATTTATCAGCCTTTAATCAATTAGAATAATTTATAGGAAAATTCTGTTGACCAACATTTAATCCAGAAAAAACTTACAATTCAGTTATGGAAAAAACATCCATGTTACAAAAACATCGGTAACCTACCATCAATGTATAAAACAATGCCTTTCGATGTTCATCCCTGCTTCTGACAATTATCTTAACTGTCAAGTAACATGGTTACTTACAATAGGGTCGCTGAGGATTTGAATTTATGCATGATGTTTTTAGTAATGTTAACAGACGAATCTTCTAGGAGACCTGGAAGGTGGTGAACGTGGAATTAAGTTGCCGTTTATTGCCGCTCTAGACTTATAGGTCTTTCGATGCATCCTTAGATCCTTGATGGCTCTAATTTGTAAGGTTTTTAACATGTACCGTAGCTTTGATTTTAAAATAATTTACTTTTTTCAGGGATGTAGAACAAGCAGTGAATGGTCTATCACAACCGCCCGGTCCCTTTAGTCTTGGTAATACCAGCTTCCTCAGCCAGGAATGTACCCATGATCGTCTTGCTTTATACAGCCAACTGGTTCTAAGCTACAAGTGGACAGATAAGGCAAGTGTTTTAGGATATTATATTAGTAGTTATAATTTTTACTATTTTGGTTAAGTTAGTGGTTTTAGTGTTGTTAACACATACACCTACTGTAATTAAACCTACATGTGTTGAGTCTAATACAAAATCTATTAACAAAGATATTTACTGGTAGGCCTAATGTAAAATCAATTTTTTCCGAGACCTATATCAACATCTAAATTAACTTATTTAAAATTTTCCTTTTTCAGCTTCACGAGTACAGCAGTTTGGCCACGCAGTTGTTGAACCAGAACTCTCTGAAGCGATCATACACAGGAGCTAATAGCAGCAAGAGACGACGCACACCCACGAGTGCGCATAACGTTCCTATACAGTAGGTAGCATTCATGAATTTGCCTTTGTGGATTTAATCATGGCAAAGGCTAGATTTTATCATGTACTTAGGCTAATGAGTTCCTTAGTTTTCCATTGGTGTTGTAAATAACCTAGAGTTTTTTTTTTACTTGTGAAACATTTGGACTGCCGGGTTATCAAAAGACGGACTGTACATACTCTGGGTTTAATCAGTTGGTGATTTTGCAGGACATAAATGGATCCGTAAAATTAAAGTAGAACCCTGCTAACCCGACCTCGGCTAGTCTGACTCCTAACATAATCTGACCCTGGCATTGCCTATCGGTGACAATGTTATCGTGGTAATTTCGTGACCATTTTCCGTTGTTAATAATAATAATAATATCACTTTATTGCCATAAAACACATGTTGTATAAGCAATCATCACTGTCTCACGCTATCGCAGCAAAAGATCTTGTTGACCATTGTCATAGTTTTCCTCAATGGTGGTAGAAACCTGAGTATGTTCTGCAGTAATGGCGTCTCCTGTGACCACCCAAATGTTATCGTTATTCCCCGCGATGGTGGCCTAATCTAGGATATCTCCTGCAGTAACAGAAACATTGTCATTGTATACCGTAATCGAGATAAAATATTAAACGCCTCCTGCGGGAAAGGAACATTATCATCCCCTTCCCCAAATGTGGTAAAACCTTTGAAAAATCCTGTGGTCATGAAAATAATTGTCATTGTTTTCGGTGGTCGCAGAATAATATTGAATGTCTACCTAACTTGTAGGGACATCATCATTGTCTCCTGCTGTCACGGAAACTTAATCGTTGTTATCGGCAAACTGCTGAATATCTCCTGCGGTACAGAAACATCATAATCGTCTCCTGTGATCGCAGCTAAATTCTGAAAATGCTGCTCCTCGGCTAATCAATCCTTTTTCATGTTCCAGCCATGGTCCTGGTCCCATGGCCATTTTTTGATGGTCTACTAGGGTTGTACTTTCGATGCAAATAATATCGATTGTTTTGACCCTTAACTTGGAAAAAAATAAAAGGGCCCTCTGGTAAAGTAGTTTTTGTATTGGAAGGTCTCGCCATTTAAATAATGATAATTGTTTCAGAGCTGTGGAAACGCTGATTGCCGCAATCGACCGACAGTACCAGGACATGAACATCAGCATCTGTCGGGAGTTCCGCAACAGTCCCGTGGGGCCGACACAAGTGACTTGTGCTGAGGTGCGGTTGACCCAGCAGAGCATCAGCAGGGACTACCAGGCAATGCATGACAATGGCATACCTCAGGTGGGCTGCAACCTACGTTTTTAACCGTTCTCTTACAGAAATGTCAGTGACACTGGCGTTGATAAATGAATAAATAAACCTACATTGTGAGTGATTTGTCATTTTGTTAATTTAACACGTTGATTGCGGTCTATGTTGTTTAATGTAGCGCAGGACTGGCACGCACGGCAGACTACGTTAAACTATAGTTATTCCTAACTCCAAAGTATAGATCCAGTGTGAGCTCAGCCTCGCACGGGGAATGTTGTTTCCCTTGCCGCTTGTTGTGGCAGTTTAATACTTCAATCCTGTATAATCCGTTTTTAGATCCGACAATTTCATCGGTGGTGGGGACTGTCTCAAATTTAGTGTAGTGTGGGGTTTTGTCTTGGATTTAGTGAAATTGAATATATAATAACGGTAATTAAATTATTGTAGTGAAGAAATGTGGAAGGAACCTAACCTTAAAATTGTGCTTGACGCTTATTTTGTAGTATTTTTGATGGTGTAGACCTATCTGAGTATTTCGCACCGTAGTGGTTTTGTTTAGTGCTGCTATCTGTTGGGGTCTTTTTAAACTACGTCCACAAGGACTGGAACACAGTTTATGCTCTCATTTCCAGGATTAAACTAAATTTAAATGTATTTGCACACTCAACCACGCAGTGCATTAGCCACCGGCCACGGCCGGTCATTGTGCGGCCGCTCTTAACGTGTTAACGTTAACAGTTGTTGTTTCTCCATCTAGCAAGAATTATCTAGATGGTATTATGCTTTTCCGATTAGGACCTGTAAAATCACTAATAAATTGTCCGACAGCAAAAATGACAACGGATAAAACTATTGCAATTTTAGAAGATATATTTTCAAGACTGGGCTTACCAAAGATGATTGTAAGCGACAACGGTCCTCAGTTCACAGCCTCGACATTCAAACAGTTTTGCTCACATAACAACATTCGACACATAACTACAGCTCCGTACCACCCAAGATCAAACGGATTAGCTAAAAAAAAAAAAAAACAAAAAAAACAATACAAAACAAAAATAGTAAACACTTATTTTAAAGTCAGCTGATAAATAAAATTTACAAAGAGTAATCCAAGACATTACAGGACCTACGGATAAATACTGTACTGCAAATAGGTACCGTACTTATTAAAAAGAGGTGGAAGCCTAGTTTACCCTTGCATTGTTTTTCCACATAGGTCTTGAGCTCAGGCAAGTGTGGAATGTATCTAGCAAAGCAAGGGGTGAGCCGATACAGTATGAGAGTTGAACCGTACTGATAAAATGTACATACAGGGGTTTTTGAACAAGAGTAGTATCCTTCTTACGAATGACTGATTTTTATGGTTTTGGTCCACAACATGTATTTCAGTGTCATTTGAAAATGTTAATTTTATTTACAGTACCTATCAAAATATAAGTAAAACAATTCAATCAATAAATGAATTTATAAAAAAATCATCATTTCAATCATTTCATTTTGTACAGTTAAAGGCCTGAAAGGCACTTACCTAAATCTACCTGTGTTAGACGGGTCATACCTAAACCTGACCTTGATGTAACATTTCAGCCAATGACTCATTAACTTGTAAATATTCATTTGTAAATTCATAGTGTGTTGGCAACATTGCTTCCTTACCAGTGACAAATTCTAAATATCTAATGTGAGAAAGGGGCCAGTGGCCTCGAAATATCCAGTGTTTATTTTGTTTGTGTTTTCTTCCGTGTTCTGTAGTGAATGAAGTGGGATGCCTTCATTTCTTAAGGTAAGCCTGCTTATCACATCCTTTCTCACACCTATTTACTTATTTCGATATAGTTACCAAACCAACTTTGAACTAGTGTTATGTGTCAATTTCAGGTGGTGATTGTACAAGTGACCCTTGGCAGGGTGCTGCAAGCATTGTTGACTCTAAAGGGAATGATGATAGAATGGGTCAACGTGAAGGGGTTTGGTGAAACTCTGGAGCTGTGGTCCGAGTCTCGGCACAAGGTGTGATATACCTCATTATGAATACCTCGCAGCAAACCTGCTTGTAGTGAATTCCCATTATTGAGTTTCTATGCAAACTGGTTCAATATAATTAGAAATGGTTCAGATATACATACAGTAGAGTCCCGCAAACTCGGCACTCGATAATCCGGCAGGCTGGATTACTCGGCCATCACCTAGCTCAGAAAATTAGTGATTTTTCTAGCCAGCTCAAGTCAAATCATTCGCAACTCGTACCAAGGATTTTTTGTACTATATCTGATGACTTAATACTGACTTAATATAAATATAAATAAAGAAGGCATGTAAAAGGTTTAAAACTGTATTGTTTTTAATTTAACTCTAGTTCCCGATAACCCGGCATTTCAGAAACTCGGCACCCTTCCAGTCCACATTACGCCGAGGTTGCGGGACTCTACTGTCCTGGGTTAAAATCTTAAATGCCAAAAAGATGCATTAACACCCTAATGTAATGGGGGGAGAAAGGCCGATCTAAATAAACTAATCTCATTGAAGGTGTTTAATCAATGATTGGAAATATTGGAATTTAAAGGTTGTTTTGTTTATGGCCAAAAAATATTTAAGTTACAACAATATTTTTTAAGTTATTTATTTTCAGCTGGTCAGTCATCTTAATAGTATATTTCATCACTAGGGTCTAAAGTGACTCTTTTCGACCCGAGGTCAAGTTTTACGATCGAGGAGAAGCTGAGGTCGGAAAATAAGGGAGGGTTGAAAAGACACTTTTCGCCCGTTTGATGAACTATATTTTTGTCATTTTGCACCATTATTTAGACAAAGTGTTACAAAACTAAAATAGTTTTCATTTAAAGATAATCTTTAAAAACTACTTCTAACTTGTTTTCAATTTAATTTGCTAATGGAAACAAGCAGCTGTTTAGTAAGTGATTCAATCTATTACGATCAGGGCCGTCCATAGGGTTGGCGGCACCCGGAGCAAACCTGGTCGTGGCGCTCCCTCCCCCCCAGCAGTAATAGGCGCATTCGCATATTGTCAACTTATGTTAGTACAACTTCGGATGGCCCTGATTACGATTCGTCTATTACGATTGTGTTAGTGTACATTGTACTGGCGATATGTTGAATTATTTACAATAAGCAACAATTAACTACAATCTCTTAAACAATCGATACATACTTTCGATACATGCAATTGAATTTTGTTCACTATCAAAATTTACAACTGAGTTGAAAAAAACTGATTTTTACTCCCTAGGGGCTAAAAACGATTTTTACTCCCTAGAGAGTAAAACAAAAATGCTACTTAAGTCCTGCAATGCATGCACTAAAAAACGGCTGTTGAGACTATAAGACCCTTGAGAAAAAAGAGGCAAATTAAATGTTATTTTGTATTATTATTAGCAATGAAATCACCATCATTACTCATTCATTTTATTTAACTATGTGTATTTACTTTTTTAGGTTTTCCGCAAACTGACTGAAAACACACATGCAGCTATGTTACATTTTTACTCTCCAAATGTCCCTGAATTTGGAGTGAGGTCATTCATTGTAAGTATTTTTATTGCTTAAAATTTGATTTTGAAGTATTTACTAGGAAAATATACTAATCTAGCGGTTCTTCTTTGCATAATCCAAAGTTTTTAGGTTGGCATTATTTTTCCGTTGGTGTAGGATACCTTATATCTGAAGAAAGGTTATATTTTTAAACTATGTTTTTTTTGGGTGAGGTCCATTAATCTAGTTAGATGAGTATGTTTGTGCATCACTCACGTTGTTGAAATAAGTAAAACTTCTTTGTCATCAAACGTCCATTTCAGGTTAAAGATAAAAAATAACAGACCAATGTTTTCTATTCCCGAAAATTCACCACACCAATATTTTAACGTGTGGCGTTTTCAAGGTTACCCGAGTTTACCTGTACGCTGGGAACGCTTAACCACGACTGTGTCTTAGATATTAGATAGACGGCGGAAACTTTGGTCTGTCATTTGTATTTTTAACTAGCTGAACCCGGCAGACGTTGTCTTGCCTTTGACTATTTATAATTTAAGTACCGTAACGTTTAATTGTCTTATTGTATATGAAGTGCTTATAACTAAATTAAAATACGTACGACAACTAATGAAACACATATAGTACAAAGGATAACCGATTCTTTATTATTGCTCTTATATTAATGCCAGTGGGTAGACAATATTTTTGGTCTTTATATTCGGCTCAATCACGTCCTGGTTGAAGTTCGTTCGCTACGCTCACTCACCTTTAGGTTGCAAATTAGTTGTTGTCATAAATGTAAAAGAAATAATAGTGCTGCACCCTGTTGGTAATCCTTGTAACTTTAATGCTATTGAACATCATAGAACAGAACCAACTTGTTAAATTGAAACAGCTGTTAAGATTCATTAATTCCATTTCTCATAAGGTTAACATGGGAAACTCCAGAGCCACTGGGGCGGAGCCGATTGGACGGATCACGAAATTGATGGTGTATAAACCTATTCCATGAAATTCTACACGTATGTACCAAGTTTCGTGGCAATCGGTTCAGCGGTGTCTGAGTTTATCACTGCCAAACAAATATATATATATATACTAGCTGACCCGGCGAACTTCGTATCGCCTAAGTTATAGGTTTCCCCTAAGACAGACCGATGGAAAGAAAGTACCGTTACGTTTAATTTTCAAGATGATCTCGTTCGCATCGCTCAATCACGTCCTGGTTGAAGTTCGTTCGCTACGCTCACTCACCTTTGGGTTGGAGCTCGTTCGCTACGCTCACTCACCTGTAGGTTGGAGCTCGTTCGCTGCGCTCACTTGCCTTCAGGTTAGCTCGTTCGCTACGCTAACTCGCCTCCAGGTTGAAGTTCGTTCGCTACGCTCACTCACCTTTGGGTTGGAGCTCGTTCACTACGCTCACTCACCTTTAGGTTGGAGCTCGTTCGCTGCGCTCACTTGCCTTCAGGTTAGCTCGTTCGCTACGCTAACTCGCCTCCAGGTTGAAGTTCGTTCGCTACGCTCACTCACCTTTTGGTTGCAAATTAGCTGTTGTCATAAATGTAAAAGAAATAATAGTGCTGCACCCTGTTGGTAATCCTTGTAACTTTAATGCTATTGAACATCATAGAACAGAACCAACTTGTTTAATTGAAACAGCTGTTAAGATTCATTAATTCCATTTCTCATAAGGTTAACATGGGAAACTCCAGAGCCACTGGGGCGGAGCCCTTTTAAGAATTTCGAAACGGGAAATAGTTTACGTCCGATTCGCATACCTACAGAATTTACACACCAAATTTCATAACGATCGGTGAAGTCGTTCCGGAGGAGTTTGCAGACAAACACTGTGACACGAGAATTTTATATATTAGAAAGATATATACAAACATCCTCTTTTATTCTTATAGATGTATCTGAAATGGATATGTGGTTACAAGGACATTCTCTTTATTATAGCATAGTTGGTATTAATTTGTCTGTGTATTTCAGACGTGGCTTCATAGTTACAACAACTTATTCAGTGAGCCGTGCAAGCGTTGTGGCAACTACCTCCAAAGCTCCCTTCCTCCTACCTGTCGAGACCTGCGTACGCTGGAGCCGTACCATGAAGAGTGTAGGCCTTGATCCAACGATTTCTCAACATGAGATCTTTGTAAAGTCTTTTTTACCATTTCTTAAATATCTTTGCAGACAAATGTGTTTCAAAGTGAAAATGTGTGGGAAAAGGTCATGGGACTTATCAGCTGTGTAACCGTTGCTGTGTATGTATGATCATTATGAACTTTTATCCATAGTTATAGCCGGATAAAGTTTTTTATACGGTTTCTTATATATCTTTGCAGACAAATGTTTTTGAAAGCGAAACTGTGTTTGGATGGGACTTTTCAGATGTGTAGCCTTTATTGTGTAAACATTGTAAACTTTTATCCATTGGTTATCGTCTGAATTTTGTAAAGGAACACTGTACTCCCTAGGTTGTAAACTATGACAAAACATTAATGTTGTGTTTTGTATCTCATAGATTTTATGGTGCATCGGTTGAACAGTGAGCTTACCTTACTGAAAAAATAGTAGAAAGTAGGTCCTACAAGAAATAAAGAAAACTCTTTGTATCTCATAGATTTTATGGTGCATCGGTTGAACAGTGAGCTTACCTTACTGAAAAAATAGTAGAAAGTAGGTCCTACAAGAAATAAAGAAAACTCACGAAACAATGCAATTTGTAACTACTTATTCCTTATTAAGGTAAGAGTATTTTTATCATTGTAGGCTTGTTGTTGAAAGCCCACAACAGACGAACAAATACTAGCAGTTTCTAAATTCTGTTTCATGTTTTTATTTATTCTTTACCTGTTATTTGTATCCATAAGTTAAGCCTGCTGTTCAACCAATCCGCCATAACATCTTTAATGTCTGGATCCTTTACTAAATATTGTCATAACTGACTTATTCATTTTGAGGTTCAAACTTTATACCTGTACATAAAACTTAAATAGCCAAATATCTTCTTCTTAAACCTACTTAAGTAGAAAGTATATTGTTAGTGTAAGATATATTTGTTTGTAAGAAGACGTCAGTTGTAAAGTATTTGTCAAATAAATACAAGGTATTATACAAGGTAATTATTTTGTAATCTTTTTAAAGTCCAACTTTTACTGTATGGGAACATAAATTGGATAAGAGTTTAAAATTTATATCACACTACAGTATCATATAACTAAAATTACTAGATAAACTGTTGCTCAAAATCGAACGAAACTGCAACTAGTAATAAAAGAATAAAGAACAAAAACATAACAGCTAGACCTTAATCAAAGAGTCACTCTAAATCTAGTTAAAGATTATGTGAGTAATGTCTAATGTAACATAACATGTTGTAAGTAATGTGTAAAAAAAGAAAAACCTACTCAATTAAAAAAAAACGGTTTTTTTGTTTATCATTTGATGTTTATACACATTGTTTGTTGTTTTGTACATGGAATAAGTTATTAAAAAAGTAAGCAGTTTATTTTAATAAATTGCAAACATTTGCCCTACTAGAACTACTTAAGTAGAACCTACTTGAACTACAGAAAGTGCTCCATCAGAAGACTCTCTAAATCTACTGATCTCTTCTAAAACCCTACACTCCAAAACCAACGACAAATCGATCCATCACCCCTATCTATCCATTTTCCTAAACTAAAGTATTGTGTACAAAAGTAAAAAAGACTAATCTAACAATTATAATACTACTGTGCAACCTTGGATCACATTAAAGTATTCTAATTCTAACATTTGAAATACAACTTTTGGAAACACCATATATAAAGCTGAAAGAATCTAAAAAATTAGCCCGCCTTTATTTGCATGCTCTTTTGAGTAACCCTCAAATTGAACACATACCAATTGAAAATACTGTAAACAAATTTAGCTGAACAATCTTCAAAATATTCAGTATTTAAATTAACTTTTTCATAAGGTAGTATTTTGTAAATATGCTCAGGGATTAATACAAAGTAATTTCAAGGTGTAGGCCTTAAGTTATTTTTGAGTAGTATTTAGACCAATATTTTTTACACAAACATTGTAATATTGTGGTTTTATAATTTTTTTGAGATCTTACGATATCAATTATGTGAATTATCTGCAATACTAAGACTGCTTCCAGAGTAAACTAATGATTTTCCTCGAGCAAAGCTCGGTCCCCAGGTACTAAAAATAAAGTAAGTTGATAAAAGTGTGTCTTAAAAATACTTTTTCATAATAAACAAACTCCGTGAGTATCCCAATTTTATAATAATTCAATTTAATTTTTCATCAGTACTCTGTTTAGGAATAATATTTAACTAATTTTAAAATGTACACTTATTGTCCGCATTTCTTTCAAACTACAGGAACAGTTGTTTTTTAAAGCACAAGTTACTTAACAGTTTAAGGTAGTTTACAGTCAACTATACATGTTATCTACAGGAGTACAAGGCGCAGAGTTGATCTCTTTAGTCCACTTGTAGTTTACGAAAGCTTCCAGCCAAGATATCACTTTGAGGTCCACAACTGTTGTTACGTAGAGCCGATACTGCTCCAGCCCTGCCGAAATAAAATATTACAAACTTTAATACAATAAAAACAATTTAGTTTTTAATACTTCCAGATTAGCCAAAGGATGGTACTTAAGTTTAATTATGAAGTAGAAACTTCTGTTCACATTTATTTACAGGGGTTTTTGCATGTTTTCATAATTTTTTGAATTGAAATCTTAAAGAATCGTAGGAGGAATTATACGTAGGGTGTGTATGTACAAATATTTTCTAGTATAAAAATTGTGAATTATTTTAGGCGAGTTCAAATTTCATCACAAGGATAGAATTGAAGTAATTGTTTTATCTAGTACATCGCTAAAAAATATTTTCGTCAAGATTTATTGAAAAAGACAGTACCATCGATCATAATTTATAATAATTATCACATCTTACCTCGCTCCTTCACTGAAAAGTTCTAATCGAACTTTCATCTTATCGTGGCCCAAGATGCGATCTCGAGATGCTAAAAGTTCTTCTTTCCACAGAGCTGCAAAAGATTCAGAAATATATTGCATACCTTTAAAAAATACTTATTTTGTAACGAGTGCGCAAAATTGTTATACATACAGGGTGACAATTAAGTATTAGGACGACTTTATAACTAACTTAAAAACGAAAAGAGATGCTACAACATTATTTTGCATATCATTACTGGTAGGTAAGCTACATGTTTGTGTACATGGTGATCGGATGTCACTTATGGGGGACGGATTGAAAATCTTAAAGGTAAGCATAGGTTGATATGTACATAAAATTAAAGGTATTGTTGAACTAAAAACATTGCTACATCCCGTACCTCAAACGGACAATAAAAAATGGCAGCTGTTAAAAAATTTGTTGAATATGCCATTTTAAATCCTTGCTGCCAATTTTTACTGGAGTGTATATTCGAGTTTAAATTTGCGGCATTGTATTCTACTAATAAAGGTCTTTAATTTGATGTGCATTTCCATTGCTTCCTTTTAAGATTTTCTTTCATCTTAGGCCGTCCCCCATAGGTGACATCCGATCACCATGTACACAAAAAAGTAACTTAATATTACCAGTAATGATAAATTTAATTGTGATATCTCTTTTCGTTTTAAAGTTATAAAGTCTTCCTAAGACTTAATTGCCAACTGCATTTGTATAACAATATATGTAGGGGCATGTTATACATTACATTTTCCTTTAGATACTAAAAAGCATAAATGGGTAATCGTATGTATATCCAGGTTAGCTTGTATTATACATCGATGTATAGTAACTCGAATGTAGAGTATTATACATTGATTGGACTATACGGTTCCTCAAATTAACAAATTCAAGCCGAATTAAATCGCCTAAAAAAATCAAAACCTAAATAAAATTGTGCAAACTCACAACAATGAACAATAGGTTAAGTCGGTTATCAATGGCCAAATGGAATGACAAATATACACTTCACCAGCTGATCGATTAAGCAGTGTTGCCAACTTGTTTTCAAGCATACCCTATTACGTGCTCAATACAAGTACATTATTATTTTTTTTTTTTTTTGAAAGACTGGAGTGCGGGAAAGTAAATGGTGTGGGACAAAGTTAAATGAGTGCGGGAAAGTAAGTAAAAACAGAAATCAGCTACTTTTCGTGCTATAATCGGTGCAAGAAAGTCCACTTTGTCAAGTAACTGTAGGACAAATGATTTAAAATCTTCAAGATTATTGCATTTATTTTCCTTGCAAGTATTTTTTTTAGGACCATTAACTGGTTTTATTTTTACACTTGAGTTGAGCTCAAGTACTTATTGATCGAAACCAATTGATATAGTAAATCAATACATTCCAAATATTACTTCATACTCATCTCAAAATATTTCCCCAAAATATCTTACCTATCATTTCCTCCATTGGCATTGAACCTCCATATTCTTTGGGAAGCATTGAAGTGTCCATATTTTTCTTTGCTTCCTCCAGATTTGTAAAGATCTGAAAACGAAGATCATGTTTTGAATAATTAACTTCAGATGGGGTATTCTTGAAATTTTCATTAGACATTTGTATGGTATGAAACTTTTGATTGTACAGTAATTCAGACCATTTTATGCCAACCCCGTGGTTTGTATTCATTGCCCGTATGAAGGATGGGTACTCTGCTAGTAAAGAATACAAATGTCACTTATAAACCAGCTCGACACTTGCATCTAGTTTTGATTTTAACTGAAAGCTCTAGTAGGTGTATACAAATAACCCTTTTATGACGTTTTTAAATTAATATTTTGCTGAAAAAATAAAGACTTTAGCAATTAGAACATACAATCTCATATTCACTTTTACAATACGTAATGTAAATCGTTGTAGAAAAAGACAAATCTATCCGTCTATGTTGTAACCATAGACAAACAGAATAAAATATAGACTGTCAAAGGAAGGTTCCGGCACCCACCACTAGGAGTGCACACCGCTGCAGGTGAGGAGCGCAGGAGCCGAATGTGACCAGCAGAGCTGCAGCGGTGTGCGCCGTAACTACACGGCAAACCTAGCGGTGGACGCCAGTTTTATGCTAACCGCAGCACAGCTGACGAGGTCGGTCTATATTTATTCTATTTTTTCATGGTTGTAACTCACCTTAACACGTTTCTTAATCTTCTCAGTAATAAGTCCCATACCCCAGTCGAGAGCGTATTTAACTGAAGGGTGGACGTTGATTCCGTAAACTTCTTTGTGTCTCATTGGCAATGTTCTCTGAAAAAAGTTTGCATACAGTAACTAGGAATGCTTTTCTTGTAGCATTCTTAGTGCATACGAGATAATATTTAGGTTTCCATTTAATACATTGAGCAAATCTTAAAGTACCCGTTTAGAGGATAAATTATAAATTTGTTTAACGTTTATTAAGTATTACTAACAGGTTTTTGCTAGTCAAGTACCTCTTTTCCATTAACTTTTCCTGAATATCTGACATTATTAAATTTGAGAGACCCTTTGTATTTTCATATTTCACAGGGGTTTGTTAATAGCTTTTTAATGATAAAAAATAAAACAAACAGGACTTCTAAGATAATTAATACTATTAATCCACACTTAAAAAAAAACTGGATTTTCAAGAATAAAACCAGTGTCATTAAATCTAGATAACGTTTTAAATAGCAGAGTTGTAGATTCATAGATAAATAACTTAAGTTCACTGTTTGCACTACAGGAGTGCAAATTATTTTGTGCATTTAAGAGTAGAACTTTTAAGAGGTCGTTATGTGTCTTAAAAAAACCTATAACATATCCAGTCACGTGTTAATGATTATGTTTGTGTGTAACTGTATGTGTTAAGACTCATAACGACCTCCTATGAGTGGCGGTTTTGACGTCTCCCAGCTCATAGACACAACGTCATAGACGTCGAACTGGTAGCTAAATTGACGACTTGAGGATTACTTTAACATAAAAAAGATAGCTCAACCTCTTGTGTAGTAATGCGGAAAGTAATACTCAAAATTAAAATACAAAATATCAAAATAATTCCTGACCAAGAACATCATGAAAACTCTTTATCCACATTAATGTTAAACCTTTCTTACTTCTAGAGCCCTGGAATAAAAGAGTCAAACCATTTTCGATGTTAACCAATGAGTCAATTGAACCAAAGTTTATTTATATTAGATTTATCTTTTGTTGTTTTCTGAGTTTTTGTAGGTAAGATCTTTATGTCATGCATTCGTTCGTCATGATTTCAGTCCAGTGAGCTGAAACCATCGAAGTATATAACACATATGTACTTCGATGGCTGAAACCCTACTGGACTGAGGCTGTATTAGGACTTTGTCCTCTTCAGCCATCCATGCATTTCGCCTGTGTGGCATCTTCAGGAGTCTTCTCGTCTTCTGACATCATATAGTGACCGCGCGTGTGTAAATATGTTTGTAAATGCAGTATTATAGTTTTAGTGAAAAGTTATTAAGAAGACCCCTGAATATGGCATAGTTGCATGTTGACATAAACTTCCTAATAGAAACTCAGGCAACAAAAAAAGGCAAATCTAATACAATTCCAGTTCTTGGAACTGCTATAACAATTTCTTTTGCAATGTTTGCCCTGTGTAAACAAGAGACACAGAATTTATACATACCTCTCCGTTTTTCACGATGCGCACTGCCTCCTTTGGTGTGAACAGCGTCAGATGGGGAAATGTGACTCCAGCACCGTCAGCGAAGTGTACGAACCCTCGGACCTGCGATTCCTCATCTTCCATCACCGTCTCGTACGTGATGCCGTGGATACGACACATGTCTGCGTTGGTGAACTTGTGTGGGTCAAAAACACCTGCAGAAGGTGTGGGGGTTATTTCCACTTTTATTGTAGGCCTAACTAAATTTGTATTCTTATGTCAGATCATCAAATTGCAATGTACAGTATGTAAAACATTTTCCTACAGTTACCTGACAAAGTGGGCATATTTGCACCGATAGCACGCAAAGTAGCTAATTGCTGCACTTACTTTTGCCGCACTAATTTTTTTTGTCACACTTCTGTATTCCAACCAAACAACACAAAACAGTGTGCCCTTTATAGTACGTAATACGTGTACTCTAGAAAATAAGTTGGCAACACTAAAAGATACTGTACTACTACGATCAGCTGGTGCAGCGTTTCCCATTTCGTTCAACGCTTGGATTTATCCTAACCTAAAAACGTGTTGTATAGAGTTTGGAAGACTAAATATTTATATGCTGGATAGCGACTGTAGGAAAAACTAAATGTAAAATTAGTACAACACTAGTTACACATGTAACTATTTAGCCAAGGAACCAATGTATTGTTGTAGGTTGGTGTTGTGAATCGCTGGTTGTTATTTAAGTTTGAAATGTAAAAAAGTAAAATTTAACTCACGCGACCTTAGGATGCAGGAAAATGCAATATACATTTTTTGTCCTTAGTATTATTATTTTATTTTACCTGGTCTAGCAATGATCCAGCGACGTCCTAACTTGTCTCTTCCAGGGGCTGCAAATATGTAGCTGTAACACGATTATTTGACTTAGAAAAGAGTAATTTGATCTCTATCTTTAATTTTTTTTTTATACTTTACATAATATTCACATGGGTTTAATTAATTTCAAAATAAAATCAATGTCTTGACCAATTCTTGTTCTTTTTGAGAACACGTGCCATAATGGAACTTTGTCAGGCTTTAAACTTAAACTTTACGGTCTCAAACTAAATTTTGCGAAAGTAATTTACTTTTGCCAGAAATTAAAGTAAAAGTGTCCCTATGAATTTTCTTTTTAATGCCCTTCGAAATTCAGGAAAGACGATCATCATTTACCCCACTTTCAGGGGTATACTTTAAAAAGCATCAAGTTGACCATTGGTTAGGAAAAAGTACCGGGACAGTTACATATTATTTTAAAAAGTAATCAAGATTGAGCTACCAAACTTGGAACGAAGTCAAATCAAATCAAATCAAATCGTTTATTTGCACATTAGATTTGTATACAATAACATGTAACAAATATCATGCATCGTCAATATTTACAAACTAAAACTAAAACATACAACATGAGAATCTACATATATACACATTATAGGCTTAGAAATTCTGAGACGGAATAAACGGCATTTGAGCATAGAAAATATTTTAAGTTCCTCTTAAATAGGGACAAAGAGTCTTGGGATTTTATTGCCTGAGGCAATTTGTTAAAAAATTCGATCCCCCTGTAAAACGGACTCCTCTCAAAGGCCGCAGTTCTGTGCCTCGGATAACAGATGATGCCTCCATTTCTCGTCCGGTGGTCATGGAAATGCCCTAGATGTTGAAATTGATCCCTGTTGACAAAGGTCAAAATGAGGACCTGCTGAATGTACAACGAATGTACTGTAAGGATGCCAGAATCTTTGAACACTTCCTTGCAAGGATGGCGATGGGAGAGACCGAAAATGCGCCTCAGAATCTTTTTTTGGAGCTTAAGTATTCTTTCCAAATCAGAAGAGCTTCCCCAAACGGCAATGCCATAACGCAAAATGCTTTCGCAATATCCACGATAGACGTCCACAAGAACTTCCCTGCTACAAGTTGAACTGAGAATTCGAATGGCAAACAGAGCAGAACTGGTGCGGTTAACAACACTTTGCACGTGACCATACCATTTGATGGAGGAATCAAAAATGACACCTAGGAATTTTGTGGTCAATGAGGGATTAGTGAGCTGCGTTTCAGGACTACTTTGATTATTCTGAGACGAACCAATCAGACCAAAATTGAGACATTGTGTTTTGTCTTTGTTAAGGAGAAGACCATTGTACTCAAACCAACTATTTAAGCTCTTGATGACCGAAGTGAATCTGTTCTCTAAGCTGGTTGCATTTGGGGCCTTGATTAGAAGTGCTACATCGTCAGCGAATAAATTCATGTGACAGTCATTTCCTTCATAATGGAGATCATTGATGTACAATAGGAATAAAATAGGAGAGATAATGCATCCTTGGGGAACCCCTCGCCGAGAAAGCATGTAGGACGATGAGATCGGACCTGAGGAACTATTTATGGAAACCTTTTGATAACGGCCGGACAAGAAAGAGCGGAACCACTGCAGAGCAATGCCTCTGACACCATAATGAAAAAGTTTATCCAAGAGGATCGAATGGTCCACACAATCGAAAGCTTTGGATAAATCGCAGAAAACCCCCATCGTCTTCTGCGATTCATCCAGGGATCGCAATATCCGGTTCGTGAAGTCATAAAGAGCAGAAAGAGTGGACTTCCCTTTTTGGAAACCATATTGATGTGGACTTATGATATTAAACCTTGACAAATGACTAGAGAGACGACTAAGAACAACCTTTTCATAGATCTTTGATAATGCCGACACCAAAGCAACAGGCCGAAAGTCATTTGGCAAGTGGCTGTCATTCTTTTTTTGAAGAGGGAATATATTTGCGAATTTGAGTTTTGATGGGAATTTTCCTTGCTCTAGGGACTGATTTATCAAAATAGACACAGGGTAAGCCAACTGATGACCACAAAATTTCAAAATATTTGGAGAGATACCGTCCCACCCACATGAGTTCTTACTCTTTAGCGAGCCGATGACATTTAACACCTCGACTTCGTTGGTTGGAGCTAGAAACATTGAAGATGCCACCTGTGGTGAAAAAGAACGCAGCCTTCGCATAGATCCAGTCCCACAGGGTATCGGAGCTAGAGAAGTTGGATTCTCAATAAAAAACTTATTAAAATACTCTGTCATTAACTTTTTGTCAGAAATTTTTTCATTATTAATAAGCAAAAAATCTGTATCCCTATTTTTCCTATTCCTACCAGTCTCTTTTTTTTACAATATTCCAAACAGTTTTTGGCTTATTTTTAGTAATCAAGTGTCTAAATTCTTGTACCCACACTTTGTACTCATTAATTACTGGTCATAACATTTTAAAACATTATTTAGATTATGTGCTACCGTAAGTGGGGTAGCCCTCTAATTGACAGACAATCTTAAACGTAAGCCAATCAAGTTAAAGGTCTTTGTTGGTAAAATAAAATTCCGCAAATTTGACCTTAAAAGAACAAATGAGTCAAAAATGGCAGCTGTTCAAAGATTTCTTAATATTGAGCTAACTCTCATTATTAATTACATATTCGAGGAATTCATTCATAAAACGCATATTGCTAATGAAGCTCTTTGGTAATCCTTCATAAAACTTTTCACTACAATTAGTTGTTCAGTCAAAATAGTATTTTAATTTAAAAAATTTTCAGCTTTGATGTACAGTATATTAAAAGCATTGGGATACTAACCCTAAACTGAAGAGTGTTTCCATGTTTGGCAATAGGCAGTCCATGTTTTGAAAGGCGAAGTCGTAGGTTTGCCTGAGTAGAAGGTATCTCTCCATTGCCTCTTGAGCCATGGGCAAGCTGAACTTCTTGGCTCTCAGAAACCTCAGTAGATAACAGGGATCTGCAACGTCAAGAAGTGTCAAGATGTTAAGAGTATAGGTAAAATAACATCGATTGAACGAGTATTACTAACATTGCCGTTTCAATATGGTGGTGGAACACGGCATAACTGGGTATTTTAGTGGTTATAAAGCCTGCCTTCCAAACAGAAGGTCGCCGGTTCGACTATGATATAAGTTATACTCTGTATGACGGAACCTGTATCCTGACCCATGGTGATTGATAAACAGAATATTGATCAGAACCTTTCCTGAAGCCTCAACCTATAGTGAAAGGCAATCAGAATACTGATCAGACCCCTACTTACAACTCGACAGATAAAATAACGTGATTTTTCCTACAGTCCCGACAATGTTGGCTTCCTTGCACTGATCATAGTACAGAAAGCTGCTAATTGCTGCATTTACTTACTTTGTCACACCGTTTATACTTTGTCGCACGGCTTATACTTAACTTTGGCGCACACCAGTATTCCAACCAAACAAGACAAAACAGCGTGGTTTTATTATGAACATAATCCGTGTACGCTTAGAAATAGGTTGGCAACATTTAAAGATACTACTAATATGATCAGCTGATTGACTATTGATACTACGATTTAACCTTTCATTTCGTATTTATATTCTATTTTAGTTCAACGCTTGGTTTGAACATAGCCTAAAGTGTAGTATTTGAGTATTTGAAAGAATAATTATAAGTGGGCCTAGCATGTTTGAGAATAATGAACTCAGTGATTGTGAATATAATGTGTACATCAGAAGAAATATGTAGCAGAAACTGCATAACATGTTTTATTAAACCTGTTTCCTGAAAAATCAAGAAAGAAGTATGAACGAGCATACGAACTGTTTTCTTCTTGGTGTAAAACTAAGAAAGTTACAAAATTACTTGTTTATTCTGTTTATACTGATTATTATTGTTTATAAGTGTACTCTTGAAAAAGTAACTACGACTACAATCAACTGGTGCAGTGTATCCCATTCCGTTCAACGCTTGGGTTTAACCTAACCTAAAAACGTGTTGTATAGTGTTTGAAAGACTAAGTATGTATATGCTTTATAGTTACTGTAGGAAAAATATAATGAGTAACACGAGCGCAAATGGCCTTTGCTGCACTCGAGAAACATTCCGTACTCGCATGCGGCTCGTGCGTTAACATTTATCTCGTGTGCAGCAAAGTGCCCCTTTGCTCACTAGTTACACAAATAACTATTCTGGTAGAATTGTCTCAGTTACCTGTTCTGCAGTACTCAATCTTTGGGTTGTCCTGGACCCACTTCTTCATGTGCTGCAAAGCATTGTCTCTCGTCGCCTCGTCCTCTCTCAGCTCCTTGGCTGCTAGATCCTTGGTATCCTTACTGAGAGGACACGAGTACTCGGCTTCCTTGACCATCTGCAAAACAAAACCTAGTGTTGTACAATTGTCTTTGTTAGGAAAGTGGATGTGCAAAATATTCGTCTTGAAATCATGCAGCAAAGATTTAAATATAAACATCAAATATATTGTTCATAAACAAATTAAATAAAAATGTCCATAGTTTGGTTTGACTTATTAGTCAGATATCACCGCCTTCTGCAGAACTTCACCCAAATTATGTCTCACCAATCGGGTTTACCTATGCGACACGCTGTTGCTTAGCAAACCCCACTTTAAGCTGAAGGTAGACATACAATTAAGAAAACGAAATTCCCGCCGCAGCAGACCTGCAGACTAAGCAAATTTTAATCTGTATATTTGGATTTTAACCATATTTCAATGGACAAGACATATTTTCCCACATTTAAATAGTATTCGATTTAACGATGGGTTTGCCTAAGTAAAAAAGGCCTGTTTTACCGAACGTTAATATTATAGGATAAAATAAATTACTTTGCCAAATTTCAACCGTTATAAAATATTTGAACGACTAGTGCTTTGGCCTATGGGGACATAAAAAATGTATAGGTCCCGGGTCTAGTTCCTACCGTGCCCACCTACGGTATAGAACTACTTTCCTATGGGGGGATCCTTTCCCTCCACCACTCCAGTATAAAACATGTGGTAATTTATTCAACGCTATCCTAGAATTCCCATAGGATTAGACGACACCAACAATGTCCATGGTGATGTTTATCCATTTGTATCTAATGTTATCTACTTCTGGCTACATGCACCGTGACTTGCTATATGAACGCACTACATATTGCTTGCGCCACTTTACGACTATGAGCAAGCAGTCTCCTAACCGAACCATCAGTGACGCAACCGAGCAACTATTGCGCAACAGCACAATAGAGGCTGCCAACGGCACTTGATACACACTTCCTATCTGCAATATTTGATCAGAGTAGAGAAGTTGATTAATCTATTGATCAACGTAAGATTGCCTGTTAAGATTAAATATTCTTCATACTATATTAAACATACTTATTGATCGGATGAATAAATACGATTTAAAATGTGTTTATGTCTGTAAGCGCTTTGCGTAGATGTCTTCCACGTATTTATTTATGTGGTAAATAATGTGTAAAAGTGTAGGAAAACACAACACGAATAGAGTTTGAAGAAATACTAGGATTGCTTTCAGAGCGGTGAAAGCCAGTTGAGCGGAGAAAACTTGATTTAATATTTGGGTACCGGTAACTAAGTAAATAAAAAAAAAAAAAAACAATATACTTATGCTTGTTTTGTTGATTGAAATTGTAATAATTTACCTCTTGACTACATCTTGATGTGATTCAGATAGGCTACCTCTTGCAAAAGTAGATTAAATTACAGTAGTTGGGACTTTGATAATAACATGGAAAACGGGTATTAAAGTAAAAAAAGAGGAGGGAAATTTTACATTTAAACTCAACTGTACAAAAAAAAAAAACAGTGGACTTCATTATGACCCTTGCAATAGGTAAAAAGTATTGAAGTATAAAAAAACAATAAGTAAAAAAAAACCAGCATTTAAGTATAAAAACATGAGGGGGAAATTTGAAATTTGAAAGTCAACTGTGCATTACTGTATAAACATTAAATTTGTCTTAATTTTAACCCTTCCAATCGGTTGAATTGGTTTTAATATTGGCCTTAATAAAACATAACACGAAAAAGGTAGGCCTGTTTTAACTTTAAAACACAACCGTAAAATACTTTATTCTCAAATTAATTGAAACACTTCTAAATGACTAAAATTACCAATTGTATTTTTTTGTAAAACAAAAAACTTAAGAACTGCTAAAAATACTATTGAACAATTAAACATGACTGAAATGCAGGCATAATAATAACAAAAGTGAAAAGTAAACATCACATCAGCTTATTTATGTGAAAACATAATAATAATAGAAGGGAAGACATGCCAGAGACAATGTAGATTTGGTCTCCTATTACGTCATCCTATTTTGTCACAACGTTGGCCTTATCTAAACAACTCAAATTAATTAGCCTAATACAGAAATTTCTTTACTATTTTTAGCGTATTCTTCGTTTTTATTGGGCGTTTAAAGTATATTTTTATTTATCCACGCTGTAATAATAATTATACGTCATAAACATATTATTTTGTTTATTAGTCACGAATACTCATAAACCCCGACCTACATTCCCCACATGCCTAAATTAGATCAGTGTTCAATCTGCGTTTTATTTATTAATAAGTGTAATAACTGTAATATAATTCAACATAATATAACCTGTGATGTATTATCGGATTAAATATCGATTTCGATACGGTTCGATATATCGCTTATTAAATCCTGATTTCTAAATTGGCTGTTTCTAATCAGCTGGCAACACAAATAGGTTCCCAAGAAAGTAGTCACTGGTCCGTATCCCTCCGCTCCTTGTTTATGCTCCGCGCATTGAGAAAGTAGTTCCGTATATTTTCTCGATTTTCTGTGAATTCCGCGCCTTAAAAAAATGTTTTAACAGCATTTTCTTGTTTATTAAAATCATAGGAATGGTTTAAGAACGTTTAAAAGAAAAGTCTAGAAAGTTCAGAAATACCTTATGGGTACTCTTGTTTACATTTTTCTTGTAAACAAAAAACTGTCATATGGCTACTTTAGTCCCATAAGCCTAATGTTAAAAATTGGAAATTTTAAGTTCGTTTTAAATTGCATTAGCATTATCTAATTGAAATTTGTTTGTTTAAAAACCATCTCACCATTAGTCTAAGTAGTTTTGTTAAGTTTGGCTGAAATGCATTCAGCCGTTATTGAGTGATGTTTCTCTATTTGTTGCATTGAAGTTGATCCAAAAGAGCTACGCTCGCTTCGCTCGCTCCGCTCAAAAATATTAGAGAATTAGAAAAATTGAAGTTTTGTGAAAAATTGAAATATGTGTTTTTGAATTTTAAAAGATAATCTTAAAAAGAAAAGGGTTTTCAAAGGTAATTGGCAAAAATTATCAAAAACACATGGTGTATCCATTTTTGTATTCTGTAGACGTATATATTTAAAAGAATCTGGAAACACCGACATAATAAATATACCTTGTCAACCAAAGCTAGGTCACCAAATAATTTCAGTACTCTAGTCCCACCTATCCAGGTACTGCTTCAAAAGGGATAACTAAGAAACAGATTTTCGAATGATTGGATTGGATGCGCATAATTTCGAAGTGCTTTTCGTAGTAGGTAACACATTTCGGAACAACGCCGCACACTGCAACAACACGTGACCATCTCCATTGGTCACTGGAGCTACGCACAGTGAATGCGTCTAAATGTCTCAATCATAGACTCAATTATCCCAGATCTCAGTCCATTCCAACCACATGTATAATCTCATTACGTCATAGTTGCAAGGCAATGACGTCATTGGATAAAAAGTCCCTCGTCAGACCACCATTAGCTTGGTCTAATTATGCACGGGTCTATAATTAGGTCGTCTAGTAGTTAGAACGGGGATTCTGTCCAGGGATTAGGTTCAAATCCCAAAAATTACCAATGGAAATTTAACTATTTCCATTGTGTTATTGTGACTTAGTCGTTTGGAGTACACCATTCGTTCTAGGTTAATCGATAGAGTTGACATTATTTTAAGATCTTGAACGAAAATTTGTATGATAATATTTTTAAAGTATATGAAGATAACAAACTTTTCTTGGTGGATATACTTTTTACCAAGCAATTGAGGAAAAATACGGTAGAGGGGGTCCAGCTACAGAGTACTTTTAACATTTAATTGGAAAAAATGATTAGGCTACATGGCATATTTTCTGAGACGAGATTGGACCATTTCAAAAAAATCATTAACATGACCAATTTAATTAAAGATTTAACTAATTTGATTAAAAATAATAACTTAGGTACTTACGTTCCAGCAATCTATTTGATATCGGAAGTATATGCTACTTCAGTCCCCTAGTTTACTTTAACAACAATATTAATTCAGGTGATTAAGGTGAGACGAGCTTACTCTACTTTCGACCTTCTAATGGACCTAGACAATTTTGTAAACAGTTTCTTGACGATTAGGCGAATAATTAAATTGTTTGTAGAACATATTATTGTATGACTTAATTGCTTCCGCTTTAAAATACAATTCATCAAGTGATTCATAGAGAATATCAGCCGAGTTGCTCCATTCTAAATTTGTGAACATATTTTTGATTTATTTAGGCCTAAGCTTAAAGAGGTTTGAGATTTCAATTACATCTTATCACAGACTAATTACTAATTAAATAAAACCATAAAACTTCTTGCTAAAGAACCATACTCTATTTCAAACACTTGAATCATGCCAACATGACCATAAACAAACAATAACGGTATAACAATTGAAAACCTATTTTTGGCCTAACATATGACATCGTCCCTTAGAAGATTTTGCTTGTTTGAACAAAAGCAAACAAACAATAACAATAACAATATAATAAGAAAACATCCATTTGAACTATCATAATTTCGTTGTTTATACCAGAATTTTGAAACGCAAACAATAGTTTACCTTAGTCACAGCAAAACCTGTAATTTCAAGTAGAATAACTGAATTTAAAGTGATCGAAAATAAAGGTTAATCAAACTATTGTATTCTTAAGTTAAATCATAGACAAAAAGAAATCAAAAACGTCAGCTGTGCTGTAATTACCATAGGTTCTGGCGTACACAGCTGGGAGCGTCATGTAGTTACGGCGTACGCGCTACGTATCTACACGGCGCACTCAGCGTTGTGCGCCAGAACCTATGGTAACCATGGTAAACACAGCACAGCTGACAGTCTATATTTGATTCTTTTTGTCTATGGTTAAATGATGTCATAACCAACTACAATTTACATTGTTGAACTGTTGGTTTATAACAGTTTAGAATATCGAATTATACCAATTGTTAAATTATTTACGTAGAGTTGATTATTTATTTTCAAATACTAAAACAGATCACAATTTCTACAATCGCCACTCACAACATTCAGCCGACCTCATCTTTCCAATGGCAATACCATCCGTTGCACAATTCCCATTTCAGGAGAATGTTTATGTTGGTTTATGATGATTGCAGAATTGCTAAATCCACCTCGAATTGCATGAACAGTTCGGACCACCTCACATGTTGGGATTGCAATAGGGAATTGTCTGGGTAGACAAATATTCGTGTTGAAAAATATATAAAATTAGCAAAATAATACCTTGAGGTACCGCAAAAATTCAATTTTAATTTCGTCGATTTTAGCTGTGACACAATTTTCAGATAAAAAATCGATCTGCAAAGTATTAAATAAAATAAATAATTTTAAATTTTTAAACCATTCCAGCTTTATAAATTTTCAATTTTCGTGATAGAATCAAAATGAAATGAACTAAGATTAAAATATACTAGCCTACTGAAATTACTGTAATTATAAAATCAGCCCAGAGTTTGATAGACGGGTAAGTCTCTAGTAAGTGAAGGTTTAACAAACAAATATTTTTAAGACATAAAACACCCACTTTATTATTCAAGTACAGCTAAAAAGACGAAAACGTTGATATGTTTAAAATATTTATTTTCAACTCATATGAATACTTTAGACTGTGGGTATGTTTTTATGGCAAGTTGAAATTTTACCTACTGTAACAGAAACCCTACGATCATTATTGTTTTAAAAATCATACTAAATTGCTCTTAATTTAACAGAAAATTTAAAATGTTAAAAATTAAATTATTATTTACATGAAATAAAAATCAGTACCTATACACTAATACAGTAGACCTTAATGTCATTAATACGGATATTCACAATTTATTGTTAAGTAACATAGATTAAACATACTCCCTTGGTTAGTCGATCTATGGTATTGATATAATTGATGACTTCATGTGTATAATTTACTTATAAAGTTTTAAAATGAATAATTTTATCCCAAACAACAACAAAAATGGAATAATCATGTCACAGCCTTTACTTGTCGGTTCAAAGAGGGGTATGGTGTGCTCTAAATTTAGCTTTGGAGAACATGTTTAGCCCTCTAGTTACCGGTATATAACGAAACAGTAAAGCACAAATCACGAAATTAATCTTTAAATAGTAAAACAATATTTTGTTGACAGTAACCATTTTATCAATTATTTAAGATCGGGATGCCACTATGTGCGTATTTCAACCCAAATATGAGTGAAGGATGAGTGTAGGATGAGTGGCGCGATCTTGTAGTCTTGTTAGTGACTAGACATATTCCTTAGACCCAACTGTTAATTAATAGCCCATACAGCCAATTGCAACTAAGGGACCCACACAGTTTATTGTGGAATCCGAACGCTATTTTTGCCTTGGTATTAAACGGATTGGTCTAATTATCAGGATAGTACCATAGATAAAAGGAGTATAGACATATGTTATTTGTACATATAGACATATGTCTATACTCCTTTTATCCATGATAGTACTGCGGATAGTCGTAATACTCACTAGTGTGGACGTTAATCCACACCAGAGAGTATCGCATCCACAGTGCATGCCCATAATATCCACATTTCGTGACCTCCTATAATAGTACATAGTTGAATTACAGGACGACGCAACCGTCCCAGTCTTATATTAGTTTATTTATTTATAATTATATTACTATATTTATATTACTATTACCAACATGAACTAGACACGAAAAACGAGCTTCAAAATTGTCAATGGATTGTGAAGTCTACGTGTGCTGGTTAGTCTATAGTATTACCTTTTTGTATTACAAAAATTATTTTCTACAAGCAAAATGTACTCGAACTTAATTGTTAGATCCTTCAACATTTTCTACTTTTTTATTCAGCTACTTTGAGATGCAAAATTAAAAATAATTGATACAAATGCAAAAAGCACCGCTTAGAACTTTCTATACCTGTTATAAAGCACTAGGTCAAAATATCTAGAGTCGAGCGTCTATGACATCTGGGTATGTATTAAACTTTATTGGTCCAGTGGAGGAAACGGAAATCTCAATGGATTTGATCTAAATTAAAACGTAGAGAATTAGTAAGGTCAAACTATAATTTTATTTTTACATCAATAAATATTAAAATTGAATGAATAGTCTGAAAATAATGAATAGAGTTATAAAAAACTTCCAGATTACAATAACACATAATCAAACAAACATGTATAAATTGTTAGTTATCAGTTAGCAAACCACCATAAGCCGTGCAATACCGTGTGGTATTTGTCTGCTTCGTAAAAGACCCAAACAAAATAAAAAAGTATTTAACTACGTCATTATTTCAGTCTTTAGATGTCCGTTCTTTAAATGCCACGGCGCAAACAAGATAACCATGATTAGTAACTGAACGCAATCTTCGCGTTTCTTGGATGGAAATATTTGCGTAAATTTCAATACTCATAGCGTGTTTTAACCCCCATAATTGTTATCATTCAATAATAACATTACCTCACATGCTAGTTTCTATAACTACCCTTAAAGTAATTAATCCAATTAGTTGAAAATTAGAAAATTAATAAGTAAAAAACAAATAATACTGCAAATTGAAACATGGTTTTATGCCTTTACAAACCAGTATGTGTATCACGAGAAAATATCTTTATATTTTCATATAAGATTATGATTTAAACTAACCAATAAAATTAAACAGAGCCTTAAGACGTTTTAAAAGTGCATGACATTATTATCAGTACTCGATAATTAATTAATTGTTTGATTTTTTTCAATATGTTTGTTTTTATTATTAGTTATTATTTTTATTAGTTTATTTATTTTTGAAATTTAAATAATTCAAAAACTATCTACGTTTGGATTTGAATGGCTGGAAAATTTGAAAAAAAGGCAAAACAAATCCAACAGTTATAAACGAATAAAAAAAGTGTACGTCTTGAACTAATTGTAACAAGTCCATATACAATATGTTCCTATTAAAATACATAAGTGTCTGGTATCCTAAAGTTAACAATAGTATCTGCATGTAAAAGTCCACTTTTTGTAATTCTGAAGACGATGGTGTGTTTTTCATAGTGATCGGGGACGCGTCCAGAACAAACCAATGTATAATGAGTTTACAAAAACAACTAAAATAACCAAATAAAATGTTGTTTGATAACAGAAAGTACTATATACTTGTATGTACTCACGTTGTTGTGGCTTAAGTCCTTGGTCCAGCTGACGTGAGAGTCGCTGACAGACTGACTGACTGAGAACCGTTCTGGTAGCGCCTCTTTCTTATCCCCCTCGGCTCATAACGCATTATGGCATTGCTGCCGAAATCATGACGATTTTCACGTCAAACTATTTTCCTTTTCCGGACACATTACGGACGTGCGTGAACAAATAACAATTTTACAAAAAAATGGCGTGAAGAGTTTGATTTCATTGTTGCAATGATATTGTAAGGACTTTTGTTAATGTATAAGAGGAAATTTGTTGATTACCTATTATTATTTACGGTTTGAAAATTAATATAGTTTTTCCTATACGTAATATTATCAAGCCTATACGTAGTATTATCAAGCCTATACGTAATATTATCATAGCTACAAGCAAATAAAATAAAATCCTACTCGAAGGACCAAAGTGTAGTTTGTTATTAAAATTATGGTAAACGAATTAACCAATGGTTAACGAGTAAACGAATGGTAATGATCGAATTAAATACAGATATATAACACAAAAATGAATGTTGTGTTCAAATAGTTCAAATAATTATTGATTAATTCATTGCTGTCTACAACGTTGTCACATCCAATTTAAAGACAAAGTCGATGCAAGAATTAGATTAATTCTGGCAGTCTTTAACTACTTATGAGATACTCAATTGATTGTTCAATAATTTAAGGTTAAAATCCTGATAACATTTTTAGACTGATAATTTCCTTCAAAACACTGTTTACTGCAGTAGACTACTTATTCACAATTAAAATAATTATATATTTTTTTGTCTACTCTTCTTAGCTGCACCAGAAGCACTAGAACAAAAAATGTGTGTAGATGTGTTTGTTGGCTACATCTAGGTACTCTTGCACTTTATGGTGTTGGATTCACCGAGCTTCAATTATTTTTCATAAATCTGATACAACCATCTGAGCAGATTCAAACTCAAAAAAGCTTGGGTGTGATTCTAGTATAAAATAAATCAATTATATACAGTCTCGTTGAACATTTATGGACACTGGATTTGTAAAAACCCCAAAACGGCCTACAAACAACATGTTGAGTCTTATTCAAAATAAATTCCCTGTAACACTACACCATGTATACAACAATGCTGAAATTCACATAAGCTGATTTGGCAATAAAATAGAGAATACAGGGTTAGCAACTTATAAACTTTATATTGTCCTAACAGTGTCTCTTGGGATAACATCCTGTTCCCTGTGAAGAGATTGACGAACAAGCATACAAATTATGTTTATAATGGAAATCGTATAATAATGGTGCAGTATAATATTTATAAAATGTGTAAGAGTCTAGACCGAGTTCTGATGTTAAAACCAACATCAAAGCATAGCTGTTAAGTGGGACCTTGCCAAGTTTCACTCTTACATTTTGTTGTCATTAAGTAACAGTGGTTCTGGAAAGTTAGTGGCATTTACTTTTTAATTATAATTAGTTTCATGAACATTATGTTTGAGATAGCAATGTCTAGGTGTCTATTTTAAAGCTGAGCATGGATTCAAGATGTGTTATTCCTCGCGGTGTATTTATAGAATTTCTGACACCCCTTCGGATTGAATTTATGTACTTTCATCGCCTGTAGATTGTCCCACTGCTGAGGTGAAGACTATTTACGCGAGTTACGTACTCTACTTACCTACGACCGTTTTTAATTACTAACAATACTCATAACTTCTAACAGAGGATATGTTTCCGTTTATAACCTCTCATTTCCACTGACAGTGATGCAACGACTCATTTTACCAACCACTAATTGCAACACTCATTAACAATTAAATTGGTCTAAACAGCTGATTAGTTGAAGCTTGAAGCATTACAATTTTTACATCTTTTCTCTCAACTCTTGAACTGCATTAAACAATGTTGTTAAGTAAGTAAACAAAGCTGTTAAGTAAATCTAAACAATTAAACAACTAAACAATGGTCGTAGGTAAATTTAACTAAGAAGTGACACACTTCTGATTGTTAGGTTTATTATGTGAGAACCCTATATACCTTTAGGAATATTCATAACTCCTCCCATTTAGCTAGTCTTATTGTGTATTAATTACATAAATTGTGTGTTTTAATCTAAAAAAGCTTTACGTAATGAAGGTAAGTTTTTACTTGCGATTGAATGATGAAGATTGTGTTACCGTTCTGGTATGATTGATAGGATAGTGTTCTGTACTCTATCAGATGAACAGTGCATGATAAAATACCCTCGCCGCATCAAACCTGCAGACTAAACAAATTTCAGTTTGTGGATTTGTACTGAAATATTTCTGTAAACAAGTCATAATTTTGTGAGACCCTAGCCCATGGTCTAATGGTAGAACATTGGACTTCGGTCCCTGAGGTCCCGGGTTCAAATCCTACCAAATCACCAATGGACTTTATCTAAGTGGTAATGCCCCAACCTCTAGGTCTAGCCTGAAGTAACGTGAAAGATTATCCAAGCTAGACCCTATCGTTCTAGGACAAAATATCGTTTATAGTCAAAGACTTTGTCGTAATAGTTTAACAAACTCAAACTAAAAACTAATGCCTAGTTGTGGTTACTGACAACATCTTTTTCCGTTGTTGAGCAACACGAGGAAAAACTTCTGATAACTATAAGCACCAACCACAATTTTACCACAACCATTAGCAACCATGGGCTGACGACAGCAACCACACCGCTTGCTACTACTATGTTTACCCATTTTGATCTAGTTAACCAGGACAGTGTGGTATAGTCAATGGCGTGACCCATGATTTGGGTGCAGACTGTTGGCGACCACCAATTTAAGTTTTTTCAATACAAGGAATATTATTGAGCCATATGTTTGTGTCACTACTATCTAAATGATAATGTGATTGATAGAGCACTACTAAGATAGAGGTACTATCTAAGCCTATTTCCACGGAGCGAGCTGGTTTAGTGGTAGAGCGCGGAGCTTCGATCCCTGAGGTCCCGGGTTCACATCCCACCAATTACCAATAGATTTTATCCATGTGATAATACCGCAACCCCCTAGGACTAGCATGAAGTAATGTGTAAAACACTAGCGGGCTAGAACTAGCGTCCTTGATGTGAAGGTCGAACAAAAAAGAATAAACCTACGTCATTTTAATACTTAAACAAGAAAAACAGTGTAATAGTACTAACTGAACGATAATGACAGTGTTGTACATTCAAAGGGCGGACACTTATTTCGCCAACTGACCTAAGTCAGGTAGTCGTATATTCCTGAATTGCGCCAATTACTCCGGGGAGCCACCTGATGAATCATTAACTGGGCCGCAAGTGGCCGCCCTCTTTGACTGTATAATTGAGTAGGTTAGGTTAGGTCAGGAGGGTATGTTAATTTATGTTAGGTTAGGTTAGGTTAAGTTAGGTTAGTTTAGGTTAGGATGAAACGTAAACCCGGTTATCTCTTCTGCCGGCATCTCACCCCTACCTGACTTAGGCTTGGCGCTTAGGGACATTTTTTGGTACCCTTTTAGAGGGTTTGGCGCAATTAAGGAACTCTTTGTTGTCATTGGTATTTAGTCTTTGGCGCAATTAATGCACGACCTATTCAAACGAGAACGAGCATAGCGCACAAAACGAGAATGTCAGTGGGTTAGTAGTGGAAGTGACAGCGTAGGATGAGGATTAACACCGTCACAATAGACATTACATAACATCAAATATCAACGCCTGCGGTGACAACTGTACAACAGTACAATGGCAGGACAACCATACAACAGAACAGACAACACTATCTGACTCATACTTTCTCTGGCAGTTCCGCGTATGGCATAACTGTGCCAGTGGATCCATCGAAGTTTGACAATGTTGACCCATATGGCAATGCGATCGGTGGGTTAGTGCTTGCCTTCAAATCAAGAAGATTACTGGTTTAATTTCAAGAGGTAGTGTCGATTCTGGAGTCAGTTGTCATTCTCGATCATTGACCTCTATGACTAAGTAGACAATTGTGAGAGAAATGATTGGTGGTTCAACTTTTATTTTAAATTATAATCTAATTTGGTTTTAATTTAATTGAAAACCGGTATTGCCATTGGTATGCTGAAGTTACATACAACATTCTTCTTACTGTACTAGGTCCTATAATTTCTGAGCTTTAATACTTACTATTACAATAGGCTAAATATAAAATATTTACTCATCACAACCTATATAGTATAATTCAAAACTGCGAAAAGTGTTGTATAGAAATAAGCCTTAATAAAAAAAAAAAGCCTATTTGTGAGAATAAATGTGCAATTCCTCGGTATCATTCCATCCGTAGTCTTTGTAGAATGATGGGTAATGTTTTAAACACATGGGTTGTACGTTTAACACAAATTGGTAACATTGTTTAGTATTTTCCAATACTAAATCTCTTCTGATTCACTAGCGAAATCATCAGAGATGATTGTATTGCTTCATTGACGTTGCTTTATCAATCTTTTCAACAATCTAATGCTCTGTTGCGGTATTTTACTCACAGTTTACATCATTTCGGTCTCTCAATCATTTGCTGGCTTCGTGGTTACGCGGGTCTTCTGTCTGGGAGTCACTTGTTCGAATCCAGCCAATGATTTATAGCCACGTGATTATGGCGTTACCAGTATTTTATAATCAACCTTAAATTTTACATCCACCTCAATGCAAAAACAACTTACAAAGGATAAGTTTCAATGGGGGACTCCCTCTTCCAATTGCGATATGATAATATAACAACATAGACTTTAGACCCTGGGCTGAAAATATAACACTTTGCAAAAAATAATATTGAGAATATGACACGAAAATATTACCAATGCATTTAAAACAACATTTAAGTTAAATTATCCACTAGTGCACTAAAGACAAAATATTTTAACCCTTAGATTTTTTTCTGTAATAGTTTATGTGGATTTATGGTCTTTGGCCAGTTTTAAAAATCGGTGTAAACGACAGAAATCAGAATTTTTAATCTGCGTACTCGAATTAAGCTACGTTAATAATTATAATTATTATTATTCTTAAATTGGCTACAGTTTTAAAATGGGGATGAAATGTCTAGTTTTTTGTTTTTTTTATTGGCTACATTTTTAAAATAGAGATGAAATACATAGTATGTTCTATCCATTGTCAATTAATCTGTGGAGATAGTGAGAGAATCATTTTAATGAAACTAAAAATCCAAAATATGTTTGTTTTCCTTATGCAACTTAACATGTTTGTTTACCATTTACCTACAATAATCTCAGCCAGTTTAAGCAGTTGACCTCAATATTTTCTCTGTTGTACGGAGGCTGACGAAAATCCGAGTCTAGTTCAAATAAGTGGATTCGTGATGAAGACATGAAATTAAACAGCACCTAACCGTAGCGCCACTTCCACTCTTATATAACTCATCTTCAGAGATGACTTCCTAATCTTCGGTGTAGATCTGCAACTAGTTGTAACTATGTTGCAGACACTATAACAATAGTGCCCATAGTTAATTTGGAAAGTTGTACCATCATAGGCCAATATAATTAAATATAGACCGGCAGCAGTGCTGCAGTTAGCATAAGTTCTGGCGTCCACCGCTTGTAGACACGCTACAAAACTACACGGCACTCCTGGCGGTAGACGCCAGAACTTATTTGGTCTATGGTTGTACTAGGATAAACTAGAGGAAAAGTATGAGTGTGCTCCATTATTGACACAGTTTGATTTTATTTTTCAGGATTATGGGCCATTTACTAAGAATATCAATAGTTTTCTAGTAAAATTAATTTATAAAAAGTAAACACACATTTTTGATTTTGTAATATCCTGGCATGATTGCTGCAGGCTTTAGACCATGTGGTTACCACTAGGGGACTAGGGTATCTAACTTCTTATATTTTCCTGTTACGATTTCCTATTTCGAGGTTCCGAGACCGAAATGATTGCATAGCCTACGGCAACATCTTCTATTTCATTTCGGACGGAAATTACAAATTAAGTTGACGTTACGAGGGTTTTTAATTTGAAATTTATATTTCTTCAAGGAAAGATTAAGATCAATATTTGTAAAAGAAATCTGTACTATTTTTTCAGGTTAAGTGTAAGAAGGGACAACACGGCTTAACTTTGTCATGGTTAATTAAAGAATTTTCTATTTCATTTACGATTTTTGTCTAGTTTTCACTAGTATAAAATAAAAATGAATTTATATTAATTAAGTCACATAAGTAACGTACATTTTGAATATTACTCAAATTGTTTAAAAGGTCCTGTCCTCCTGTCCCTTTAAGGTTTATTCTTTTGATAATATCACCAATCTAAGTACCTTAAGTAGGACATTTTTAGATTTTTATAAAAAAATTGATGTATTTTAACGAGTACAAATTAAATGTAAGATTCTTCCCTATACAGGGTGAGTTTTAATTGCCCCCCCCCCAACTTTTTTCTACATTTTTTCAAATATCAATCCCAGACCACTTCCAAACATTGTTGGGTAGTAAGTACTTCATTTTGACTAGGTGGTCATTTCCGGCCGCCATCTTGGATCCGCCATCTTGGATGCAAAATATTTTTTTCAAATGTAAAGGTGGGGTTGTGACCCATTATTTCGAACTAGATTTTTACCCTGATTACAATGCCGCAAACAGTTTTTAAAAATCTTGTTTCATACCAAAGTTATGAGGACTTTTTAAAACTTTATTTTTAGCCCATTTTAACATTGTGCATTTACAAACTAAGACCATAATCTCAAAATAGTGCTAGATAAAGATAAATATACACTACCAGTCATTGCCAACCTATTTCCACTTGGTTATGAATGATGTATTTTTTTCGGCCGCCTTCTTGGATCCGCCATTTTGAAATGTGATAAATTATTTTAAATATAAAAGGGGTGTTGTGACCCATCTTTTCGGATTACTTTTTAAAGCTGACTTCAATTCCATGATCCATTTTTCATTTTCATATTTTGATTTTGAAATATTAACATTTTTAACAAAAATATTGCAATGTTTCATAAATAAAACTTGATAACAAAAAATGGATAGCGGCATTGAGTTTAGCTTAAAAAAGTAGTTCGAAATGATGGGTCACAACACACACTTCATATTTAAAATAATTTATCCCATTTCAAAATGGCGGATCCAAGATGGCGGACGAAAAAAATACATCAGTCATAAATAAGTGAAAATAGTTTTACAATAACTGGTAGTGTATACTTATCTTTATCTAGCACTATTTTGAGATTATGGTCTTAGTTTGTAAATGCACAATGTTAAAATGGGCTAAAATAAATATTTAAAAAGACCTCATAACTTTAGAATGAATCAAGATTTTTAAAAACGGTTTGCGGCATTGTAATCAGGGTAAAAATCCAGTTCGAAATAATGGGTCACAACCCCACCTTTACATTTGAAAAAAATATTTTGCATCCAATATGGCGGATCCAAGATGGCGGCCGGAAATGACCACCTTGTAAAAATGAAGTACTTACTACCCAAAAATGTTTGGAAGTGGTCTGGAATTGATATTTGAAAAAATGTAGAAAAAAGTTGGGGGGGGACAATTAAAACTCACCCTGTATATCATTTTTTAAATCTTTAAGTAGTACTTAGGTTTGCTACTATCTGAAGGGAAAAAGTTTTGTTTTAAATAAAATGTTAATAGTAGCTTATAGGACAAAATTGCTAAATTTGAAAAAAAATATCCATAAACAAGCAAACTATGAAAGTTTTTTTTCTTATGACAAAAGTAGGGAACTTTTAATATACAGGTTTTTGGAATTTTCTTTGTTACCATAGTTGTACAATAACACTTCAATATACAAAACTATTTGTTTTTAAGTTAACGACAACACGGTGGATGAAATAAAAGTTGAAAAATTTCATGTTTTAAGGGTAAACATTTAAACAAATTGAAATACGTTAAGACCTCATAGGATGTTAAACACAGGTTCCCATGAGCCGATCTTGCTAGTTCGCCAACAAATAAAAGTTCATCCAGGTCGTCAGCTATATAGTGTTGTTGACATCTGGGAATATAAAGTTAAGAAGCAAATTGATCCCGGGTCTAGGTTTGTCCGTTCCGCCTACGGAAATAGATTCTGCCCTATAGGGGAATTTGCTGAAATTTAGGAGTTTCACAGAAAAACTTAACGCGCTACACAATCGATAGATCCTCCATAAGATTTGCTTCAGGAAATCTTATCACATTCACTAAAAATCACCTTTCAGTATTTTTTGACTGGGCCTCCTCTAATAGGTCAGTCAGCTAACAATGCCCGTGCTACAGACATTATGCAACTGAACGTCATATGCTACAACCGCAAGTCATCCTATCAAACCGTTGCTGTCTACAATGTTGCAACATTACAGGCCAGAACAGGAAATGTTGAGGCTTGAGTATTTAACCTCCTTCATTTTATGTTTGTTTAATATTTTTTTCAGGTTTGTCCGTCACTGTAGACCTATGCGCGTGATCTAAAGTCAATTAAGTTATGAAGTCACATTGGCAAGATAGAGCTTAGGACAGGAGGAGGATATTCTCAGTCCAGCAATCTTTGGCTCATAGCCCAAAGTATTCATTGACTATCTTGATACTGAAGTAGACATTTTCTTAAGGACCAGCTGTTGCCACATTTTTATTCGAAATTAATACAACGTTGTGTGCGCCAGTCAAAGAATGGTCTAGTATCTACAATAATATTTTCTACTTTATTTTTTGGCTAACATAATTGATTGATCAGTTGCTTTAGCTCACAGTAAGACGTTCCATTAGTTTGACTTGGTGAAGTTTGTGTATTTAGCACAAATTAGTAAATTAGATCAGCACATTCTGTCAGGGATTCACAGGTCCCGGGTCCAGGTCTTACCATGAGACCTACGGTAATAGCTTACTCTATATGGGAAATTCGAAAAAAATATATTTAAGCTATATTATAGGTATACACATTTATAAAATGTTTATACCCTATACTATTTTTATAACATAACATCCAACTCCCACGAAACATCTAATAAATCTATACGTATATAAAATGTGCAGTTCGCATATGGGTTCCCTTGTCGATAATTAACTAAATAGTAAAAACAGTACGTAAATTACAGTATAATTACAATGGAACCTGGCCGAAAAGAGCCTCAATAACAAGTGGCTCTTGATAACAAATGTCATTTTTAAATACACTTTTAGAGTCCTTATTTGCATGCTATACCTCTATTAGGAGTCAACCTTGATAACAAGTAATATTTTATCAGCCCCCATGAGTTTGTTATCAATGTTCCAATGTCTAGCTAGCGAAGGTAAAAATATAAATCAGTTTAATGCAGTTGTATTGTTTTGTCCTAAGACGCTAGGCACGAGCCTGGGATTGTTTTCCACATTACTTCAGGCTAGACCTAGGGGTGGCGGAATTATCACTTTACCAATAGACCAGCTCCCCATTATCACAGAAAACATACAACTATGTTTTCTGTGCCATTATACAGCGCAAGATGACCCATGTGAAGTTGTAATGCTATCACAATGTTGATCTGAGGAACCAGCTGTCGTAAATTAAGAAGGATGTGTTAAGTGTAACCATGGTAACCACCGTACTTCAGTTTCACTGAGAATCATTAGCAGCAGAGGAAGTATGGTTTGTAAACTAAATGATTATGGTGTGCTACACTATCATTGTTGCACCACAGCTGTTTAATCTGAGCAAATAAATCGTAGATGTTGTTCCTCTGTGGAATAATTCCACAATTTATAAAGTATAAATGTTCAAGTTATTAAATAATGTTTGGTAATCAAAACATGAATAATAAGTATGATAAACGTGTTTGGTAGAAAGTGGTAGAGCTCGGGACTTCGGTCTCGGGTTCAAATCCCGCCAAATCACCAACAGATTTTATCCACTTGATAATTCCGCAAACCCTAGGTCAAACCCCTAGGCCTGAAGTAATGTGTAAAACAATCCCAGGCTCGTGATTATAGCTCGTAGAACAAGAAAATAAATAAATAAAACCAGTTGTTTGGGGAAAATCCCGACACTATCGATCCTTTCGCACAAAACATCATAACCCAAGCTAATTTGTTGTAAATTCATATACAGATGTTCTAATCTAAACTGCTGCATATCATTTTAAATCAGTTGTTTCATAAATCAGCTGTTTAATAGATAACGATGCATTGTTATTCCCTCATATTTCTTGTTTGTAATTTCTAGTAGTAGGTAATGTATTTATTTTTCTCTTATTTGTGTACAGATAATAATTCACTGCCGTGAAATAATAAGTACCTTTTTTGGGCCACCCTGTATTTTTCATAAACGGTTATCCCCGCAGTGCCGATGCCACGGTGGTTTTCCACGGGATGGATCTTGCTTGCAAAACTTGAAGATGAAATTAGGCCTAATGATGATTGATGCCCAAATTCTCTCGCTTCCTCTGTCAGATGTGGTATTAAAAGAGAATTGACCTATAGCTAACATGTGAGGATCTGGGTTTTCCTTATTGCATAAGCTAAAGTAGTTCAACAATTTGATGCCGGTGCGATTTCAATTGTTTTAATAAGAAAATGTGTAAATTTAATTGGCTCATTGACCAACGGTAAATAGTACGGTACTAATACGGTGGCTGCAAAAATATTTGTAATTTTTTATTTTCTCATCAAGATACTAAACGATAGATCGTTTCCTGTAAGTATATTTCTTACCAAGGGATGTAGAGTGTTTTTAGAAAAAGTATCGGGTTTTAAATAAGGACCAAATAAAAAATATTAAAACACAAATCAGATCCAACAAACATATACCTTCTCCCATTATCTTGCCAACAACTCTTAAGATGGATAAGCAGTGGAGTAACTATGATATTTTACTGGCAAAATCACAAAATAACAATACATATCAAACAGGGGTTAAACAGGAGCATATAGAAAATCTTTTAACAAAATCGTGTGAGCCGTTTTTGTGAAAATCTAATTTTTTTAAAATCACAGTTAAGATTTTAGACGAAACAATTCTTTATAAGGGAAGATAGTGGATAACGTCATCATACGGTTGGTTCTATTTCCACCGTTCTATTCCACTAAAAAACAACATGCATTTTGTAGTAAGAATATCCATTCGACGAGCTTAAAAAGTAAGCTAATCTGTCAACTATACGACAATTGCTGTCATTATTTCAGTCGGACGATATTGTTAATAAGCAACATAATGATATTTTCATCAGCTGTTTTACATACGTTAATTGGTGGCTGAAAATTACATTTTGCTGGCCATACCAGCTGTTATCATCATTTTTGGGACCGAGCTGCAGGTTTTTACATTTCTAGGGCCACAAAACCAACTGTTCGCTTATTTACTTAAAACAATAATGTATATTAAATACACAATCTGTATCCATAGCGTTGCAATAGACTGGTTTTTTGTCACCGCTGCCTAACAACTGTTTATATTACTAATAAAATTTCCTACAATCTACTATCACGCATTTCTTGAAAATCTCAGTTAAGGCAGCCAAAAATTGCCTCAAAATAGAAATTTGTGAAAGTATCCGTTTTTATGTCTATTGTCTACATGGAAAACGGAAACTTTTACATATTTTTATTTTGAGACAATTTTTGGCTGCCTTCACTGAGTATTTTCAAGAAATGCCTAATAGTAGATTGTAGGAAATTGTATTCTCTTTTGGAATATTTCCATCCACTTTGGTCGATTTCCTCACCATTTAAAAGTTATTTCCAAAAACGTTGAGCAACCTCAAATGTTTAGTGGAGAAAAAAAGTTGGAGATTACTTTTTAATTTTGAACAATTAAATCTTCAGTTCTACTGGATCGATTTTATTAAATTAATGTGTCTTTGGAAGACATAAACTTAGGGTTGCTTTTTTTCATTTAATGTGTGTTTTACAGCGGTAAGTTTAATAGTATAAAAGTTATAAAACGTTGAAACCAGGCTATTCATTTTGTATCATCCGGTATATAAATAATATAACATAATATAATATAAATATATTACACCACATACCAACAATGCGTTTAAGTTTCGTTCGCATCCTATCTTCATTTTGTCGATAAAATATTTAAAAAATACTTTAAGACTTGTTTGGCATCGGTAATGCAGATTGTGATTCTGTCAAAGTCAACGGATGGCGTTCTCATCGTGTTGTCGGTTGTGAAGATCGTGTTTTTGTCAAAGCCAACAGATAGCGTTGCGATCGTTTTACAAACTCTACTTCAGTATTATCATAACTATTGGCCAAAATCAAGCTAAGGTTTGAATTGAAATAATATAGGCTTATTACATTTTAAGATACGTTCTATTTGGTCGTGTCACATTTATAAAAAAGTGTTAAAGAGTCCGTAAAATCGGGATATTTTTACTCTTTTCTATAAAAGTTCTCACTCTTAGGTTAGTCTTGAAAGTAATATAAGTGCCATTTGCATTTTCGACTTAAACTAATCTTAATCTAGTTGTAATAAAAACATTATTTGTTGGTAAAGGTTGTGAAGAATCACAACCTCTTCAATTTTTTTTTGGAGCCCGAAAGGGTTCCTTCTTATAAGATATTTCATATCCCTCTCACTTCACTTCTACCTCAACCTCACTGAATTCGTTAAAATCGGGAGACGGACGTTTACCAATAATCCTACCCAGGCATTGTTTAAGCTAATCCCCAGATTTATGGTCCTTCCCGGCAGTTGAGGGGTAGCAAGTGCTAGAGTGGGGGTAGAGCGAAGAGGATGGAGTTTGTCGCCCCCAGCGACACCGGACGTCTGACGTTCCCAGAAGGATAGGTAATGACCCCGGAAGAGACTACAACATTTAGAATTGAAGTATTTAAATGGACTTCCGTTAGCAAATAATGTTTTGAAGGGAAATCAGTTTGCCTACGAATGTATAACTGTAGCATAATTCCTGGATATACTATGGGCAAGTTCGTCATGGAGTATTGTGAATAGATTTCGATAATAATTTCAACCGATACGATTGCCACAATCAAAATGTACAACTGTTTACAACAGCTGAGTTTTACTCCCAAGAGACTAATAATGATTTCCTACTCCTAAGGGAGTAAAAATGCTACTTTAGACCCGCAACGCATGCATTAAAAATGGCTGTTTTTGCTGCAGTATGACGAACAAGCTTTTGAACTTTATAATTATACAACTTGTTACTCCAACTATACAAAAATAAATATTTCATTAGTTTAATTTATTAGTTAACGACATTGCGTGATGCGATGACTATTCGATTTAAGTCGATTTTTGGGAGTTTCGCTTCGCTAATAAATACTGTAATCAAACCATTCTTTATTTATTTACAAGTAATAATGCAGCATTAGCTTGATACAAAAAGTAACAAATTGGCCTCCAACTGTGCGTGATAAAGAGTTCTCACTGGCTGTGTAATGGTTATACACTACAATCCAATGTACTACGACCAGTTTAGGCTGAACGATATTTATATTTATACGATATTATTGTTTAGGGCGATATTAGATTTTACAAGTTTACTTAAGGTAAACTGAACTATACGTAATTAATAAAAGTTATTGAAAAAATGATTAATTTAATGTTTAACGGAATATGCCTCCCCTTAGGCAGGCATAAAATGTAACATAGGGTATATCATTTTAAAGCTTAAAATGCGAAGAAGTTTTTTATCCTATTTGACAGTGTAAAAACACGGTGTATAACAAACTTTTCTAAAGCAAGTTGTGGCGCCCTTATTATTGATTTGTCCAAATTTTAGCGAATTTCCCATATAGGGAATAAGCTATTACCGTAGTACTCATGGTAAGACCTGGACGCGGGACCGATTTTTTTTTCGTTTTGAGGTCCCTAGAGGCCAAAAACACCATCCGTTCAAATTCATATATATATATATATATATATATATATTTATATATATATATATATATATATATGTGTGTCCGTCAGCACGATAACTCGAGCAAAAATGATCCGATTTTGATGAAATTTGGTACAAACGTGTAAACTTACGTTTATTCGAACGAGTTCGCGATCCAGCATGATCGGATCATGGGAACAGGGGTTTACGGGGGGTTTTATGGGGTAAAAATAGGTTTTTCCCTTTTTTGACCCAAAAAACATAAAATTTAGCAATTTCTTTCCAAACTATTTTGTAGAGCTTAAAAAAACAAATAATTTAGTATATTGAAGCGTTACTATGCGCCTAATGGTTACGGAGAAAATTCCAAAAAATTATAAATTTAAAATTCCCATGTTGTTCTTATGGAGAATAAGTAAACTGTTGTAGTTTGCTTGTTTGTGAACATATTTTGATCAAATTTGGAAAATGTTTTTATTTCTTACTAACTATTCACATTTTACAAAAAAAAAAACAGTTTTACCCTCCCTGATGCAGCAAACCTAAGTACTTGTTAAACTAATTCTATTTAAATGAAGAATAAATGTTATATTTTTAGGTAGACATTTCAGTGTAAATCCAATCAGTCAAATGGAAATTCGCTTAGTCTGCAGGTTTGCTGCGGCGGGGGTATTTGTTATTCAATCATTTACAAGGTGTTTTATGGATTTGGCTGTAACAAACAGTACGTTTTGCGATAGAATATCCAATGAAGATTCTTAAAAAGTGATTGGAAATATTATGGTGGCTAAAAGTTGAAAAACGATATTTTTTGGACAATTTCAAGAAATTTATAAAAATATAAAAATGGCTGTTGCCGGAAGTAGGAGTGAGATATAACTATCCAAATTGTGTATTTTTATCTTAATTGGCGGGCATAATAAAGCCTTAACATTTGTCACTTTGACTACCAAGGTTTTATTTTTACTTGTGTTTTAGTACAGTTTTGTAACTGCTAACGAGTTGATTAAAATGTATTGTAAATAGAAAGTTATGATCTAATTTTAATTTGTAGGTTTATTTGGCTTTTTATACATGCATTTATCTATTCGAATTGTATAAATTTTAAGTATTTTTTTATTTAACATAATATAATATATTTGGGCGGACATTGTATCCTCAGAAGTTATCTCCAATCATTGTTTCAAATAAATAATAACTTTTCATCTGTGCAGAAATTTCTGGTTATTATGGTTCTATTTGCGTTTTTATATCAGTTTGTAACCACTAACGAGTTGATTCAAATGTATTGTAAATAGAAATGTATGCTCCAATTATATTTTTTTACCTTTCTTTGGCTTTTTTGTGCATTGTATAAATTGTATATATTTTAAGATTTTACATTATTTAACTAAACATATTTGGGCATAATATTGTACCCTCCACGTAGAGTTTATCTTCTATCAATTTTTAAATACATGAATATTTTTCGTCTGTAATGAACAAGAATACAATTCCAATATTGAACGACACAATATTACGAACCAATATATTTACGAGACAGTTTATGTATTTAATTTAATACCTCTACATTTACATTTGAACTTAACATATAACGGTGTCAATTGAAGACACACGCTACAATGGAATATATTTTTATGAGCACAGATTTTTCCTTAACAGAATAGGTCATTTAAATACCCCCACCGGAACAAACATGCAAACTAAGCAAATTTCCATTTGTCTGGCTGGGTTTTCAATAAAATATCTTCTTTAGGATGTCATATTTTTATTCACTATTATAATAAAAATTAGTTTAACGATTACTTAGGTTTGCTGCGACATCAAAGATAATTAAGTGTTTTTTTTTATTGAAATATATTAATATTTTATTATGAATTAAATAAATTTTCCTAATTGGATCAAAATAAGTTCATAAACAGGCAAACTGATTGTTTTGAAAACATATTTCAATAAGCAAATTATCGTAATTTAGGCTACTTGTTCACCATAAGAAATTAAAAATTACAGTTATTCATTTTCATCCTTAACCATTAAGAGCATAAAAACGGTTCAATAAATTATTTGTTTTCTAAGCTCTACAAAATTGTTTAGAAAGAAATTGCAAATTTTATGTTTTTAGCTACAAATGTAAATGGTAATACGGTAATTACTTTTTTCCGACATAGTAAATTCCCTTGACTTTATTTATTTATTTATTTATTTATACACAATTTACAATATTATCCTATTTAATGTCATGAGCAAAACTTTGTGGACGTTTCCATGCAACTGGTCATCTATTAAAACATAGACAAACTCCTTACATATGGGGTAAAACTATGAATTTGATAATTGTAAAAAAACGAGAACAGTGTCACATGTATTAGGAAGTTAAACACAAAACGTAAATACAAATAGGTATAATAACACTATTGAAACAATAAAACATTTAGGATATTTACACTGTTTTAATGTCAACACGCAAGACGGTAAAAACTGTACATATAACAGGTGGTAAGTGGGTTTATATTTCGATTGGACACACTCCTATCATGAGTGCGGACTTGATCAGACCCAATGGATGAATGACACCCCTGTACACGTATTATGAAGACCATTAGATCACAAAGATGGGGTGAGTTGTTGATTAGTTAGTTCCTTGGTTCCTTACTGAATTTTGTACCTCTTTCTCTTCTTCTCTCATCACTTTCACTCTATCCTCCACCACGCACCAACTTCCCCTACATCGGCGTTTCACCCCCTCCACTGTCCTACGCTTATTCATCGTCAACCCCAACGCAGTCACGGATAGAGCTGACAGGTCAGCCGAGCATCACTAATAGGATTATTGTATTGAAGGTTGTCCTACACCCGTATGATTTTAACGTGTACTACCCCAGAGTAATAAAAACAATTTTGTTTTATTACTCTGAACCACAACAGTTCAGTCCAGTTACGGTAAAAACATCGGTATTAAGATGGATGACCAAATGAGATCGATAGTTGTACAAGAACCTATCTTCGATGTAAAAAACACCAAACACCGAAAGAAAAACTTCGATATTGTGAAACATCGGCTACCGATGGTCAAAACTGATGCATAATGAAATAAATGACGCCGACTTCACTTATGTCATTTTATCTATATAAATAAAATTAGAGTTTTGTCTGTAAACTGCTCAGAATTATGTATATTTTGGTCATTTTTACGTTTTATACATTAAAGAAGCCAAAACAATACTTAGCTCAATTTCTGTCTCACTGTCACGGCCCAGAAGGCATTTTACGCGGCCTTCTCCTGAAAAACGAGAGTACCTAAGATTCAAATCATATAAATGCATTCCCTGGATTTGCGAGAGCGTCTTTAGCCATTAAAATATGGCCTCACTACTTTGTAAATAAAATGACGGACGTTCAAAACCCAATTTTGTGCGATTTTTGTCAAGTTTTCTCCCAATGTTTATCACATACGTCATCTATAAAATAACGAACAGCCGTTTGGATCAAGATTACTTTTTCTAGCTGTCACTGATACGTTTACATTAAATGTTGTAACGTACAAGATTTTACCTGACCCGACAATATACAGGGGGTTACTTACAATATTTTCATTATCCATTTCACTCATCTTCTGAAAGTAACGTTCTTCTAACATATTCTTCTAAGTCTATTCGGAGCCGATAAAGTAAGTTGTCAATTAAACTTTAATATCCATTGTAAGCAACAAAATGATATTTATTAGTGACCAATCTGTGCTAAGACCTTTATAATATTGTGTTTTCATGAGTTGAATTTCAATTAGTTAACGTGCGTTTCGACTATAATTGTAGTGGTAGGTTTGTTTTGTAAAACCTGGATTTGGCTATAAAACATGAACCTATTTCATCTACATTGATCCTAAATATCTAGTAAATATAGTAAAAATCCTAAAAGACGACTAGGATTGAAGGCGTAAAAAGGTATTTAACCTATTATTAGTACTATTACAATCCAGGAGGCAAAACATGGATAAATTAAATTTCTCATTTGTTCATTACGCATACCTCATAATACGCTTCATATTTTCAATTTGCGCAGAATATTTTTTTTTTTAAAGGGCCTGCAACGGTTTGTTGTCGTAGGAAGCTAGGCACGAGCCCGGAATAGTTTTTCACTAACTTCAGGCTAGACCTAGGGGTTGCGGCATTATCACTTAGATAAAATCCAATGGTGATTTGGCGGGATTTGGACCCGAGACATCAGGGACCGAAGTCCCTCGCTCTAGACACTAGACCAGCTCACTCCCTCGGCGTCAATAATATAGATCGTAGTTTTGTTTAAGCCACGAATACTTGTCCCTAAAATAATCATGTTTTAGAATAAATCATTTATGTTAATACTATAAGTATATTCTTCGTGCCAGCAACGTCATTTTATTTATATGTTTATGTTTATGGCCCAAACCGGTTCTGTTCAAGTATTCATGCTCAAAGCCAACAGATAGCGTTGAGATTGTTTTGTCGGTAGTGCAGATCGTGTTTTGTCAAAGCCAACAGATAGCGCTGCGATCGTTTTACATAATTATTACTTCAGTCTTATCATAACTATTGGCCAAAATCAAGCTATGGTTTGAAATAATTAAGCTTATTACATTTTAAGAAACGTTCTATAAGGTCATGTCACATTCAGAACAAAAGGTTATATTAGAGTCCGTAAAATCGGGATATTTTTTCTCTTTTCTATCAAAGTTCTCACTCTTAGGTTGGTCTTGTAAGTAATATAAGTGCCATTTGCATTTTCGATTCATTACCTAAATTTTTTGCGAATTCTTTTAAATGAAAGGTTGTGAAGTATCACAATCTCTTAAATTTTTGGAACTGGAACCCGAAGGGGTTCATATGAAATAATTCCCTCACCTCATTTAGTTCATTGAAATTATACCACTACAGTTCAGTTCAGTTGACGGAAAAAATATCGGAAGGTTTCAACTGACTACAAGATTCTCGTGCGTAGAACGGGCACACGGCTAGTGAGTAGTGAATTTCAAAAACACTCTCTTTCCGCCACTGTGATAGCATAGATAAAAGGAAATCTATGGTGATAGACGATAATCAGCTGTTTACGGACGACAATCCTGGGACTACGTGGCGGCCACACTCCACACTTCAGGCTACTTCCGGTCAAGCCCGCGGCAAAAACAAACTTAATATTCAGAGCCTACTGCTATCCCCGAACAGAATTAAATTACAACAGCTTAACAGGTAGTCTATTATTTATAGTAAATACTAGCTGGCCCGACGGACGTCGTCCTGTTCTAATGTGGTTTTTATGTCAAATGCTCGTTAATTTTCAAGATGAGCACGTTCGCATGGCTCAATCACGTCTTAGTTGGCTACGCTCACTCGAGTACCTTTAGGTAGGAGCTCGTTTGCTGCGCTCACTTGCCTTCAGGTTAGCTCGTTCGCTACGCTATCTCACCTCCAGGTTGAAGTTCGTTCGCTACGCTCACTCACCTTTTGGTTGCAAATTAGCTGTTGTCATAAATTGAAAAAAATAATAGTGCTGCACCCTGTTGGTAAACCTATTCACTTTTTAATGCTATTGAACATCACAGAATTAAATTCTTTAAGCTGTTAAGAATCTTTAATTCCATTTCAATATGAGTACTCATAAGGTTAACATGGGAAACTCCAGAGCCACTGGGGCGGAGCCCTTTTGACGGATCTGCACCAAACTTCACACACACCATCCTTGAATAATGCTTAATAATACCTGAAAGTTTCATTACAATCTGTCGAGCGGTTTCGGAGTACATAAAAGGACAAACAAACATACATACATACAAACATACATTGGATTTTATATACATAAAACATAAGATATCAAATCTATCAGATGGATATGCACCCAATTAAATATGTAAACGAGGATGAATGAATATGTAATTTTCATCCAAACTGCTAAATTTATATCACCTATTTTTAATATTTACAGCTGCTTAATTTAACGATTGACTACAATGGTTTGGACTTAACAAAAAACTAACATAAAACTGTAGCGTCTGCAGATTGACAAGACCAAATTAAAGATTAAATTACTAAACAAATCCTGAAACCCAAAAGTAAATTGGGGGCTATTCTGCTCAATTGCTCAATCTTTCTTTCAAAAGAAAGAATCATGCTCATCTGTCAAAAGGTTAATTGGTTCAGAATATTTCGTAAAAAAACCCTTGTCACGTTTGCCCACGTAGGCTTATATGATAAATCACAGACACAAAATAGCAGCTTTTAATAAAATAAATAATTTATTACACCACATACTACATACCACACTACGTATCCAAGTTCCTGTCTTTTCGTATCACATCTCTATTGTCATAGACAAAATGGCGTCGGTAACGCAGATCGTGGTTTAATCTAAGCCAACAGATAGCAATGTGGTCGTTTTACAAAATTATTACTTTAGTCTTTATCACAACTAGTGATAAAAATTGAACTGTTGTTTGGAATATTTAAGCTTTTTACGTTTTAAGATACGTTATACATTATTAGTGTTACATTTATAACAAATAATTACAAGCGAGTCCGTTAAATGGGTATATTTGTATCCTTTCTGTCGGAGTTCTCGCTCTAAATTTAATCTCGAAACAAATATAAGTTTTTATCATGAGGCTGCATGCCTAAGGTTGATTTTCTATTGAACGCCAAGTCGATGCGATTGTGGTTAAGCGCGATCTCGTCAATTTTTGAAGCCCTAATGGGCTAATAATGTCAATGATGCTCTCAGAATGGGACTTTCGGAGTCAGTGATAAACAGGGATAGCCAATTGGTTCATTGGTTGGTGGGCGTCCATAAAGGTGGTGACACACTACATCAAATATAATTGATTTTCCATGAAAATTACATGGTTACAGAAATTACAATAATTCTTAAAAAATAAATGGATGATCCCCACATAGGCAAAGCCAGCGCGTGAGGAACGAGTACATCAGTCCATCCATATTCTATAGATTTACCAGACATACTAAATATTTTTCCCCGAACTGAGCATGGAGAAGGGAGGTAAATATCAAACAAAATTTCAATCCAAACATTACCCCGAACAAGACCAAGACCAGACGAGTTTACCGAGCGCGGTAAAAGGGAGTTTAAAGAGAGATGGAGAGCGTGTGTGAGCATAGATTAAAAGAAGTAGACACTCCTTTTATCTATGCTGGAACGCTATCCACTAGTCCACCAAAGGCAATGGTTACTCATCGTATCGTTGCGGTAACGGTGTTCGAGAGCCAATAGAATTGTGGAAAAAAGTAAATTTTCCCTTAGCATTATTTTGTAATACTGAAACTGGAACTGCAACAGGAACGGGGTGTGACGTCATTTTGACGTGCGAATAGTCACTTTGTAAATTGCAACTATTTCAGTTTTGTAACATAGTTTTCCCCACACTACGATGCTTTTAGCCGTTTTACACTCGTTTATTGGCGGCCCAAAGCTACTTATTACTGTCAATGCCAGCTGTCATCGTCATTTGGGGACCGAGCACATTTTTACACCCCTAGGGCCGATCAGCTGCCTGCATACTTTCTTCAAACATTATGCATTATTAATACATAATCAGTATCCACACAATTGCAATTGCGGTTTTATTGTCACCACTGCCTAGCAACTATTTATTATTAATTTTCTGATTCCTCATTTTTTTACATAACCTTAAAGTTATAGTTGTGTTGACTGTTAGTGTGCATTATTATTGTGGTGAATAGTCGTAATAGTATAGTGTGGTGAAAAATAGCGTTCGTACCACGGACTGAAATGGTTCTGCAGCTCTCGATTGTTTTAAATTCTCGACTTCGTCTTGAACTTAAAAACTATCTCGAGCCGACAAAGCCTTATTTTCGGCCCTTGGTACGAAATAAATTATGGTTCAAATAATGGTGCAGCATGACAAAAAGTATACTTTATCACATGGATTAAAATTGTATTTTCAACCCTCTCTCATTTACCGACCTTGGTTTTCGCCAAAACGTAAAACTACTAGTATGTTTTCTGTGGCTCGGGTCGAAAAGAGCCACTTTAGGCATAGCCAACGAAGTCTATGTTTTAGGCTGTAGTCAGCGTGGTTGCTGTTGGTCTTATGTGATGGTTGGGTCGCTGGCTCTAGTGATGGAATGTTGTATTAATAGTCAACTGGTCAAAGGTACTATTAATAAAATGCGGCGTCGGTAATGTAGATTGTAGTTTTGTCAAAACCAACAGAAAGCGCTGCAGTCGTTTTCCATCAATATTGCTTTAGTCTTATCATAACTATTGATTAAAACTAAACTGTTATTTGAAATATTTAAGCTTACTACTATTTAAGATATGTTGCACATTATTTGTGTTACATTTATAACAAATATTATAAGTGAGTCCGTGAACTCTATATATTTGTATCCTTTCTAACGGAGTTCTCGCTCAGAATTTAATCTCGTAGCTAATACAAAACTCTATTTTACATCATGTCATTATTATAACGAGTCCACGCCAAGAATTCCTTCATGATGAGATTGTGACGAAACACTTTCTCATCAATTTTTGAAGCCCAAACGGGCTTATCTGCGCTGATTAAAATTACCTAATAAACTATTCTTATTTAATACGCAAGCAGGTTTTTTGTGACAATTACTCCTCCGATACAACTGAACCGATTTACATGTTTTTGGTGTCATTGGAAAGAGCGTGACGTGAAGTTGTGCAGGAAACTTTCATTTTAGGGATATAGTTAGATAGTGAGGCCCTGGGGCCCTTTAAAGTTTCGTATTTGTCCATAAGATTAACATGGGAAACAAACATTGTTATGAAACTCCAGCTGTTGTCAGAAATGCTGTTCTACTATTTAATTTAATTTGTTTACAAGGAGAATAATTGTTTCTTGGTGCCATGTGGTCAATGAATTATACTTTTGCATATATTTTAAATGCAATACACTATATAAATGATAGTGATACATTAAGAGATCTTCATTTAAATAATCAATAAGGACGATTGAGCCTATATTTTCCTGGTAAGTGTGCTGTAACTGTTTCTTATAGTATCTTATATTAAAACAGAATTATTCTTTTCTGCATTCTCATCCCGTAGCGAAGCACGGGCAGAGCAACTAGTTTATGTTGAATAATGGTTGAATACAGAAACGTTGTTTACTAATACTGGTGGGAAGACTTATTATGAGCTATATGCTTGCAAAACAACTCTTATTAGCCATCAACTGTGTCAGCAAACAATATACTTATATATCTCTAATATATCTCTAAATACAGGTATTTAGGTACAAAATAGAATTTAAGTATAACGCATTCTGTGACTGTCTCTATATCATAGTACATGGAAAAATTATTTTTTCGTCCAAATTTTTGAGTTTGAGTTTTGAGTGGATCTATGCGTTTTGCCCAGAACCCAAAAAAGTGGGTTTCGAAGTTATGTCTGTTGTACAATTTTGATGAAATTTGGTTTGTAGGTACTAATCCATGGTATCTCCAGGTTTTCTTCTATTGGGGATTTTCCCATAAAACCTACAAAATAACGGGAAATTAAAATTTTCTCGATGGTTGTCCGAACAGTTTTGATATAAATTTATCATGGTATAGCCTTATAAATTCGGAACAAAATGGTACTACTACCATTGCTGCTGTAATTCCGTTTCAAAAGTTATTGTTACTTATGTTGTATTCCCATAAAACCCCCATAACATAACGGAAAATAAGATTTTCAAAAAATGCCACTTTTTATACAATTTAAATTGTTATAGTTCCAATCATAAAGAAAATACTGCATCGCTGTAAAAAAAACTACGGTTCGAAAGTCTGGGCCTAAATAGAAGCAGAAGACATCTGCATTTATTTGTTACACTTTAAATAATTTCTTCATCCGTGGTCTGAATTCAGTTGTTATTTTTTAACAACTAAATGGAGACAGAACATTTTCTTCGCAAAGAAGTGAGTTTTACAAAACGATAAACAACAGAAATTCAGGCAGTTTTGAATGGGAAATGTTTTTTGACATTTAAAGTAGCCTGCAAACAGAGCAGGCGCAATATAAGAGCACTGGAGTTCTGTAACAGTTTTGTCTTACTTGAAGGAACCTTTTATATACTACTCCAACGCGAATTTCTGAAATTCAATCCGGTGGAATAAATCTTGACGCTAGATTTCGTTTCTAATCTGCATTAAATTAGGTTATAAATACGGTTTTACCACTTTCAACTCGAATATGTTCAAACAATTTGTTTGTAGGTGAAGAACTAACGTAAATAAACAAAACGAGTACATTACGGCTACTAATTATCTTACAATCTTTTCTTCAATTTTCTGACTAAGACCAGCTGTTTCATTAGCCAGGATCATTCAACAGCCACATGATTCAAGAACAGCTGGTTGCAGTTTGAAATGTAAAAAAACTACGCACTTTTCTCAGGAACCTACAGATGTATGTACCAGTTTGATGTGAATTTGAAAATGGGTATTTGACCCGAAACTAGTCATCCTATAATTTAAAGATGGAGAAATGGTACGTAACCTATCATATTGTACAATCAGTCTTGGTGGAAAAAATGTTATCTTTACCTTTGAGGACAACACGTAAAAATAAATGGTTTAGGTCTATGAATAACAAAATCCAATTATACAACTTTGACTAAGGATCCTTGTAATGCCAACATTACAGAGATTAAACGTCCAGCAATTCAACGAGAACATGTGTGTGAAATGTGTTTGTGACGTAGTTAAGGCGATCAGCTTGCATCATGTCCTTAGTCCTGTAGGGTCAATCTGCACAGGATGTGAGAGACATCAGCTACATTGAGTCTATCACGTCTGAGTTGGGTCTAACTGTTACAATAGACCCTTGCAGTCTTGGTGATCTTATGATACAGAGCAAATTATGCTTTCCATCATGCAGTTAAAACTTATACCTTTTAACTTTCTTTCGATTTTGAGTTTTGATTGGATATAGTCATTTTGGGCCCCCTCAGCCTTCAACCCAAAAAAGTGGTTTTCTAAGTGATGTCTGTGTGTGTGGATGTGTACAGAGCTACAGACCACACCTGTTAAGTTCTATCACCTAGTAATTTTCTTTAGCCTTTATTTAGAACAACTGATGTTTAAAAAATGATTCAAACTGTATAAATAAATATTATTGATTTCTGTTCTTCTTGAAAACATGACTTATTTTATTTCTCTCTTATAATTCATTTTTATTCACAAACACTCCACAATATTTAATGGTCCTTCGATCCAAGATATTACTTAAGCGATTTGGAATATTACACACATCCACTAAACTCTTCTTATATTAATATTTCCTCATTTTACCCATTGTTTTATGTGCCTTTGAACTCTTACCCAACCAAACTCTTATTTCCATTTTGGAACTCCTCAACCTGTTCATTTACACTTTTTGAATTTTTTACATTTATCTCCTCATTTTTGTACAATGGCATCTCCAAATAGTAATTTTAAACTTGAGACTTATACAAGACTCACATCTTTTATTAAAGTTCGTATGAACAAAATAAAAAACATCATAGACCAACTTGTTGAACAAGAAGAAACATTATCATTTGTGCAACATGAAGCCCTAAAGACTCTTATGCAAGAAGCCCAGAAGAAGAAAGAAGACTTTGATTCTTATTTTCAGCGAATTGTAAGTACATCAAGTGAAGATGATTTGGATAATGAATCTATAAGTCAAGATGAAGATCAAATCAATGACCTATTCATCCACATTACAAGCTATATAAAATCACTTCTTCCTGAAAGTGGCTCTAGCCCGGATTCGCCCAAGGTTGGTTGCAGCCCAGCTCAGTCTCAGGTACGTTTACCAAAATTTGAACTTTCAAAATTTGATGGAGATCTAACTAATTGGACATCATTCATAAATTTATATGACTCCACTATCCACACCAATGACTCTTTGTCTAGTGTAATAAAATTTCAATACCTTTTGAGTGTATTGGACAAAGAGCCACTAAATTTGATTCGAAGTCTCCAAATTACTGGACCCAATTATGCAGTAGCATACAATTTGTTGAGAGAAAGATACCACAATGACAGGCGTCTACAACTTTTACATTTAAATCAACTGCTAGATCTACCTAACATTTCTAGTTCAAACATCACTGGTGTGAGAGATTTTGTCAATCGTTTCAATGAAAACACTCAAGCTTTATCAGCATTGAACTATGATGTCCAAGACTCTAACTTGTTGTTGTCCGTAGTCCTATTAAGAAAGTTGGATCTTAATCTGCGACACAAATTAGAATTAGTTTGTAACAAATTTGATACATCAGATCATTCATTGCCTACTTCAAAACAGATAATTACTTTCCTTAATAATGAATGCACTTATTTTGAGGATGCTATGCTGTCCCAAAACATGACCAGTAATGAACAACAAATGACACCCAAATATTCATTGAACACTAACAAAAGGTTCCCACTTCAGAGAACTACTACAGTGAATGTAGCCAAACCTTTGTTTAATACTCAACAAGACAATCGACCAACACCAACTACATGTTTTTTTTGTAATCAACAAAGTCATAAAATCTACTCGTGTTCAAAATTCCTTGCCATGTCCCCACATGAAAGGTACCAGTTGGTTAAACAATCTCAAAAATGTGTTTCATGTCTCGGATCACATGCATCAAAATTTTGTCAATCTAAGTCATCTTGCAAAAAGTGTGGAAATCACAAGCATCACACACTGTTGCATTTTGACCATGTCAAAAGTAACCAAGTTTCACTTAGTTCTAACCAGTTGAACAATCACATTGATGATCAAGAATCGTCTAAGATGATACCAAACACATCTGTTTCTCTAGTGTCACCACATCAGTCTATGCAAACAAATCTCCAAGAAAATACTACTGTCTTACTTGGAACATTGTTAGTAAAAATCACTTCCTCTTCTGGTGAGCCACATGTGTTTCGAGATCTTCTTGACTCGGGCAGTATGTGTAATTTAATAACCGAACATGCAGCTAGGATCTTGAATTTAAAAAGAACCAAGTCCAACATCCAACTATCAGGAATCAATCAACATGTAACAACCAATAGAGGGCAGATTTTAATTGATCTCCAAACTATGTCTGGTAAAATGGTAGTCGAAGCCCAACCTGCTCTCGTCCTTGAAAAGTTGACAGTTGATGTTCCTCGTTCATCCATTTCATCTGAAGTCACTCAACTCACTCAACAGTATAATCTGGCTGATCCTTCCTTTCACATACCGAGTCGTATTGATCTCATCATTGGAAATGCTATTTTCCCTCAACTTCTCACTCAAAAACAATTTTCACTTGGGCCTAACTTACCTACTGCTTTAGGAACTCGCTTTGGTTTTGTACTTATGGGTACCGCTCCTTGCTCCCTAACAAACCCGGTAATTACCAATAACACATCTGCCACTTCAACACATTGGACAAAGTCAACAAAAACTTGAAAATTGGTGATATGGTCATAATCAAATCTTCAATGCCAATGTTGCAGTGGCCACTCGCAAGAGTAACGAAACTATTTTCCGGCAAGGATGGTATTGTACGAGTTGCAGAAGTAAAAACCGCAACAAGCTGTTATAGAAGGCCTGTAACTAAACTCTGTGTTTTAACCCTGGACTAACAAACTGTTGAAGTGAGGACACTTCAAGGCCGGGAGTATGTTAAGTTCTATCACCTAATAATTTTCTTTAGCCTTTATTTAGAACAACTGATGTTTAAAAAATGATTCAAACTGTATAAATAAATATTATTGATTTCTGTTCTTCTTGAAAACATGACTTATTTTATTTCTCTCTTATAATTCATTTTTATTCACAAACACTCCACAATACACACCTGTAGTCCGATTTGGATTAAATTTGGTATGTAGGTACTAATACATGGTATCCCCAGTTGTTTTTCCAATTTTTTTCAATTTTGATTTTTAATGGGGATTTTCCCATAAAATAACGGAAAATAGGATTTTCTAGTGGCATCGGAAATGCAGATTGTGTTTTTGTCAAGTCAACGGATAGCGTTCCGATCGTGTTGTCGGTTGTGAAGATCGTGTTTTTGTCAAAGCCAACAGATAGCGTTGCGATCGTTTTACAAAATTATTACTTCAGTATTATCATATATATTGGCCAAAACCAAGGTATGGTTTGAAATATTTAAGCTTATTACATTTTAAGATTCGTTTTATATCGTCATGTCACATATAACGAATGGTTATATTAGAGTCTGTAAAATTTGGATATTTTTACTCTATTGTATCATAGTTCTCGCTCTTAGTTTAGTCTTGTAAGTAATATAAGTTTCATTTGCATTATTGGCGTAATTCGTCCTTTCTCGACGATACCATAAGTTGCACGTTTTGCATAGAGAGAGATTGTGAGGAATCGCAATCTCTTAAATTTTTGGAGCCCGAAGGGTTCTATAAAACAATTCACTGATTCACAATTCACTATTCACTCTCGCCTCTGTCCTCATTCAGTTCATTAAAATACTATTACGACAGTTGAATTCAGCTGTTCAAAAAATATCGGTTCAAGATAGTAGACCAAACAAAATCGATAATTAATTGTACCAGCGATGTAAAAAAACACCGGCTACCGAGGGTCAAAACTGATGCGTAAAATAAATGACGACTTCACTTACGTCATTTATTTTATCTATCTAAATAAAATTAGAGTTTTGTCTGTAGATTGCTCAGAATTATACATCTATTTTTAATATTTACAGCTGCTTAATTTAACGATTGACTACAATGGTTTGGACTTAACAAACAACTAACATAAAACTGTAGCGGTTGCAGATTGACAAGACCAAATTAAAGATTAAATTACTAAAGAAATCCTGAAACCCAAAATTAAATTGGTGGCTATTCTGCTCAATTAATTATCTTTCTTTCAAAAGAAAGAATCATGCTCATCTGTCAAAAGGTTAATTGGTTCAGAATATTTCGTAAAAAACCCTTGCCACGTTTGCCCACGTAGGCTTATATGTAAAGTCAAAGACACAAAATAGCAGCTTTTAATAAAATCAATAATTTATTACACCACATACTACACACCACACTACGTATTCAAGTTCCAGTCGTATCACATCTCTATTTTCATAGATAAAATGGCGTCGGTAACGCAGATCGTGGTTTAGTCTAAGCCAACAGATAGCACTGTAGTCGTTTTACAAAATTATTACTTAGTCTTTATCACAACCAGTGATAAAAATTAAACTGTTGTTTGGAATATTTAAGCTTTTTACGTTTTAGGATACGTTATACATTATTAGCGTTACATTTATAACAAATAATTACAAGCGAGTCCGTTAAATGGGTATATTTGTATCCGTTCTATCGGAGTTCTCGCTCTTAATTTAATCTCGAAACAAATATAAGTTTTCATCATGAGGCTGCATGCCTAAGGTTGATTTTCTATTGAACGCCAAGTCGATGCGATTGTGGTTAAGCGCGATCTCGTCAATTTTTGAAGCCCTAATGGGCTAATAATGTCAATGATGCTCTCAGAATGGGACTTTCGGAGTCAGTGATAAACAGGGATAGCCAATTGGTTGGTGGGCGTCCATAAAGGTGGTGACACACTACATCAAATATAATTGATTTTCCATGAAAATTACATGGTTACAGAAATTACAATAATTCTTAAAAATAAATGGATGATCCCCACATAGGCAAAGCCAGCGCGTGAGGAACGAGTACATCAGTCCATCCATATTCTATAGATTTACCAGACATACTAAATATTTTTCCCCGAACTGAGCATGGAGAAGGGAGGTAAATATCAAACAAAATTTCAATCCAAACATTACCCCGAACAAGACCAAGACCAGACGAGTTTACCGAGCGCGGTAAAAGGGAGTTTAAAGAGAGATGGAGAGCGTGTGTGAGCATAGATTAAAAGAAGTAGACACTCCTTTTATCTATGCTGGAACGCTATCCACTAGTCCACCAAAGGCAATGGTTACTCATCGTATCGTTGCGGTAACGGTGTCCGAGAGCCAATAGAATTGTGGAAAAAAGTAAATTTTCCCTTAGCATTATTTTGTAATACTGGAACTGGAACTGCAACAGGAACGGGGTGTGACGTCATTTTGACGTGCGAATAGTCACTTTGTAAATGGCAACTATTTCAGTTTTGTAACATAGTTTTCCCCACACTACGATGCTTTTAGCCGTTTTACACTCGTTTATTGGCGGCCCAAAGCTACTTATTACTGTCTATGCCAGCTGTTTACGTCATTTGGGGACCTAGCACATTTTTACACCCCTAGGGCCGAAAATCAGCTGCCTGCTTACTTTCTTCAAACATTATGCATAGGTAATTAATACATAATCAGTATCCACACAATTGCAATTGCGGTTTTATTGTCACCGCTGCCTAGCAACAATTTATTATTATTTTTGCCGATTCCTCATTTTTTACATAACTTTAAAGTTATAGTTTTGTTGACTGTAGTGTGCATTATTATTGTGGTGAATGTAGTATAGTCAGCGAGCACTGTGCTCTCTGAGTATAGTGTGGTGAAAAATAGCGTTCGTACCACGGACTGAAATGGTTTTGCAGCTCTCGATTGTTTTAAATTCTCGACTTTGTCTTGAACTTAAAAAGTATCTCGAGCCGACAAAACCTCATTTTCGGCCCTTGGTACGAAATAGGTGGTTAAAATAATGGTGCAGTATGACAAAAAATATAGTTCATCACACGGAATAAAAGTGACTTTTCAACCCTCTCTCATTTACCGACCTGGGTTTTCGCCAAAACGTAAAACTACTAGTATGTTTTCTGTGGCTCGGGTCGAAAAGAGTCACTTTAGGCATAGCAAAAGAAGTCTTTGTTTTAGGCTCTAGTCAGCGTGGTTGCTGTTTGTCTTATATTATGATGGTTGGGTCGCTGGCTCTAGTGATGGAATGTTGTATTAATAGTCAACTGGTCAAAGGTTCTATTAAAAATGCGGCGTCGGTAATGTAGATTGTAGTTTTGTCAAAACCAACAGAAAGCACTGCAATCGTTTTCCATTATAATTGCTTTAGTCTTATCATAACTATTGATTAAAACTTAACTCTTATTTGAAATGGTTAAGCTTACTACTATTTAAGATATGTTGCACATTATTTGTGTTACATTTATAACAAATATTATAAGTGAGTCCGTGAAATCTATATATTTGTATCCTTTCTAACGGAGTTCTCGCTCATAATTTAATCTCGTAGCTAATACAAAACTCCTGTTTACATCTTTATACTGTTAGAGTCCTCTCCTCGCACCCCTACTAAACGATGAGATCGTGAAGGAACATTTTCTCATCAATTTTTGAAGCCCAGACGGGCTTATCTGCGCTGATTAAAATTAATAATTTAAGTTGAATACAGAAACGTTGTATAGTAAAACTGGTGGAAAGACTTATTATTGTGAGCCATAGACTTGCAAAACAACTCTTATGAGCCAGCAACTGTGTCAGCAAACAATATATTTACTTAGGTACAAAATAGAATTTAAGCATTACGTATTCTGTGACTGGCTATATATATCATAGTATATGGAACAATTATGTTTTCGTCCAAATTTTCGAGTTTGAGTTTTGAGTGGATATATGAGTTTTGCCCCCTTCCCCACCCAGAACCCAAAAAAGTTATGTCTGTTGTACAATTTTGATGAAATTTGGTTTGTAGGTACTAATCTATGGTATCTCCAGGTTTTCTTCTATTGGGGATTTTCCCACAAAACTCACAAAATAACGGGAAATTACAATTTTCTCGATAGTTGTCCAAACAGTTTTGATAGAAATTTAGTACGGTTTAGCCCTATTAATTCGGAACAAAATGGTACGACTACCATTGCTGCGGAAATTCAAGCAATACCATTGCTTCAAAAGTTACTGTTACTTATGTTGTATTCCCATAAAATCCCACATTATAACAAGAAATAAGATTTTTGAAAAATAACACTTTTTATACAAATTAAATTTTTATGGTTCCAATCATAAACAAAATAGGTACTGCATCGCTGTAAAAAAAACTACGGTTCGAAAGTCTGGGCCTAAATATAAGCAGAAGACATCTGCATTTATTTGTTACACTTTAAATAATTTCTTCATCCGTGGTCTGAATTCAGTTGTTATTTTTTTACAACTAAATGGTGACAGAACATTTTCTTCGCAAAGAAGAGAACTTGGTAAAACGATAAATAACAGAAATTCAGGCAGTTTTGAATGGGAAATGTTTATTTGTCATTTAAAGTAGCCTGCAAACAAAGCAAGCGCAATATAAGAGCACTGGAGTTCTGTAACAGTATTGTCTTACTTGAAGGAACCTCTTATATACTACTCCAACGAGAATTTTAGATATTCAATCCGGTGGAATAAATCTTGACGCTAGATTTCGTTTCTAATCTGCATTAAATTAGGTTATAAATACGGTTTTACCACTTTCAAGTCGAATATGTTCAACCAATTTGTTTGTAGGTGAAGAACTAACGTAAATAAACACTTTTTTTAAATGGCGGCCAAAAAACCGTATTTTGCGTAACAGTACAAATGTATATTTTTAGTATGTTTTTTATAAGTGTATTACCTACCATTTATAACTGAAATAATTTAAGTTGCAATTAGTTCCACCTCCAACACTATTTCTACTGCACTAATTACAGAGATTAAACGTTCAGTATCAACGAGAACATGTGTGTGAAATGTGTTTGTGACGTAGTTAAGGCGATCAGCTTGCATCATGTCCTTAGTCCTGTAGGGTCAATCTGCACAGGATGTGAGAGACATCAGCTACATTGAGTCTATCACGTCTGAGTTGGGTCTAACTGTTACAATAGACCCTTGCAGTCTTGGTGATCTTATGATACAGAGCAACTTATGCATTCCATCATGCAGTTCAAACTTATACCTTTTAACTTTCTCTCGATTTTGAGTTTTGATTGGATATAGCCATTTTGGGCCCCCTCAGCCTTCAACCCAAAAAAGTTGTTTTCGAAGTGATGTCTGTGTGTGTGGAAGTGTACAAAGCTACAAACCACACCTATAGTGTGATTTTGATGACATTTGGTATGTAGGTACTAATCCATTGTATCTCCAGGTGTTTATTATTTTTTTTATTTAGTTGTTTAATTGGGATTTCTCCATAAAACCCATAAAATAACGGAAAATCGGATTTTCTAAAAAATGGCCCAAATGATTTTGATAAATATTTAGTATGTTATACCTAGGCTAGCTCTTTAGATTTTGAACAAAATGGTAAAAATCCCATTTCCGTGAAAATTATGGTTCAAAAGTTTGTAACTTATGTTATTTTCCCATAAAATTACAAAAAAATCGGATTTTGGAAAAACCCCGGTTTTGATAAACATTTATGTGTTATGGTCCTTATAATAATAAAAAAATGCAACCCCCATTACTGTAACAAAAACGGTTCAAAAGTTATTGCAACTTTTGTGTGATTTTTTCCTACAAAATTATCATAGTTACTCCCACCACTCATGATAAAGGTTGTTGACAAGCTTATGGGAGAAAGTATGAGTCAGATTGCTGATACGGTTTATTTTACATTGTTTTTAGGTAAATGTTTGTATTCTATGTCCTTTTCGTCAGCTTGTGGCATCTTCAAGGTGTTTTGCTTATATAGAAATATCTATTGAATGTTTTCAGTTTAGTTTAAATGAATCTCAGTTACTAGGATCTCTAGGATTTCTTACTTGTAGGGTTCTGTTTCTTGTAACTGGGATGACGCAAAAAATTCTGATTTTTTGGGTTCAGGCACGTTATCCGATAAGCGAGAATGCTATACTTTTCTACTGCCTGCAAAATTAGCTTACCGTTTTGTTGAATTAATTATATGAGATGCTATACACAATTATGTACGTTATAACAGTTATGTTATTCAGTTTAAAACGAGATAATATACTTTAAATCTTTAAGGAAATGTTCGTTCCCCACTTCTACCCTATTCCCTATTAAAAGTAAAACAATTACTTAAAATTTCAGGGCTATTCAAATTAAGAATATTCAATCAGTTAACACGTGCAAAAAGCTATTTTTTATTGTTATCCATGTGCTTTATTGTTGTGAAAGTAAAAGTGCCTTTTAGATCTTGTTGAAACTAAATAGTTTGTTAGATAACCTAAGTTTCCTTAGGAATAACACGGCCTAGGCCAGCAATTACTACCAATTACTCGTCTAGCAGGTTTGTATGATTAATAGACGACGCAACAAAGGTAAACAAACACTAAATTCCACGTATTACAGTTTCCATTGACTCTTGCCTTCAAATTCCACCTTACAGTACTAGCTTAATTACAAACTATAAATTTACTAGTGAACTATTTAATTAGTTACAAAACTTCGTTGGGATTCTGTATTTACATGTAGTAAAAACCTTTATTTATTTTACAGTTTAATCACCTTCTTATCGTGTTAAGTTTATATTTAGGACCTATTTCTTATTTGATTTTGTGTTAGTGTTGCAAAGTCCGACACATTTGAAATTTGCCTTTTAAATCAAAATTTGGTTATACTGCAGCAAAATGCTTTAGTAGCTTTTTACTCTTTATGGAGTAAAAAACCTTTTCAGTTCCTGGGGAGTAAAATTCAGCTGTTGTAAACTTCGATTGTAATCAATCGCATACATAGAAATCGTTCATAGATTAATTAGGCTAAATAGGTTTTAACTTATTGTTGCATTTTTTGTCACTCGACATATCGATAGTACGAGCATAATGAACACTAACACAATCGTTAAAGATGAAATTATTGTATTTCGACTAACCATTTAGCAAACAGCTGCTTGTTTACTATTTTAGCAGAATTAAAAACAAGTTGGAAGTCGTTATCTTCACATGAACAGTAATTCGTTTTCTACTTAGTTTGTTTGTTCTGTGACGAAAAATATAGTTCATCACATGGGCTAAAAGTGTCTTTTCAACCCTCGCTCATTTCCCGACCTCGGTTTCGCCTCGGTTGTCAAACTTGAGCTCGGGCCGAAAAGAGTCACTTTACGCCCTAGTGATGATATTATATACTATTCATTTCCATAAAAAGAGCTTTGCGGTCTTGTATTACTCACATTAGCTCGTCCTCCTAGGCTTTGCAAAGCCACAATTACTTGTAACTCACTGATGTTTGTGTTTTAACGCCAACTGTGAACAAACATTGCTGCCATGGATTCAAAGTCCGTCGCGCCCCAACTTACCAAGGACTGAAATAGTTTAATCACATTATATTACCAGATGATAAACAGATCGTTAAATACCTATCACGAATTTTTATATAAAAAATTTGTGTACAACTCTTCAATATACCAAATTAAATAATTTAGAAAAATAAACATTTTTCTAATCTCCACAAAATAGTTTGGAAATAAATAACACAATTTTATGTTTATGTTGTTAAAAATGGGAACACCAAATTTTTGACCCATAAAAACTCATATTGTCCAATCATGCTGGTTAGTGAACTTGTTCTAATATGTAGGTTTACCAAATTCCATCAAAATCGGATTGTTTTTACTCCAATAATCGTGTTACCGGACATATATCTTTGGCCTCTGGGGAAATAAAAAAAGGAAATCTGTTCCGGGTCAAAGGTAATAGTGTCTTCCCTGGGCATTTTGCAAGGTACGCGAACGTTACTCAGTGGCGTCATTTCACCAAATCCTTGGGGGGGGGGGGCAAACACCGGGGGGTACGGAATACCCCCCAGCAAACTAGGGTCCCCCGTTAGCCAAATTGTCCCCCAAAACAAACCTATAGGTGGTTGTTCATAGCCTATAGTTTATAACAGTTTATTTTGGTTTTTAAATAAAATACAAGTAGGCTATTTAAGAACTTAAAAGCAAATCAAATTTTATCACCAATAAAATAATTTGACACAAAAGTACAAAAGGTTCTATTTAACTATATTAAATTGGTAGTCTACAATGTTCAAAATAAATTACGTAAAATTTATACACAGTATGTATAATTTTAATGCTTGAATAATTCATAAAAGTAAATGACAAAGCAATGCTTCTAAAAAATCTGAATTTTTATGTATATATAATATAAACTAGAAGTAAGTGGTTTATCGTTCAGCACCAAACAGAAAAAGTAAATTAATAACAAAACTACTAATTTATGTAAACTCAAAATGTGCTATCTAAGACAATAAAACAATAATAATTTGTGTTTCAAATTACTGTACAAGAATAAACAGATGTTTGTCTGCTGTGCTTTTTAGGATTTGACAGGAGAAAATATATGTATATTGGCTAGTACAGCATATTTTTTTCACTAGCCCAGGGTGCAGGGGGACAAATGCCCCCCCTGCCCCCCCCCCAAATGACGCCCCTGACGTTACTGTAGGATTAAATAAAATTACAAACTACTTCTACTACATGACGAAACAGCCCTAAAGCAACCAAAATTATGGATCCTATCTTTGAGTCATCATTGAGTTGTCAAGTTGACTGTAATCACAGAAAACATACTACTATTATGTTTTCTGTGCCGTAATCGACCCATCACCGAGTTAGCCAAACACAAAACCAATACAAAGGCGGCCGGCAAGGGCAGGGACGGATGAAAGAAGCGTTCAAGGTCGTCCTCGAGGACTTTCTCATTCATCCAGTAGATTATTGTAACCCATCTCAGGCGCGGAGGCGTTTGCTGGGGAGTTTCCAACGGTTAACTGGAAATTTGACTTTATGGGACTGTTTCCAAGCGGGCATGTTATTGAGTAACAGCCAACGTAACAGCTTAATGGATAATTTAGTCTGGTTTGATTTATAGTTTTCAAGAAGAAATTTGTTTTGTGTTGGCATTTTATAACTTTTTTTAGGGAACTTTCCAAACCCTGGTTTTTAGTGGTTAATGTTGGGTAATTTAATCACAAATGGTATTATAGTCTATATATAATCTTGCTTACAATCGAACAAGCTTCCTTTAAGTACCTTAAGTTTGTCGATTTTAGGGCTTTTATATATTTCCAGAATACATGTTTTGCGATTGCTACCTTTTAAGTGTGAGTAGTGAGACATATTGAGGTAGCTATTTGAGCCAGACTAAGAAAATATAATTTCAGACAAGTGATTTATATGAGGGGCTCATTCAAATTTGTTCTTTTTTGCATAGTATTGGCCACAGCTAAACACATTGATGGTATGAATACATCAGTATACCCAAAAGAAAATGCTGAAACTTTTCTCTTGCTGGTCCATATTGATGAAATCACTACTTCAGCATCCAAAAGAAAATGCTACAAACTTTCTATTGCTGGTACATATTGATGAGATCACTACTTCAGCATCCAAAAGAAAATGCTACAACTTTTCTATTGCTGGTCCAAGTTGATGAGATCACTTTTCAGTGTCCAACAATGATTTAACTTGGCAATTGCTGGTCCTTATTGTTAGGATGTATATTTTAGTATCCAAAATACGAAAATGCTAACGGAAGTTTCCGTACGCCAACCCTGTTTAACTCATTGTATTGTCATTGGTAGTTATTTAGAGAAGACTTAAGCCTGCCTCACACTCCATTTGATGGATTGCCCTAGCAGATGGTTGTTATCAGGATGACTCTATTATCAGTAGCCATGTACGGGCCGTGATCACCGTGTGTCTAGGAGCTTATCAGTCGAACCTGCTTCGTAAGTTTTCACCACTCAGTAAAATTTTGTATAGTAGAATTTTTGAAAATTCTACCACGTTAACTGTTACAGTACAAATCAGAAACCCATATCGTTGTTATTGTAGGTTATAATACAAGTTTGAACGGAAACAGATGTAGGAACAATCTTCAATGGGGCATATTCTGCTCACTGGGTATAGAACACAAAAAAAAAAAACAAGACAAAAAACAACAAAACAAAAACGCAAAACAAAACACACAAAAAAAACAAAAAAACACAAGACAAAACTTAACAAGAAAAAAACAATGCATACTACCTATTGGGAACCCCAATTGATCTGAGTTTTATTCCAAAATGGTCTGTAAAGTAACAAAACATGTAATGCTTACAGATAAGTATATTCGTAGTCAAAGATGTTATCCACAAAAAACTTGAGTTGAATTAATATACAACGATCCGTCTTGGAGGTTATGTTTACACAAACTCAAATAGTAAATAAATGTACTCAATGCGTTTCATTGAATTGAAAAATAAATAACAGCTATTAAATTATACAGCTGATCAAAATGTAAACAATTATGTTCTTCATAAGGATAACATGGGAACTTTCAAAGCCACTTGGGCAGAGCCCAAGGGTCGTTTTAAAAAATGTAAGGCCAGTTTGCAAATCTACGCGACACGCTCTTTCCAATGAGACGTCATTCGATAAAATCGGTTAAGAAATGGCGGAGGAGTTTAACCGACAAAGTTTCATGTAGCGTATTAATTATATAGATTATCTTAAGAGGATTCCACCCACCAGCTGGTTACCATGGTCCTACAAAAAAGAACCTCGTGGCATTATTTAAGTGTTTATCGAGTTGAAATGATCTGTAATATATTCACAAAGATCCAAACTATGCCCTGGATGAACTGAAACTTCGTAATGGTTTCTTTAAGTAATTACAAAATCATTTTGAAAATTCGTAAATTATTCTTTATTACAAGTGATTTTAGCTTCTAAATAATATTTAAACATTGATTTATCCCCATCCATTGCACTGATATGTTAAGAGCACAAAAAGCGCACAATCATTGGAAACAAATTAGTTTTAGAGTGTTGAGAGTACCGTAGAGGCATGTTTAGAAACATTAGCATGTTTAGCCACCATCTTGAATTGACTGGGTAGAACCCTCTTAAAGTATTAAGGGAAACCAACTAATTCAAAACCAAAAGCGTCTGCAGTATCTACTTCCTCACCGCATATCAAGTCACATTCATGTGTCATACTAGTTAAATGTGAGGTACTTTACTGTTGGTCGTCCTTCAAAGTACGTGAGACCTTTAGGTCCCGGTCCTGCCACAGACAAGGACCTTTAGGACCTGACGGAGGTACCAAAAGGTCCTTTACTTCCTGCTTGGCTCTTCACTAAATCTGCACTCGTCCTGTGAGTACCATCTTCCTCATGTTAGTTGTTATTTACGTATTTTTTGACCAAATTTCAAAATATATTTGGGGTCAATACTATTCTGAAGCTATTCTTAAGGAGATGATTATTTATTTGTTTAAAATACAGTAATAGACGCGAAAGTAGTAAGAAATGAGTTTTCTGGACCAGTATTGCGCAGTTTTGCGTCGTCTGTCAGACGAATAATTATGAATCTAGGGTTAAAGAGTTGTGTGGGACGTTTTATATAATTTGAGTACATTTAGTAGTACAGTTTCGTGTTTCTTGATAACAAGTAAATACCATTTAAGAACTATACTAGTTCAACTGGGTAAATTTAGTTTTGGATAAAAGAATAAAATACACTTATTACTTCAAGTTAGTTCGTTTTCATTCACAACAATTAATAACTTCTTACAATAAGAAAATGTAAATAAAACATTTCTTAAATCTGGTCTCTTTGTATTAATGGAAAGTTTTAACTATATTATTAAGAAACTAAGTGCACTCTGGGTTCTGAGCTAGAATATTGTGTTACATTTAAAACACCATATTATGTTTTCAAGGTTCAAAAATGAATTTAAAATTTTAATTTGTTTTGCTTTTTCAAATTGGTAGTACGATGCAACATTATTTATAACAAAAATTGAATAAAAGTTTATAAATAATATCAGTAGTTGTTAAAATTTCATTGTTGATTCTAAATTTCCTCTTAAGCAATAACCTTTCTCCCATTGTAACGTTCTGGTTTCTGATTGAAGCAGACCGACTTTTTTCCTTAGCGGAAATCCTGACAAACCGACGTTTTCCTTATACAATACATACCCTAGAATGTACATTCTATCAGCTAAAGTAGAAGAAAAACGTGCTTAGAGTTGTTCAGGATGAGGAATTAGATTATTAACGAATACACTTATATAATTCACTATATGTTTATAACAATAGATTTCTCCCTTAGATTCCAGAACCATGAAGTCGCCATTAATGTTTATGAATATAAAATATAAAATCGCCTAAATCATAATTTTAAATGGAAGTTAGACTTAGTACACCTATGATGAAGCTAGTGTCAACAAATCACTATATAATAGGTCAGATAATTGATTGTATGTGAACACATATTGGCATTGTTAGTGATGGTCGGTAAAGTCATTCAATTGGTTTTTCGAAACACTTAGTAATAATTCAAAACAGCAAATAAATTTAAACTAAATATTAATAACATGGTCATAACTGAAACCGTATTATGTTATATTACTTTGATCGGATGAAAAAAACTTTACACTTCACAAATAACTGTCTTTCAAAATTAAGAAAAATAAAACGCAATGTAATCGTTTTAAAAATATCATGGAGAACTATGAATCCTAGAAGAGTTAAAACTTAAAAGGAAACACAATGAAAACTCTTCCCCAATCAAACTTATAGGTTTTCACCCCTTTTCAATACCTAGACTAATGTTCCATTAATGCCCGTTCAAAGTAGCTAAATCAAGCTCATAAACTAACAATGTTGGGAAAACCAGCTTAGACCTAGCGGCTTGTCATGCGAAAGAAATCGCAGAGAAATCGCGATAAAATAATAGAACTGCGACTTTGACATATCGCAAATCATGTTGTCAAGTAATCAGTCTTGAACCGGTTTGGAAACGCATTCGATATCAAGACGGTCCAATTTTAAACGATGATATGTCTTAGTGAAATGATAAGGATTGCACTCAGAAAGGAAACCATTACTGCAAGTGTTGTTAAAATTTGCCCCAGTTTTCTTACCTCCAAAACGTAATCTAGTCAAAAAACTTAAAGTCCTTAAACTAAAATTTAAACAGTTATCCTTTGCAATTACGAACTTTTAAAACACAGAAAGTATGTGTTGTTTATCAATCTTCAACTTATATCGAAATTTGGGATTCTTATACCACATATTATTATTACTTAAGCTCTTATGTTGGTAAAGACTTATGTCCTTGGATCCAAATCCCTTAAATCACCAATGTTTTTAGCCAGACAGGGGATGGTTTTGCAGGGAGCTAGTGGCTAAGAGTGCGTCTTCAGCTGTGGCAGAAGCTGATGCAATGGATGCAATGCTAGATAGAGGTGAATGTCTATCTCTTTAGACTTTATACTTTAGACGGTAGTTTTTAACGAACTTCCCATATAGGGAATAAGCTATTACCGTAGTACTCATGGTAAGACCTGGTCCCGGGATCGATTTATTTTTTAGTTTTGAGGTCCCCAGAGGCCAAAAACACCATCCGTTGAAATTAATAATTAAAATTTCTATGTTATTCTTATGGAGAATAAATAAACTGTTGTAGTTTGCTTATTTATGGATATATTTTAATCAAATTTCGCTTAGTCCGCAGGTTTACTGCGGCGGGGATATTAAAACTATACACCGCCCTCCAAACCGTAGCAATCATGTAATCATAAAGGAAATAATAGTAACACCATTTGGCGTACTTAGACTAATCGTAACTGATAGAATCAAATTTCGAGAAATGATTATGTTAAAAATTATGCATGAAAACTCTTTTTTAATCATATTCACTTTATTTTTCCCTCAACGGTCTTCTCCATACTGAATATATGTTTTTTTCTATTTATGCTATAATAGGACTAAACCTTTGGAAAACTTAAATGTTTACAGCAATTTTCGCTGCATTTTAGCTACCGTACTTAATATTGTTTTCATACATATATAGTGAAATGGTGATAACAAGGGCTGTATGGCAAAACCATTTCTTCAGTACGTAGTATGGTGTGACGTCAGACTTTTGATCATGTAGCCGCCATTGGCCAGTTATGACGTCAAGACCTCGTTTCCCGGCAGTCAAGTTGCACTGGGGCAAGGGTAAGAATATCGTCAGCAAAGAGTTCTGCAGCATTATGAACCACTGGAGAAATTAGAGGCCAATATTCATTCAAAAACTATTTTTAATTCTTACATGACTTTGCAATTTGCAAAATATAATTTTGCTTCTTTCAGTTGAAACAAATTGGTGTTTCTAATTTTGGTAATTCGTTGTTAGTAAAGTAGAGAAACCAATTGATAGACATATAAGGAATAGAGTCTAGTTTACATATTTAGCGCTTTTTATTATGATTCTTATTACATTTTATTAAGTGGTTTAAAAATGGTACGGGATCTACGGGTTGTTGGCCTAATTATTTCTCTTCTAAAATTGGACTGAAATGTTTTAGCCAGTAAAATATGTCTTGGAAGGAGATTAGCATTATTTCGTTGTTAGTAAATATCTATAACTATTTTTAAAAGTTGAATATTCCCTAAGACAAAGTAAATAATATTATATAATTGGAAATTATAGCTTGGGCATTAGGACAAATGTGTATTCTAAAAAATATTGGGTTGGATGCATGTATAATGCTAAGATGTTTCTTATTTAATCTCTCCATTTTTAGCTGATTGGAGTTTGAAGAAATTTCGCACAAAGATTAAATAGAATCCTAGATCATAAGCGATATGATTTATTGCTGTAGAACCTTCAAATTAACAAAATTTATGTGAAGAGTTTCACTCATTATTATTTATGACAATGGTAAGAACCTGTAATGTTTACTTTTTAATTTTTACCTTTTTCAAATTATTTTTAAGATTTCTCTAAAAAGCAATACTACCACAAGGCTGCCGAAGGTTGAATTGGCTGCCAAAATATCAAATAAAATACCTTATTTAACTAAGTCAAACGGTTAATAATGGCGAAACAAAAAATGTTTTACTCAATAGTATTAAAGGAATATCTTCTTCTCTCCATGGTCACCCCATACCTCGTTCACGTCACGGACGAATCCAATAATCAGTTAAAACATGTTTTTTAATTCAATAAAATCAAATAAAAACAAGATTAATCCTGAAGTGTTTAAGGAAAAAGTAAGCATTTACGACAAAATAAGCACTCTACATTCAAAGTTGAAATTTTTCAAATTAACATGAACAGGTGTATAACGATGTTTACATTTTAGATGCAATCTGAAAGCAATCCAACGAAATCAAAGCTGATTAAATCCTATTCTAAGACCTCTTAAACCTTGTACTGCAGTGAACCTTGTGACAATGTATTTTTAGTTATGTAAGATTGAGTGGTGCAGATATCACTAAGGCTTTGGTTGGTGACAGTGGATATATTCCTGCGTTACTATTGGTTGAGTTCAACACGCCCTCGAATCAGCTGGGAGCTGCGTGTCCAAATTACGTCATAATTGACTTTTGTCAAATTTAACTCCTTCAGATGCAAGATTTTTTACTTGGATGGATTACGTATAGAGTTAACATGTGGGGTGGTGGGTGGTTTTAGATTATAATATACTCAATGTGTATAATATAATGTGAATTTATGTTTAACAGTTCTTGGATCTGTTTGATTCTACCAAATCAATGTGTCATAATTTTAATGCAATTTCTACAGGTCAAATTTATACAGTAAGGTTTTTTTGACAATTATTGCAGTAATTTCAAATGGAATTGTAGTACTTTGATTGTATGCTAGTTCTCACTTATTGAGGAAGAGCTTATTACTCTAAGAACACATAAATTACTCAACAACAGGTGTCCGAATTAACTTGGACCTAATAGAGCAAGAGCCCATGACTGCCAGACCTTCGTCATTTTATAAAAGCTGAAAGTTTCTCAGCAAATGCTCCCAGTTCAGTTAAGGAAGATCTGCAACTATGACATTTGGATTTTGGTTACTTTGGCAACAAAAAGGTAACAAAGGTCTGAAATTTGCAAATAATCATCGTTATAGTATAAAGCTTGGTTCTTTCATATTTTCTTCAGAGGAATGTTAGAAATCATTTCCCCCATTGCCAGACACTTTGTGCGGTTTAAACCCTCTGCCAGACACCCTTAAAAACTAGGTATGACGAAGATTAATTTTCGTCATTTTATAAAAGCTGAAATTGATATATGTTATTTGGGGAGCTATCAAAAGACGATTTCTCAAAAGCCAGACACTTTCGTTGGTAACTTCATCTAGCCAGACACTTTAAAGTCTGCCGTAATAAGCTTAACTGTTACCTGCAAACAGTGAATTCAGTTCCAGTTTGGAACAGGTTTCTGTGCCAAATGTAAACGGTGAAATCACAACTTATTTCTAATCGTAATTGCGTTAATTTATATCATAGTATAAAAGCTGAATTTGATATACGTTACTTGGGAAGCTATGAAAAGACATTTCCTCAAGAGCCAGACACTTTCGTTGGTTATTTTATCTTGCCAGACACTTTATAGGACTGTAGTAGTATAATAGGTACAGTAGTTACAAGCAGTGACTTCAGTTCCAGTATAGAACTAACTGGTTTCTTCGCCAAATGTAACAGGGTGAAATCACAACTTATTTCAAATCGTAATTGCGTTAATTTACATAATAGTATAAAAGCTGAATTTGATATATGTTACTTGGGAAGCTATGAAGAGACATTTCATCAAGAGCCAGACACTTTCGTTGGTTATTTCATCCGGCCAGACACTTTTAAAGTCTGTTGTAATATAATAGGTAGCTGTGGGCTTAACTGCTACATACGAACAGTGACTTCTGTTACAGTTTGGAATAGTTTTCTGTGCCCAATGGTTTTAGAACATAATTACATATTTTCAAAACACTGCAGGATTAAACAAACAATTAAATGCAAATATAACATTATGATTACATCAAACATATGGTTTATTATAAAAACAGACTGTGAGGAAGAAAATAAGTAATTTAACCGTTTACATTTGGCACAGAAACCTGTTCCAAACTGGAACTGAATGCACTGTTTGCAGGTAACAGTTAAGCTTATTACGGCAGACTTTAAAGTGTCTGGCTAGATGAAGTTACCAACGAAAGTGTCTGGCTTTTGAGAAAACGTCTTTTGATAGCTCCCCAAATAACATATATCAATTTCAGCTTTTATAAAATGACGAAAATTAATCTTCGTCATACCTAGTTTTTAAGGGTGTCTGGCAGAGGGTTTAAACCGCACAAAGTGTCTGGCAATGGGGGAAATGATTTCTAACATTCCTCTGAAGAAAATATGAAAGAACCAAGCTTTATACTATAACGATGATTATTTGCAAATTTCAGACCTTTGTTACCTTTTTGTTGCCAAAGTAACCAAAATCCAAATGTCATAGTTGCAGATCTTTCTTAACTGAACTGGGAGCATTTGCTGAGAAACTTTCAGCTTTTATAAAATGACGAAGGTCTGGCAGTCATGGGCTCTTGGGCTATAATAGAAATTGAAGGTCATAAGGTTGTGTAACAAACATTGAAGGTTGGTGTGGTTAAACTTTTACTCAAGTATGAGTTGGTTAAGGGAAGTGTACAGTACAGTACATAATGATATGGCTAAACAAGTACAGTACTTGTATAAAATTGAAGGAAGTCTTTTTATAAGCTTTTTACATAAAAATCTTTTGACCAATCATGACGCATTAAAGCTATTTTAGTAATTGGTTGCAGCTGGTTCATGTAAATTTTACTTCGTCATTTTAGTGAAATTCAAAAATTAATTAAAATTATGTTTAACGTAATATGTCTCCCCATTGATGGGCATAAATGCCACTTGTTGTATATATTTTTAATTCTAACAGTAAAGGGAAGATTTTTTTATAAATACTATTTGACAGTTATCGAAATGACGTATACACATTTCTTAAGCAAATTTATTTATTTTTCAAAATTGTTTAATCAAATTTCATTCAAGCAGGTTTTTGTTGGCTTTGACTGTAACGAACTATATATTTTCAAATGGAATATCCAATACAGAGACTAAAATAAGCCATTGAACAAATATCTATCTTAGGAAAAACCGGGACAAATTAGATTTTATCTGGCAATGTCAAAACGTTTTTGAAAAATATATAAAAATAGCTGTTTCCGGAAATAAGAGTGAGATTTAACTACCGGAATTTTGTAATTTTATCACAATTTCCCTGCATAATAACGCCTTCAAATCTTTGACATTTTCTTGTACCAAACAAGTTATACACTACAGTAGAAAATTTAGGTATATTAAAACATATAATAAGATAGACCTTCTAAATTGACCCCTCTTTTCGACTTAACATACCGTTCACAGAAATCACATACTCATAAGTGAAAATAAGGTTTTAAACTTTGGTCCCTACTAGCCGGATGATTGAAAAAGTATTGTTTTGTGTGTTTTCTACGTTAATGGCTTTTTTACGTTTTGAAAGGGAACGGTCCTAAAATAATTTATAGAATATAATTTTGAACTTATTGTTGGGATAAGATTAATTTGATAACGGGTTTGGGTTAAGAGTAATTCATAGACCCTTATTTTAGTATCCAAAGTCATTTTCATTCTAATATTTTCATCCCTCTCTAAGATATTTTGCCTGCGCCACAATTCACACCCATTGATCGACCTAGCCCACCACTCAACAACGGGATGCAGGCACATATCAACTCTAAATCCTCTAATCCCAGCGAATTATCTGTCTATTGCGTCCCCTCCACCTCGACCTCATGTAAATATGTCGCGAACGATGCCTTCGCCTCAGTCTAGTGCCTACCCGCCGATCTCGAGGATATCAGGTACCTAGTGCCTAATAGTGCTTACGGTTCACACATACACGTATGTATAAGAAGTTTGTGTGCTGTTAAGATTTTTATATTTATTTTTTGATTTAAAAGTGAAAATGTTTTAAAATTTGGTCCCTACTGGCCGGATGTTTAAAAAAGTATTTATTATTTAGTTTTTTTCTATGCTAATGCAATTTTTTACGTTTTGAAAGGGAAAAGCTCCTAAAATATATATGATATAATTTTGGATGTATTGATAGGATGAGATTGATTTGGTAAATGGTCTGGGTTAAAATGTAACTCTTAGAGTAGCTAGGATGAATAATTGGATAAAAATGTAAATTAATTTGACATTTTTGGTCCTAATTGAGCCGGATAGGTAAGGAAAGTTATAGGTAAGTCACTTCAAGCATTGCTTGTAAAAAAAAGATATTGTAAAAGTTTTATATTTATTTAGTTTTGAGGGCAGTACCTAGGATGCCTAATTGAAGCGAAATAAAAACAGGGTTTAAGGTTTAGTCCCTTTCTACCAGATAGGTGATAAAACAATATTTAAGCTTTGTTTGGCTTAAAATGTAAATTATTGGCGGACAAATGACAAAGGCAAATGCAAAATTTTTTGTTGTTGTAGTTAATTTGATTTCAACAGTTTTAATTATCAATACGTCGTTCTTAGGGTAGGTTTTACAAATTTGATTAAATTGTTGATAAGAGGTTTGGAATTTTGGTCCATTTGGGCCGGATAACCTATAAAACTAAATTTAAGCAAAACCTATAATTTCGTCATGAATAATGGGATTTCTAATGTATTATTATATATACTGTATTTAATTCCTTTTACATAAATAAAATAATAATATTTCAGAAGTAATCAAATTTACAATTCCAAACAGTTATTCTAAACTACCTGTGAATGGGTTGTATCATATGTTAAGTAATCTATGGAATATCCCCAATCTAATATAAACCTGTTACCTAATGAGGTCCACGAGGAAGATTAAGCCCGGCTATTTAAAACAAGGATCAAAGGACCCATTGTAAAATAATATTGTGTTACTAAGGTTAACAGTGAATCAGCTTTTGTCAGTATTTTAGCAATGACAAGTTCTAAAAGTATTGTAATAGGGAATTAACCGGTAAAAATATTAGTAATTTAGTAGTGATAATGTAAATTAATGTTGTCAGTGAAACAAATATAGCGGGTGTCCCGTAAGTAAACAGTCCGGTAGTTCTATGGATCAAATTAGAGATTAAATAAAGAATTTTACCAAAGAAAACTTCATTTACCATATATCCATAATTTCTTAAAAAAAAATTCATTGTTGCATTTTTACAACTGATCTTTGTGAAATTTCGTATGTACCGACCAGAGAAGTACCTTTGAATAATACACTTTCAAATAATAGTGTTTGTTAATGATAGATAGTATGAGTGATTAGTTTTTACAAAATAAAAGAGATGAAAAACAATTGATGGTTTATTAACATGGTTGAGAACAAAACTGATAAAAGTAAACAAAAAAGTAAATAGATCATAACAATTAATAAGACATATGATTTTATCCTCAAATGGCAGGCAGTAGATAGTATTCAGAGAGATTCAGAGAGAACTTCTAACATACTCCCCCCAAATTGCAACAGGGAACTGGGCAATTTTATTCTGTGGCAGGAAGAGAGCACAATTTTGCTATTGGTCTTCAATGTTTCCACGCAGATGAGTTTGTCATATTCCAGATTTGTGGCAGACTCCTTTAGTGAGGGTTTAACATCGTGTCTTCCTCTATCAGTCCTAGAGTGTGTTGATTGCGAGTGTTCTGCACACGTTTGATTTTCAGGAGATAAAACTTGAACTGGATCTTTGGCAAAATCCTCCTGTTCCCAAAACTTCTGAAGTAAATCATCTACTTTGTTCTCCAGTAGGCAATGATACATTGATGATTTATTGTCATTGATGAAAAATCCACATGGCCCAGATAACACCCAACCAAAGATGGTTGATTGAGCGATAGGAGTTAGAGGCGGACCCTTGATAAGTCCAGGAAGAATGATACTTCCATAAACATCAGCTCCAAGTATCAAATCTACAGACCCAGGGGTCATGAAATCTTGATCAGCTAGTTGAAGCTTCTTGATATGATGCCAGTTAGATTTACCTGGTGTCATAGTAGGCAACTTAGCAGTGAGTTTTGGCAGAATATGAGCTGTTAACGGACAGATGAATTTGTCATTAGATGGACTCCCAATGTTAATGGACACTACTCCACGAGTAGTTGATGTTTGATTTCCTCCGATACCGATAAGAGAGAGTGAGGATGAGGAGCGTTCAATATGAAGAGTCTGCACTAGATGCTCGCTGATAAAGGAAATTTCGGAGCCTTGGTCGATTAGAGCTCTACACACAATGTTGTTACCTTTCGGGCCGATTACTCTAACTTGAGCAGTAGCTAAAAGGACTGTGTGTCGATTTCCAGTTGGAAGAGAGTGATTTGAGGACACTTGTGGTGTGTTTGATGATTTTCTTTCCGGATGTGGTGGATTTGGGGTTTGATAAGTGGATTTTATTTGACTAGATGTATCAAAAGGTTTACTGACAGCGTCATGAATCAATGTATGGTGGCGATTACCACATTTCACACATGATTTTTGAGATCGGCATTCTTTGAGCAAGTGAGGACCAAGACAGTTGAAACATAACCTTTTACTTGATAAGAAGTCCTTACGTTGAACAGGTGTTTTAGCGAGAAACTCTTTGCAATATACTATGTAATGAGCATGACTACAAAGTTTACACATACCTTTTTCTTTAGATTCTGCTACCAAAGCTGCATTTATCTTAGGATTGTGCTGAGGTTTACCTTGATGTTTTGATTGATTCACCATTCCATTCGAGTGAGACACTTCCCTAGCTTCGATGTTTTCCAAAGCCCGTACACGTCCCTCGATGAAGGTCTGTAGGTCTTGCAGCGATGATGGTTCTGTCGATACGCCTTGGTGAAGCTCCCATGCCTCGTGTGTATCAGGATCTAGACGATGAACAGTCAGATATACTAAGATGTGATCCCATTGATCGATCGGCGAGCCAAGAGATTTAAGTGAGCCCAAACTCTCATTTACAGTTGAGATCAGATGATTAAGACCTTTGGCAGATTTTTGTTTTAAAGGTTGGATATTGAAAATGTCATCTAGATGTTTGTTAATCAAGACCCGTTTGTTTTCAAATCTAGCTACTAGTTTTTCCCAAGCTGGAATAAAGTTTTCCTCAGTGATTTGAAAACTAGATATCAACTGAGCAGCCTCGCCTACCAAGCTATTTTTGAGGTAATGTAATCTTGTTACATCAGTTAAGTCAGGATTAGAAATTACTAAAGAATCGAAAAGATCGCTAAACGGTTTCCAGGATTGATAATCTCCTGCAAACTGTGGCAAAGATATTTGAGGCAATTTTGGTCTGAGAAAAGAGTTGGATTTACTACTTTCTGTAATACTTGCATTTTGGAGAGATGACGTTGAGACTAAGTCAAGGAGGTCCAGCATTTCCGATTTGTTGATGAGGTAAGCTTCTTTTCCGCGGCTGTAGTGGTCTTCATTTAGATAGTCGAGATTTTCTAGCAATTCGGGCTTTGACTCACAGATCCTTTCGTGATCTTTGTCAAACTTTTTCCAGTCTGCTTCCAAAACTTCAAGTCTTGTTTGTAGTTGAGCCTTAGTTATAGTAGATGTATCTTTGTTTTTGAAAAAGGCTGAAGCATTTTCCAGGTGTTGTGATCTTGATTTTTGGAGTTTTATTTTTGATTCCAGTGATGCCATAATGATAATGAATTTTCAAATTTTGGTAGACATAAAATAAATTTTGATGAATAAAATTTCAGTGATATAGATACAAGTGTTTTGATATGTTGCTGTTCCGGCTCGATTTAGGACCAATAATGTTAATGATAGATAGTATGAGTGATTAGTTTTTACAAAATAAAGAGATGAAAAACAATTGATGGTTTATTAACATGGTTGAGAACAAAACTGATAAAAGTAAACAAAAAAGTAAATAGATCATAACAATTAATAAGACATATGATTTTATCCTCAAATGGCAGGCAGTAGATAGTATTCAGAGAGATTCAGAGAGAACTTCTAACAGTGTTAATGATTTATATTTTCATTCGTAAATTTAAGTAAGGTTTGAAGCTTAAAGCTATTGCTTGTATTATTTCGCTATGGAAAATCTATTTAAGTATTTCTTAAATAATTAACCTAGCTAGCAAATTGTTAAAAATAAAATACTAATGTACTAAGATTATAAGAAGGAACTGATCAATTGTTATAAGAATCAAAGAATGTTTTTTTATACGATCACCACTATTTTTTACTGGTTGAAATATTATAACCATCTACAAATCCTGTTAGGGATCAGGTTATTTTTTATATTAGGTTTGGTTTGAACAGATACATAACTTAAAAACTAAATTTTGTAGCGTTACACAAAACTTACAACGGAAAAAATCAGGAGTGAAATTTGATCAATGAGTGATCAATACAAAAATATAACAATCAAATGTGCACTAAATTGAATGACCTTAGAATTAAAAAAATTGACACAATGTAAGCGAACTTGAACTGCCAGCAAACTACGCACTTCACATTGACAAAATCGAAACCAAAACGCAATTTTGTTCCATTATTTCGCAAATATCCCTCTTCGCATTGTCCACCAGTAATTTGAAGCATTGTTGGTTTTTGCGCGTGGAGTAGTTTTGCACATCATCAGCTGTGACATTGTTGTCGCCTCCAGGTAGACTAAATGACGTAATATGATTGACCTTGAGCCGGTTGTCCACCTGTCACGTTTGACCTTGACCTTTGTGTCGTGTTGACTAATTAGAACACAGAAGTTTGTTTTGTTTGATATTTTACGCACGATTACGCGACTATACCACTGTGTTTTTGGTGAAATTAATTTGCTGATCAGTATTGTTTTAATTAGAAATAAAAGTCGTCCAGTGGTTGAAAATTAATGTAAACAGACATCTCTAATTTTCACCTCACGTAAATAAAACATGTCATTGGAATTTCTTCCATTTGTTTTGATTTTATGTTTATGTTTTGTTGTTATTTCGTCTCCAGGATGGCAACCCATGTAATTTTTTTTATAAATTTAAAATTAATTTTTGTGCTTATTTTTGAGTTTAGCTCAATTTATAAGGGGATTCTGCACATCTATAGGAAAATCTCCAAAATTGATTGATCCCCTTATGCCTGTGTGTGAAGAACGAGTTAATATCATAGAATCAAAATTAATTACAGTAACACAGTAATAATCTACATACCAAAAATGTACATCTAATAAATAAATAGATAGGCATAAAAAATAAAACCCCTGTATGCTAAAACAATTTTAGTTCAGCAATCGAATCGTCACCGACTAAACAGTTCGGACGAGTTTCACGGACGTAAATATGAAAGTAACGCGATTAGTAAATTGTGTTTACCACTCGCTGTTCAAAGTAAAAGCAGCGTACACGATTTAGCACTTAGTCTGAGCTGTAATACTTCATTCTTTAAATGATACACTAGAGAATGGTGCAATTTTGCAAGGTCTAGGTAGTAATAACTTTCCGAAGGTGATCGAGTTAGTGTTTTCTACTCATACTATTTTTACCGCCTTAAAGTTTATGTGTACTCCTGCAATTCTATGATTATTATTAAATATTGTTTTCAGTTTCAATTAGTGTTTACTGCAAATTTATGCCTTGCTATTTGAATATGACAAATGTTTCAGATTTTATTAATTTATTTATATACATTTTACTGATTAGAATCAGACTTCCAAGAGTAATTTGAAACCATTTCAGTAGATTTGTGCACTTATTCTACTTCATTATTTACTGTGTAGACTAGGCCTATTATTTTATAATTGACTTTAATTTTATTTAAACCTTAAACCTAGTTTTTATATTAAAGGTATACTTTCCATAGAACGCTTACTTTTTAGTTATAATAGAAGAAGAAAACAGCTTTCAATTGAATTAGTATTAATTGTAAAAATACTTATGCATAAAGAGAACACACTCATTCGCTGTTAAGCTTTGCCAAACATAAACTCACTTTTACAATTTTCTTCACCTAATCAATCAAAAATATTATTAAATAGATACAGTAATTATGTTAAAAGTATACTTTTATTAGCAGATTTGTTCAATCCGGCTTGATTTGATGGACCGAGGACCGTTCCCTCGGTATTATTTGTTAAAGGTTCCAATTTAAATAGGAAATGCATCTACCGTACTTTATTTGGCTACAATGGACATTTTATATTGGGGTTTCGACTATAATGCGTAGTTTAGAATTCAAAATTCCTGTTGAATAAATTTTATTTGTTATTGATTCCTAACTTAGAATCAAAATCAGAGTATTTTAACTGCCTCCTTTGACCTCCTCAAAGTTATCGAAAACTACAGTACCTTTCATCATTCAATAAGTATTTAAATATTTCACACGAAACAAGAAACTTTTCTGAACACAGTATGAAAAAATAACCAATCAGCTGATCGTCGACAAATATAACCAATCAGCTGATCGTCGACAAATATAACCAATCAGCTGATCGTCGACAAATATAACCAATCAGCTGATCAGCCCCTTTGTTGTGTTATAAAGTGCATACAAGCGTCTAACAACATAGCCTAGGTTGTACAACCTAACAATATATCATTGACAAACCTGCTGGAGGCATTGGAACTTTCCGTTGCTTTTGTCTTTGTATAACCACGGTTGCAACATTTACTGTACTCTACGTCTAGTCTTGTTAAACCTGAACACCAGATGTTTGTGTTTATAACAGGAAATAACATGACGTTTGTGTCTGTGGAGGGGTGGACAAGGATGTTTTGTGGGTTGGGCATTAATTGCGCCAACTGACCTGAGTCAGGTAGTCGGGTATTGCTGAATTGTGCCAACTACTCCAGGGAGCCACCCGATACGTTCCTTATCCAAGCCAAGTGGCGGCCTATCTTTGACTGTATAATTGAGTAGGTTAGGTTAGGTTAGATTAGAATAGGATGTCACGTAAACAAGGACATTCCTTCTGCCGGCAACTCAACCCTACCTTGGGCTTTTTGGGACCCTTTGATGGCTTGGCGCAATTAATGCACGACCGTTTAGTGTGTAAGGTTTCCTGACATAATTTGAAGAGTATTCTATTGAAACAAATTTATTTCGAATAAAACGATCTTAAGATTTCAAGCTTGTTTTAGTTTTACATTTTGTTATTGATTCACCATCAATAATTAAAAAATAATTAAAAATAAATTTATTTATTAAATTAAAAGGAAAAGATTGGTTAAATATTACAGATAAAGACAATTATAATGTTAGGTGGAATACAAAGTTTTTTAACTATAAAACTGCTTTTCAACCCCAGCCTATCGGTGTCTTCTAGACATTTTCGTTTTAAATCCTAATCACCAGTAATACAATCTCCAGGAATAAAATATTCTACTTTAAACCGTTAACTTCATAGTGAACTAAAACAAACCCAGGTAAAATGTCTATGCCCTGTAGAATTGGAGGACGATCAATCATGCAACATACACTACAATGTCTTTCTCACTAATTATTGCATTATAAATAATAATAACATAACTTGTAAATATCTAATCTAGTTCAATGTCTTTAGAGTTTGTTTACAAATTAAATTTCATGTTCACTGAATTCACAAGGCTGACCTTGAAATCATCGGATGTTGAACGTCTGATAGCTAGTATCAGTTGAACACCGGGTTTCACGTTCGTTAGGTTGGTAATGAACAGTGACGTAATTTTCAATTATTACTTAACATATGTTTCATTGAACGAACAGCTGGGAATCACATGAGCGTAAGCCATGTTTGTGCAATTACAATGTTTTTGTAGGTTTCAGTTAGTTGGTAGTGGAACACCGAACGGGAAATGTTCCCAGGTATGTTTTAAAGTAGTCAATAGTGTTTTCAGTGAATAATATGTATTGTAAGAGCTACCAAAATTCTTTTAAACTCATAGTCAAAGATACAGATACATTACAAATTGTGTTAAGCTTTGAATCCGTGGTGGATTAAGTTAGGCTGAAATAGTTCATCTAAATTTTACCAAATACGTAAGCAAGTTCAAAACATATGATGCTATTTATAATGCTTGTAGTGAAGTTACTGTGTTGTTTTCTACAAAATGCATATAAGGAAACACCTTTGGAATCATTATTAAAACTGATCATTATTATTGGTGTTTTGTACTGTACAAAATTGATATATATTAGTTTTAAATATATATTTAACAAACAATACTGAGTACTGTTAGTAAAACTTCCTCACTCACTAACTTGATTATTTACCGAATAAAAAGGGACTTTTCGATTACTAGCAACTAAATACTCCTCTTTAGTACACAAAGATAACTTTAAAATGCTCATGGTAAAAAAAACGTAATTCTCTCGAATTCTGATTTGAAACACTTATTATTTCACACATTTATCTGATTGTAAATTACAAAAGATGTCTTTTAACGGCAGCGTTATAGTGTTTTACAAGCTAGTGCTGGTATATCAGCGTTATAAAACTAGAGGAAAATAACCTCAATTTAGATAATGAAGCGAGTGTACCTATTAACCCAATTGGGTCTAACCTGTCGAAATTACTGACCTTGGGGATCGGGACAACTAAAGCGACACCTGTGGTAATGTGAAAGGCGTTACTGACCTTGGTATCGAAGATATTTAATCTCTACCGTAAAAATAGCCTGTCGATTAAATATTAGAATAGGATTCGGTTCAAGTTTGTAGTACTGTATTTGCTTTTGAGTTGGTTGGGGTTTTAGGGGGTAAAAACAAGTTTTTTTCATTTTGACTCATACAACATGCAGATTCTTACGTAACCATTTTGTGGAGCTTAAAAACAAACATATTTGAAATGGTAGGAATTTTATACAATAAAAGTTACAAAGAAAAAAAATTTAACATTCTCCCTTTATTCTTATGGAGAATAAGTAATCTGTTGCTGGTTTATGAACATGTTTTGTACATATTTGTAAAATATATTTATTTCTAATAAGCTGTGCACATTTGACAAAAACGCTTTATTACCTTCCCTGATTAAAACATGAGAACCTATTAAACTGATGCTATTTAAATAGGGATAACAAATAACATTAAAAGGGATATTTTAGTGAAAATCCAATATGGCAAATTGAAATTCACTTAATCTGCAACATTGCTGGGGAGGGAGTATTTACATTTGACAATACATTTATTTTATAATAAATACTGTGATGATTATTTGTAAAAATTTTGCTAATTTATATTATTTTGCCTTTATTGAAGACAATTCATCCTCTAAACTCGCTAAACGGTCTTGGCTATGATGAATTCGCGGAACCTCAAATTATCACTTGCGAATATCTCTGTACACTTGAAGACATGTTTTAACGTAGGTGTCAATAGATAAAGCAAACAGTCTGTTATTTTAGGCCTGCCTTCATACATAATCAATTACTTAGTGCCTAGTCAATAATTTGGTACTTTTCCTAAGTTTGAGCTATTTTTATGGTCAACCGTGGTGCATACTTCCTACTTTATACTTCCTTCAAAACGAGAAATGGATTTTCATACTAAAACATAAAATGTTACAATTTTTTTTCAAATATTTTTTAGAGCATAGAAAAGAATAATTTAGTACATTGAAGCGGTGTTGTACGCAATGGTTACTGAGAAAATCCCATGAAACTGTAAATTAAAATTCCCATGTTATTCTTACGGATATGTTAACTGTTGTAGTTTGCTTGTTTATTGATTTATTCTTGACAATATGGGAACGTGTAAATGTTTTAATTGATTCAAATAATCCAACTGAAAGTTTAACAATGAATTTTTAGGTTATCAAAAATAAAATAATAATACTATAAAACATTTTTTAAACGTTTAAAAAAATACTTAGTCATGTTTTGTCTTGTGAAGTTTAAACTATCCAAACACTTCAGAAGTTTAAGCTTGTATTCAATAACAAGTAGTTGATGCGATGTGGATATAGAAAAAGGGCAACCAAAAGAATCCTTGATCGGAAATATTTCATCATGAATTGTTTGTTTGATTGCATCAATCCTAAAAAAACAAGAGCCTGATGCTTAGTGAATTTAATATATTGATACTTTCTATAGTTACAAAATATTTGGAATTCATTAAATTGTCTTACAAGGTCGTTTTGTTCATCTACTTAGAACTTTTAGGTCATGTCACAAGTTGAAGTGTCCTTGTTCCTTTAATATTTCCAGACGTTCAACTTGTCATATTGACAGTCAGACGTGTTTAGTTATGTATGCATGTTAAAATAGATCGAGTCCAAATATAGCCCAACTCGAGTCTACACTTTAACGGTGGAATAGTTTCGTGGTTAGGTAATACAGGTAAGACTGCGTAATTATATTTGAAAATTTCTAAAGAAGTTATATTTTTGTGTACAGTACAAAACTCATAATTAAAGTTCATAAGAAAGATTGCTAAACAGGTTTGTCCAATTTACTTGTCAAAGTTTTTTAAGAATATTATCAAAAAATAAAGCAAATTATTGCCTAGTTGTTTGTTAAACTAGTAAAATAAACTTCATATTCTTTTCATTGAAACCAGTGAATATGGTTTTTTTTAAATACAAATGTGAATCAAAATTAAATATGTTCTTAAAATTAAAATAATAAAAAATAAAATAAAAAAAATTAAATTAAAATTAATGATATATAGTCTATTAAAATTGAATATTAATGGGTACAAATAAACTATATAAAATATTTAATACAGGCTGCTATTCATAAATAACATATTCTTTGGGAAATTAGAGGGATTGATACTTTGAAATGGTTTATACTGTCGTGGACACTTTATTTAAAATATGATAACATAATGCCAACATACCAACTTATTGTACGACATATCTTAGATTTGAAGAACATCATTTTATTCTAGTTGTGTACCATCCTCACTCGTATTTCACATATTTTGTTCTTCATAGCTACTTGCTATGTAAGATTTCGCTTTGTTGTAACCCTTACTCCAACAATACAAAAACACTAACAAAAACATACACCATATATATATGGCAGTTCCACAACTGGTGTTCCTTGTATCTCCTTGAGCTCGGCCTTGGTTCACTTCACGTGTTCCTCTCGTGCACCAGAAATAACGCAGTTTCCGAGGTCTTTGGTCCAGCGGACAGCCGCTCGTTTTGCAGGGTTTTATGGCGTTTTAATGACGGCCATTTGACTGTTTGTTCCTGACTTCTGTTTTACTGTTTTGTTGGGAATGGTTGGTGCTGGGAAGAATTTGTTATATAAATTAATGAGTATGTTTTCCAGCATTTTAACATCATCTCCGAAATATTTTAAAGAAGTTCTTAATACAAAAACATAAATAAATACATTCTTTTGACATAAATACTGCAAATTCTTACATTTTACTTAATAAAACCCTACTAAAGAATAACTTGTATCAATATAATTTAAAGAGTATTGAGCGAGAAAATCGGACATATTGATCTTGTGTGTCAGTTTGAGTTGTGCGTTGCTCTAATTTTCCACATAAGAGAATTTGGTGGGACATCTTGTCAATTGCTGTTTGACAGTCATATTTTGTAGATGATTTGTAACAAACTATCACCAGAGATGCTTTAAAACATGGGTGATTTAATTCAGTATCTAAACTATATAGGTTATCTAACCAATACCTAACCATATCTTATATGCCATGGCAAAAGGCTGATTAGTGGTGAAGTTTAAAAATACTATTTTACCTTTAACGCAGCGGCACAAAGAACACTCTTTCCACTAAAATAAAATGGGTTTCAATCTTGTTTTTATGGATTGCGTAGACAACAAAAATACCTGAAAAGTGTCTTTATAAACCGTGATACTGCAAGTGGATATTACATCACTATATATATTTTGATATTAAATTTGAAGATGACAAACCAACGATTTTATCACCCAGAATTTCCTTATACTTGAAGGAACTGAATATTCAAAGCATTTACTCCCAACTAATTCAGGGTTTAAAGGTATTTCCACTACTGAAGTTTTCCGTGATGGACAGAAAGAGGAATATCAAGGGAAAAGTTGATAACTGGAATAAATTACAGTACTGTACAAAGACCTGCATGTTTTGATATACTAATTGTATCTCTTACATGCACAGGCTGCTAAATGCTGTACAGTACATTCACTTAAACCTGTACATACGTTATATACGTACACAATTACAGTTGGTAGCACTGACATACACAGCTGGTATTGGTAACAATGATTGACCTAAGGTTGTAAAACTGCATGGCAACAATGTTATGTATACACACTGTAAGGCTACATGGTGAAACTCATACACTATACAGCTACATGACGAAAATGACATGAAGATATACATTGCAGTGTACATAACACTGACCCGCACAGGCCGCAAAGCTAGGTTGTTTGTAAACACGATCCGGTCTTAACCAGATTCGCACACTGTTCGTTGACCTACCTGGCTGGCTTTTGTCCCCGTTTTGTGCCAGAGGTCTTTGATGATGAAGTGTACAACCTTCGAAAAGAATAATTAACGAATCATTAATCACCGAAGTCTATTTGTTGCGAAAGGTTCGATTGAATGTGTCTTGGACGATTTACAAGCATAATAATGTTTAGTTAGAGCAAAGTTTTCTATATTCTTAAAAATACTCAGGAAATATATAATTTTATGCTGTAAAAGAGGCGCCCCTTTTGCTGTGTGCTATTAAAGTTTTTTTTATAAAACATTGCACTTCATAGGAGATTTACTTCATGCAGTCAACAGTACCCACTAAAATCAAATTCTACATGATAATTAATTTTATCATTTTTCATACTTTCGTTTGAAGAGGTATTCTGCTACTGAATTGTTTTATCAAGGAGTATACACATCTTAAAAACCATCCAACAATTCAAAACGCATTGAAATACATTTTATTTTAAACCTATTTCTTTCTATGTTTGATCACATCTTGGGTTCTAGTTAATGACATAATGTAAATTATAATGTGTATAAATGATTGTCTGACAAAAAATATCATTAAGAAGTTTTAGCTTCTTCTTCAACCTTTCTTCATATAGCTCTCTGATACACTACAAATGATTTTGAATGTGTTAGAAAACCTACAATTAATTTAAAATATCACAATTTATTATTTTCATTTACTTAAGTTTTAAATTCCAACCATAGGCATACTATGCCTCTATAATAATACAGTATATATACGCCTTAATATTTAATAAATTTTTTATCACTGTACATAAGCAAGTTAATAAAAATAAAAAAAAACAGATAAGAACTTTAAATCTAAAAAAAACATTCACCTTATTTTACAGCAATTCTATTATGATTATTTTTTATTTATAATTTTTTCATGCCAAAGTATTTTTCGTTTTCCAAGCTCATTTTCGTCCTTGTACTCAATGCGGAACTCAAGGCTTGAATATTTTAGCATGACAATCTTATCACACCCAAGGAGTATGGCTACTGCTAAGGTACTGAGGTTGATTTATGTGATGTTTGGAGGTCGCGAACATAACAGTACGGGTCCAGAACCGGCTCCTGGGGGAACTCCAAGTGCGAATTTACTTTCCAACACTTTGTTTTTATTTTCATATACAAATTAACTCGTGTAACTCAAGGTTAATTTTAATTAGTGATTCTTGAACGTTCTAGACGAGTTGAGAGACTGTATTAACGGTAAACTTGTATTTGTATTGATTTAAAACGTATTTAGTACCACCTAATGTTGTTATTGAGAAAATTATTAAAAGTGATAGGAATAAAATTGAAATAGGACGGTAATTCTCTGATAATAATGACGAATGGTATTTTCATTGTGGGAGTGTAAGATTCAAGATTTTTCATTTCTATAAAATAATTACTTGATTTTTAATTGTAATGTTCCCCCACGTTACCGAAGTCTTAGTGTAGGAAAGGGACCTTTGGCACTCAGAAGGAAGTCTAATTTATCACAATCCTAACATATAACTAGCAATAAGGAAAGAAATACCGTTTTATCATTGTAGATAGCTTATATTTTATCCATTTTCAGGTGTGCATCAGAATGTATGTGAGTAAGTTATGAAATAATAATAATAATAAATGGATAAATCATAAACTTTTTGTGTATATTTCTATAGCTTTGTGCAAGTAAACTTAGCTATAAATCTTCAAATCTTTTTCCTAATATAATTAAGTTATTATCCATATGAATATTCACATTAGATGCTCTATTACAAGGGCCATAATCAAATTACAGTCCCATAACCTTATATATTTCGAAACAATTTTTTTACGTTTTTACAGTTTTTAGCACGTGTAATCACACGTTTCCCCTCACATTCTGCGCAAAATAGTCTCTTGATAAGGTTTTGCGCGTGTTATTTTATCAGCTTATCGAAAAGTCCTTCAGCTACCTGAGCTTCAAGTGTCCCCCGTCTGCCACTTAATCATGTCTTTTCCTCGACAATTTGATGAATGATGTTCATTTACCTTTTGACTTTGACATTTGAATATCAATAATCTTGACAATTGTTACGTATATGAAATTTTTTTAATGTATTCACGAGTTTGTTATAACATATTGATTGCATTGTGTTTGTGCATTGATGACGTTTTTGAAGTGTTTATAAGTAAATGAAAAAAGAGTTCTTAAAAATATCAACAAGGGAATCTCTTTTGAAACACAGCTTATCACTTATACACAACAGAAAATATTTTTGTCACGTTTTTTTTTTCAAAAACTAAGTTTACATAGTGTTTCGGTGTCTTAAATCTGGCCAGAAGTACATTATCGTAACAAGATTTAAGTACACAAACCCCCAAAATATCCAATGAAACCAATTACAGAAAAGTATATACTCTTAGTAATCAAAATATGAGATTTATGACAGGATAATTTCTGAAACAAAACATTAATTAGTACGAATATAGGATAGCAAATAAAAATGGAATCGTCTTTACAAGATGGCGTATTAACCGAGACTACCCATCAAAATATTTTAAATCACGAAATACTACCATCATGAGAAATTAACTCCAAACAAAGAAAACAAAATTATAGTGGTTTAACACAATGCAGGGGTCTAATTTCAGAGTTTTTTGTTGCGTAAAACATCTAATGTCTATATATCTGAATAAATTAATTTGCGTTGACGTATTGGGTTTTACGCTCGTCCGTTTATTGCTAAACACGACTTTTCTATATCACTATCACTTTCCGTCACCTCAGTCACATCTCTCAATGCGTGATTGTGTGATCGCTAGTGATTGTAGAAATCGTGATTGAGAACGACACAACCAGAGACACGTAAGATATATCCGAGACACAGATACGCTGTCGTGAGGATAGTCTCACGTTTGGATTATCTCTTTGGATAAATACAGTTTCACTTTAATTGGTGAAGTAATTGAGATAATTTACCAATAAGCATGATTACCTGCATTAAGGGTGTTTTGAATTTGACTACAATTCACATATTTCGTGTTTAAGTAATGTAAAATAGCTATATTTGGCTGTGGTACTCGTATGTATTTTTAAGTGACAAGATCGAAGTGAAAGTAAATGCAATATTTTTCATAGGCTAAACATAATTTATATTTTTTGCGGTGAGAAATAACTCTTTTCAGCACAAACATATTGTATTTCTGACGTTGAAGAGACTATAATAGAATATTTTCATTTTCAATACACTTTTTCCATGTCGTTAAGGTAAATACCAGTATATATAAGCTACTTTTAAAGTAGCACACACATGTAATTACACGAAATAATGCATAGAAATGCAATATCTCAATGAATTCTGCACAATCCCCATATTAATATTGCGCTAAGTAAAACTTCCCCAGCTATATAATAATTTAAAGGTTGCCATTATGTATTTATATGACTTCATTAAAAAGAACTACAGAAATGTATTGTACAGAAATGCAGTGATTTTCATAGGTACAGTGTGTTGCGTTTTACTGCAAGGGAAGATGGTCAGCTGAATTTCACTAACCTACTCCATGACTTGTTTTTGACACATAAAGTGTCATTTTAAAACTAAAGAAATACCTATGGTTATTATTTTTTCATTTTATACCCAAATAGCTTGATTCTGTGTTATTGAAATGCTAGGAAACATTTCATACAAACTCCAAATCAAGAGTCATTCCAATTGTATAGATGCTGTAGGAAATAAGTAGTGAGAATTATCTCTCCAACAAATTTAATAAACCCAAAGGAAACAAAAACAAAAGCAATAATGTTTCTGCTTGAAGGAGAGGTTAGAAATGAAAGAGAACAATCTATTAAAATATGATCTTCTGAGAATTCCCTCTTTAACACCGTGTAAGGAACTTCAAAAATCTTTCTTCCAATCTTGAAGGACAGCTGGTTGAAGTGTCTTCATCCGTCAAGTTCCAAGGGTTACCCCATGTCTGACAGCGTGGTGTGTTCAAGGTGATAGGGAAGAGGCTGAAAATTAAAATGCAAAGGACATCTTTCTATGCCATCTCAGAGCTACGAGACAACGCTCAATGCCGAATCAAAAAACAGCTGATTGTACGAGTGTTTGAAGAATTCTAAGTAGACAAGTTTTAGTTAGATATTTTTTTGATGAACCTGTTACTTATAAATTATGAGAGAAGTATTTTTATGATAGTAAATAATTGATAGTGTATGATTTATACGAATCAATCAATTATTTGGGATGCGGACGTCAACTAGGTGCGTATAGAGGTTCCACTCTAGAGTGATCAGTGTAGAATGTTGTGAGATAATCTATGTAGCTTTCTTTGTTACTGAATAAGATCAGCTGTTTCATTAGTCAGGATCTTTTATTCAAAGTCCAGTGATCAGAAACAGCTGGGTCCGGTTTCAAACCATAAAAAAACTACTGACTTTTCTCAAGATCGGAACGACGACTTTTTGATTTAGATTGTTAGACGAGCACTATAACCACTCATCTAAGCCATTCATCTAGAAAAAAGTTATCTAAAAATAGTATACTTAGTCACTCGTTGAAGTGAAAAACTCGATGAACACCTTTTAGTTTCATTACATTTGACTTGTTGTTGTTGATTAGTCTATTCAGCTTATTTTTTATCAGAAAAACAATTAAATTGTGTCGATGAGTGTGAGAGTTTTGTGCTGAATCTACAGGTTCAAGTCCCACTAGTTACCAATGGCTTTCCGACCATAAACTCTTTGATACCGGAAACAACTTCATGAACTTTTTATCGATATTTCATACCAGGAGAACTTTCTATGCATTAGAGAACGCTCCCATAAAGCATTACGAAAGTGAAAACACCACAAATCAAAAACTACTTGTAAACAGAACTTAATTGAAAAGAGAAGGTAACCGTAAGGCAATCGGTTACTTACTTGGATAACGGTTACTTACCTGGGTAACTGTTACTTACTTGAATAACAGTTACTTACCTGGATAACGGTTAATTACCTGGATAACGGTTACTTACTTGGATAACGATTACTTACCTGGATAACTGTTACTTACCTGGATAACGGTTACTTACCTAAATAACATTTACCTACCTAGATTACAGTTATTTACATGGATAACGGTTCCTTACATGGATAACGGTTACTTACCTAGATAACAGTTACTTACCTGGATAACATTTCGTATCGTGTAGCACTAAGCCTGCCACTGTAACAATCCAATCCTCTCTATTTCTAGGTCAGATTTGTCCTAGAGCTAGTTTCACTATCTAATGACGCAATCTCCGCCTTTCAAGAGGCTTGCCCTCTAAGCGCTGATAATTGGTGTGAAATATGCCCTTGGTGATGAGATTTCAGTCATCTGAATTACACTTACTTGGATCTCCTTACAAAAGGAGGGCTTTTATTCCTTATTTTGAACTGATTGAAAGGAGGTTTGAAAGTATCTTACTCATGAAGTCAAGAGAAGGTCAGGGTAGTTGACGAAGCGTTAATTTGAACGCTATGAAGCAGAAAAACAAGTTTACCGGACAGTAAAATGAGGATAATGAATGCAACTGAATTTATCCAAGAAATAATACTGCAAATAACTACTAGGGATTAAATCAAATAGTTTGAGAAATTATTAAACGAGTTGCATTTAGTATTTTGAGTACAAAAGTGACATAATATGGGTTCACATACGTCAATGTGTAGACACCATACTCCAAACATCTTTCAAAACGTTTTTTTATGTTGTTACGTCAATTTCTCAAACATAAAAATCTGAATATTTTGATCGAATTAATTTTGATAACAACAATTACCAAACTCAGTTCCTGGATTTAACAAAACCACGTTATTATTGTTGTTACTTGCAGTAAAATGCATTGTATAGAATGTTTTGCTGACTATAAGAACAGCTGTTTCTTCAGTAAGTACCATTAATTCACCTCAAAGATTAAGAATAGTCATATGTTTTAAATTCCAGATCATAATGAAACTAACATAACGTAGTTGAAACTGCATGAATAATAAAACACGTGGTTCAGTTGCAAGCAACGGACTCAACAATTCAGCTGTTGTCGTCGACGTAGGAAACTAATTAGACCGTAGGAAGACAGGATGAGTTCGGAATGTAAAACCTAGAGCAGGCCTAAGTAATTGTAGCGTAGGTGCGACCTACTGCAGTCTTTCCAGGATAACCTTGTTGACATTGAACCTCTACAAAGAATAATAAACAATCTTTCCATGCCTAAAATATCGTCGAGGGTAATGTTCCTTTTTGCTAAATAGACACATCCTTCTTATAGGGACGTCTTAAATATTTGATTCGTAAATTTTGTTGTACCTATTCGCATGAGGATGACAGCCTTGATGTGATAGGTCACTCTCAAACAAGGAAAACTTCCTTGTTGCGAAACTACTGTAACTTGTAAATTCTTTTGAATCTCTCTACATCTTCACAGTTTGTTTCCTAACTCTTAGATCAAGTTTTCATCGTGTAACAATACTATGACCTATGACCTGACGGACGATTTTATGTACAAACATGGCGTTGGCGTTTTCTTAAAACATATTAGTACTATGAGGCTATGTTATGGCTTTGTTTATAATACATTTGTTTTATAACCATTGGCATCGTTATATCTTTACACCGTATCAGGCAAAATGTGTAAAAACTTTAATTGTCAGTACAACTTTTATCCTCGCTTCACGTGTTAGTTGGTAATACCCGATGCTTTTTCAACGTGACATTATCCGATAGTTTCCTTTCTGACGCCACCAGGAATATCGGGTATTTACTAAAGATTGCATTTGACATGATTGCATATTATCTTGTGACTTAATTAGTGCTTTGTACATGTAACAGGTACGATTGTATAGCCGTGTTCGGACTTAGTGTTTATCAAGACCTCCTTTTAGTAAAATATGTATCATCCTACTCTTATATGAGCAATGTTTGCTTGTGTGCTGTTATATTTCTGAATTGTACATTTCTATGTAATATTGAAACAATAAAGATGTTTCTAATTTCTTTTTTCTTTTGTGTGTATGTATGCTTGCACAAAGATCTCGAAAACGGCTTCATCGATTTCCTTCAATCTTCAATTGTTGTAATTAATTTATATCAGTCTAAAAAAGTGTTTACTGGAGTTAAAATCAACACAAATCTAATTACGTAAACAAATATTATTGAAAGTCAAAATTTATAACATTGGCCATATGGATTGCCAAGTAACAATTTTCTTGAAAAAAAAATAACAAGGAAAAAGTAAAAGACTTGTAACATGTGTTTATAACAAGTTATTCGCAGTATACCAGCAAATTACAAAATACAGTACAAAGGGAATAAAACATAAGTTGTTACTATTGAGTAAAGATTACACTGAAGATTACTCGATATAGGGGTACAATGGAAATAAACTATACCACACGATGGCTTGGTACCTAGGTACTATTTAATAAAAAGGGATACCGGAAAATTACAAAGCTTTGATCTAGTATTATCAATTAAATAACCAATAAAAAACTAACCCAATGCTCTCGAGTATTTACTATTTTTATTACGTAACGTTATTAATTTTTTATCGTTTTGAAATTTCCTTTTTGAAGATTGATGGGTAGATTTATTTGTAATTATTTAATTAAATACAGCAGTTAAACAGCAAATTTGCATTTGTACGCAATATTATTCGTGTCTAGAAATACGTCTAATGGACAAAAATATAATATTTTTTAATTTTTGAAAGCCTCTACAATTTGCCTATTTTTCTTTTTCAGGAAACATTAGCAATAAAATATTACGTGAAATGGCCCAAATCACTTCGCTAACTGCTGAAATAGGGAATATTTTGACAAATGTACGTTATGGAGTATGAGATAGAGATACATATTTATAAATCTACTCATAAACAAGAACATGTGAGGTTTATGTAAAAAAGTTTAACAGTGGCACCTGTCTAATTTATGTAGGACCTTTACGCCTATGTTTTGAAACAATAAAAAAGCTCTGATATAAACCTAAGTACTTTATTTTGATCCCTAAAATTAAAAGTATGAAAAATGTATTTAAAAAAAGTATCTTTCACAAACATTTTCGGTTCAAGTACATCAATTGTGTGACCAAAGGTCAATCTAACTTGAAAATAATACTTCCGAGGTTAATGTCACCCAAAGTACCATCGACGACAATCAAAGTACTTTTCCCACTTTTATCTCAACAATCGGAAAGTTACCTGTCAAATTGGGTCATGACTAATGCATAAACCTTGCTTTCAGAGCTGTCAGAGACTACTTGATATCGCTGGGAGGCTGTATATCTTCTACCACGGACCCAAACTCGACAATCTGTATCTCGATCGGCGGAAATGGACCAAAAGACGCTTCACACCAACAAACCGGAAAAGGTTAGTAAATAAGGGATAGAATTCACTAAAGAATAAAATATATTTTGCCTTCAAATTGTTGAGTAGCACAGGGTAAGGAGTAGACATTATTTTTTTTCTGTATGTTTTGTCAATTTGTATTTATTTTGTACATTTTAACTTGGTTGTTTTTGACGGTTTACATAAGGTCCATATGATTGTGTAGTCATTTGGTGGAGCAAGCTAGTAGGTAGAGTGCGGGTTCAGTCTCCTAGGTAACAAATTCAAATCTGTCAAATCACTAACGGATTTTACCTAATTACATAATAATACCACGATCCCTAGGTCTAGCCTGAAGTAATGTGAAAAAAATCCTGGCTAGAGGATAGCGTCCTAGGACAAAAATTACATTTTGTTAGATAATAACGTTAATTGATGGCCCAATAAAATGGGATCTAATGTCAGAATTTACCCCGTATGTGTGTTTCTTTTAGAAAAAATCAGCCATGTTGATTTGCTTCCTTTTTTTGTCAGCATGACACATTTTTTAGGTTTAAATACATACACAGTAAACCAACGACACTACTATATAAATCATAGCTAACCTGATATCTAAATGGTTCATCATAGGCTGTATTAATAGTTTTGATACATTTGTAGTTGACCACCCTGTAAATTAAACGTTATATGTTATATAATACCCTAACCTAGAAACTAGTACCCTATGAGCATTGTTTAGACATTTCCCATATTGCACCACAGCCTTACAAATATGTCTTACTTTAGTTTGCGACTGTTTTGTCTTACTAGTACAGCAGCTTTCACCTCTGCTTTACGAGCTATTATTGTCTTAGAGTAAAAGTGGACGCTAAACTAAAAACACAACTCACAGCAATTGATAATCATACTTATGCACGCTCCCTTCAAATCATTGGCAAAATATAACCTAATACATGGAAACAAAGAAAATTTAAACATTTTGTATTGTAAAGAAACTAGTTCACAAAATAAAGTTTAATACTTTCTTTTTAAATAGTGACCATACAAAGTAGGTATTTTAAGCCAAGTATGAATGGAGATAATTTACCAAAAACGTTTCTGTCAAAAACTTGTTTTAAGCCCTTTCATGACATACAAAGATGGAACATTATACCTTTCAAGCATTCTGAGCTTAAGCTAACTCATTATTGCCTAAAACTATGCACTCCAGTCGTATAAGAGCAAACAAATGGAATTTTTAATAATAGTGAAGACAATGTATTAATCATTAACTTTAATTTTTCGACTTCTTGTTCGTTAAACAATAGATGAATTGTAAGAATTCTTAGAGCGCTCTTGAAATAAGAAAACATAACAATAAAACAAAATCAGACATGCGTTCAAGGATGATTTCAAGGCTTACCACTCTCCCTTCCTTGCGTATTATGTAACCCTGGGTAATTTGCGAATGTAATATCCTAACCAGAAACAATAACAACCGATCAAGCCAACTTAAACCGGCTAATAAAGTTTTGTTTTGCATTACTGCAAGGACAAAAGGTATAGTAAAATACATTGAAACCAATTTATATTATACTCTGACCAAAATAGCCAATCTAATGAACTTTAATAACATGTTTTTTTCCAAATCGCAAAAATATAAGCAAAGTAAAATTTTAGCCTGTGTGGCTTGAATGGTTTCATTACTAGCAAAGGCTGCTTTTTACATTGATCGCCATTACAAATCAATTGGCAGTAACCTTAAATTTTACAAATTAAATATTTTAGAATGATTGGATGACATAACAGCCATACTTTAGGTTTACTTTCAAGTTTTTACAGAATTTTGTTTATAGCTTAAACCTACAATTTATGAAACAATAAAAGTAAGTTGCGAAATTCCAGTGTCATTGGTCTATGAATACAGAAATTAATATGCCGTACATACGATCTAAACTAAAGACAAACTTCCGGTTGCATCCTTTTTTAATTTGACCTTAGTTGAAACATCGTTATACGTAAGATTGTTGGAACCCTATAATTCTTTGTTATCTAATTAAATTTCAATTTTAAATTAGCTTCTGTTTAGTAAATACATTACTTAATTTGGGTAGTGTAGGGTGCAGTAGTTGTGAGGAAGTTATATTTTCTTGATAGATGTATGAAAGCTTAATTAGTGCACTTTAGTTTACCTTTCCATTTAATTCTCAAAGAAAACTAAAGTTAAAATTTGTTGTGTGTTCTTTTGTTTGTTGTGTGTGTGTTTTTGTAAATTAATGTTGTATTTTTTGTTACAGGTTGCTTATGACAATCCGGGTTTAATCCTAGGTTCCAAAACTTCTCTGGCGCCACCGCCTTATTCGGAAGGGAAAAGGTATGTTGATAATGATTTATCAACTGAATTGATCTGCAATACACATTTTGATTTACATTAAAACGTATATTCTCAAAAAATCAGTTTTAAGTCTAAACTAGATAAACGAAAGAATTCGAGATTGTTCACAATTTTATTACATTGTTCAACTTGAGTGGATCGAGATAAGTCTTCTGTCTGCTTCTTGAGACGATGACATTACATATGTTTCAAGTGTTTAAGATTAGGTTGTAGACTCTTCTAGTAAAAAGGCTCAGATAACTTTACAAATTTATAATATCCATTTCTCTTTGTACCCAAAGCTTTTGCAAAGATTCAACGACTCTTTGCAAAAAAGGTTTTTTTTTTTTTAATATTTGCAAACCAAACAATTCTACTGACAAAAATTTTTAATGACTATGTTTCCAAATATTTACAATGTAAGAACGTATCAAAAACTTTAAATACTTATTATGTTTAATTTTTCCAGCTATAGCAAAGAAAAAGAAGCACTGTCAAATGTATACGTTGTACCAAGAAATGCTGAAAAACCGCCCAAAGAAGACCACTACGAACCTTACGATAACAGAAAAGTGAAGCATGCCACGACGTAAGTTAAAGTAGCCCAGTAAAATTAGTTTTTTAAAGCTTCGTAACATTTTTATACAAGAAAATACTTTTAAAATTATACTAGAGGACCCTTAGCTGCTCCGCTGCGTTGAAATCTTTTTTGATTAAGCATCATATTTTAATGTAGCATCTTGATCTCAACTGATTCAAGGGTTCAATATTTCAAATGAAAACGTTTATTTCTAGGAGTATTTTAATACCAAGACATAAAATTACAAAAAATTGAGTTTCGTATCATTGATTGCAGATAAGGCCTAAAATAATAATTTTGATTGATTATTGATTATTGAGACTGGACGTACTTAAAGCACGCTGCTGAATCACGAATCAACAATAATTTCATTATTTTAACTATTGTTGATTCGTGATTCAGCAGCGTGCTTTAGGTACGTCCAAACTTAATAACCCTTAATAAGCTTTAATATAATAAGCTTTAATAGGCTTTAATAAGCTAGCTTCCACTTAAGGTTCTTAGAACAAAAGATATATGATAACTGTCATTATGCTATCACAATTTTGTATATTTTGCAAAAATCTTCTTAATTTTAAGAATCGTTGAGAACTGACTTACCTGTTTTTCTTGCAGGTTTTCAGAGACACTGTTCCACATGCTAAAAGCCAGTTTAGGCACTGGTATTCTTGCAATGCCTAATGCCTTCCACAACGCAGGGTATATGGTGGGAACCATAGGCACCTTGGTGATAGGCTTCTTGTGTACCTACAGTATACATATACTGGTGAGTAGACCTACTCAAGATGATTAAAAATAATATTTTATCTGAATAAACTAAATTTGGGGGGGGGTTTCTCATTTCAATACAACCAGCGTAAAAACACAGAAACTGGAATCCACTAAACCTCATGAAGTCCCTAAAAACATGAGCTATTAAAAACTTTCTGTTACCCACGGGCTCCACCCCATTTGACTTCATAAAACTATTGATTGGTTGTTAAGCTGAAATAAACAAAACAGAATACAGTAATACAAACAAATAATCACACCAGATTTTAATAAGGTAATAAATTGAAAGAAAAACATACAAATTAGTATAGCTAATTTGCTAACATTATGTTGTATAGCTGTGATATTTTTAACATTAGGTATATTGAGAGTTCCCTTTAGGAAGAAATTATAACCTTATAGGGCAATTTAATAATGGATAGTTTTGCGCAATGTTCATGACGAACATTTTAAGTATATGGTTTATAGGGGTGTGACTTGTAGTTTTCTCAAAAGTTCATGGGTACTGTGGGCTTTATATATGGATGAGTCTTTGTCAGTTTCTAAGCACAACTTTACTCCGACCTTCAACCACTTACAGCAATACCTGAAGTTATTGTTCCCAATGATTTATGAACCAAGATAATCCTACTTTAACCGTTTCTCCGTCGGAAACGCTTGAACAACCTTTGCGTGCATTTCAAGGTTGTAAGACGTTAAAATGTTATAATTAGTTTTATTCTGAAGATTGTGAGCATTTATATTTATCAATATGTCTCGTGAAAAAGTGTGATAGGTGAATTTTGAAGACCCATTAAAAAATTGTTTTCTAGAAAGATTGCGTGTTTTGAAAAAAATCTGTCACTTCCTGGAAAGTCATGGATACTGATAACAAAGGTGTCTTAAGCACATAAAATTCCAATTTTAACCATGATTAGGGTTAAATACAGCATTTGTTTAAATACAGTAGGCTCACCATTATACAGTAATTTAACAAACATTTCTGTAAGACGTCTTAAACTTTATTCGAGTTTTAAAATCGTGACAAACATTGTGTCCTGAAATAAATTTTCAGTTTGCTTGATGTCTTTTTAGTATATTTTGGTTGATTAAGCGACTACAAAGAAAAAAAAAACGTATAAACAAAAAAACTATTGAGCCTTCGGATCACGACGCAAAACAGCTGATTTATCGTGTTGCGAGAGGTATTGTTGTTCAGCAGGCGTTTAATTTACAAAATCTCGTTGAGAAATATCTTGTGCTTCAGTGTGCTTGAGTTCAGTGAGTCTGAAGGAATTTCGTTCTTTGAGCGATTGGTTTTGTTACATAATGTATCCTTGGTTTTGTCCGTTTTAGATATCAGCTGAATATGAACTTTGCCGAAGAAGGAAAAAGCCAAGCATGACTTATCCTGAGACTTTAGAAGCGGCGCTGTTGGAGGGTCCACAGCCTTTGAGGAGGCTGGCTCCTTACGCCGAGTAAGTAAATAAAGTAAACATTTAGTTTACTGTAACAGTTATGTTTTTAAAATCTTTGAATTGTAAATTGTTATCCAGAGACATAAACATGGTGCTAGAGCCTGGCTTTAACATAGATAATGTGAATTGAGAAGGAAGATTATACAATTAATTTTGATGGATGTTTTTGATTGATGATTGTGCAGGGGTTAGAAAATGAATTGCTGTACTTTTGTACGTTTGTCTTGTTTAGTGTATTGGTTTATTATTACACTTTGCATGTTGAGTAACGTTTAAGAAAATAAATAAGGCTTCCTTTGCTATTTAGACTATTTATTTTTCAGTTTCGTGTGCAACCTGTTCCTAATGTTATACCAAGTTGGGTCTTGCTGTATTTACTATGTGTTCGTCGCATCCAATATCAAAGCTGTGAGTTATCCAAATTACAAATATTAAACTAGAAAAATATAATGTTAATAAACATAACTACGTTATCTATCACACTGTCATTCTCTGTACTGTGATTTACATTCTAATATTAAGGGAGTTTTCTCAGTTAACTGTTCCAAAGCAGTTACAATGTCATGTTTACAATCGTGTTTATTGTTAGGTTCTGTGAAATTCAATCCAGTTAATAGATTTATAGTTCTTACAAAACGTAGAACGTTAAGTCGTGTGAAAACTAATAAATTATCACTTTGTCATCTAAAAATTAAAACAAAAATAAAACTTCTACTGAATCTTTTTTTAAAATTCAAAACGTATGTTAAAATTGTTCAGGTGACAACTGTGCCCATTCCAAGTTGCAAAAACTTGACATATTCATAGCAAACCACTATCATAATGCTAAATGTTACTTATCATCATGTGTTGGTCCTTCATAATTTATTTGAACATTGTGGGTTATCAAATAAAATACTAAAATCCACTTTGTCGAGATGACAAAACTGTCATCAGGCAATTTGACCGACATCTCAATCCTCATGTCTGCCTTAAAATAGGTCTAAATGCATCATAATTTCAGTATAATTTATTCGACTTTATAGGCTTACCTCCGTCATTAGTCCAAAATTGCGTATAATCTTCAAAGCTGACATGTTTCGTTGCAATGCAACATGGTCGGAGCTTTACGCAAAAAAGAATTACACATACAGTACATACACACGACACGGGAAAGGGGACATTTAAACACGAAATAGCACGATAGCGCTATAATGGCTCGGCGCGGCAGCGGTTGTAGGTAGACTGGCTAACATACAGCTACATTTTTTGAAGTTAGACGCAATTTTGGACTACTGACGGAGGTAAGTCATTTATACGTAGTCCAAGGGCTATCAGAATGAATACTATAATGTATACACATTAATAGATTATATTTGCGAGCCTAACCTTATTATCCCAAGGTCGCTGACGAGTACGTTGAGCCTATCGATGTCAGGATCTACATGTGTTTTCTGCTGATTCCCTTCATCCTGATCAACTGCATCCGCAACCTGAAGCTGCTGGCTCCTTTCAGCACTGCTGCCAACTTCGTCACTGTTATCAGCTTTGCCATCATCGCGTACTACATGCTGACCGACATACCGTCGCTGGACCAGCGCGCTGCCGTGGCCAGTTTCAAGGGAATGCCGCTGTTCTTCGGCACTGTGCTGTTTGCGATGGAGGCTATTGGAGTGGTAAGATTGTATTGTGCTGTATGTTTAGAAGAAAGTGTTGAACAGTCCAGGATTTATGATTGGTTTACAAGGAGTTGGTTGAATTTGCAGTGAGATAGACCATTAGCTTGTTGACTTTTCGAAACGTTGCCCAGCAGTCCTTGAGCATTTAAACTTTATTAATGGTCCTGGTTAAAGAACTTACTTATCTTAATCAGGGACTAAGCTGCCTAGACCGTCTCAATTTTCTGCAATCACCCTCCACATTCAGCTTAAACTAGGCACCCGGGAAGGGAGCTGGTTTAGCGGTAGATTATAGGACGTCAGTCCCTGATGTCTCGGGTTCAAATCCCACCAGATCACTAATGTATTTTATCTAAGTGATAATGCCACTACCCTTTGGTCTAGCGTGAAGTAATGTGAAGAACGAGCCCAGGCTAGAACCTAGCTTCCCTAGGAAAATAAAACTACGCACCAAAGTATGTGCCACTATCATAAAGAGGAACGATGAATTGAAAGAGAGTCGGTTGACCCATTGATGAATATTTCAAGAAAACTCCAGAGAACGAAATATCCATAAGTTAATGATGCATTTAACCATGCTATCCAACAACAATGTCGAAGGTAGTAAGAAGACTAAGTTCTGACATTTCCAATAAAAAACGTAAAATGCCATTGACGTAGAAAACACTCAGAAAATAAATTTTGAATCAGTGGTGTAACCTACACTAGCTTTCTTGGGTTCGAAGTCTTTCGTGCCACCGACTGAGCCATCAAATCACAGGCATTTCTACAACTTTATCTTTTGATTTACTTCTCCTTCACTCAAATAACTGTCTTCCTCAGGTGATGCCACTGGAGAATGAGATGGACCGTCCTGAAAGGTTCGGCAACATGTTCGGCGTCCTCAACTGTGCCATGTTGCCCATCACCATCCTCTACACCCTCGTAGGCTTCTTTGGATACCTCAAGTACGGCCAGGGAGCTCAAGGAAGTGTTACTCTCAACCTGCCCAATGATCATCTGTGAGTAGATATTTAGTATAGCTACTAGGAAATGAACATAGACATTCCTTCTTTGGTCCAATTGAAAGGTTTCTTATGTTGCACCTTTGGCAAACTGCTACTTATAAACAGTTAGACTATCATGTCTGTGTAAAATTTTAAATACTTATAATTAAAAATAAATTCAATGATTGTGGAGTCACAATCATTGAATTTATCTGTATCGTCCTTATCTGTATGTCTTGGTAAATTAAATTTAGAAATTACATATATAGTATTGTTGGTTAGTAGAACGGGTAGTTATGTTATTATTATTGGCCTGGCCATGGTCTCAGATCTTTCATTCTCATCCTCTAAAACCCATACCATATTTTAGAAGAGGTTTATTTCAGTAGATGGAACATAATGAGATGTTTCTGATAGTTGAAATCCATTTGGAAGTCATAATTATGGAGAGATTAATGTAATTTCCATCCCAAGAGTTTCTTGTAAATAAATATATCACTGGTGTAGTTCTTATAGATCAGCAAAAGATAACTTGAATGCATCTATCCACCGTATAGGTTCAGTGCATTTGATTTTGAACAACCATTGTTTCAATAGGCTACATCAACTTTACAAGTAGGTGACCAAAGCCATAAGTTTGCACATTGTTACTTCCCTAGGGTAATGGGTAATATTGCCAATACGTAAACGCTCTGTAAAATTCACCCTAAAAACATAAGTTCGAGTACACTTAAACATGACGAACATGAAACACTTAATATTTCTCAGGCACAACAGGAATTGATATTGACTGGGACGGGTGGCGTCGTCCTGTAATCCAGCTACTAGGAGGTCACGAATTGTGGATATTGATAGGCATGTACTGTGGATGCGATACTCCCTGGTGTGGATTAACATCCGCACGAGTGAGTACTACGACTATCCGCAGTGCTATCCTGATAATTAGACCAATTCGTATATACCAAGGCAAAAATGTGGTTCGGATTCCACTATAAACTGTATGTCCCTTAGTTGCCATTAGCTGTATGGGCTATTAATTAACAGCTATGTCTAAGGAATAAGTCGGCCTTATCACTAACAAGCCTACAAGATCGCGCCACTCCCTACACTCATCTCCATTCATACTTGGCTTAAAATACCTACTTTGTATGGTCGCCATTTAATAAGAAAGTATTAAGGATTTGGTAGACTAATCGCAGTATAGTCTGTAAAATGGAACATGTCTTCTCACCTTTCATCCACCTAGGACTGGCCTGGGCCTAATCATTGGCCAGTTCTTAGGTGGACGAAGAGGAGATTCTATCAAACTATAAAGTCAACGTATGATCCAAATGATCCAATTCCATCTTTCCTTGTCTCAGACTGGCGCAGTCCGCCAAGCTGATGCTGGCCGCTGCCATCTTCATCACACACGGCCTGGCGTGCTACGTCGCCTTCGATATCATCTGGCATCAGAAACTCAAACCTAAAGTGACCGGCAACAAACTGGTGTGGGAATATGTCACTAGGACAGTGCTAGTGCTGATCACTTGTGAGTATGCCAAGATATATTGTACATTATATTACTTCTTATTCTCCTCTAATACAAAGCTACGGCGAGACAAAAGTGGCAACGCCGTAGCGGCGGCCTACCGAAACAGCTGCTGTACTAATGCATAATTAGGTTATTCTATATATATTAACTAGCTGTAACCCGCGGGCTTTGCCCCGTTTAACTTCTTAATTTTCAAGATGATCTCGTTCGCATGGCTCAATCACGTCCTGGTTGAAGTTCGTTCGTTACGCTTACTCACCTTTTGGTTGCAAATTAGCTGTTGTCATAAATGTAAAAGAAATAATAGTGCTGCACCCTGTTGGTAATCCTTGTAACTTTAATGCTATTGACCATCATAGAACAGAACCAACTTGTTTAATTGAAACAGCTGTTAAGATTCATTAATTCCATTTCTCATAAAGTTAACATGGGAAACTCCAGAGCCACTGGGGCGGAGCCGATTGGACGGATCACGAAATTGATGATGTATAAACCTATTCCATGAAATTCTACACGTATGTACCAAGTTTCGTGGCAATCGGTTCAGCGGTGTCTGAGTTTATCACTGCCAAATATACAAACATCCTCTTTTATACTTATAGATTTGAAACTGTTTTTCTTTGTCATAGCTAAATTGAGAGAACGGCTGGGCGTAGTAACTCGATAGAGGTGTCTAAAGAAAGGTCTTGGTCTGTAGATGAGCCATCAAAAGAGAAACGTGGTAAATTCCCATGGGGCTCTGCCCCAGAGGCCTTTGAATTCCCATCCCATGTTATTCTTATGGAGGAAAAACTGGGGTTTTGTCCCAGTTAATTTGAGAGAACTGCTGGGCGTAGAAACTTGGTAGGGGTCTCTAAAGAAAGGTCTTCGTCTATAGATGAGCAATCAAAAGAGGAGCGAGGTAAATTCCCTTGGGGCTCTGCCCCAGAAGCCTTTAAAGTTGCCTCTTCAAATTTGTTTACCATATGCATAAATCTACACTACTTTTTAATGAAACAGCTGTTAATATTTAAATTGTGATTTATTGAATTTTTCAAAATGAAGTACAGTATCTGTATCGTGTCATGTTTTGCAATATAAAGTTCTATTACCGAATCAGTGGAAAATCCTAATATCACAGTAACTCTTAAAATTATTTCTTATGGAGTTAACTTATATCTATTGTATGGCTTGGTTTCTGCCTTTTACTTTCTCCCCCTATACCATAGTATATGGAGAAAGTATTGTTTTCGTCAAAATTTTCGAGTTTGAGTTTTGAGTGGATATATTCGTTTTGGGTCCCCCTGGACCCAAAAAAGTGGTTTTCGAAGTGATGTCTGTGTGTGTGTGTGTGTGTGTGTGTGTGCGTGTGTGTGTGTGTGTGTGTGTCTGTGTGTCTGGATGTGTACAGAGCTAGAGACCACACCTGTGGTCCGATTTCGATGAAATTTGGTATGTAGGTTCTAATCCATGGTATCTCCAGGCGTTTTTTTCATTTTTTTGAAATTTTTATTTTTAATGGGGATTTTCCCATAAAAACCCATAAAAAACCGGAAAAATTGGATTTTTTCGAAAATGGCCGAACGATTTTGATAAAAATCTAGTATGTTGTAGCTCTTTAAATTCTGAATAAAATGGTACAAATCCCATATCTGTAAAAATTATGGTTCAAAAGTTATGGTAAAATATGTTATTTTCCCATAAATACCCCATAAAAAACGAAAAATAAAAATCCGTTTTTGATTTAACGTAGTATGTTATAGTCTTTACAGTTTTGATTGTTTTTTTTTAATTTTTTTAGAAATTTTTATTTTTAATGGGGATTTTCCCATAAAACCCCATAAAATAACGGAAAAATAAGATTTTCCCAAAAATGTCCCGAACGATTTTGATAAAAAATTAGTATGTTATAGTCCTTTATATTCTGAACAAAATTGTACAAATCCCATTTCTGTAAAAATTACGGTTCAAAAGTTATTGTAAATTATGTCATTTCCCCATAAAACCCCCATAAAATAACAGAAAAATCGGATTTTCCCAAAAATGGCCAGAACGATTTTGATAAAAATTTAGCATGTTATAGTCCTTCCCACAATACAAATCCCATTTGCGTTTATTTACTCTCACCACTTACATATGATAAAGGTTTTTGACAAACTTATGGGAGAAAGTATGTGTCAGAATGCTGATACCGTTTATTTTACCACTTCTTGGAGATTGTACGTAGGTGATATTCTTTGGCGTATTGCATCTGTAGACGAAACTTGGGTTAGTGAAATTATTACAATGGAAAAAAGCTAGAAATCCTAGACAATTTGATATAGGCTAAAAATAAAACTGAAATTACAATATGCTACATTTCTTGAGCAATCATTGAAATAACCGATTTGCAAACAATGGAAACATAGAAAAAGTCATAGAACACAACCAAGTAGAAGAAAAGAAATAATTTTTTTTTCGTTTATAATCGTTATTTTAGACAACCGAATGCGGCTGAGAGGGAAAAATTTGTAGAAAACACTAAAAAACAAGATCAGCTTTTTGAAAAAAGATTAGATATTTACAATAGATTTTGATTATATCTAACTGTTGTATAGATCGTGAGTATTTCCATAATCTTTGAGTCGCCTGTAATGCTTCGCAATTGCTCGAATTCGAGCAACAGGTACACTAGTTGTTACTTATTTTGACTTATTGAAGTTTCAAACACAAGGTTACTAAAGCTAAAAACGCTCGTTACACGCAGATCCTTCATATTTCGTACAATCGTTCAGCCGCTTAGTAGTGACGCGTGTAGTATTCTAGTTAGAAAGGCGTAGACATATTTACACTCAACGATTAACCTTTGATAAATATAATTTATTTTTGTTATATTAGCCAATTATATAACTTTATTAAACATACTTTACTAATTCCCCTTCATGAAGTAGTGATGTCATACATTTGACTTTCATTTCCAAGGCATTGATTTATCAATGAATTTTCCTATTAGCTGTTGCCGTAGGTCTCGGGGTAAGACTTAGACGCAGGACAGATTTTCCTTTTAGTTTTTATGTATCCAGAGGCCGAAATCAACATCCGTTCAGATTCATATGTATAAATTTACGTTAACACGATAGCTCAAGCAAACATAATCCTAGTTTGAAGAAATGTTGTACAAACTTGTAAACCTACGTTTATTCGGACACGTTCTTGAACCAGCATGACCGTGCTATGGGATTTTATGTGGGGGTTTCATGGAGGTAATAACCAATCATTTCCCATTTTCGACCCTCTAAACATAACATTCCTTAATTTCTTTCATGCCATTTTGTAAAAAAAACACAAAAAAACAATTTTGTATATTGAATGGTTGCTTCGTTTATATAATTGTGAAGAAAATACAAAAATAAAATTTAACATTAACATTTTTATGCTGTGTTTATAGAGAATAATTATATGAAATAACTGGATAACTGCTGTAGTTCGCTTGTGTATCAATTTATTTTGATCTAATTTAGCAAACATACAGTGTGGTAGAAAAGTCCCGGAACGGTTAAATATTTTAAAAAAATAATGCAGATAGAGCTAAAATACTTGGAACAAAGTTACAGGGCATAAAACTCTATTTTAACACATATTCAGTGATTCAATAACACTTCAGGGGGACGTCCCACAAGGAGTCGGAAGAAAATCTTTTAAAGGAAGCATAGGTCAATATGCACATCAAATTACATTTCTCTTTTAGTAGAATACAATGCCGCAAACCGCACTTCAAAAGGTTAATCCTGCGCAAAATGACAGATGTTCAAAGATTCATTTAATTTACATTGCTATTATACGCTTTCTCCTCAGGGGGCACAGCCCTAGGAATCGGAAGAAAATTGTTAACGTAAGAATAGGTCGATATGCACATAAAATTAAAGGTCTTTTTTTTAGATTACGATGCCGTAAATTCAAGCTCAAAAGAATGCCTGAGTAAAAAATGGCAGTTAATTTTTGCGGATTCAAGAAAAATTTGAACATCTGCCATTTTGCGCAGGATCAAACTTTTGAAGTGCGGTTTGCGGCAGTGTATTCTACTAAAAGAGACCTTTAATTTGATGTGCATATTGACCTATGCTTCCGTTTAAGATTTTCTTCCGACTCCTTGTGGGCCGTCCCCCTGAAGAATTATTGGATCACTGAATATGTGTTAAAATAGAGTTTTATGCCGTGTAACTTTGTACCAAGTATTGTAGCTCTATCTGCATTATTTTTTAAAATATTAAACCGTTCTGGGACTTTTCTACCACACTGTATTTATTTCCTACTAAGCTATCAACAAACTTTATTACCTTCCCTGAAGCAGCAAACCTAAAGATCTTGTTAACATTTTACAGTCCTGTTCGCCGTGGCCATCCCCAATCTGGAGCTGTTCATCTCTCTCATCGGCGCCTTCTGTTTGTCAACCATGGGTCTGTCGTTCCCTGCGCTCATCCAGATGTTGACCTTCTGGGACTTCTACCGAGGCTTTGGCAAACTCCTCTTCTTCCTCAAGAACTTCGTCGTCGTCCTCATAGCCATCCTTGGGTTTACGATCGGGGTGACTACCAGCGTCCACGAAATCTACCTTAAGTTCTTCGCGTAGGTGTCTCATAAAGAAGTCTAACCGTAAAATGCGATTTAAAAGTGATATTCTAAGAATTAGGATTTTTAGAAATTGTTCAAAAGTGATAGTATTTTAATTATTATTTTTGGTTCCAATCTTTGCATCTAATATGAAAAAAATATTACAATTTTGTACATTCCAAAGTAACGTCAGTTTATAAATTGTTCTTAATGTGTTTTAAAATATTTCCATATAAAATAGTTAGTCAAAAACCAAACCTTTAATTTGAAAATTTTTAGCCGTGTATGCGGTTGGTGTAAAATTAGCATCGTCAACAATATTTCCTTCATAGGCTAGTCATTTGTAGATAATTTCCTAAATTATTCCTTTATTGCAATTTTATAATATTATTGATTCAGTATGAATTTAATAAAAAATAATAATAAAGTATGTAATACAGTAATTAATAGTTAGATTTTTGTTAATTTTAATGTAAACTGTTTACAGAGAGAGTTCACTCTTCTACCAATTAGTTAATCAATTAACGAAGTCCATAAAACAATTAAACATTCGGTGATTGTTCAAAAGTATTTAAGGATTTATGTAAATATAAAATAAATGTGATAGTATGCTAGGTAAATATTTAGTTGTATTGTTAACTGTTAGCATAGTTATTTTCTATCCTGATATTTAAAATTCGTAAGAAATGCATATTGTTATTATTTAGGTTAGTAAATTATTTACAGCTTTATTAAAAGTTATATAAGATTTTTACGTTTAATTTTATTGTTTTTTACTCAATTTAATGTTAAACAATATTCCAAAATAGGTCTTCAAATTTTATTGCCCATCCTGATTGTAAAAATATTATAAATCTTTAAATTAATGTATTATCAATCGTTAAAAATTGTTGTGAATAAACAAGCAATAATGTGTGCAGCTTTTACCACTGTTGTGGAAGATGTTTATTTATGTAAATACTGTAAATATTTCTATACAAATTAATTTTTAAGAGTGCCTGTGTAGGGCTGTGATGTTTTTATGGTATTGATTATATTGAAATAAAATGTACTACGATCATTGGCCTTTTAATTATACAACTTGACAATTTAGTATTTAGTTTCTCAAAATTCAATTTAATCATTGACCTCATTTAGCATTGAAAATTATGACTTAAATCGACAAGTGGATTGTTTGGGTGTTAATTGTTACTGAAAATTATTTTTTGTACGAAAGAACTGTTTCTTAATACATTTTGGGGTATGAAAGTTTTATTGGCCTTAAATTGAAAATAAACTTTTAAAACCGCAAACAAAATAAAATGAACATAAACTGTCCACACAGATACAAATATTTAATGCGAGTTTCATTCTTAATGGAAGAAACACCAAGGTGATAAATGAGTTGTTTGACAAATTTTCTAAGAGATTTTAGAATATTGTTTAAATATTTATGTTAGTCCTGTTTTTGTTTGGAGAGTTCAGCTAGTAAAGAAATATACAACAATTTATTATAAGCTTTCAAAGGCAGAACTCACAATGGAATTAGTTAAAATATATGCTAAACAAGATATATAACCATGTGGTCGGGTACAGTTAAATTTAACTAGATGCATTTTACTTACTCTAGTGATGCTTAACCAATTAATTAATAATACTTTGACATGCAACAGTCAATGATAAAATAACAAAAAAAACTTTGAGAACAATATTTGGGTTACTTATTGGGTCAGTCTATTTGGGTTACTATATATTTTTTTATTTTAAGAGAAGGTTTAATGTAGCAGGGATTGAAATCGAAACCTCGGATATTCGTTTAGAACCATCCCGTATGTGATGGCTACCATCTCCAGTTAACTACAAAAATAATACGTCCATAACTTGTTTTCAATGAAAATTCTTACATTTATCTCTTCTTTATTACGGTAAATGAAAATACTCGTAAATATAAATTGTAGATTTGGTCATACGCCTTACTAGCCAATTCAACATGTAAATTACGTACTCGAGCGGAATGCCTTGAAAAGCATCCTATGGTAAGATATATAAACAACTCTAACGTACAAATTAATTAGTATTGTGAGACTACGGAGATGGCAATAATGATGACGTAGACGACGACAGTTTGTTTATTGCAATGAGGAAAACTGGTGTTTTTATGCATTTGACAACAACGATTTGTGACAATGGTTATGAAGATGATGATTCATCATTATGGTGTTGATGACAATGAACATTTCTGATGACGATAATAATGAAGTCAAAGATTAATGATGATGATTTGTGATGGTGATAATGCCGGTGAACATTTCTGATGACGATAATAATGACGACAAACACTACGATAATAATGATGATGATTTCATCATATGGATTTTTTTATAATAACAATGATGATGATGATACTAATGACTATTTGTAATAACAATGGCAAAACAATTACGATTTTTTATTGTTAGGTGGTGACGATGATATCAATGGTGGCAAGGATTGTTGACAACGAGGATGATGATCACAATTATTATTATTGTTGATGATTGATGATTTGTGATGATGGTGTCACACAACGGAAGGGGAGGGGCAAAGTCAGTCAGGGCATGGCCGATGCCCTATGTACCAACTCTGAGATCTATTTTTGATTCCGTCTCTCAGTCTGTGATCTTCTATTTCCCCGCCTGCCACTACTTTCTCCTCCTGAGCTCAAACGTGCGTTCTACACTCGAAAAGGTAAGAATTGTGTTTTGTTTGTTGTTTTTAAACGTTTTTACTTTGTAGAAAAAAATTTAAGAGTATAACAACAATTTCAAGGATTAAAAATTCCATCGATTGTAAACTTATAGTTGTATAGATTATTGTTATTATAACCTCAACACAATTTTCACCTGTCGGTTTCAATGGTTAAATGGACCGGGACATATTAATAAATTATGGTTGTTGTAGTATGCTTTACATTTAAGATTTCATTATAAATCTGGTTTATACTTTTCACGGATCAAATTACGACACAGGAACGTCGTAGTGTGGGCATAACCTTCTTCAGGAAATTGAATGAATGAGTGAAAATGCTTATATGTTTATTGAACTTAATATAGATGAATAAGTCAAATACATAGTCTACTTTTAAAAACATAGTAAATTACATAAATATACTATTTGAAACTAAAAAAATTACATTTCTGAATTACTTCATTCAAAATTATTTCTTGGAATCAGCAGACTTAGGCATAGGCAAGAGCTGCCTGTGCATCTGATAGGCTGATATAAAAAATATTTGGTTAATAACCCAAATCATCACGGAATTATCTGAAAATTATATAACTTAAACTGTGGAAAAAAGTATTAGTATAGGGAAATCGATAAATATACAGGTATTACATGAATTACAATAAAGCCTAAAAGACAGCAACACTTTTATAACTTGAGAAGATAAGAAGAACGCCGGGATGAAAATAAATATATAGGAATATATATTTATATATATGAAACAACCAAAAGAATATCCCGATTTTATGAAGCATTTGTATTAAGTTTGTATGGTATAATTAAACGTATTGCCACTATTGTACGATATTAGTCCTTATGTTAGGATAAATTACGTAAAAAAAAAAAAAAACTTCTCGAGATTAAGGCCTACAATTTACTATGTGTGTGTTTTTCCAAATCCCTTAACTACTAGTATGTGTGTGTTTGATACGTAATTATAAAAGTTTACAACACTAGCACATCATAATAGGTCTTCGTTACTGCATTATGTTTCAACAACAATATTTCTCTAACAAAATAAGGGCGTTCTTCGTTTGGTGGGAGACATTCGGTACCTTAAAAACACCCCAAAACGTGTCCTTAAAGCGTTTGAATTTATATTGATTGTTACAATGATTCTTATAATAGTGGGATAAGTGTAAGAAATGATTATTCGGCAATAAATTTCCCTTTTAAAATAATTATAGGAAAATTAGGTAACATTAAACAAATCATCGTGCGTTCAGTTATTTACATAGGCTATGCATTGATATATAATATTTGTCCATTTTCCTATTTCTTTTGGTGTATTTAACTAAATCATACGGAAGCATATTGAACAATTAAAAACCCATTGTTTTCCAGGGGTATTGTTATATTCATGGTGTTTCTACCAAGCATTTTATGTACGCTGACACTTACAAAAATAATTACAAATTTGTCTTCAATGGTTAAACTATACAATTTAATATAAATACATCTAATATCTAAAGTTATTATACAAATAAAATAGCAAATGTATTAGGAATATATACGTTCTTTTTTAGGCACACTTTTATAACGTTGATCAATATTTATTTTGAAGAAATGTGAGAAATTTATCAGCAAAGAATATTGAAAAGGCCACTAATACTAACTTATTAACACGACAATAAACTAAAATTAGTTTTAGCTATGAAATATTCAAACTGTGAATGAACGAAAATTACCCTTGTCGAATAGTTTTAAGTAAATATTCTACAATTTTACACACTGAGTGGACTTGTTTTGCAGATGTTGACAGAGAAAAATGTGTTGTTAAATTATTTGCAAACCAAGGGAAAGACGAAATGTATAGGATTCATTGGAGAATGACTTTACTCATTTCAAATCTTTACAGAATAGATCAAAACAAAAACAAAAATATAAAGCTTTTAAACTCAAAAAGTAACTTTCTTTGCTAATGCAAAATAAGAATTTATAATAACTATACGTTTTGTAGAATGGCCAGTTGTTGAGTAGGGTAATCAGCAATTATTTAGTTTCAATAGTGATTGCTATTGACTACTATTGACTAGTAACTACTGTGTAGGATACAGGGTGTCACAAAAGTCCGTAGCGGACTATGCTGAACCGGATTCTACATACAAAAATTAGAATAAAATTAAGAATAACATTTTCCCCTAAACAGCTTTGTTGACCAGATATCGGCCATTTTGTATTTTTAACATAAATATTTTTATCTATGATTTTTTTTCAACAGATCTTTATTAAAATGTGTATGTAGGTGAAGGTAGAATAGACCCATGTGAGAAAAAATATCTTGATCCATTACAAAATCTCAAAATGGCGGCAATTTTAATTTTGTTGATTCAAATTACTAAAGAATGGCTGATTTGATGAAAAATTGAAATTATCGCCATTTTGAAATTTTGTATTGGATCAAGATATTTTTTTCTCGTATGGGTCTACTCCACCTTAACAAAGTTTCATAAAGTTATGTTGGAAATATGCAAAGATAAAAATGTTTATGTTAAAAATACAAAATGGCTGATATCTTGTATTTGTATCTTGTATATGTGTAATTTGTATAATATAAATATATAAATATATCTGGGTAACGAAGCAATTTTGAGAAAAATGTTATTCTTGATTTTCATATGTAGAATCCGGGTCTGCATAGTCTGCTAAGGATTTTTGGGACACCCTGTATAGTTGGGATTTAAAAAATTAATCTAACGTTGTTCACTAATTATTGATATAATTCTTTGCAACACACTGTGCAGTAGCACATTTTTACTGTGTTTAAATGGGAAGAGATATATGATCGGTTTGAAGGGGAGCAGTATTCTCCAACTGTAAATTACGTAGTCAATGAGCGCTGTTCTCCTGATTTTCTTGGAGAATTTATCAATAATTTGAAAAATGGTGAGTACCTCAATGTCTTATCAATGGAATTATAACTATAAAGAAAAATATTTCTGACCATTTATGATACAACTTTTGTTTATAATGTAAATGTTTGGACACAACCACATGACCATGTTTAATTGACTTACCTTTGTACTTTGTTTATGTAATCAGTTTTAAATATACGCTGCTGACTATGAAAACTATACAGTTAAAATTTGAATAATATAAATATTTGGCCTACTGTTTTTGCAGGATCTAGGGGGCAGGACTTGACTTACATATACGATTATCATTGACTTCCCAGGTAATGTAAAAATTTGGGGCCAAGAAAATAGAAGTTTGAAAATAGAAGTTTGTTTGATGTATGGAAAAAAATAAAGATAAAAAAACAAAAACAGTTCAGGACAATCCCACCAGAGGGAACTAGTGTATTGGGTTTTGGTTAAATATTGAATGTAGTATCATTCATAGTTAACAGCTGATTGATTCACTTGACACAGAATATTGTCATTAGTTGGTAGACCATCTCAACAGATTGCACCACGTTTTTTGGCTTCAAATTATTTAATTGCATGGGAAGTCTATTCTGCTTATAGTCTACCTCTACCACATACCAACGCTGTACAAACATACAAGCTATCTTTATACCAAGCCGTACAAATTCTAAACTTTGGCCTTTGCCTCGCTTGGTTTCCGCTTGCAGTTGTACCAATAGCTGGCATGTTGTTGCTGTACCAGCTGATATCATTGTTGAGTAACTATCAAGTCCATTGCCAAATTATTAGTCAATTCAATGCCGTAAGAGAATACCAATGATAAGGGACCTCTTCCTAGTGATAGCAGGCGTTTCAAACTCCAAATGGATTGTTGTAGTTTACATTAACTTTAATTGGGTACAAATAGCCTAGTTTATTTTCTAGAAAGAAATATTACACCATTGTTAGAAATTTTTTTATAAATTAATTTTCCAATATATTTCTATTAATCATTGAGAAATATAAATAGGAAAAACTTTGTAAGTAGTATGGCCAAATTGAAAATAAGTTCAAAATATCTGCATTATCAGGTACATTGTAGGATATCTATTGTACTTTGTTTTATCGAAATAATAATGCATAGTAACAAAATTACACATAATTTCTGATAGTATCTATGAATAACGATGGTTGGTCAATTATACATCATGTTTCCATGTACATTTAACAGATTACTGTATTGTAGTTTTGTATTATAGTTTGTTCAAATAATGGTGCAATATGACGAAAAATATAATCACACGGGCAAAAAGTGTCTTTTCAACCCTCGCTTATTTTCCGACCTCGGCTTCGCCTCGATAGTACAACTTATTCTTGGGTCGAAAAGAGTCACTTTAGACCTTAGTGATGTGCTTCTCTACAATATTTAGTAACAAAGGTAACAAGTTAGATCTCTACAAGGTTGAATTTCTGTTGCTTGGCGTTGAGCCCGAACGGCTGACTCTACTTAACCTGTCGTCTTGTCTAACAATAGACAACAATCCCTCTGACACCTCTCATATGGGAGTTTAGAAACTATTTACTATTTTCCAACACTAAAATATACAGTGTGTTATAAAAGTCCCGGAACGGCTTAATTTTTTTGTAACCAACATAGATACGGTGGTCGGTGGTACAGTTTTGTATCTAGATATTTATCATAAAACCTACCTTTTTAAGCAATTATCATTTTTATATCCCATAAGGGGGGCGGCCAACAAGGAGTCAGACCAATACTTAAATAGCAGCATAGGTCGATTTTAGAATCAAATTAAATGTCTTAGTTACCAACATATTACCAAAAACCCGATCTCAAACGGACAACCAAGTCAAATATTACAGCTGTTCAAAGATTCATCGAATTTGCAATGCTATAATGACTACTCCTCAGGGAGCGCCCTCTAGAATTCGGAAGAAAATCATAAACTTATGCATACGTCGATATGAATATCAATTTTTTGTTCTTTATTAGAAGAGTACACTGCCAAAAATTTTCTCCCAAAAGAACGACTGAGTAAAAAAAGGGCAGCCATTCAAAGATTCAAAATTGCAGATTTAAGAAATATTCAAACTGATGCCATTTTCGACTCGATTGTCCATTTGAGTTCGGGTTTGTGGCAATGTGTATTAAGCATTGTTCTACCTTTAATGTGATACCAAACTCGACCTATGCTGCTATTTAAACATGTTGTCTGACTCCTCATGGGCTCCCTTAAAGGATAACAAAAGAGTACACATTTATGGTCATTATTGATATACCAAATCTCCTTACTTGATCTTTATTATAAAAGAATATATTACTCCGTTCCGGGACTTTTCAATCACACTGTATATTTAGCTTTGTTGTATCATAGACCAAGGGAGTATGTTTAATATTAATACAGGGTGGCTGAAAAGCAACTTGTACCCCTTAACCTATTAACCATTTGAGATATTTAAAATCGATTTGCAACAACCTTCTTAGATTTGAGGGACTAAATAATGACAGTAAAATTTTTTAATTTTATCCTTAGATGAAGTTATTTGAGGTTAGCTCAACATTTTCAAGAGGAAGTATGGTCGATTTGGTATAATTTTCTTAATTTACTACCTTAATAAATAAATATTAATAAATAAATAGTAGAATCCATCAAATAAACAGTCCCACTAGTACATTGTACACTCATATAAAAGTAATAATTCAAGACATACTAGTATGGTAGCCATATGCAATGCTCTACTTATTGCATTGGCAAAACTATCCGAGTTAAGAATTGTGTATGATCCTGCCAAATAATTGGTCTACGTTTGCCAAGAAATGGAAATATTGAAAAATGAGCCCATATTAGGCGTTATGCATTTGAACATGTCTCGATCTTGAAAAAATTGTATATGTTGTAATTATTGTCTCTGAGCGGGAAAAAATTTAAATTTACATTTTAAGTTTATTAACGTGTTTCAGTATCACTCTAAGGTAATACAGGGTAATTTAAAATATCCCCGCCGCAGCAAACCTGCCGACTAAGTGAATTTCCAATTGCCTGAATTGATTTTCAACTAAATCTATTTAAATAATATTAGGGTTAGGAAGTACCTAGGTTTGCTGCTACAGTACAAGGAAACTAATACAGTGTGTTTTTTAGTAAAATATCAATAGCTTAGTAAAAAATAAATGAATTTGCCAATTTTGATCAAAATATATCCATAAACAAGCAAACTACAACATTTTAAAATATTCTCCATAATAAATTGGAAAATTTTGTGTTTTGAGGGTCAAATTGAGAAAACCCAATTTTTACCCCATAAAACCCCGTTCCCATGGTCCGATCATGCTGGTTCCCGAACTTATTCAAGTTTATCCCACCCTCTTTATACCAAATTTCATCAAAATTGGACAAGAATTACACAAGTTCTCGCGTTCATATATAAAAATTTGAACAAATCGTGTTTTGTCCTCTGGAGACATCAAAATGAAAAAGTAAATTGGTCCCGGGGCTTAAGTCTTACCATGAGACCTACGGCAATAGTTACTTCCCTATATAATAAGGAAATTCGCTAAATACACTTCAAGCTTTTCAGAGGGATATTGACTTGATAAAAATTGTTTAAAACTCTTAATGATTGTGAAAAACAAAAGGGTTCAATCCCTATTTGACCCTATTTAAGAAAACCTATTTGATATTTAAGAAACCTATTTGACCCTTCAAATGGGTTTCTTTGATTAAACACACATTTAAAAATTGTGATATTTTTAATTACCAGTACATAAATCCAGTATTTATAGAGTCGTGTAATACCTTACTGCTTGATCAAATAATATGTTATGAAGTAAATTACCCCTTCATTTCATTTTAAGATCTTTAAATGTTTTTGAATAAATAAACAAGACATTTTGTTAGTATTTTCGCATCCCGGTTGCACAAACAACATTAAATTTAATCTATAAGTGAACTAGGCCAAGTTCATGTCTGGTATCAGTGAGTTACACTTCAGACTTGTGGATAGGCCACGGCCAGGGGGAGGATATCGACCAGAAGTTCAAGGTTTCGACGATCTGTCCGAAACTTATTTGGTGTCTGAATGTATTTTTCTTGGGTTTGTAGTCTTCGATAATCAAGAAAATTTAAATAGCTAAATGACTACTACGAGTATAATATCATTTGACGTAATACTGCTTTATTTTGGCGAGTCATTTTTCAAACCAAAAATAGCACGATTTAGTCCCTAAAATGGAAATTATAGAGGATAATTAAAGCTAAACCACTTTCCCTTCTTCACAATGATAAATCCAAGACCGTAGGTTACTAACGTATCTTATTCCTAAAATCTTATAAAAAAAATAAAAAACAACATTCTTTTAGGTAGGCTAAAGCTGAAAAGGCAGTTAGGCTGCACTTTTGTCACCAATCTTATAAATAAAATTTAGCTTCCATCAACTAGCTTTCCACACTCATCCCTATACTATGTATGGTGGAACCTGTCTCCTGACCCTTCCTGGCCAAGCGTTTAGACTGGGTCTGGGGACAGGTTCCATAATACAGACTATAGTCCTTACAGGAACAGAATAATTGAAGATCCCTGGATAGTCTTCCACGGTCCTGTGTAGGCTATTGGTCTTCGGCGACGTCCGCATCTCGACTAAACCCTATTCTTAACCGACGTTTCAGCCTTGATGTGTAGCGCCATCCTCAGGGCGATTTGACTCCCAACATATGATAAACCATGTGATAATTTTTTTCAAGATTCTAGCCCGGAATTGTTTTCCTTATAACTTAAGGCTAGGTGTAGAGGGGGGCGTGGCATCATCACATAGATAAAATATATTGGTGATTGGCAGGAGTTGAGCCTATTACCTCGGGGACAAAAGTCCCACTCCACCCCGAGACCAGCATCATGTAATGGAACACCGGCGAAGAATAGGGTTTCGTCACCCGAGAAGCTCAAATCTAAAATTCAACATGTGAAACAATTTTCAACCTAAAAACACTTTAATTGTCACAACTTCCTGGTCGCATTCCAAGCTACAGTACAGTGAACCGAGTACCCTCATTGGTCAATCTGCTCAAGGTCGAATATATCAGCCTCGTGGTATTGATCAGCAATATCAGTTCTGATATTGTGATAGTGCGTCATGCTGTAACTCATCGGTTAACTAGCATAACTGACCAATGCATGAATATATTACTATATTGATATGTAGCCCTCTTTACTGAAATAGATACCATTCGATATTTTTTATCTGATACTCTATTCAGAGTTTTAGCACATATTTTGTTGCAGGTTAAACGGTATCAGCAATCTGACTCATAATTTCTCCCAATAGCTTGTCAACAACCCTTATAATGGATAGGTGTGGGTGTTGCAATAACTTTTGAACGGTAATTTTTACCATAATAAGGGCTGTACTGATTTTTTATACTGTTAAAAAGACCGTCACGTACACATAAGTTTTGATCGAGTGGTTTAAAAATAGTGATTTTCCCGTTATTTTATGGGTTTTATACAAACCCTCATAAAAACCAAAATTAAATAAAAATAGCTTGGATATAGCAAGGGTTACTATCCAAATGAAAAATTTTATCAACATTAACATATACCTTTTTGGGTTCAGGGAGCCCAAAACTTGAACTCGAAGTTTCTACAAACACAATATTTTCTCCATCTACTACTTATAGGGGAAGAAAATAAAAATGACCTCCCCTATAAAATGAGGGCATGTAGATACGTCCTCAATTAACCTACCTTCCATTTAATACTTAGAACGACCGTAATTATACGTATCTAATTCTATTTTTGATATTTGTTTACCTTAGTAAAATAGTATAATGTCTTTCAGATCAACAAATTCCCAAGAGCAATATATAAAATGAACAACAAATTAAATAGCATAAAATTTGTTTTGTATTTTTCAATATTTTTTGTAACATCGCCGTATAAAGTGCCAAGTAAAATACCATTGCATTAGACAACAATGTAAAAGTTTATATTTCAGTAGAAAATCTAGATTATCCACATAAAAAGATATTTCGCAACAGTAGCCTAGTAGAAACATTAAGCTACGTGTTTGTAGTAATAATGCATAACAGTCCAAAATGTCCAACAGTATTCCACTTGGATTCTCGATTTCGTCCTGAATATTGAATAATACTAGGTATTAAATGCAATTTTTATGGTTTGAATAGTTAAAAATTAACATATGTTGGACAAATTGGCTTAATTTGAAAAACAACTTGAACACAACTCCTAGGTGATAAAAGTATGACTGAATCTAGGGGTTAGGTGAGTTGCTAGACTACTCAGGGAGGGACTAAAACTTTAGTGAGAGTAACAGGATTCATGATAAAAACAAATATGTGATTGTTTCAGACTGTATTCCCTAAAAAGGTTAATGGTGTCTGTATTTGAAATTCTGGAAATTCAGGTGCGTCCGTATAATATATTCTGAAGATATTTTCAATATAAAGCCCCGGTTTAGAAACGAATTGTGTTTTCCTTCGACTATGTACACTTTTGACAAAGTTATTTCTGTTAATGAAACCACAAATGTTCTTATATAGTATCCTTGCAACATGCCATCCATTATGACAGTGTCTGGCTTCCCTCCAAAATGTATTTAGGCGGGACTCTTTCATGACAGCGTAGCAGTCCATATGTTAAGAGATGGTATCTCCAAAAGAACAGGATCCTTCTGTTCTGTTGTGGGTCTAAAAATAAGTCTGGTTGTGATATGAGTGAAGAACGAAACCGTCACAAAACAAAAATAACTATTTTGTAATATGAGTAGAAAAAACAACACTATAACAAAGACTAATACTAATAGTAGTAATACTAATAGTATAGTATCACTAAATCTAAATTATTCATTTGTGAATGAAGAATGAACTTCATTCAAATAAAAAGTATCATATCATGTGAGCGAAAACCCAAAACCATTTAAATTCGAATGCAAAATTACCATTTGCATCAATGGTATTAAATATATAGAACTATCAAAAATGCCAAAGTTTTCAAAATCGTATTTTTATGTTACTAGAATAAGGACCAAAGGTATTTGTTAATGTTTATGATCCATACCGTTTATGTTCTAAACATTCAGCGTTTGCTAAAATGTTGCTAAAAAGGTTATTGTGTTGAAAATTACTTAAACATAAAAATACCATCAACATAATGATACTAGCGATAATGATGGTGACATTGAATATTAATTTAATTGGATTTTTTCTGAAAGAATTAGGATATACAATTGCAAAATCATTACGACCATGCTTGGGAAGGCTCCAAAATAATCCAAAGATTTATATTTTGATTTAAGTTAGTTTTAGTAGCTGTTGAGGTAAGTAATCATAAATTTCTAACCTCAAGAATGCATCAACAACTGGGTGGTATTCCAAGTTTCAGCAGTGGTATTTTAATCAGAGTTGACAGAGTTTATTAAACTTAACACGAGTTCCCAACAGAAATAGCTCCCGGAAATAAGCTAAAACCACAACTCTGCTTATACTACAAATGGTATTAGTTTGAAAATTATATTTTGAGGAGATTTGAAAAACAAATTTATTGTTCAATTTGAGGTAAAATATTGATGGGACTGTTAATTTGGCAACATCTTCATGGTCCTTTAAGGTTTTAGGATTTCTTCCTATTTGATAACCTACAGAGGTAATGGTTTATCTTTGCAAAATTTTTTAACGTAATATTTTTCTGGCCTTTAAACATTTTCTATTCTTCACAAGCCTCTTGTGCATAAACACAGTTTAGTTAACCACACAGTAGGCCTAGTAAACATTGGAACCCCAATGGGAAGGCCCTCGATAACAAGTGGTCCTTGATAACAAGTGTCAACCCTAACATTTGATTTATTGACCTTGATTTCTTTTGACCCTTAATTGCATGTTATTGCAACCTCGATAAGAAGTATTGATAACAAGTCTTATTTGATCCATCCTATTTGACTTGTTATCGAGGTTCCACTCTACAATCTCAGACTATCATAATTACTAAGTAATTTAAATTAAAAACTAATTTCACCACATATGATTTCCCAAAATATAACCATATATATACATATGATAGTCCCAAAACCCTTGTAAGAGTAGTTGGCAATAAGTAAACATTCGTAAAAAGTAAATGAGAGTAATATCGTTGGATATTCTGTTTATGAAACGTTTCTACGATAGACGTATTATATGTTATAACGAAATTGATATATTCTTCTATCACTGTATGAATTGTAAAATATTTAAACATTCAATTTAATACTATGTACATTATACAGTTTAAAACTTGAAAGTAAACATTACTGATACAGGGAAGATGATTCTCTACAACGTAGCAAGTTTTATCTTTATTTGCTAAAGTTCATCATTTTTCACAAAGCTGTTGACTTGTCAGATATAAAAATAACCCACGATGGTTCCTTATTACAGTAATGACAAAGGTTACGTTACGAAAAGACTTTGGTCAGCAAAATTAATTTTTAATTGGGCTTAAATAATACTATGACGTTACAAAATTAACGACATGCGTGTTTTTTCCTAGAGAAGAGATATTTACGTAATTTAGCAATAAATGCGTTTATTGTTTTTTTCATTTGTGTCATCCTGAAATATGTTCTTATAAATCCGAGAAATTTTCGTTTAAACACTTGAGTATTAACTAGGTAATACCAATTTCTTGTCCAAATTAGTTTCCATTTGTCTACAATCAACTTGTGTTATCTTGTTATTCTTGAATGACACCAGAAATAGAATTTTTTCTTAATGCACAGCTGTACAACAATGATGTATACTTGTTTCCAAACGCGACCTCCCCCAGAGTCAAGCCAAAAACAATAAATCAATGAACCTTTGACATTTGTCGAGAGCTCTGAAATAGATCGCATGGCAGTTCGTTTCGACTTGTTTCCATCAAGGAAAACCGTTATCAAAATATGTGTACTCAAATAAATAATTTGTAAGCTACATAACGAAATAAACGTTTGATTAAACTTATAATTTTCGTTCAGATAAAAAGTATAGGTGAAATTAACAACAATTTCAAAATACAATTATAAATACTTGACCAACAACAACAAACAAATAAACAACAACACAATTCAATTCAATTCAATTCAATTCAATTCAATTCAATTTTGTCATGAGAGCCGAAACCCCCTGACTGCATACCCGGTACCTATCCTTGAGGACATACGCGGGCCCCATGGTGTAGGCCGAAGCTTACGCACCGACCTTTGGCAAATCATGGGCGGAAGGTCATCAGGCTCGCCGGCTGCCGAAGCAGACCCTTCGGAAAGAGGGTTGCCCCTCAATCCTAACCAGGGATAAATAATTGAATTGAATTGAAACAACAACACAACAACAACAATAACAACAACAACAACAACAACAACAACAACAACAAATAAACAACAACAAACAATAAACAACAATAAATATTACAGTAGCCAAACATTTATAAATTGAAAAAGTCATATTTATGTCAAGGAGTAAACATTTTTTAAGACTCCTCTTCTTATTTATTTGGGACATTTAAAATATAAATACTGTTTGCTAATTAATCAATTTGTACAAAATGGCACATTTTTTTATTATTATTAAATTTAATTTTTAATTGAATCATAATCACTATATTTATTAACTGTCATTACACAAAATCACAATTATTCTAACCACGTTGAAAGGGATAAGACGTTTAAGTCCCCAGTTTTCCACCCATTTGAGTCATATTATAATTTGTTTTTATTATTATACATTTGTGTATAATTAAACAATTCAAAATGCATGTAGTATGTCTTTGTTTCATCTAGCTGCTATGTTAAGTAACAATAAAATATCAATTGGCTGTGGGTAGCTGAGTGATTATACTGGTTATAGATTTCACCCAACAATCAAAAGGTTGCCAGATCAATCCTGAGAAAAGTCAGTAGCTTTTTGAGGCCCAAAACTGGATCCAGCTGTTCTTAATTATTGGGCTTTAAATAAACGATCCTGGCTGATGAAACAGCTGATCTTAGTCACTGATCTTATTCAGTAACTACACAAATCATCTTTCACCAATCTACATTAATTCTTTTTCTACACTCATAATATTTTGGATTAAAAATAAGCACCTAGGTGGCAACTATATTTCATTTGAAGTAGCTTAGTCCCCAAAATACAAAAACAAAGTTTCTGAAATTTAACACCTTAAACAAGATACCTCCAAGTGATAAAATTGTAAATAAGCACAAACAAATATTTACTGAGCTTTTTTCGCTGATTGATATCACTAAAATCCTAATTTAAATCAACACCAAGCATTCAAGTCTTACCCATATGGTTTACCAGATGTTAATTATCGGTCGATGAATCTGTGCACAGCTGATTGTTGTTGATTGTTGTGAACAGCTGATTCGCTCAATTGAGCAGTGCGTGATGAAGCTCAGTAGCTCATTGAGCTCACTTGTGTTGTGAGCTCGTCGTGCTTGCTCAACAGGCTACGCACATAACGAGGTAAATTTAATTAAATGGATTTATTTGATTAAAAACGTCTAATCTTTAGATGGATTGAGTTTTCAAAATGAATACATTCATTGTTTACTGAAGTATTTACTCAAATTATACATATCGTTTTGACGAATTGTAACAGTTTTGATGATTTTGTATAGTCAATTAATGCATAATACGTTGAATTATGGACGTTTAAATAAAAACAATTGACTGTAATAATAAAGGTAAACATGTAACATATGTTTACCTTTAACGCCAGAATTTATTCAGCTGTTTATGATGAGTAGGATCAATAAAATAATCGTATCAAATTACACTATAAATAATTTTATTTTACAACTAGAGCTCACCCTGTGGTCGAAAACTCTATCAAAATTATGTATTGTTCAAACGTCTCTATTTTCACCCCACGCTGTAAATAAAACATGTGATTGGAATTTGTTCCATTTGTTTTTTGTTTTCTGTTTATATTTTGTTGTCATTTCGTCACCAGTATGCCAACCCATAAGGCCCATTTTGTTTATTTTTTATTTTAAATTCATTTTCTGTGCTTATTTTTGATTCTATTTTAATTTATAACGGGATTCTGCCCATCTACAGGAAAATATCTTTCTAACGGTATGTAGATTTTCCCTGCGATGTACACGAGCTGAGAAAAAAGGTTTAAAAGAAACATGCTTGCCTATTAATATATAGATAATCTTTGAACGATACAACTGGACATTCCATCCCCATGTTAACGTTTTCACCAGTTTAATATAAAAAGATGTTGATGACGTGAGCCAATGTTTGAAAAGTTAGTCCATATACTACCATGTGCTACATGAGTCCTACACGAGTAATCAACAAGACTTGACAATTCAACGGAGATCTTTCAACCACTCTTAAATTATAATCATGATTGTTAAATTCAAATCAGTAACTCCGGTGTTTTCCGTTACATTTTTCCACCAAACGAATCTATCAACTTGCTTAACTCATTTGAATAACAGAATGTATAATGATTGTTATGATTGTATGTGTGCACACTAGTTTTAGAGGTATTTATGTCCATAGTTGTGTACGACATTTAGATACATTTTAGCGTGTTTATAGTTAGTTTTTTCACTAAGAGTACAATGGCAGTACCTACATAGATTTTTATTTAAATGATAATAATCGTAATGAAATAGAAAGGAATTAAACCAGGCAACCGGTGTAGCAAACTTTTAATATAATATCTTGTTACTAAGGAATCAAATCTTGGTATCGGTGTTCATATAATAGGCTAGTTCATGATAGGTGCTTGCTGCTTGAAATCAATTATGTAGGCATATTTTGAAAGTTTTACCCTAAAATTTAGAAGACCTATAAAAACCTATCCTCATTGAAAAATGAACTGGCAATACTTATTTACTGAAAATGAAAATGAATTACTACTCAAAGATAATGTAGGCGTAATGAGGGCGTCTTTTACAATTTAAATGCAGATACAGATATTCCATCAATATTTACCTGAAATTTTTCACGAGTTCAACTTCAAGTTAAATTTGATCTTTTAGTATATAGTGTCCTATACTAACGACACCAGCTTTTCAAAGCAGTGTAGACTCCCATAAAAGGCGCTTCAGCAAAAAACCTCGTCAGATGAGAAGAGCAGGCTTTACATGTGTTGGTCTGTTTTTCTAATCTTAACATCTGCTGACATCTCTATCTGTTTTAAGCAAGACAGTATGGGTCAACACGACCTAGTGGTTCGCGACCGATGTTTTTTCCATCCTGTGGCACAACGTCACAAAGTCAAATATTTTGAGTATATAAATTGGAAGATATTTATAGAGATTTTGGACGTTGATTTATCCATTCCAAACACTCTAGCGTTGCTTTATACAAATTAACTTCACCACGTGGCTATCTATTATCGATTTGAGTAGCCTTATAAATCATTGTAACTTATTCCCTTCATCCTCTTGGTTAAAGGGTGTTCAATAAAATGTCCCTAGAGATTTTGTACCTACTTTTACATCCTGGAAGCTGAGCTCCCAGCGTTTTGCATAAGACTTAAAAGCAAGTCCTTAGAGGATCGTGGCCTTACCTGGTAGCTTTGTAAGTAATTTGTAATTAATGGGATTCGAACCCGTTACCTCAGGGACCGAAGGTCCTCACTCTAGCAAGACCAGATCACTCCCTAGCCCCTAATGGACGGATGTTGTTACAATCTATTTATAGCCCAGACCACACGTGACTAGTCACGTGACCCACGTTTAGCCAATGAATGGACACTTAAGACAGAGGGGTGAGAAGGGGGGAATGTCCTTGTGGTCCAGATTAGCAGGACAGACGCGACAGGATGCTGGGAATCAGTGATAACTGGGGTCAAGGACGACGCTATCAGCAGGACGAAGATAACCTGCAAAAGCGTGGGACTCATGTCCTAATGGGCGAGGGTATGAATCCTACCAAACACAAATCAACTTAACTTTGCCTATAGATAGAACTAGACAGTCCAACCCATGCCCTTCTGGTCCGTTTTAGAACAAATTATACGTAGAATTGTGCCCCCGACAGAGTACGCTGGTGCAAATGATTGATTTCCTTTGAATATGTCAACTAAAGCAAAGGGTACTTAGGTATTATACGGAGGCCACTTATTTTACAGCGCGCTGCGGTGGTTATGTTAGGTTGGGTTATCATAAATATGTTTGTAGGACTTTCCTCGTTTCGTTATGAATCGAACGATACCAGATGAGTCATACTTTCTATTTATGATAACCCAACCTAACATAACCGCCGCAGCGCGCTGTAAAACGCTATTTTTCACCACACCATACCCTATTACCACTATTCACCACAATAATAATGCACACTAACAGTCAACACAACTACAACTTAAAGGTTATGTGAAAAAAATGAGGAATCAGACAAAATAATAATAAATAGTTGCTAGGCAGCGATGACAATCAAATCAGTCTATTGCAATTATCTGGATACTGATTGTGTAAATATGCATAATGTTTCAAGAAAGTAAGCGGCTGATTTTCGGTCCTAGAGGTGTAAAAATGTGCTCGGTCCCCAAATAACGATGACAGCTGGCATAAACAGTAATACGCAGCTTCAGCTTTCGCGGCCTCCAGTGTAAAACGGCTAAAACATCGTAGTGTTCTGAAAACTATGTTACAAAACTGAAATAGTTTTTATTTAACAATAACCTCTCAAAACGACTTCTAACCTGTTTTCAATTTAATAAGCTAATGGAAACAAGCAGCTGTTTAGTAAGTTATTAAATCGTTTCGTTTATTACGATTGTGTTTGACTACATTATACTATCGAAAAGTCGAACTATTTACACTAAGGCAACAATTGACTACAGTCGAAACATAAAATTTTTTCACAATCGAGGTATGAAACTGCCTTGACAATAGTTGATTTTTACTCCATAGGGACTAAAAATGCTTTTTACTCCCTAGAGACTACAAATGCCTTTTACTCCCTAGAAAGTCTTCAGACCCGCATATTTATTTTGACCCTTACATTTTGTTGCTGGGCCGTAACACTTATTTGCCAGCCTATAGCTCACAATGACATTGAGTATTTCCACCAGTTATACTAGGTAACACCATTTCTGTGTTCAACAGAAATTACGAATCTTAATCAGCCTACATATTAGCCCGTTAGGGCTTCAAAAATTGACAAGATCATGTTTCATCACAATCTCATCTTGATTATTTTTTCTATAGGGTGACGCGGACTGTAATGAGTGTAATGTAAACAAGACTTTAGTATTAGCTGCGGGGCAAAATTAATTGCGGGAACTATGAGGAAATGAATACAAATATACCGATTTCACGGACTCGTTTATAATTAAATGTTATAAAATTAGCACAAATAATGTGTAACGTATCTTAAAAAGTAGTAAGCTGAAATATTTCAAATGACAAAATAGTTTTAATCAATAGTTATGATAAGACTAAAGCAATATTGATGGAAAACTACTGCAGTGCTATCTGTTGGTTTTGACAAAATCACGATCTGCATTACCGACGCCGCATTATAAATAGTAGTAGCCTATATCATAGATTAAACATACTCCCTCTATATTTCATCACTAAAGCCTAAAGCACTAAATGACACAAGCCTTCTTTGGGTACCTATGCCTAAAGTGACTTTTTTCGACCCGAGCACAAGTTTTACGTTTTGGCGAAAACCAATGTCGGAAAGTGAGAGAGGGTTGAAAAGACACTTTTAATCCGTGTGATGAACTATATTGTTTGTCATATTTCACCATTATTTGAACAATAGTATATTTCGTACCAAGGGCCAAAACCTTTTCGGTCCGTGGTACGAACGCGATTTTTCACCACACTATACCCTATTACTACTATTCACCAGAATAATAATGCACACTGATATAGGCATAACTACAACTGTGAAGAATAGTTTTGAGGAATCAGCAAAAATAATTATAGTTGCTAGGCAGCGGTGAATGAAACAATTTCATTGCAATGCTATGGATACTGATTGTGTATTTAATATGCATTTATGTTTTAAGAAAGTAAGCGGGCAGCTGATTTTGCGGCCCTAGGGATGTAAAAACCTGCTCGGTCCCCAAATGATGATGACAGCTGGCATGACAAGCAAAACGTAACTTTCAGCCACTAATTAACGTATGTAAAACAACTAAAAACATCATAGTGTGATGAAAACTTATTTTCATCACTCTGTATTCGAAAATAGCCCATTTCCAAACAGCTGAGATCTTCGAAAATCTTAAATTTCCATACACCAAAAACAAATCGTGATCAGCTGACTTTTCCTGACATAAAAATTACTTTCGCTTCACAAACAATACTTTGCCTGACATCAAAAAGTTACTATCAGCCGAGTTTTACTCTAAAATTAATTGTACAGCCGTATTTTGTTTAGATTTGAAAAATGAACAGATTACGAAATATAAGATAATTTTTAAGTTTGACGAAGTAGTTTTTTTATCGTGATAACAGTGTTTGAAAAAACTAATTATTTATATGCCTTATATTAACTGTAGGAAAATGTAATGGGTAACGCGAGTGCAAACTGCCTTTGGTGCACTTGAGAAACTTTCCACACCCGCCAACGGCTCGTGCGTAGACATTTTTCTCTCATGTGCAGCAAAGTGCCACTTCGCCCACTAGTTACACAACTAGCAATATTCTTTATGTTAAATCCATCACATTTACAAAAGTAAAGGTTGGCTCAGCAATAACACACTTTTTCTCGTTTCATTAAAATTACTCTTCTTAATTAAAAATCCACCACAGCTGGTCCAGAGGATATACTTCAGTATCGAAAAGTATTTGTTTCCTATGAGATAACACCACGACTAAGTAATTCCAAGTCGCTGTAGGTTCGTTTACAAAGGATGGTAAATAATGGGATTTTCTCCGTATTTAAGTAGTTAATTTACCAAATTGTATTAGTTATTACCAGAGCAAGTATATTCTCTCTTTTCTTATGGAACACGATAGAATATTTAGGTAATCGTTTGAATATGCAACTAACTTATAAAAACATAATCATACAAGTATAAGTATACACAACGGTAGATATTTCAAAACATAGTATTTTTATTGAATAGGCCTACATATTTTGAAGAAATTCAACATGTTAAAAAAAGAAGAGTAAAGCGAATTCCAAAGAAATTTAAATTGGGAACCAATTCAACTATTTTTATCGAAAAGCCTCTGTGTTTAGTTAACTACAGGCCAATCAATAATATAATTTACTCCTATAAATATTTACTTTTTAATTTTTTCCACACTCAAACGATGTTTAAAAATAACGTTTTTTTACTTTAGGCCTACCTTGACAGGTATAAATTATTTTTACATTTTTGTGCAATATTTAACATTTACAGCAACAACTCAAACCTTTCTTTCAATTTACCCAATTCAACGTGTTGATTATCCATTTTTCAATAATGTCTTATTAGTTCTCACTTAGCTAGTATAATCTTTCAGCCAGTGACATAGCTTACAAAATATAACATTACGCTGTCATCTTATAATACAACTTTAATTGTATTGCAATGTATCTTTACACTACATAAACGATGAAATATTGTATATGAGTTACAAGAAGAGACGCCTTCCATGACAAACGACATAAACTCACGCAATATGTTGATTGTGTGCGTGTGACACTACAAAACAGCTGATCGTTCGATCAGCTGTTCAGCTGATAGCTTACTGTTGCGTCTTCACGTTGTTGTTATCTAAATTACTCGTATTTAATTCATAAAAACCTTGAATCTTTCAGATGAATTATCAGAAATAGTTGGGTAGCTAAGTGGTTATACTAAGCACAATAAACATAAGGTCGCTTGTTAGATAAGGTCAGTAATTTTTCAGGGTTCGAAACTGGGCCTTGCTGTCGATAAATTGTTTTTAAAATAGAATCAGTTGGTCGTATTTTAACGACAAAACTACACACTTTCCATAACCCTACATTCATTTTCAGCTTTAAATGCGTACATGGTTGCTGTCTTAATAAAAGGATTAAGCACAACTCACATTGACGACTGAAATTGAGGGTTAAGTACGACCCAGTAAGAAGCTTGGGGAAGTTTAAAATCATAGTTGTTGGCATTGAGTTTGAACTTAGAAACTAAAATGAGTTAAAATTAAACAAATGCCAATAAACGGTTATTGCATTGTTAGTATTGCAAAGATTCCTTTTTTGCACGAATAATGAGGGTAATTGATATTTTATGGATACAGCAAAATTAATTTAGGGATTATCACTCAAATAAAGAAACAAAAAAATTGATTACAACATACTAGCAGAAAGGAGAAAATTTATTCATGAAGATTATTAAAATAAAAATCTTTGCTGCAGAGTGTAGACAATTGATAAAAATATGCTCAGACTAAAGATCAAGGTGTTTTCTTTATTGGTTATTCTTTAAAGTTAAAAACAATATGAACAAACACACTTAGTTGATTACTTTCTTGTACTTAATTTCATGCTGTCACAAAATTATTAAGTGTGTAAAAAATATTTTCCGCACACTTTTGAACGTATTAATTGCACCCTTACAATTTGTATATGCAAATCAATTCAACCCCTAACGAATCTTTCCCCTAGACCCGTTTCATCCCTTCACATGAATGGCACTTGGGGCGGGTGTGGCGAGGGGGGAGGGTACAAAAAGCGCAAGTCCGAATTGAGGGAGAGGTCCAGTTGAGTGTTTTCATCGACCTGACGACATGTACCCCATGTTCTGGTCGAACTGTGTGATATGTACTCATAGGATATTTAACGTGTGTGCAGTAGTAGGGACTCTGTAGACTAGACCTAAGGTTAGTCTGTGTTGAGCCTGGGACCAAGTGTTGGATCATTGATTTTCTCATGTGGCGTGCCTCCATTCACTCCTGGTAGGTCAAATTGATTTTTAAGGTCATTTGGATATTCCAAATGTTTACAGGATTCAACACTTTAAATAATCGATATGAAAGTATATAAGGTCAATTAGTATGATTATGATTGATTGGTGTCAAGATAAATCACACTTTGAATTTTTATTCTGAATTTCTCAGAACGTGTCCGTAGAATTGAAGGGAACATAACAAGTTTTTTTTCCAAAATTTCGATGAATATTTTTTAAATATTTTAATGGTTTGATTAGTTATAAAGTATTGTATATTTCTGCTGTCTTAATTGGATAACCTTACTGTATTAATTAAAATGTATTAATATTTAAAAATTAATTAATGTTCTCACTGTTAATTGGATATTATACCCATACTGTCCTAACTGTATAATTATTTGCTGTCTTAATTTGATACTCTTAGTCTTACTGTCTTTACTGTCTTAATTGGATACTCTTACTATTATTGTCTTTACTGTCTTAATGGGATACTCTTAGTCTAACTGTTTTTACTGTCTTAATTGGATGATCTAGTCTTACTGTCTTTATTGCATACTCTTAGTCTTACTGTCTTTACAGTCTTAATTGGATACTCTGAGTGTTTCTGTCTTAATTGGACTCTTGAGTACTGTCTTTACTGTCCTAATTGGATACTCTTATAGTCTTACTGTATTTACTGTCTTAATGGGATACTCTTAGTCTTACTGTCATTGCTGTCTTAATTGGATACTCTTAGTGTTACTGTCTTTACTGTCTTAATTGGATACTCTTATAGTCTCACTGTCTTTACTGTCTTAATGGGATACTCTTAGTCTTACTGTCATTGCTGTCTTAATTTGATACTCTTAGTGTTACTGGATTTACTGTCATAATGGGATACTCTTAGTCTTACTGTCATTGCTGTCTTAATTGGATACTCTTAGTGTTACTGTCTTAACTGTCTTAATGGGATACTCTTAGTCTTAATTTGATACTCTTAGTCATTACTGTCTTAATTGGATACTCTGAGTCTTACTGATGTCTTTACTGTCTCAATGGGATACTCTTAGTCTAACTGTTTTTACTGTCCTAATGGGATACTCTTAGTCTTACTCTGTCTTTACTGAATGGGATACTCCTAGTCTTTACTGTCTTACTTGGAGACTAATAGTCTTACTGTCATGTCTCAATTCGATACTCTTAGTCTTACTGTCTTAAATGTTTTAATTCGGTACTCTTATAGCCTTACTGTCTTAATGTGATAATACTCTTAGTCTTACTATCTTTACTGTCTTAATTGTGATACTTCACTTCTACTGTCTTTCTTTAAAAGCAATGTTACTACTGAATGTGAATTTTAAAATGGCTAGAAGAGGATGTTAGTGAAAGCATTATTTTAAAATATGTTAAGTTTCTACTTTCAGAGAACTAATGATTCCAAAATAACAGTAAAAACTTGTGGCCTGTTAGAAAATATTAAAAACCACTTCAAGTTTTCTATATCAAGAGACAACGATCTAATTTCTACTTTCTATGTAGATCTCTTGGATCTTCAGTAATCCCTTTACTTATGCAAATCTAGAATTAAGTATTTCAACATATAGATGTCTTCAGGAACATTATTTATTGTAACCCCAAATTACATACCTCAGCCAATATAAAACTCGTATAAATTTTAGAAAAATGTTGCAGATAAAAACATTTTTTAATTAAAACAAATTAATTTACATTTTGTACCGCTAAGGTATGCAATTGTAATGGTTTGGAGAAGAGATTCTAATCTATGATATATGACTTGTAATACAAAATATTTAGTAATAGTTTACTCAATACAAATATAAAATAATGGTATAATAAGAAGTATATTATTAGAGTGTTTTGTTTACTTTTACTGTAAATACAGTGTGGTAACGTCCAAAAGATACATGGCTTTCAATAAGCATAGCTCTTTTATTAAATTAATGTTTCAGCTTTACGATTATCAAGGGTTATATTTTTATGTTGCAGATAGCAGAAGTGGAGGATATAGGAGACAGCCATGACTCATGACCAAAAGTAAGTTAACCTAGTAAATTGTTTTACTTTTTACTACCTCCTAAAAAGAGTCAATACAGCCTACAGTATATATGTGGTTTCCATTACTATCAAATTTACAAATTCACTAAATTTACCAATTTTAATTGTAGTTATAGGTGCTATTTAACAAATTTTTACTTTCCCCCCCCTATACACATCCACATACATATCGTAGTTTTTTGTGTATGGAGAAAGAATTGTTTTTGTCAAAATTTTAAGTTTGAGTGGATATATCCGGAAAGTAAATAAAAGAAACGTCTTATAACACTTAAAACATATATTTACGCTTATACTGTTACTCACAAGACAGTAAATATACAAAATAGATGGTAAGTGGTGATTGAATTCGATTGGACACTCCAATCATCATCAGATCCGATAAGCAAATGACGTCATTGAAAGTTAACAGACCACACCTGTAGCCCAATTTTGATTAAATTTGGTACGTAGGTACTAATCCATGGTATCTCCAGGAGCTTTTTCATTTAAAAAATGTTTTGATTTTTTTATGGTGATTTTCCCATTAAAACCCATAAAACGGAAAATCTCAATTTCTCAAAATATGGCCAAAACCAATTTGATATAAATTTAGCATTTTATAGTAATTTAAATTCTTAGAAAAATGGTTCAACTCCCATCGCTGTAAAAACCACGGTTCAAAAGTTATTGTAACTTATGATTTTTTCTCATCAAATAAAAGAAAATCTGATTTTCAAAATAAGCTATTTTTGATTAAAAACTAATATGTAATGGTCCTTAAACAAAATAGTGAAACTAATTGCTGTAAAAATTAGGGTTGAAAGTTATTGCAATTTCCCCTATAAAGGGACATAGTTACTCCCAATGCTCAACAATGATAAAGGTAGTTGACAAGCTAATAGGAGAATATATGTGTCAGATTGCTGATACCATTTATTTTTTTATGGAATAAACCATGATAGAATCAATAATTTTTCAATAGTTTATTTTACCTGCTATGAGTGGAAGTAGGAAATAACTGTGGTTTGAATCTTTTGGGGTCCATTTTCAAGTATCAATGTCAAACAAGAACAATGTCTCAACCTTTGAAGTAGGATGGGTTCATTAACATCGTTTAACAAATTAAGGTGGACAAGAACAGGCAATAGAATGAATTAAACAAGTAGGCAATGACTCAGTGAGCCAGTACAATTTTGGCTCACTAGCACTCTTGGAAAATAGTACATAATATTCTTCAACAAATACAAATTGTTAATAACAAAATGTAAACAAAGAAAAATCAAGGAAACAATAATAAAACAATCAGCTGTTAAATTACTAACACATGTTTCATTTGATCAGATGATGCATACCATGAATGAAGCCCATTCAAATAATAATTTTAAAAATCTGTCCAGTAGAACTGTGTGGATTTAATTGTTGAAAGATTGAAAATATTTATAATTCAGTATTTTCTCACCACTATAAATTTGGAGGCTGCTAAACCTTTTTGCTAAATTATGGTGAGGAAATATACCAAAGTGGAAAGGTGATAACTGAAAGAGAATAACATTTCCTATAAATTACCATTCTTTTCTTGAAAATACTCAATAAAGGTAGCCAAAAGTTGTCTCCAAATAAAACATGTGAGACCCCTATTTTCCAATGAATTTCTTGCGGAAATCATGTTTTTTTCACCATAAATCCTAACAAAAAAAACTTACATAACCATTTACTAATCTACAGGAAGTGGGCTTTACAACGCATTAATTAATAAAATTAGTCCAGTAGAACTGTAGATTTAGTTGTACAAAGATTTTTTTAAACTGAATATTAAGAGTAGATGTGCATATGCGTGAATGAATCATGATTAATCATCCAAACTATTAAAATTTTGTGAATTTGTTTAGTAATTGTAAACATTAAACATGTGTAGCCAATCCAATACAATATTGATTTATAATTGGTGGGTTCAACCATCCATCATATCAATACAGATAATCTGTACTATTGGAGGCATGAAAATATAAACATAAAGTGTGTGTTCTGTCTAACAGTGTAGGTTCAAGTTTTGAATAAGTAGTGAGTGAGTGAGTTTTTGCTAGGCACTAAATTAAATTCAATAATTTCAAAACTGTAAAATTTGAAACTTGTATCAATGCTACTATACCCAGAATATATTTTAAGGTATGATATTTTAGAAAATTATGTTCACCATTAATGCAATATTTATTTTATGGAAGTAAATTTGTATTGTGTGAAAAATGCATGTGTATATTCGATTTTTATCTTATTCTAATGAGTATAACTTATGAACTGAAATTACTCTTATATGCAGCAAAGGTGTTTATATGACTAAAAATATCTTCCCCTTCTACAGTTTTTAATTGGCTGATTATGGTGCTCTGAATATTTTACAAAATCAACTCCATAGACAGTAAAACAGCTGATGCCACTTAATATATTTCAGTATTGACTTTGAATGATTATTGTAGGATTCTTTTCACCCCATGTAAAATCTTTAGTTTGTTTTAGTGTGTAAACCCCAAAATGTTCCTCTTTTAATTCAGTTTCAATGTTACATCCTTTGTGTTTTGCTCTGTGTTTAGTTTATTACATAGAAGATAAGTTGTTCTTTACAAGTACATTGTAAAAGTCCTATTCAGTTGTTAAATTTAGGAAAGTAACCTATCAAAAAGGAGAAAACATTACACTTAAGTTATTGGAAATAAACACACTTTAAAGTCTTCTCCAGCAATTCCATGAGGATAATTGAACGGATCTTCATAAAGCCTAAGTATGATTTCATTTTTAATACTACATCCAATTCTTGGCACTATGGCTGTCTAGCAAACATTCTTTTGAATGTACTTCATGGTTTAGGTTGTCTCATTTGACACCTAGAAACATGGGTCCACCCAATTCCCCCCATTCACCCATTCTTTTGATTCATTTATTGACACTAATCAATGCTAACTCTATAACTAGAACAGATGGTTAGAACTATACACCACATTACCATAAACCTTTAGCAATATGGGAGTGTCCTTGAATGCCATGATGTTCAGGGGCCTCATATTGCTAAGGGTATAACAATTTTAGTGAGTGACACAATAAAAATAAACATTTTGAGCTGAGCCTCCAACGGATGGCATTGATGTCATTATTGCTGATTTCTGTTGTACGCCAACTTGTTAAGCAAAGTATGCCTACTCTGGAAATTTCAAAGTCAATGGCAAAATGCATGTTAAAATATTTACAGTAGATTATTGACCTTCTAATTTTTAACAATTCAATTAAATGAGGAGCTATCACACAATTCCTAAATTCTAAACCAATGTTTACACTCCTTTTTAACTTTAAGTACATGTACCGTAATTTATTTATCACAGTTAAGTGCATAAATTTTATCAACCATTAAAATAAACATGTTATTTATTTCAGGACCAATGGGGGCAAGGGTCAGAATGACAAGGCTCAGTTTTCAATGCAGATGTCCAACTATGCGGAGGACTCGGGGACGCCATACGATCCCCACGAGCACAGGAACCAAGAAAACCCGACAACGTAAGTAGGATTACCAAAATTTATACTGTCTTAGCCACATTATTACTTCCCTACCCTGTGTGGTCCAAGATTTAAAATATTATTACCAATTGAGATGGGGACCAGACCCGCGGTTTGAATGTGATGCGCTATTGGCCCGAGAGTTTTCTTGAACAGGTAACATTTTCTAGAGGGGATTTTGAAGGACAACGAATGATGGAGACACGCTATGGACCGAAGATATATTTGAGCCCCCCCTCTGCCCCTTCCTTGCAGGGGAATTATTCTCCACCTTGCGCCCCCAAGAAACCTAGCCTCTGCTTGTGCCCCTGGGCCAGGGCCCAAAAGGCCCATTTCCTGAAGCAGCCCTGAATTAAGAGCTGGTGTTATAACTCATAGAAGATATGTAGCTTACTACCTCAATTTATAGAAAGCAGCCAAGCACTGATCATAGCTCAGTCTCTAAAATTGAAGCTGAATTTAAAGTTACTTTCTTTTCTTGATTATAAGGCTTTTAATTGGTTCTGGATGGAGAACCAGTGGATCTTCAGTAACAAAGCTGTTATCTCAATCAACACTCATCCTTCAATCATCTTAAAATACTTCATCCCAAATTTACTTTCTATTTCTAAAATACACACCCTGATGTGTCAACATTATATAATCTAATCTATTAATTTATTTCCATGCAGAGATCGTGAGACCCTGATCCACTTGCTCAAGGGATGTCTGGGTACAGGTATCCTCGCCATGCCCAACGCCTTCGGAAATGCAGGATTGGCGCTCGGGACTGTAGCAACATTCATTATTGGCTTCCTCTGCACATACTGCCTTCATGTTCTTGTAAGTTCCCAAGTTTCTTGAGTGAACGATTTAGTTGTTTAAGAAGCTTATTACATAATAACCCCTAACCAGGGGATGTGTGTGTTAGGGGGGGGTGTAATTCTCCCTAAGTCATCACAGAGTAAGGTATGGAGGAAACTTGCTGATCGGGTCCGAGTTCTTTCAGCTCTAGTATGTTGTGAGTACACGATAGGGAAAATATACTCATGACAAGCAAAGAAGAGCCCAAGCGGTGAGCACTGTGCAGACTTTTGTATCGCACAAGGCTCAGGGTCTTCCTCCACCATGAGTCTTGCAGTGTGATAGCGAGGGGGGGAAGGTGTGCGAGGGGGAGAAGCGACTAGTGCTAGACACCACTTAAATGCATCATTCAATATTCCCTCATTCCAATATTCAATATTCCATTCCCTCTGTCCCTTACTTCCTGCTTCTTAGTATAACTTTGTCCAACCTGTTTATGGAACTTGTGATGTCATTGTCAAACAAGATGTACAGAAAGTCAGTAAAAAATTAACAATAAACATTAGGTAATGGTAAAATTGTTGATGCTATGGGGTTTGATCAATATCTTACTCTGTCAGATACCAGTCAGATACCTGTAAGCATAAAGTTGACTAGATTATCCGAAATGTGTTCAATTCATTTAACTCAACACTTGACTTAGGTTAGATGTTTTGATCTTTACAATCACCACTTTCAGAAATGTTTTAAACTATAGTTACAATATTTACAAACTACCTTATCAATATAAAGCCTAATAAAGAGTTATTTCATGTTCTTCATTCCTAGGTTACCAATCAGTACCAGATGTGCAAGAGATTACGAGTTCCGATCCTCAGCTATCCGGAGTCAATGAAGGTCGCTTTACAGCACGGACCCTCTATGTTCAGACCCTTCGCTAATATCTCTGCGTAAGTTACGTCCCAACTAGCATGTTTAGTTATGTCATACATAACTAATGAGATCCTTGTGAAGTTATAGAAGAAAGAAAAAAGTTGGATTTAATTGTTTATGTTTACATTGTTTTAACCTGCTATTGCTACTGTATCATTAAATTGCCTTAAAGAAGTGGATAAGAGTTTGATGATAAAGTCCAAAGTGAACATTACAAATTTAGGTTGTGACATTTTGTGTTCCTGTTGTTTTGCCTTGTCACAAAAGAAATTTTAAGTGTGCACCAGAAAGAAAATGTCACTTTCGGTATATTAGTAATATACCATTGTCCATTAATAGAAACCCACCAAGATTTTTGTATATTATTAAGATGGCTAATGCCCATAATTAATTTTTGTTTGTGTTTGTGTTTAATTTGTTAATTTGTGTGATAATTAATTTGATCACTATGATGTAAAATTGTAAACATTCAGTTGAAGAATTATTTGATGTTGGTATTCATGTATCTGTTTATTTTCAGACCAATTGTTGACTTTTTCTTGATCCTGTACCAACTTGGAATCTGCTGTGTTTATATCATGTTTGTTGCTGAAAACATCAAAGAAGTAAGTTTGACAAAATATGAAATACATTAAATAGATTAGGAGTAACAAAACCCAAATGTTGGATGGAAATAACAGGGTTTGGTTGTTATGAATTGCTTAACTGACTTAAATAGTCAGTTAAAAAGTTCATTGATAGATAGGAAAACATTACAGGTACAGGAGGGGCCGCTTGTTTGGTCTTCACTATTGATAATTGGAGAGAGGAGGAGAAGAAATCGTACAGTAGTGTCCTTTAATGTTTGTACCACCATACATGAGTATGATTATGTGGTTTTAATGTTTCTTAGGAGTGAAAAACTACAATTCTAACCAGTCCACAAGTTTTACTGGTACCTTAGGTACAGAGGAAACACGCTTATGCACAACCGCACACTTTTCAGTTCTGGTATGTTGTGCCGAAAATATACTTGTGATGAGCGAGGAAGAGCCTGAAAGGCAAGCACTATGAACGGAAACTCCTATCCCACAGGGCACAAGGTCTTCCTCCACCGTGAGCGTTGTAGTACATGAGGGCGAGTGGAGGTGTTGGACTTTGTTCTAAACACCATCAGTGAATAGTGTTCACCAAGAGTACCGTTAAATGTTTCCTCTGTACCTTAATTCTCTGTGCTGGTACTAAAACGTAATATTCAGCGAAGCACATAATCATTGTTAGACATTCCTGACTCTTTTACCGAGTCCTAATTCTTCATCTTCTCCAGGTGGCAGACCAATACTGGACGCCGATTGGTGTCAGGACGCACATGCTGATCCTGTTGATTCCGCTCATCCTGATCTGTTACATCCGCAACCTCAAGCTGTTGGCTCCCTTCTCCCAGCTGGCCAATGTCATCACATTCATCGGCATTGGCATCATCCTCTACTACATATTCGACCAACTCCCTCCCGTCAGCAGCGCCAAGCTTGTCGGGTCCGGGCAGAGCTTTGTGTTGTACATCGGAACTACTTTGTTTGCTTTGGAGGCCGTGGGAGTTGTAAGTTTTGGATTTTTTTTTATAGGAATTATATCATTAATTTTGTAGAATCTAATCTGCAAAGAAAAAAAACTTCAAATAAAAAAAAAATCACACTTGTAATTTTCTTTAAGTACATGTTGTGTCTTAAATCAGGGTATGACTAAAGAAAGGTACCTGAAATTGTTTACACAGTTATTGTGTGAATATTCTATGAAGTACTGTAAGACAAAATTACTTACGTAAAAAACCGTCAGTTCAAACAACATGTTATTCGGAACATGTTTTGATGTTAATACATTATCATAATTGGAATTAAAAACTACAACTTATCAAGATTACTTACTTTTTCACAGGTAATAGCTTTGGAAAATAACATGAAAACTCCCAAATCATTCGGAGGCTACACCGGTATCCTGAACCAAGGTATGGCCGCTGTTACTATCATGTACGTTGGTGTTGGATTCTTCGGGTTCATCAAGTACGGCAGCGGAGCTCGGGGAAGCGTTACACTGAACCTGCCACAAGGCGAAATGTAAGTACAGTACAATTATTTATTTTCTATTTCCAATCTCAGTGGCTATACATTGTATATGGAGGAAGAACTGTTTTCCTTAAAATTTATGAGTTTCTGAGTGGCTATATCCGTTTTGGGTTACCCTGAACCCAAAAAAGAGGGTTTCGAAGTAAGGTTTGCGTGTGTGTGTGTGTGTCCGTTTACAGAGCTACATACTAGGTCTTACAGTTTCGTCAAAATCCCCATTAGCTTTATATTTACTAAACAATTGGTGTGAATTAAAATGATAATGGGATTCGTACGTTATTGTACCTAAAGTAATAATGTAATAACAACAATCTTTTTAATTTAAATGCTATTAGCGGAAATCTTAGGGCTTTTCACTATTCCCAGAGTGGCTTTTCCTTATGAATATTATACTTTGTTGTTAATCCCGTTTATGTTACAGCCTAGCCCAGGCAGTGAAGATTGCGTTCGCCATTGCCATCTTCATCTCCTACGCTCTGCAAGCCTACGTTCCCATCGAGATTCTGTGGAACACATACCTCAAGTCACACCTGGAGCACAGTAGCAAGAAACTGTTCATTGAATACGTCATGAGAACTGTCATTGTCATTTTGACTTGTAAGTTCAATTTTCGTATGGTGTAGATAATAGTTGATTGGAATTTAATGAATGATGGTTTAGGAAGTTAAAAAGCCATAGAGAAATCAAATAAATATAGACTGACAGCAGTGCTTTAATCTGCTTTGATGCGTTGATCTCTGGTTGTTTTTGTCACAAAACCAACCAACAATTCTGGTAAATACTGTACATTGAAATTGCTACAGCTGCTATTTTTGGAGGGCAAAGTCCAATTATCAAAAACCATGGTCGAGTCTTTGAATTACATTTCCTCCAATAATAAAAGGACCATTGAACCTGTAACTAACTCCTCTGGCCCACTTCTATATAATTTAATTTTTCACAATTTAGCCATAATTTCTTTATAACTGTTTGTTAAATCGTAAATTTCCCCCCTATTGGATATTAAACTAATAATTCTCCTCAATTTCAGTCCTGCTAGCCGCAGCCATTCCTCTTCTAGACCTGTTCATCTCTCTGTTCGGAGCCCTCTGTCTCTCCGCCCTCGGCATCGCCTTCCCCGCGATCATAGAGGCGTGTGTCGCACACTCCAACAACACCCTCAACTTCGGCCTTGCCCTCAAGGATATCTTTCTCGTCATCATCGGCATCCTCGGATTGGTCATCGGAACATACTGCAGCATGATCGAGATCGTCAAAGAACTCGGGAAAGAGTCGCCCGCACCCGTTGCGTTAAACGCAACAATGATCCCAACTTTGTAATTGGAGATCAGCAGTGTTTTAACTGTGATTAACTTTACAAAGATTTTCACGCTCAAATCATCGGGTTGGTGAAGATGGAAAAATGGAAAGGCGATAGTGAGAGACATTGAAATCCTGGTGGATTATTGTATACCAAAGCTAAGTAGCTTTAACGCTTACAATGAGGGACAAGATATTATACTGTAAGTACAAAAGGTTACCATTTATAACACCAGTCCAATTGTAAAATTTGATAAAATCACTTCGCCCTTAGAAGTTCCTGTTGAAACTTAAGTCAAAACTAAACCAATATCATTTGACTTTTTGATGTTAGTAGAAAGTTGTGACTAAAAGTTAGCCAAAACTGGAGATAGCAAAAGGAACGTCATAAAACCAAGTCCTTAAAATCATCTTGACTTTTGATGTAATAATATTCTTAATTAAGTTGTAGTTGGCTTAAACTATTTTATTGAACCAAGGCTAGTCGATTCTTACATTTAGTTTTCTCATCCAATATAAAATGCGGGCCCAGAAGTAAAATTTGGTGAGAGGCCACTATCCATGACTTTGTCTTATGGTATACTCATTTTCTGTTTTACAGGGGTGATTTTTTACTAGAAATTTGTATACTATTTAATTTTATATTTCATGCTTTAAAATTTGGTTAACATATTAAAGGTGGAATTGTTTTCTATCTTTGAAAGCAATTTGTTAAGTGATCTTGTCAAGTTAATAATCCTGATTCTAAAGATACAGAATAGATATTTTCTGTAAACTTTTTACGGATTAAAGCCAAAGAATACAGTTTTTCCTCACAATAGAAAGGTAAGAATTTCATTGTAATTAAGTGTTCAAAACCAACAAAATGTCTTGAAATTGTTGAGCAATTTGTAGAAGTCAATGTTGTTAGCGAACAGTGTGTTCACCATATGCGTTCAATCAGCGATATTGATCAGGTATGTCACACAGCACAGCAAAAATGCCTTTAGACTTTCGCTTATTTCTAAGTATGATCAAGTAGACAAAGATAGACTGTGATACAAAATTTGATTTGCTAAAAAAATACCATAGTAAGCTAAGATGTGAGTTTTGGGTTATTCAAAGTATTTTAAGAGAACAAATCTATTACCGGTAGTGCATAAGATTATACTTGCTAATTAGTAGCATTTTGAAAGGTTTAGGATTTTAAAAGTCACCTGTTTTGATGATTAACTGACCTTTTTTTCAAACATGAAAAATTTTAATTTTTAATATTGTACATTAAATATTTTAGTTTTATCAGGTTGCATAGTGTAGAAATAGAAGTATAGGTATTAATGTTTTACTATTGTTTATTGTAAGCTGTACAAATCAGGTATATATTTTGAAATATTACTAATAAATAATGTAGACTGTATAGTTTTAAAATTAATATTTTTACTATTGATAATCAGAAAAATGAATACTAAATTATAACAAAGTTGAACGATGGAAAATTTTACAAATGTTATCAAGTTACAAATTTTATTTTTGTGACTAATTTTGTAAAAGATCGACCCTATGTCATCGATGGGTTATGTCAAAAGACTGTGATTATATATATTTAATAGGGTTTAAAATCAACATAAAAAGCAATTAAACACTCATTTAAGTGGTCAGTGTTTTGCTAAGCCTGATCCAATCTTAAAATTAAGTGCCAAAGAATATTGCAAAAAAAATTATTTACCAAACATATTCAAAAAAAAAGTAATACAAAACTATACTTTATAGTTAATTTTTTTATAAATGCTGTAAAGTGCTCACAATTCAAAAATTCTTTTTTGGCCTTATCATACTGGAAGATTCTTATAAATCATTATTTCACTGTAAACTTTTTGTAAACCTTTCAATTGTTATTCATAAAAATAAAACTGTATTATTTATAGTACAGAAATGTTTAAACTTTTATTTACACAGTTTTTTATTGTTGCTGCTTTAATTTATTTTGTATAAAGTGTAGTTTTCTATGTTATTGTACTTATGAATTAAACATAAAATGCTACCTCTTTATTATTTTTCTTCCTTACATCCCATCAAAAATCTAAGCAAATATATTACTTATTTTTAAGTAAAAAAGTAGACTGTTTCTTAATTTAAATTACTAAATTTATTTGATTTTTTACTCTAAACAAAACGGTGCAAGGTAACAAGGAACAAATGGTAATTTATTATGCTGTAAAATTACAGTTTAAATGTTATTGCAAATTGTGTGGTTATCCCCATTAAAATTTCACCTACTCCCTCACACTTGATTAAGGGTTGGAGACAATATGGGAGAAAGAATGTGTCAGATTGCTGATACCTTTAACTGTATTTGATAAATAAAACTTTTTTAGTGAAGCACAAAAAATAAATTATGACATTATGTCATCATAAACAATGCTGGTCATATATTGGCCGATCATTGGATTATCATATCGATCATTGGATTATCATATCGGGGATTTGGATATTATAAATCTTTGAAGCAAAAACATAGCATGGGTTATCAAAGAGATATCATCCTACATGAACTACTCTATTGATCGTAGCATCATTCAATACTCCGTTATGTTTTTAGGAAGTGGATAAGATAAAAAAAATTGTTTCCTGAAATCCAGAGTGTTTGAGCAAACCTTAAAATGAAATGAAGTTTGTGTGGATACATACTTAAACTGTTGTGGTGGTCCTCAAAGTAGGTAATCGTGTGTGTGAGTACTGTATTTACATTTTAATTATAACACTTGTAAATCGTGTAAACAGACTTATTTAAATCTTAAATTGCTTACATTTAACATTGCCCTTCAGTAAAAACAAAAATTAGAAAATTTTATGAGAGACCAAAAATTAATTTAAATTTAAAAATAGTTTTTTTACTAATACGACCAGCATCTATATTATTTTATTTGGAATAGCTACCTAGCTCAGTAAACTTAAACATTTAACTTTTTATTTAAAAAAAAAAAAAAAAAATAGAAGGCTCTAAATTTCATATTTCATTAGTAATATATTTTTTATCATATTTCTGTATTCATTTTAAAACGTTTTAGTTTTTCTACACATTATTGTCACTTTATATATATCATTTTAGCATTTTGATGCCCATTATTTTTCTATACCATAATTAAATTTGTACAATCCAATGTTTTGTCTTGAAATGTAATATTTTAATTTATTTTCAATTAATCCTTTTGTTGATTTTTAGAGGATATTTTGTAAAATATTCAATTAACTTCCCAACTAATACAGTACTTCTTTTACCAAAATTATTAACTATATGAATCCATTGAAACAAGATTTGTTACATTCTTCAGCAATATAGTAACACATCATAAATAATTCTTATCAGTTATTTTGAGTGATAAGTGCTGCATTTCCTACATAATCTAAATGGCTTGAATTATTACTATAGAAATATTTTAATTCATATTTCAACACTTGTTTGTTTGGTTTCATTAACTGTTTATGTTATGGTCCTAACAAAACAAAGTGTCAAAACACAGATTAATTCTTATCACTGTAGATGAATCAAGATTCTTATCAATGTCAAATTAAGTCAGTGTTACAGCAAATGATGTAAACATAACCCTGTTAGTGATGAGTTGTGAGTAAAACATGTTTTGTGATTTTACCAGGTCATTAAAGGAAATTGAAGCAATAATATGACAGAGTAAGTACAAAAATAATAAATATATTTAAAAGTTATTCTTAAGTTGGTATGTAAGAAAGCAAACATTTATCATGTTAAACAGCAGCTCATTATGTCGGTAATTGAATTAAGTTCTATTTACCCTAAAAACAAAAACAAAAAAATAAACAACATCAGCAAAAACACATACTTTCTCCCATACTTATCAGTAACCCTTATGGGCAAACGTGGGAAAACAAAAGTTGTGAATAGCGTTTGAACCAATTTTTAAAGCATTGGAGATTGTAAAATTTTTTTTACAGTTAATAGGACCTTGATGTACTAAAATTTTATAAAAATGGTGTGTTTTCCTAAAAATCTGATTTTTATATTATTTTTCAGTTTTTGACTGGAAAATCTTCAGTTATAAATTCCTTGAAAATAAAAAAAACTCCTGAAGATACTATTAGTATTAGTGTATACCAAAAATGTAATCAAAATTGGACAGGTGTAGCTATAGTCTGTAGCTCTGTACAGTTATAAACATACAAACAGACATCACTTCGAAAACCACTTTTTTGGGTTCAGGGTGACTCAAAATTGACATTTCTACTCAAAATTTAAACTCAATTTTGAGGAAAACAATACTTTTGCCCCTTTTACATAAAATAATTAAAATGAATTTGAATGGAATGTTTCTAATGTTAGTATCCTATTCTCCCACAATGGTACCAGGGATAAAATATACTTCTTTACAGATTTATGCTCCCTTTAAATCAGCTGAAGGTAGTATTAAGGTAGGTTTCATTCTGATAAGTAGCTATGGTGTGTTTTTATTGTTGCAAGTTACTTGTTATTATACCAAATTAAAGCATATTACAATCAAAAGATTGGGTTAGGAAATTGTCTCTTATTCCTTGTTGAATAAACCTATAAACATTGTAAACTTAAACATTTAATTTGAGTGACACATTATTTAGTCAATATCAATCATGAACACTTTCAAGCAAAAAGTCCATACATTATGAATTGATGATTACTCTAAATTAATTATGACCCAATGAAAAAATAAATTAATAATATTTTATAGACTACTAAAGTAGGCCTACCAAAGGAACTATCACAAAAACCTTGGTAGACAAAAGTTTGATATTTAACCTACAGTGGTGCAGAATAAATATTCAAAACTATAAACAAAATAATATAAGTTAAGTAGGGTTTTAACATGGATTTTGTGTAAAAGATAGATTATTCCAAATTTACCAAACTTGAATTTTTGTACAAAAAAAAGGTTTATGATCTCTTGATGATTGTTAGGGATTTTTTGTGGGTAGGTTTAATACCAGGCTTACCTTTCTGGGTAAAACAGATGAAAAATTAACAAATAAATACAAAGAAATTTTGGAGCTATTAGCTCCTTCTTCAAAGGTAGTAGAGTCTTTGTTTTGTTGGATGTCCTGATTCTAGAACTATAGAAATAGAACTTCTGATCTAAGTGTAGAACATCCTACAAGAAAAATCTATATCTTTATGTGTTTATTTGTGAACTATCATGTTTTGACAAAAGGTAAGCTTGGTATTAAACCTTTTTAATGCAAACTCTTTTAAAACTCTGCCTTGGAGCCATCTTTACCAAAATATTTCTTTATGTTTATTGTTAGTAAAAGCATTGTTGTTGATTGTTTTGGCTAATAATTTATAACGGTATAGTTAGAGTAGTTGGCTACTATTTGGCAATTAAAAAAAAACAAGTAAAGTTTTAATCAGTAAGTTAGTTGGCTATTGTTTTATTTTCTTAAAACAAATATGTTTTTATTGTAGAGTAAATACACTAATCTTCTATAGGTATCAAAATTATGTTAAAAATGTATGTACCCTTCCATTAACTAGTACGTATTAAAAAAAAAAAATTCATTGTTGGTTTTCTTTCTACATTTGATATGTGCAATAAAAAAAGAAATCATAAGTTATCAGTTTTAGCTATGGTGTTACGCAGTTTAATTTTGGGTTTAGTTTTAAATAAAAAAAACACACAAATGATCCTCCAGGAAAGTTTACGAGTGTATAAACAACAACACAAACGATTTACTGTATTTGGATATTCCCTAGGATCAAAATGTTGTTGATATTTATTATTAAAGAGTCCAATTCCTATGCTGCGACTGATAGGACGGGGCCACACGAGGTGGATCATCCGCGCGGACGGTCCGCGCGGATGATCCACGTGGTCCGACAACACATTGAATCAAATGAGAGTGTCCACACGGGGCGATCCTAAGCCGCCTGGGCGGATTGTCCGCGCGATCATAAGCCGCGTTGGAGGGGATGACACACTGTGACACGTAGTCTTATGAGAGTGGCCACACGTTACGGATTGTCCGCGCGGTTGGAGCTCATTTTCAAGCATTTGTAGTTTTTTTTTTTTTAGTTTGTGCTTGTGCGTTTCGGTTTATAGGTGTAAAATGTTCGATACGGACAAATTAATAGAACTTGTTAAGGGCAAACTATGTCTGTGGGATTTCTTAAGTTGTATTTCATGTTGTACATTTCTCATGAGTGTATCTTCCTTAGCTATATGCGGTCGAAGCAATTGAAGTAGCTCGTCAAACGATACTACTGTATCTACATACGATAGTAAACAAAAAACTCCAAACTATGGTTTCGCATGTGCTCGTAAAAGATTTGGAACACAAATGGTTTATCGGTTATGAAAGGATGGACCCAATGATTTCGGTTAACCTTAGGCTCTAGCTCACCACACACTTCTAATGCACAAACTAACACAAGTTTTTCGTTCATGACTACAACGAGAACGAGTGAACCATGTTCTAATCTTACAGTACGTAGGCCGGGAAACCTCAACCGGAAGCGGTTCATCCGCTCCGTGTGGCCGGGACATCGTCGCGCGGCTTATGATCGCGCGATCATAAGCCACGCGGACGATCCGCCACGCGTGGCCCCGGCCATACGACTGTCACTGTAGTCTAGTCAGCTTTAGCCTAGAACACGCTGCTGAACTGAATCACGAACAACCCAAACTGTAAAAAAATGGAGTGATTTATCATCTATTTGTAGTTTTGATTTGTATGAAATCTCAACAGTAACCGTCGACTTCGACGGGTTTCGCCTAGTCTGTGTACAAAATTTTACAATATGTTTTGAGGTGTTAATTTCAATTTTTTAACGTGAGTTTTGACTATTTTTTTAACCGGTATTCAGCTTTACAACTTGAATTTAAACCATCTACGTTATAGCGTGAAAGAAAATACTCTAGTTATACAGTTTCAAATTGAATTAAATTTGTTTGGACTCGTCAAGTTAAACCTATTAGTATTATGTGCCCCTTTCTATTCTATGGAATCCAAAACAATGTACATGTTTAAAAAATATATATATATACAGATAAAGAACAGTAGCTAAAGATTTATATGAATTTGTGAGTTAAATTATTGTTTAAATGTTGTTCAGACACTAATTATAGCCTGTAGCGGCTTTAATAATGCAGATCTTGATTTTGTCAAAGCCAAAAGACAGCGTTGCGATTGTTTTGTCGGTAGTGCAGATCGTGTTTTTGTCAAAGCCAACAGATAGCGTTGCGATCGTTTTATCGGTAGTGCAGATCGTGTTTTTGTCAAAGCCAACAGATAGCGTTGAGATCGTTTTACATAATTATTACTTCAGTCTTATTATAATTATTGACCAAAATCAAGCTATTGTTTGAAATATTAAAGCTTACTACTATTTAAGATACTTTATATATTATCTGTCACATTCATAACACATTAATTATATTAGCGTCCATAAGATTGAGATATTTTTTAATTTTCTATTTTAGTTCTCACCTGTATTTTAGTTGTGCAAGTAATATAATACCTTTTACATTTTTTCCCCATTTACTTTCTTTACGAGACAAAAGACATCATAATCATTGCAAAAGATTGTGAAGAATCACAATCTCTTCAATTTTTGGAACCCCCAAGGGGTTCTTCAAAACCACCTCACTGATCACTCTAATTCACTTAAATTATTGTGTTCAAGATAAATACAAAGTACAATAGTGATTGGAATCGAGGTCCTAAATAAAAGATATTACTAATTTTACCAACACTATTGATACCATTACATTTCCTCCTGTAAAACAGCTAATAAATGTCATAATACAATAAAACTGCAAACAAAAATGGGTTGAGGCTCATGTTTTGTACATTATATGTTATAGAGGTACTGTTATATGTTGCTTAGCAAATAAGGTGCAAGACAAGCAAAAAAATTGCCACATATTATGCTTATTACAAAGAAATTAAACATTAATGAAAAATTGTGTTTACTGTACTATAATAATACTAAAATATACAATAAAATGTACCATAAACCAACAACCAACAACTAGTCTAGCCCTAGTCCACTCTACTTTGCCTCTGCCTCTAGTCTAGTCTAGTGTCGGCTTCATATTATTTTCAAACAAAACCAAAAACTTAAACTTATACAGACTGGTTGAATTAACTTAAAACTTTTTTTGTAAACTGAATTTGTTATCACCATTATTCATTCAACCAAAATTTTTAAAATAAATTGAAACAATTGAAAAATGTTTAGTCTATCATTTTAGTACTTTTGTTGCTAAAAAAGAAAAAAATATCAATAGGCATACCTAATATCGATAGAAAATATCGGTGGACAAATATCGATATTAAAAATATCAAATATCAATATTTTAGATATCGATTATCGAGGCCAAACACTATTACAAAGCAAAAAATAAAATTTAAAATTTTCCTTAAACCTTTAGTATAGTATTTATTTCAGTTACAGAAAAACATCAATATTAAGATGGTCGACCAGAAAAATCTATGTTTGACAAGAACATATCTTCGATTTAAAAAACACCGGAAGAAAAACTTTGATATTGAGAAACATCAGCTATCGATGGTCAAAACTAATGCATAAATGAATCCGTCTTCACCTACATTATTATACCATGTGTATATCTTAAACATTCTCTTCCGCCACTGTGATTGACCAATATCGGCTGTTCATAACGCACAGACGACAATCCTGGGACTACTTGGCGGCCACCAACGATGTAAAACTACTGGATTGCACTCTCAAGGCTTGGTTTCTTTTAACCACGCAGCGTCACTGCGGGATGCGGGATGCGCGATGACGTAATCACGCAAAAGTCTGTCGCAGCTATTGCTGCGGGGGTGTTTTCTCTGACTTCACGTGCGCAATTCTCTGTGATTCCCGCCAATTTAGAAATGCGTGATCCCTTGGCGCGACGCACTGAAGTCTGAGATCCCAGACTTTTTGCGTGGCACGCAGTAGTTAATTCCCATCAGTTCATTGTTGGTGACTGATAATTGTGGTGTTAATGAAACTGCAACTATGAAATCCAAGGTTTTTACTGCCCAGTTTTATGAAAAGCTTTCAGTACTATATTGTTTCACCCAAAAGAACTACAAGAACAATGGAATCAAGAAGAATGGTTTACAATTAATAGGCCTAGTGTCAAGCACAACTTTGAAAATGGTGAAATAGGTTTTTAGCGAATTTCCCATATAGGGAATAAGCTATTACCGTAGTACTCATTCTCATACTAAAAAAAAACTGTTTTGAAAGCCTAAAAAATTCCCTAAACATTGTTTCATTGTTCAATTAAATGCCTGGTAATCAGAATTCAAAAACACCCTTCTTCCTCCATGCCAAAGAGTCTTCATTTACTAAATTCACTAGTAAATTTTCTTCATTATCCTCTTCCTCCAGCAGCAAAGCTACGGCAACGAGTCTGACATCTATATTGTCCATGGCTGAAGATATAATCGCGCGCTGCAAGGATGGAGTCATAGAAAACACCCTAATTTTTTATCACGCACTCGTGATTACCACGTATCACAAATCACGGATCACACAATAACGCAGCGTGGTTCAGAGAAACCAAGGCTTCAGTAGCACTGCGGGCGCTGTTTTCGGTCTAGCACCCCCAGAAATCAGAAATCAGAAATCAGAAACTTTTTATTGCCGTAATTTGCAAGGTACATGCATATGACAAAGTCAACAACAAATGAGGTTCAAGTTCAACCAAGAAAATAAAACTAGATCCGGTAAAACATGAATAGACAAAACATTTGTCTGGGCAGTCATAATAGATCAAAAAATAAAAATGTAGCTATGCAAGCATCGAGCCTATCAGAAACAAGACAGTAAAAGGTCAACAATTGTTCATACAGATCATATGGTCATACTCAACATGCAAATAAATAAGAGAATTACAGGCATTGAGTAATTGTTGGCATGTCAAAATAACATGCTACTAAAATCCTCCTGAAAATAACTCTCTAGGCTATAAAAGGGCCTTTGAGCAAGCCACTCATGCAAAACATGCTTAAACCTACTCATGCTAACATTACGTGCTGTGCTAGGAAGTTTATTAAACATTGATATTCCTACATTACTAAACCACTTTTTTGATTTGGATAGTCTCACAAAAGGTAAATCTAGCAGATTACTGTTTCTGGTCACATGCAAGTGCACCGAGCTTCTACACGTGTAACTCTCTAGTTTTGTTTTAACTCGTACCAAGCAGACAAATATATACATATTTACAATAGTCAGTATTTGTTCAGACTGAAACAGAGGCCTGCAATGTGCATCCAAGGGCGCACCACTTACAATCCTAACGGCCTTTTTCTGTAGCACAAGAAGTTTTTTGACATCTGCTCCATTTCCCCACAATAACAGACCATAACTCAAGATGCCATTAAAAAAAGCATAATAAGATATCTTCAGATATGGCTTAGGTACAAGATTTCTAAGTTTTCTTAACAGATTAATTACCCTGTTGAGCCTAACACACAGGGATTCAATATGGGAAGACCAAGAGAGAGAAGAATCAAGCCAGATTCCCAGAAGTTTGACATTTTTTTCCACATCTAAAAGCTCAAGATCAGGTTTACCAAGAGTGAATAAAATATTCTGAGTTTTAGAGTCATTCAAAAGCAACCCATTTGTTTCAAACCAAGAGTTAGCATCATTTAGAGCATTATTCATTAACAATATAAGACTATTTACATTCGAACCACTACAAAAAAAGGTTGTATCATCTGCAAAGACAACTGAGTTTACATCTATGTTTGAAGAGAGATCATTTACATGTACAAGGAACAAGAATGGGCCCAGTACCGAACCCTGCGGTACTCCACTTTTGATCAGAGCTACGTCAGAGAGGGCATTATTGAACAAAACTCTCTGCGAGCGATTTTCTAAGTAAGATTGAAATAGGCTAAGCTCCACACCAACAATGCCATAATGCCTTAATTTCGTGAGGAGTATCTCATGCGGAACGCAATCGAAAGCCTTGGTAAGGTCACATAAAGTTGTTAAAGTGTGTGAGTGGTTTTCAAAACCATCTACAACCTTCTGTACAAGGCTCTCGACTGCATCCACAGTAGACAGCCCTCTCCGAAAACCAAACTGAAATTTGGAAAACAAAAAATTTGTCTCAAAAAAATCGTTTACCTGGTGTTTCATTGCTGATTCAACAATTTTGGAAAAACAAGGCACCACAGAGATCGGCCGGTAGCTTCCTGGAGAACTTGTGTCACCTTTCTTGTAGATTGGTACAGTTTTTGAGGATTTCAGGCACAAGGGGTAGACACCACTAGTGAAGCAATCATTTATGCAATGTGTAAGTGGTGCCACTATACAGTGGGCCACTTCCTTTACAAAATCACTATTGATACCATATATGTCTTTGGAATTTCCACTTTTCATGTTTAGTATCAACTTTGCGACATCATCACAGCTCACTGGCTTCCATCTGAAGGTGACCTCGGGTACAGCAAAATTGTTGAGCAGGTAAGTAGAAGCAGGTTGATTGAGATTGACAGTTTTCTGAACATCCGCCACAGATGAGATGAAGTAATGGTTGAATTCATCCGCAGTTATGGGTACAACGCCCGCCTTGCTGGAGCTAATCCTGGCTGAATTTATAACGGACCAGGCTGTCTTACATTTGTTGGAGGACGATTCGATAAACTTGGCGTTAAAGTGAAGTTTAGCATCTTTAATGGCTGCTTTATAGTCCTTCCTAGCATCCATGTAGGTCTGCTTGAAGAATCCCACATTGATGTTGTACTTGGACGCCCATAATAAATTATGGTAACATGTTAAAGTTTCTTCACGAAGCTGACGGAGGTCATTTGTGAACCAAGCATTTCCAGTTCCACGGCGCTTTACATGAGGATTTTTCTTTACCGGTTTGATGGGAATACATAAATCTAGTTTTTCACGGAACTTTTCCATGAATAACTCAAAAGACCTACCATTAGATACGTTATTAAGAAACGACCAGTCAATTGCAGACACGTGTTTAACAAAGTTAGCAACATTTGCTTTGTTAAATAGTCTTGAGTCAATTTTTGAGTGTAGGCCTAATTCTTTATCAGTGCCTGCTTGGGTAAACATGACCTCCACAATCAAACCAGCATGGTCAGAGAGAGGAGGCAGGGAAACATTAACATGAATATTGTCTCTAGGGAGGTTAGTGATCACATTGTCCAGACATTTTAACCCTCTAGTAGGTTCCTTGTTAATATAGTGGCAATCTACTGACCTGAGCAGGTTATCCAAATATTTTTGTGGTATACCTTCCACCAATACATCAATGTTTATGTCACCACAGATCACAATAGGTAGATTATACTTTGACAGGGATACAATTATATTTTCCAAGGACTCAAGAAATATATTGAGGTTTCCATCTGGAACTCTATAAACAGACATTACAATGAACTTAAAGTTATCATAGGTCACAATAGCAGCAACAACCTCGAAATCCCTTTCTTTGGAAAAATTGTTGACGCTAAGCACTTTATAGTCACAATCATTACTAACATAGATTGCCACGCCACCTTTGGTGATAATAGACCTACAATAAGTAGTAGCACAAACAAAGCCCTGTATAATGGCATAGTCCATAGTGTCCGGAGTACACCAATGTTCGCATACACAGAAGATTTGGTAATTTTTGCTTAAAATATACTCCACCTCACTCAGTTTGTCCATAAGCGATTGAGCATTTACACTGAACATTTTTACTAGGCCCGTAGAATGTCCGAGGTTAGTTAGCGGGTTCTCGGCTGCAACTGTCAAACCGGTTTTCTTAGAACTTTTATTGTCTATTCTAAAAAAACGCTACTATCAGTCCTGGGACCAACACCATTAAATTTAGGCTTGAATTTCTTCACCAGAGCCCCCTCAGGCCATAGGTTAGGATCAAGTGCATTATCAAGTTTCTCAGATGTCAAGCCAACTTTGTAAGATTTGTAAGAAACGTGCCTAGCTTTCCAATCTTCACAGATCACATCAGATCCCACCATCTACTGGCAGTAGTCGACGCAGGCCATACACTCACCATTGTAAAACGCACCTTTTTAAGTTGCTGCTCTGTTTAAATAAATATATAGATATAAAATATTACTAATGCATGCCAAACACTTTTTGTTTTTACTATTCTAAACTTTATATGTCTTCTTCTTTTCTTGCAGAAAATAACACATTTGAACTCTTAAAAACCCTATGACATTTGCCCAGTTTTTTATTGCAAATCTATGCTTGACATTAACGTGATAGGGATACTTTTTTCTTTTTTATGACCTATTTTGCAAAATACATTGTCATTAAACATTGAAAGAAAAAAATATCGCGTTTACGTCAAACATAACGTAACCACTGCGGCAAAAACTTAGCAAAATTATTCTAAATGTTTATGTACTATTCTTTTCGATTATTAAAATATAATTTCAATTATAGCCTAAATATTGTACTTTATATTTCTCCTTTGTAATCACTTATAATTTTACCATGTACAATTTGGATCTAGCAATATCAGTTGTCTAAAAACATCTACAAAACAGGTTTAGTGAATTTGTAGTTTTAAAGAATTCAGATGGGCTATTTTCTGCAAGAAACAAAACATACAACATGTTTAACTATTCAAAAGAGTTTGACAAGCGTTAGCAATATTTTATCCCTATAAATTTCAACAGAGCAGTAATTAAAAAGTGTGTTTTATAATGGTGAATGTATGGGCTGCGCCGGCTTCTGCCAGTAGATGGTGGGGGAAGCTCGACCGCGCGGCCAACACTGAGGCAGCGATCCATGAGTTGTTTATATCGCTGGCGGCCACACTTCACTTCAGTCTACTTCCGGTCATGCCAGCGGCAAGAACAATGATATAAACAACTCGGGTAGTTCTTTACATGGGCAAGAACTAACTTAACATTCCAAGTCAACTGCTATCCTTGAAAAAAATGTACATAACAGCTAGAGCTAGTCTTTTGTTATATAGTAAATATAAATCATCACTTATCCACAAAGATCCAATTATTCCTATGCTGTGACTGATACGACTACAGTCGCGCGGCTGTAAAATTGACTGCTTCTTTGCAAAGTATGTGGAACCTTGATAAGAAGACCCTCGATAATAAGTCACCCTTGATAACAAGTGCAATTTTCAAATCGGTCCCCTTGAAATTATTTTACTCCTAATCACGTGTTACACTGTAAACCTCAATAAGAAGTCAACCTTGATAACAAGTCTTAATAATCCTCATGAGAGTCTTGTTATCGAGGTTCTACTGTAAATGCGACCCATTCCTATGGTGAGTCTACAGCTACAGCCGCTCGATTGGAGCCACTACAGCCGCGCGGCCATAATAAATTTGTAGTTTATACATACGGGGTTTGTAGTGTGTGCCTTCATGGATGATTCAAAGTTGATTGAACTAGTTCGTCACCACCCATCCGTTTTCAACCCCAAGCACCCCCAATACTTAAAAGGAGAATGCTGAAACCTGTATTTTTGCCGTTCCATGAACAATGGATAAGGTTGTTAATTTTTTTTACCATGCACATTAATATTTCCTTTTCTTCCTCTTCCCTAAGTAATATATTCGCTGCCAACTGTGCTTGTTCCTAGCTTATCCTAGTCACTAGTCGCAGGAGTCACAGCATAAGAATTAAATTGAGCGTCTCCCGTATGGCTCGGCTACAGTCGTATCAGTCGGCGCATAGGAATTGGAACTTTAGACAACAAAAAACTTGCAGATGTGAAGTGAGGGATTAAAGAGATTTAGATTAAGATAAGTATGAGTGAATATTGCATTTTTATACACATCCAGTACAGTATTTTTACAATATCAACACCTGAGTGTTCAATTAAAAAAGTAATTTCTTTTTTATTTTGGAATGAATAACACGCTATGTAAAATTGATAAATGTCGTTATGAGTACAAAGTTGTTAATACCACATCAAATGAAAATGAAATTTCTAGGCAAGATGAAAACCATAAAAAGGAAGGGAAAGAAGAATTTTCAATGGATTTGGCAGGCGATACGAAAAACCCACAGACACCATACAACCCCCATGATCACCGAGTGCTTAAAAACCCAACAACGTAAGTAATTTTGCCTACAATTTGGTTATCTAAAACAAAACAATTAATAATTCACCATAAAAAATATCTAGGTATACCATTCCATATATTTTCCATATATTTATCTAGGTTCAAGGTAAAATGAGCGGAAAATGCCAACAGACTATATTTTCATCGGAACAAAATTTTATACTTGTCTCAGGCACCAAAAACTCACAAAATCCCATCCTTCATAAATTTAATACTACTTTGATATGTATTACAGTAAATTATATTCTTATACACCTTATTACTTAAAGTTTTAAAATTTTAAAAATACAGTGGCAGAAAAGACTGTTATGAAAATATCTTGTTTATAGTTTTTATTTAGGAATATGTTCTAAGATTGAATCCTAAATTGTATTGATTTATATAATAATTTTACATGTATTAGATTTTAGAGTCTTGTGAATTCAATAACAGAGGCCAAAGACTATAAAAACATTTGGTACCGTATTAGAACTTTTGAAAATATTTTTTTATGATTATGTTTAGGATGTAAAGGAGTTGCTCTGTATTTAAAACTACCTACTAGGTATAATTTAATTGCTACTGACTAAAATATAAAGTATTAATATAGGACTATTGGAAAAAGCAGATTGGAATGTCGATCTTAAACATTCCCGCTCCACTATAGAAGTTAGTTTTAATAGTTTTATTAATTTTTTAAGTCTTCTTATGATAACAAGAACATTATGTGAAAAATGAATCCTTCTCAATCATAAAGTACCCCCGCCGCAGCAAACCTGCAGACTAAGGGAATTTCCATTTACTTGGCTGGGTTTCTACTACAATATTCGCTTAAAATTGAAATATTTATTTCCTATTTAAATAACATTTTATTTTAGTCTCTAAGTTTGTTGAAACAGAAAAGATATTAAGTGTTTTTTTATTGCAATTTTATTGCAATGTATTAAAACGAAAAAGTAAATCAGTCCCGGGTCTAGGTCTACCCCTATTACTATGAGACCTACGGTAACAGCTTATTCCCTATATGGAAAATTCACTAAAAGGAGTTCTACCACACCAAGTCATTTTGCAGCAATCAACTATACTTTAGTAAAAAAATATTTTCAGAAACAAATTAACACTACATGCAAAATGTAAACTCTAAACATTTTTTCAGAGACAATGAGAGTATTATTCTTCTCCTGAAAGGCTGCATGGGTACAGGGATTCTTGCCATGCCTGAAGCTTTCAGCAACTCTGGTCTGATGGTGGGGACTGTGCTCACAGTGGTACTTGGAGCACTGGTCACATATTGCCTCCATATGCTGGTAAATCATGACACACTGGCACACTTTGTTTATTTTAGCTGAAAATGATTTCCAAGTGGTTCTAATCCTCCCTGTAGGGGAGCAAGCTGGTCTAATGGTAGAGCAAGGGACTTCGTTCTTGAAATCCTGGGTTCAAATCCCACCAATCACCAATTGATTTTATCTAAGTGATAATTCCGCAACCTCTGCTAGACAAAGCCTGAAGTAATGTGGAAAATACTACTGGGCTGGAACCTAGAGGAATAACAATAATAAATAAAACCCTCCATGTAGTCCCTTACGGAGCTTGATCGGGAGGATGTGGTGTCCTTGGTAAAGTCCGTATGGACTTCCAAAAACTTCCATCAGCGTAAAATCAATCATTTACAAAAAAAAATGTGAGACTATTTGGATTAAGTAGTATCGTTTCAATTAGAGTGGCAAGTGGGAAGGGCATGCACACAAAAATCTTCCCCTACCTTTTGCTTTTGTTTTGTACAATCATATTGACAATCGATTAGATTAGTTTAATACAGTACTATAGTTCGGCCGCTTAGAAAGCGACCTCCTCCAGCATTGGTTTAGCATTAGCGCGCAGGTCGTTTTCTAAGCGGCCGAACTATAGCGTCTATTAGTGTGGTTCTGTTGTTGGCAACCTCTCCCTCTTGTCTTCCACATGACATCCTTCCTAATTGACACGATGATCTATAATAAAAATATAAAAAAATCTTCTAAATGTTACAACAATAAATCTACATGATGGTAATGTTTTTCCTTAGATACGATCACAATATGAGATGTGCAAGTGGCTCAGAGTTCCCATACTGAGCTACCCAGAGTCCATGAAAGCAGCTCTGGACCATGGACCTCCGATACTTAGGCCTTTTGCCACTATATCTGGGTATGTAATACATTTTGTACATATCAATTAATTGCTTCAGAACAACTAAAATTTATCTAACACATATATAAAAGATTACGTTCAAACAAGTCTTTCTTAACCCTATATTGTTATAAGTTCGTATGTGATGCAATATGGGCCTGAGAAATAGTTATGCACGAGTGAGTACTACAACTATCCGCAGTACTATCCTGATAATTAGACCAATTTGTATATGCCAAGGCAAAAATGTGGTTCGGATTCCACTATAAACTGTAGGTCCCTTAGTTGCCATTAGCTGTATTGGCTATTAATTAACAGCTGTGTCTAAGGAATATGTCGGCCTTAGTCACTAACATGACTACAAGATCGCGCCACTCATCTTACACTCATCTCCATTCATACTTGGCTTAAAATACCTACTTTGTATGTCCCTAGTGAAAAAAATTTTCTGGTCCAGGTTCTGGCCAGTACTGTCACAGAACTGACCAGTTCTGCCACAGTACTGACAAGTACTGGCCAGGTTCTGGGCGAGACTGGCCAGGTTCTGGGCGATACTGGCCAGGTTCTGGGCGATACTGGCCAGGTTCTGGGCGATACTGGCCAGGTTCTGGGCGATACTGGCCAGGTTCTGGGCGATACTGGACAGGTTCTGGAATGATACTGGACAGGTTCTGGAGGGTACTGGGCTGATACTGGCCAGGTTCTGGCGAGTACTGGGCTGATACTGGCCAGGTTCTGGCGAGTACTGGGCTGATATTGAAGTTTGTATCTTTATTTTAATGGGTCTGGTTTTACTTGATAGTTTTAGTGACTTATGCCCAGTACATTTTTGTATTATTATGGCAATAAAACTATATTCTGATTCTTATACTGGCCAGGTTTTTGCTGGTACTGGATGATACTGGCATTGTTCTTGGCTGATAATGGCCTCTGGTCCAGAATTCAGACTCAATTATATGTGTTTGTTGTTTTTTTACAAGTTATTCACTTTGGTAAATTGGAGATTACTGATAACGATTAATTTATACATAATCATAATGAGCAAATCTGTACAGAGCTACAGACCACAAGTGTTGTCCGATTGTGATGAAATTCAGCAAGTAATAAGTACCAAACCATGGGTTTTCAAAGTTTTAACTTTTTTGAAATTTTGTTTTTAATGGTGATTTTTCCATAAAAACCCATGAAATAATAGCAAAATCTTATTTTAAAAAATTGGCCAAAATTTTTTTATAAATAACAAGTATGTTAGAGCCCTTTAAATTCTGAAAAAAAGCTACTGTAACTTATATGTTATTTTATATAAATAGAGGAAAACTGTGTTTTTTTTAACCTATATTGATCAAAATTAGTATATTTTGGTCTTTATAATTTAAATTTAAATGGTGCAACCTCTCAGTGTTGTGAAAATTAGGGTTTATATTTTTTGCAACTTTTGTGATTTTTTCCTGTAAAATATTAAAGTTACTACAGTACTACCACATACCCATACATAGGACAAGTATGTGTCCTAGAATAATTATCTCTACAACCAAAATAAAAGATTGATTAAAATAACTTCTGTTATTGTTTTGAAAAATTGAGCAAGATTAAAATTTAAAAGAATTTTCGCGCCAGACTGAGAGCTAATGACAGGGTCCAGTGCAGTCCGTGGCAGAGGAGGGGAGGGGACTGATTTTTCATTTTTCTGTTCCAACTCCAACTGTCAATTGTCAAAAGATCGGCGTCGCCATCTTTGCTTGGCTGTTGTGCCTAACCTCTTGACTTTGCAAAAGTATAACTTAGTCCTTTCAATTTAAAATTAAAATGTAATAGTGTATAATCGTATCCATATTATATTAGTAGCCTAAGATTTTTGTTGTTAGGTAGTTTACCTTCAGTTTTTTTAGTTTTCTTTCACCAAAGAATATCGTTATTGAAGAGGCTGTCTCCCAAACCAAGGTAAGGAATTCAAAATAACATTAGGCCTACTTTAGTTAATAAGTTTCAATGTGAGTTACACATCAAAAATTAGGTTCGATAAAAATTCTGCAACATCTAGTCTTTCTTTAAACTGATTAAAGTTAGGTTAAGTTATAAACCGGTAGTTAAGTTAAGTTACTTATAGAAAACTAACCTAAATGAGTTAGCCAGGCTTTGGCTTACAGTTATAAGTTTTTAGACTACCTAACAAATTTGCATTGGATTTAATCTTAGTACATTTGTTAGTAGGCCTATAGCCTTGATGGGGCTTTCTTTGAAAGTTTGGTTTTTACTTGAACGGAGTCCTAACGTTTTACTGCATGTCCTAATGCGATATCACTTTTTAACCTTACTTAGGTGAATCATTGGCCACAGTTTCAAATCTGCAACTTTTAATAACCTATATAGGAATATACCTAACTTAGCCTACTACAATCATTTTCTTAAACCTATGCAGTCAGCCTTAAGTTAGTCAAAGCCTAGATTAAAAGTTAGGTTACAAGTTAAATATCTTAAATTCAATTGTTAGGCCCTACACCTAAATAATTCTTACACCCTTAAAGGATAGTTGATTTCATAAAATAAATTCCTTAGGCATAAGTTAAAAATAGGCTACCGGTACTGCTAGGTAGGGTAGGATGAAAATAAAATCGAGCCAAGCGCAGTAAATTAAACTTAGGCTAGAAAGCATTAGCTAACCAAAAATAACTTCCAACAAACCGAAAATGTACTCCTATCTAACGTATTTGTTTGACCAATTCCTAGAATAACTTAATTTGTTATTTACTCCTCAATGTCACATAATGATGAATTTTCAGGAAAGTCAAAAAATTTTTTTTTTACTTTTAAAATCGATATACTACTAGCCTATTACAATCAGTATTTACCAAGGAATAATGTATACTAATCAGCAGAGCTGAATTTTGTATACCTTAATTTATAACTCTATTTTTAGCTTGAAGGTCACACAAAAAATGCCAGTCGGTCACGCTGATGAATTTGCAAAAATAAAATAGTAAAAATGATATTAAATTAAAAATGTCATCATAAATGTTACTTATACCCCTCAAAATTCAAATAAACGAATCCAAAATATTTAATTTCGTTCAATTTGAGGAAATTTTAACAATTTGAGCTAACCTAAAATGAATTGGCTCTACTTTGCAGACGAAACTTTAGTATGAATGACAAATATTTCAACAGTGAATTGCAGTAAATTGTTGTTTGTACTGAAATATGATTGCCGGTATGGCATGTATCAGAAAACACATAAACATCATAATATAGGATAAGCAGTTAGTGAAATATATGTGTTTTGGTAAGCGTGAACTACTGGCGTTGACCGTGAACTACTGGCGCTGACCGTGAACTACTGGCATTGATGGCATTGAACAATGTATAACTGGAGTAAGTTACTGAAAAACACATCGAGAAATGGATATTAATTAGAAGAAATGTAAACCCAAATGTAATGTTTCAACAATATTTTAATGAAATCTTTTTTTTATGAAATTACAAACATAGCCTAACATTCTTTGGTCATTTGTGAAAGATTCATTTTGTTTAGAATTTGATGTTATAATGAAGGAACGACTACCATAAAATATTATACCCTAAACCTTATAGTTGTAAAAGAGCAACGACATTTAAAGTACAGCCAGTATTGTGCCAATCGTTCACGATATTCAACATCGTTCACGTGAACAACTGGAGCGTGAACGACTGGCAAATCTGATCTAAAATCTAGTCTATGAAAAGCTACATTTACTGCGTTGACATCCAATTTGAGGTTAGGTTCTAGGCCTAGAGACATTGTCAGAATATGCAATCCTTTTTATTGTAAGTTGCAAAGTTTGTGAGTTATTAAAGTGAACGACTTGAATCTTAATTAAGGTACTATGCATTTCTTATCTGTTTATCAGTTCATTTCTAAAAATCTTCTTAAAATTCACAAAATTGTTTAGCTGTGGCTACTGCGCAAACTCATCACAAGCACTAGAATGTGTTTTGCTGCCAAATTACGCATCGCCCCGTTACTTCTAGAACCCATTTTGTCGAAACGTCTTTGACATGCTGTACCTTGGGGACTGTCTTTAGACAATTAAAAAAAAAGTCCCCATCGTATTTAGAATTTTAATACTGCTTGTTTTTGATAGCAGACGATCTCCCGATGTTTATAGTTCCATTATATTGCAAAATTGTGAGGTTATGAAGTATTTATTATTTGAGTGAACATTACGGCATTAGGCTGGGGACAGTGAACGACTGGCAAATTATGATAAACAGTCTTATTTTTCTTATTGAATAAATTATGATTAGGATCTAAAACTATGTTTGCTGGAAAGGTAAGGGGTTGGATAATAATAACAACACATTATTACTTAAAATAATATTTTTATCTTGCATTTGTGCCCAAAGGACTTCAAAATCACCCATTATGTGACATTGACCCTTACTGTCACACTATGGATGAGGCCTATTTTATGTTATAATTAAGTTAACTTATCAGTAACATTTCTCGACTGATAACTTACCAATAATTTATTCATACGGTATTGACAGTGACAGCCAGTTTGTTCTAATTTACCTGAACTTTGCGACATTTTACATATCCTAGGTTAAGTTAAGTATAAGTAAATATAAGTTAAGTTCTAGCTAACCAATTTGCGTCAAAATCTGTTACGTTTCTTAAGCGGTATGGATTTTTCTAGGCCTGTTTACTTCTTAACTGAAAGTAAGTTAGGCTAGAACAAATTTTATGTTGTTAATAAATGTATGTAGCCTACATAGCTTGGTTATTGTATCCATACTTTTGAAATTTGTGATAATTGAATGGGAATCGGCTGCGGCACATTTTATGTGCGTGGGTTATGCTTGTCGAAGCACCTTATTGCACCATGCCGAGTTTTGTGAACTGTACCCTATTTAAGCATGAGTAGATCTGGGAAAACTTTATTATGGTTGATTTTTAGGCCCTTTTACAGCATTGAGAAATATATTAAGCTGATTTTGATTCAATCAATTTTATTTATTCCCAACGGCAAATCACCGTTACACGAGATTGCAAAAAAATAAAGTTAAAAAAGTGTGCATGAAGTTCTTGTCAAAGGTTTAATTTCTTTTTGTCTGTCTTCCCCATTTAAAGTTTTGAATCTAGAAACTCGCTGATGGAACCTTTTCAAGCTGAAACCTTTTTCAAAGTTTTGGTGGTTTTGAGATTAGATTTTGACACGTTACTAGTGCTACATAGCCTACTTACTATTAATAATAGCAAACTTCTTGTTATTTCTTACAGAAGCTGTTTTTCAACCAGTTTCCAGAGGCCAAAGAAAAAGAAACATCGAGACGGTGATAAAAGATTGGCTAAGACCGTCATGAAATCGAATTGTTAGCAAGTAGGAAGGAAGGTAATTTGATACCTAATGATTGATTAATAGATGATGTCAGTCACCATCAAAGCAAAATGTAAAAACTTAGCCTAATGTTTCATTTGCCTTACAGAGTTGATGCTTGATTTATTTGCACATAGCCTATCTCTCTAAGATATCAAAACTAATAGGTAGGCCTATAGACAAACAAATTAAAACCAACACTTTTTTTTATTGGAAACTGCAACATTTTCTCAACCAAAGCAAAATGATATGTTTAAGGAGTTAATGGCAAAAAAGGGCTCAGTAAATTGAAAGAAGCCAGGTGTTCTGATTCTGCTTTAGAATAAGAAATCTGTTCATGAGTCATCTCTTAAAAATTTACATCCAACACCAGTTGAATATATTCAATGTTAATAATAGAATGTTACTTTTTTCAGGAGAGAAACGACTGAGGAGGGAGAAACGACTGAGGAGGACGAAGACTGCATCCCATAAATGGCTCATGGACTCAATCTTTAGATAATCTTTATGTCTTTAAAATTCATTATTATTTATAAGTGCAAAGATCTAATGTAATATTTTTAAATACATACATGTTGGAGTATAATGCTGAATATTGATTAAGGCCTACACATTTGCTAATGAGGTAATTTTTCAAATACCTATGGATAAACATTAACAAAATTAAATATTTTGTAATGGATGATCAATTTAACAGCAGTATTACCTTGCTGACTAAAATAGAAGAAAATTCACAAATAATAATTCTTTTACCAACAAAGGAGCTAGTAGACCTAATAATCCTGTGTTAAATTGTGCATTGTCTTTTGATTTTGTCACTAAGGTAGGCCTAAGATTTATAGGCCTACATAAAAAATCGATAAAATGCTGGCATAAAGCCATCTTTACAAACAGTTTCAATAGAAATTAGTTAATTTAACAATCAATATTGTTATATTTTAAAAAGTTAATTAACCTCAATTAAAAATTGTGTATCAATCCGTAAAATTGTCTGATATTAGGTATGATTGAGATTCATGTTAATATTAGACATGTAATATTAGATACATTCATGGTAATATTAGATATGTATTTGGTTATTTTCATTTTGTTTGACGGTTTGAATAGCACGGAAATAACAAAAAAGTTTTTTTTTATTAGGTATAACAGTGTCTATTGTAATTGAGTACCTAATCTTACATAAACTGCAGAATTATAGGGTCCTCAACCATTTAAGTAAGAAGTAATCATGCTCATCAATAACCATGGTTTAGGCCTATATAAAATTAATGAGTCTTGCCATTGATTTCAGTAAGTAGAAAAGAGTGGAAATTGTGATAAGATAATGGCAGTATTTGTCTGATTGGAAAGTGTAAGTCAAGAGTGTGACCCTTTACAATCATTTTCTACAAAAGAGTTATATAAATGGAAATAACAAACAATCGTCATGTACCAATAATGTAAAAATATCAGCGTACAAATTTAATTTTTTGGAAAACCCGTCGATAAATTCCTTTCCCTCATGTAAAAAGGTAAATATTTTTAACGAGTTATTCACGTAAAATACAAAAAACTATGGATACAAAAACGTTACTGTATTTTAATTTGAGAAAATGTGAAAGACGTGATAAAATACTAACACAATTATGTTTTTTCACATCATTCTCATGTAAAAGTGGGTCGTCTTCGCAAGCTCAAACAACCAATACATTCTGGAACAGTAGGCCTACTGGCCAGGTTCTGAACCAGTACTGGCCAGGTTCTGAACCAGTACTGGCCAGGTTCTGGAACAGTTACTGGCCAGGTTCTGGACCAGTACTGGCCAGGTTCTGGAATAGTACTGGCCAGGTTCTGGACCAGTACTGGCCAGGTTCTGGACCAGTACTGGCCAGGTTCTGGAACAGTTACTGGCCAGGTTCTGGAACAGTACTGACCAGGTTCTGAACCAGTACTGGCCAGGTTCTGGAACAGTACTGGCCAGGTTCTGGAACAGTACTGGCCAGGTTCTGGAACAGTACTGGCCAGGTTCTGGAACAGTACTGGCCAGGTTCTGGAACAGTACTGACCAGGTTCTGGAACAGTACTGGCCAGGTTCTGGAACAGTACTGGCCAGGTTCTGGAACAGTACTGGCCAGGTTCTGGTTCTGGCCCAGGTTCCTGCCAATTCTGGAACCTGGGCCAGAACCTGGCCAGTAACTGGATTTTTTTCACTAGGGATGGTCGCCATTTCATTGAACAGTAACAGTATTGAACAGTATAAAAGGTTACGTTCAAACAAGTCTTTCTTTACCCTATACCGTATCGTTTGTAAGTTCGTATGTGATGAAATATGGGCCTGAGAAATAGTTATGCCCCCTCCACGTTCCTTGTGGGGTATTTTTCGTTTCCTTGCCCCCACAAATAAACCTAAAACCTTTTGCGCCCCCAGGCCATCAGGGCCCACCTGGCCCATTTACAAATGTAATAATTATTTAAAAGATGAAACTTTAATATTTATGATGCGATGCTCCCTGGTGTGGATTAACATCCGCACGAGTGAGTACTACAACTATCCGCAGTACTATCCTGATAATTAAACCAATTTGTATATGCCAAGGCAGAAATGTGGTTTGGATTCCACTATAAACTGTAGGTCCCTTAGTTGCCATTAGCTGTATGGGCTATTAATTAACAGCTGTGTCTAAGGAATATGTCGGCCTTAGTCACTAACATGACTACAAGATCGCGCCACTCATCTTACACTCATCTCCATTCATACTTGGCTTAAAATACCTACTTTGTATGTATGGTCGCCATTTCATTGAACAGTAACAGTATTGAACAGTATAAAAGGTTACGTTCAAACAAGTCTTTCTTTACCCTATACCGTATCGTTTGTAAGTTCGTATGTGATGAAATATGGGCCTGAGAAATAGTTATGCCCCCTCCACGTTCCTTGTGGGGTATTTTTCGTTTCCTTGCCCCCACAAATAAACCTAAAACCTTTTGCGCCCCCAGGCCATCAGGGCCCACCTGGCCCATTTACAAATGTAATAATTATTTCAAAGATGAAACTTTAATATTTATGATGCGATGCTCCCTGGTGTGGATTAACATCCGCACGAGTGAGTACTACAACTATCCGCAGTACTATCCTGATAATTAAACCAATTTGTATATGCCAAGGCAGAAATGTGGTTTGGATTCCACTATAAACTGTAGGTCCCTTAGTTGCCATTAGCTGTATGGGCTATTAATTAACAGCTGTGTCTAAGGAATATGTCGGCCTTAGTCACTAACATGACTACAAGATCGCGCCACTCATCTTACACTCATCTCCATTCATACTTGGCTTAAAATACCTACTTTGTATGTATGGTCGCCATTTCATTGAAAAGTATTAAAGTATTTGATTTCATTTTATAAACTATCTACTTTAAAATTAGTTAAGCATTTAAGTTTAAAGATGTTAAATGTAGACCTTCTGAATAGATACACAAACAATGTTTTAGACAAAAGTATAATAATTATAAATCTAATCGATCAGAAGGGTTGGACCCCGGACCCATGTGAGTTTTGTGAGGTGTCTGATCACAAAAAATTTAAAACTTAACGCTGCAAGAGTCTTACGTTTTGTAATTTTCCTTATGAGTAAAATAAATGCAACCGATTATGCAGTTTTATTCGGCTTCTGGAAATTTAGGAAAGGGAATTGTAATTTTTTTAAATGACCGATTCTATTAAAATACAATCCAAATGACAAGTAATTTATTTAACAAAAAGTCTAGAACCGAGCCAAGTTTTTAAAGAAAAAGATAATTATTGATAAAAATTAAATATACTATCCCATTAATAATATTCCACTATGTTACAGACCAATGGTGGACTTTTTCCTCATCCTCTACCAGCTTGGCATGTGTAGTGTCTACATAGTCTTTGTAGCTCAGAACTTGCATCAGGTACTGTTTATTGTACTTGTGGGTATAATTTACAATTTAAAAATATAACTGCAAGATTTGTAAATTTTTCCATAACCTAGGGAAAAGGCTTTCAGGAGGATCTATGTAAAAATATTACTGGAATAAACTGCCTAGATCACTCTCATATTGAAAACTTCCTCTATTTTGCACATTAACTGCCCTATATAAACAGTATCAATTTGCTTTAAAAAAACTTTCAAATGTGTTGATAAATGAAAAATTATGTGTTTCCCAGTGGGATAGTCAGGAGTTGGACCGCCGTTCCCTTGGGTTCCCACTACACTACACCACTCTGGTGTTTTCCAGGTTAAACAAGAACAGTTAAATACATTCTAGACAATCTAATTTTTATAGGTGATCAATCAGTTTGTGGTGGTAGACCTGCGAGTGCTGATGTGTGTGATATTGGTACCACTGATCATCACCTGTTACATCCGCAACCTCAAGCTGTTGGCTCCGTTTTCTCAGGCTGCCAACCTGCTCATGTATCTGAGTCTGGCGACCATCATGATCTTCATCCTGAGAGACCTGCCTCCTGTAGATAGTGTTCCTTACGTAGGAACTCCCGCAGGGTTTGTGCGCTTCTTCACAACCACTCTCTTCGCCCTGTCGGCAACCGGCGTTGTGAGTACACTATTTCATATGCAGGTTAAATATTAATTTTCTAAGAAGATTTTAGACAAATTTTCTTAAGCTAAAAGTGGAAAACTAAAACTTTGAAATTTGGGATTTGTATTCTTGTAAATATTTACCTAAACTTAACAAACTAGTGTACACAATCCAATCCCAGGTAAAACAGGGGTTGTGTTCAATCCTTAAGCTCACTAATGCCATACACTTCTACCCAATCTGGACTCTAATTATTTAGGGTGGGCCTTCTATTTTGGCTTAGTCACACATTTAGAGAGCGCAATATGGATTGCATACCGTGCATGTAGAATCACCTCAACACTACACTCCTCGTCAGTGCAACGCCTTGGCCAACTGAGTTAACATATGCTACTGTTGATTGCACAAGTCGATTTCCACTATAAGCACATCACGACACTTATGTTTAGGTTAGATTTGACGTACTGCTTGAAGGTCATTGGGTTTAGCAGTACTACTATTGCACAATGAACTGCTGTGAGTGCAGTGCTACACTCCTGATTTGTCGTCAATGGGTTAAGATAAAATTTCAACATTTTATTTCATTGTTCCATTTTCAGGTGGTTTCAGTGGAAAGGAACATGAAGACTCCTACATCATTTGGTAAACCTGTCGGGGTTTTGAACATATCAATGACCATTGTCATCATAATCTACACTTGCTTGGGATTCTTTGGTTACGTCAAGTACGGAGAAAATGTCGAGGGTAGCATTTCACTGAATATTCCTCAAGATGAACTGTAAGTTGTGTAACCCAGCGCTTAGAGCTTAAAGCTTACACAGGATGATCAATTGATATTTTCTGTCCAGTATGTAAAGTCACTATGGATTTATTTTATAAAGTAGTTGTAACAAAATTATAAAATCTTGAACCTGTGATGAAAATAAATCACAAGATCATTGAAATGATGGGTTTTCACCTTTGTTATGCTATCACACCAGTAAATTAGAGTCTGTAAAATGGAACCTGTCTCGTTATTGTCCATCTACCTTGTGGACTGATCAATGGTTTAGAGCCCTTGGTCAGGAGACAAGTTTCCTAGGACGCTAGGCACGAGCCCAGAATTGTTTTTGACATTACTTCAGGCTAGACCTAGGGGTTGCAGCATTATCAGATAAAATCCATTGGTGATTTGGCAGGATTTGAACCCGGCACCCCTGGAACCGGAGTCCGGCGGTCTAACCACTAGACCAGCTCGCTCCCCCTATCATACAGACTGGTCGGACGTCCCAACTAAAGATCAACCATTTAGGACAGAACCAAAATGTTAAAGTGTTCGGAGATTAAACTCTTGAACATTATTCTTGGACAGTGGACATTTTCAGGGAATTAATCTTGCAGACCTCACAGTACGGGTGGTGATTTTCTTGGATTTCTGTTATGAAAATCATTTTTCTAATCTTGTAGAAAAAATTGTAGCATTTCCCTGAATATTTTACTTAACTAAACTTTTTCTTTCCTTAAACTTTCCGATCTCATTACAGACTAGCTCAGGTGGTAAAGCTGACCTTTTCACTGTCCATTTTCCTCACCTACTCGCTGCAGTTCTATGTGGCTATTGAGATTCTGTGTACAACATACCTTAAGAACATGATGGAACAGAGCAGCAGCCCAGCCAGGTTTGAATACACACTCAGGACCGTACTGGTGATATGTACATGTAAGTTACAAGACAACTCTTTGTTTCTTAAACCATGTTCTATGCCTTTATTTTATTTTTAGTTGAGTCAAAAGATGGTGTACTGTAACGCTGGTTACACACTTGGCGGTTTTTGCCGCGGTGGCGAAACTGCCGTCGCCGCCTCGAAAAAAAGTCGAGCTTATACATTCAGCGGCAAAAATACCGCCAAACATCGAGCGGCAAAATTACCACCACGTATGATCGGTAGCCAAAACAATTCTTGTAGTTCTTCATCGCTTAATGTGTTGTGACTTCTCTGTTTCATGAGTGTTCAGAAAATTGTATTTTGCACATTTTTTCTAATTTCCCCTAATCTCCATACACACTTCCTTCCACGCATTCCTTGTTGCATCTCAATCCTTAAATATGTCGAGGAGGGTTTTGTCCCACAAAACTGGCCTCTGTTCTACAAATTATATTAACAACTCATTGTCTATAAACTTACTCATTTTCTCACACTCGTCAACCACAAACACTTAAAACAATAAATACATGTTATAAACAACTTACAAACTTAACAAAAAGACACAAATTAAAAGGCAGATTTTCAAAGACCTCTGACTTGGAGCAACTGGGAAAGACGACTCATCAGCGGCGACGGTAGACAACCGCCAAATGTGTAAACGCCCATTTGGTCACGTACGCCACTGCGTAGACAAGAGCGGCAAAAACACCGACAGCCGCAGTGGCAGTGGACGGCTGCACAGCTGCCGCTAACGGCAATATGGCCGCGCGGCGTTTCTGCCGCCCAGTGTGTAAGCTTCCATTTAAGTCTATAGACTACTGCTCGAACGGCGGCGACGGCGAAATTACCGCCTCGGCAAAAACCGCCCAATGTGTAACCGGCGTAACCCTTGATGCACACTGGCATTGTTATCTGTCTTAGCAGGGACCAGAATCTTTTTGTTGTTGATAGTGAAATAAAGGTTCTCGATTGTCTACGGTCATTTCTAATTTTTGCAAAAGTGAACTTAACAATTGTACAAACTTAACAGCAGTTGTTGTTAACAAATGTCCTGTTTAGTTTCAGCAAATGCATTTTACAGAAACAAATAATAGTGTAGTAGTAGTCAATGTAGTATTCCAGGTATTTATGGTTTCATCCAAAGATTATACTCTTTCCTAAACAACCCTAAAATGCAGTTTGTTGTAGTAACTGAATAATACCATCTACAAGTCATGCAATAAATATGCTCCTCCTGCTTATTCTCTTTGTTGGTGTCTGTATAGTTACAAAAAATTGTAGATTAGATTTTTTGGCTGAGGTACTCTTCCTTTTGACCTACTTATATCCATAGCGTTAAAATGACAAGCTGTACAGCTGTACTCTATTCCATGAACACCATGCAGTAAACAGAATCTATAAGACATATAATTCTTCCCCATGCATGGCTAGCTCTGAATTTACAACAACAGTCTCAACAATACTATCGTTTGAAAAAGTTACAGCATACAAAATCTATAGGTCAAAATACCAATCTATACAAAGGGTTTAGGACTACTGTAGATAGAAAAAGATTTTTTGATGTTAGCCTCCGGATTACGTTGAATATATAAATTGGTTTAAATACCTGCTTCTAGTAATCCAATAGTCGCAATTTTTCGTCACGCAACTAGTTTCGACTTCATATAGAAGTCATCATCAGGCGTCCAGTGGATGTCAAAATAATCACTTCATCTGAAGGTCGTCGATTCACACCATGTGTCGAATGTACCATGTGTGAATCGACGACCTTCAGATGAAGTGATTATTTTGACATCCACTGGACGCCTGATGATGACTTCTGTATGAAGTCGAAACTAGTTGCGTGACAAAAAATTGCGACTATTGGATTACTAGAAGCAGGTATTTAAACCAATTTATATAGAAAAAGAAATAAAATGTACTTTTCTTCCTTTACAAAATTACAAGTTCGAGAGGATAGTTGACACAACCCGCATGGCAAAAAGAATAAACATTATGTTTCCAGTTTTCAATAATGATAATACAGTAGACTCCCTCTTATCCGGACTCCTCCGGACCGAGGCCAGTCCGGATAACGGTTTATCCGGTTAAATGGACGTCCCCAAAAACTTGTAAAAGGGATGGTTTTTAATGCGTATTTGACTAAAATTTAGGAGAGCATTGTATTTAGACACGTGATCCCTGGTCTCAAATCTTTCCCACAAGAACGGTCGTTTCAGTACCGCCCACTTCCTGCCGATCTAGTCTGGTTAAACCGATGTGCTGATGAAAATTGTCCGGTTAAAGAGATGTCATTTCCGCCGAATGTATTCCGGTTAAACCGATGTCCGGTTAAAAGGTGTCCGGATAAGAGGGAGTCCTACTGTAGCACCATTATCTCCCGTAAGACATGTCCGTCACAGTGCCAAACTTAGGGTACTTATGGCCCTAGGTCAAACTAGGAACGACTTCCATGCAATCTTGGCCAAGTTGTGAACATCTCCTACAGTCATCATCATCGTCACCATAAATTGTGGTCAATTATAAATTTTAGGAAGTGAAAATTCAATTTTTGCTTTAAAAATATTAATTATTTTTGTGCAAAATGTTTTGGCCCCTTTTGTTTGTAGTCTAGTCAGCATTACATGAAGCAAAGAGTTGAAAAGTCTTTCAAACAAACAAATATAACAACTAATATAGACATACTTTATTCAATTTGTTTTTGAAACTATCTATTTGTTTCAGTCTGTGCCGCTCTGGTAATACCAATGCTGGATCTCTTCATTTCTCTGATAGGAGCTCTCTGCCTCTCCACTCTAGGAATTTTATTCCCGCCCTTAATCGAAATTTGTGTTCTTTACTCCCAAAACAAACTTAAATTCTTCAACCTCACGAGGAATATTCTTGTAGTTATCATTGGTCTCATGGGACTGCTCATCGGGACTTATCTTAGTGTGGCAGACATCATATCAAGATTTTTAGGAGAATCTGAATGAAAAAAAGTTAATAATGTATAGAACTATATCCGAAACCGGGTGCTATTCAATGAATGTGGTTACAAGAAAAAGCCTCATCAATATTTTTGTTTATCGAATTTCAGTAAGTAAGACAAACTATGAACTAGGTACTCTTTCTAGTGAAATCAAAAAGTCAAGAGATTGTATTTATATAGGGGAATGTATGATCATAGACAAAAAGAATTGAATATAGACTGTTAGCCGTGCTGCGGTTACCATGGTTACCATAGGTTCTGGCGCACACCGCTGGGAGCGCAGTGCAGTTACGTAGCGCGTAAGCCGTAACTACATGGCGCTCCCAGCGGTGTGTGCCAGAACCTATGGTAACCGCAGCATGGCTGATGGTCTATATGTAATTCTTTTTGTCTATGGTATGATTTAAAAGTAAAATGCTCCTGCAGGTTTTAAACCATGGAATGTATATAACCTTATTACTAGTCTCTTTCCTTCCACTTGGGACTATCATTTAAACATGCCTTAGTCCTATAAACTGGGGAACGAGCTGGTCTAGTGGTTAGTGTGACTTCGGTCCCTGAGGTCCCAGGTTCAAGTCCTGCCAAATCGCCAATGGTTTTATCTAGGTGATAATGGCCCAACCCAACCCCTAGTGATTAATAAACATTTTCCATATAACCCTTATGGTGTTTGTTCAGCAAGAGTATACTTACTTAACTATTACTTATGCCTAGGATTAATATTAAAACCGTCTAAATATTGAGGTTCACATCCAATTCATTCAACATTGTTAACCCATTTTTGCCTAAAATACACACCCTAGTCCTGTGTTGAAGTTGTAAAAAATTGAATCTAATCTAAATATAAGGACAATATATAAATACATATTTACAAAATGAAGCTCTTTTTTAAAATCACTGTGATTCCCAAAAATAAATGTATTTTCTCTTTTATATTTACAGTACTTTCACTAGCTGTGTATTTAGTTTAATACTTATGGCAACAATTTGTGAGAATATTATTAAAAACGGATAACATTTGAGTTGTTTTATATTTTTATGTTTAATGTAGTACTCTAAGTAAGGTGTACAAATATTTTGTAATTTTGTCTACTTTCAAGTTTGATGTCATGTTGTTCATTTGTGTTTTTGTGAAAAAAGGACTAAATAAAATACTGTATATTTTCTTTAATAAACCGTTCACCCATTTTCTTTTGTCTCTTAATGGAAGTCTGGAAATACATCAGGACTTTGATAATAAGATTCTCATGATAATTAAGACTAGTTATCAAGGTTGACTCTTATCAAAGTTTGCAGTAACTTAGGGGTGAAGTAAATTTAAGAGGATTTGAAAAATACCCAGGTTATCAAGGTTGACTTGTAATCAAGGTTTCACTGTGTAGGCCTACTAATTGCCTTAAGTGCTTAAAACTAGATTTTAAAACCATACTCAGTTTTGCATTGCAGTTTGGCAATGAAAAGTTAGTAGGATGTACTATAATGCAAAGTAACTATATCCAAAAGAATTTTTTTTTACAAAATCATATAAAACATTTTTTTCATCTTTGTTTTATTTTAACAACAGGAGGAAATATAATTTTTGAATGCATTTCAAAAGTTTGATTGATTGTATTACAAAGTAAGCATGGAAAATCTAGATTGCTCAAGTGTCATTCACGGTGACACTTAACAAATATCAGGGATATGTTTGTGAACGTAAGTGGATGAAGCGATAAAGCATTTACATACTAAGTAAGCAGCAATATATATCCCCACTGTCAGTAGACTTAATTTTGTCAAGTCCGTACAGTAGCCCATTAGTAGAGGTTCCATATTCAACAGAATAGAGAAATTTGACTTTAAACACTTAAATTAAAAATGGTTAAGGACCTTTACAGGGTGTTCAAAGAGATGAAGCAATTTACTGGATTCAAACCAACAAGTTTATACAGACAACTTGAAAACATATCTGGGACATCTATTAATATAGCTTATAAGGAGGTAAGTACCATCATAGACAAAAATAATTAAATATAGACTGTCAGCCTCGCAGCGGTTACCATAGGTTCTGGCGTACGCCATAACTACATGGCACTCACAGTGGTGTGCGCCAGAACCTATGGTAACCGCAGCACGGCTGACGGTCTATATTTAATTCTTTTTGTCTATGGTACCATGATACAAAAGTTTTACAAATCAAATGATAACTTTAAAATTTAAATGAATAATACAATTATTTATTATTTAAAGCACATTATTGGCAATTCATGCTATGACATGATGAGTAATAAGCCCAATGTTCTGTAGCATAATCTGATTTGTTGAGGCCTGCGATTTTCATATGACACGCCATGGACCTGAGTGAAATTTCCTTCCATTTTCTTTGCGGGGGATTTTCTCTCTTCCTTGTGTCCCAAATTAACCAAAATATCTCTTGCGCCCCAGAGCCCCTGACCTCCGGGCCAACACTGCATTTTGTAGGAATTCTGTTTGAGATATAAATAAAAACGAATACTTTAAATACTTATAAATACTTTTCAATGAAATGGTGACCATACAAAGTACGTATTTTAAGTCAAGTATGAATATCTACTACGTTACAGGCTAGAGTAACATCTTTGAGTAACATATACTCTACAGTGTATAAGGTTTGAATGAGTAACAAATCGTAGATTCATTAACCACATAAAAATTAGTGTCAATCTAAAAAGGGTTAAATTTCTTTCCAGCACAGCAATCAAACTGGGTTCAGCTGTGTAGTGAAACACGATTCTGATCCTTTAGCCAAATTCGGATACAGCTATGAAATCATCAGCTTGCTTCAAGAGATCCTGAACTTCAGGTAAACTCTTATTGTGCTGTAACAAATATATTGACCATTTAAGAATAAGGGTGATGAAGAAAGGCATAACAATCCGTTTGGAAATCAAGTTTCCATTGTTTCCCATAACTTTAAGGGACTACGTACGTTATAGAATTATGTAGAAGTGCGGAGATAGCCTATTAGTTGAGCACAGAACCTCAGTCCCAGGACTTAGGGTTAAATTCCTGCCATATACCAATGGGTTTTAGTCAGATGATCCTTCAGAGAGAAGTTTTAGAATACAAGCTAGGTACACGAGCAAAAACTATCTAGAAAACAAAATAGGTATCTAACAGAACAAGTGTTGAAACTTTATTTTTGCCAGGGAACTTCTTTTGTTGTAAAAGCTATATGAAATCAATCTGATAAGTATAGTAGTTAAAGGTTTGTGTAAGCGGAATTTCCCCTTAATTTTTCTATAATTTTAAATTATAGGAAGGTTGTCTGTAAATTAAGGTCACAAGGGGTGGGCTAGAAATTCACTACTTAAGTATTGTGAGAAGTAAGGAACATCGCTAATGTCAGATTTGAAATAAGTAAAACTCACCTGTTGCAACTAGAACTCGTAGGAAATCTTAATTTTACAAACAACCCAACTGTATATTACTGAAATTGAAATTTTATTTCAATTGAAATATTTGATTTGATAATTGAAATTCCATGAGCAATTATAAGAAACAACCTAATCTAGTTAGGCGGGAAAGTATGACACAACGTATACAGTACCTACATTTTTTTCCTTTGAGAATGTCAACATAAATTCACTATGACTTTAAGACTGTACCTTAACCTCAAACTTTCAGTGTGAACTACAAATCAGTTGAAGTGGAAGACTCTGATACTTTCAACTCCCCCACAACTGGAGCGGATATGATGATTTGTCATCCATCCCCTGACAATACTCCAGACAATGTACAACTGCTGCTGCCCACGCTTCATTCAAGGTATTGGAGTAGAGAGTTGTGATTAATCGATGTGAGAATTATTAAGTAACATCAACTGATGAAGCAACAACAACAAAAAATAATAGTTTTCATTTCCCAGCTTGTTGGGTCCAACACTAAAAAGAACAGGGTCTAGATTAGTTTTCCAGCTTCGAGTTGTTTTTTAAGAGGTTGGCAGCCATGCATTTGTTTGTCCATATATGGGCCACAGAGGCCTGTGCGAGAAAGCAAGAGGTGAGCCGGTACAGTACAATACTTTAATACTTTAATACTTTTTTAATACTTTTCAATCAAATGGCGACCATACAAAGTAGGTATTTTAAGCCAAGTATGAATGGAGATGAGTGTAGAATGATTGGTGCGATCTTGTAGTCCTGTTAGTGACTAAGGCCGACATATTCCTTAGACACAGCTGTTAATTAATAGCCCATACAGCTAATGGCAACTAAGGGACCTACAGTTTATAGTGGAATCCGAACCACATTTTTCCTTGGTATATACGAATTGGTCTAATCATCAGGATAGTACTGCGAATAGTCGTAGTACTCACTCGTGCGGACGTAAGTCCACACCAGGGAGTATCGCATCCACAGTGCATGTCTATTAATAGGTATCCACAATTCGTGACCTCCTAGTAGCTGGATTACAGGACGACGCCACCCATCCCAGTCAAGGTTACTGATAAAAAGTAGTGGCAGGAACCAGGATCCGAATCCATGACATTGCGCTGCTTTGGCCGAAGTCTATGGTGCTACAGACCTGAGCCACTACCTCACCAAAGTAGTTTGCCAATCAAGCTTTTATTCAAACTACTATCTTAGTGTAAATCTCTAGTTTTTAATAAATATTGATTGATTATTGATTATTCTCTCTTGAATGGGGTATCACAAAGATTTTATAGATCAGATTTTCTATGAAATATAAAATTCTCAAGTAAAAACTCACCCTTGCTAACTCCAGGATGGTAATCGTCTACCAGACTTCTCGTTTACCGCTAGAGAAGGACCTGTTTCTTCGCAACACCGCGGGAGGCAACATGTGGCTGTACTTGTTTGGAGTCTCCATTTTACTGGCGTTGTGTTTCCGTCTGTCGACTCATCTTCACCATCGCATCAAACCTCGGCACAATGACTGGAGTTGGCTTGAGGTTGTACAGTGGACATTTGGTGCCGTCTGCCAACAAGGTATATGAAGAAACACCAAGAGTTGACTTAAGTTTGACACTGTGCTGTCAAAAGATTAAAGTGTAACAGGCTAGTTGATTCAGTCACCATTATCGGTAACATGGGACAAGCTGTCTAAGATCTGTGATACTAGCAATTGTAGTTGAGACCCAACTATAAGTACTTAAGCACCAATGGGTTAGCAGTGCGGAAAAGTGTCGTAAAAAGCTGCACTTGTATCACCATCTTAAAAAAGGTTAAAGATTATATCATACTGTAATGAGCAGTACAGTTTTTCTGTCATCCTAGTTGAACCACTATACATATTTTGTTTAAAAAAGGACACTGAAAACAGTTCCATTATGAATCTAAGGCAAAAGGCAAGTTATTACTTGTATTCAATCTTAGATAGTGAAAGAAAAGGCAAGCTTGTCCATAAATTAAGGTCTCTATCAAACTTACAATAAAGCTAGTTCAGATCTGAGACCAATATGCTCTTTACTTCATCCACAACTACTCCAATGAATTAACGAGTCCACAAATAGTCTTGTCATAGCAGTTAACAATGTGAAGGAAAATTGACGCTCCTGCACGGTACAAATCAGGCAATGTGATTACAGTTTTTTTGTCTAAGACGTCAGCTACTATTAACATCCATTTTAAGTTGATAGATGTATGCGAGTGACAGCTTTGTTAAAATAGACAGCTGATGAGAGAGTAGAGATTGTCTCCAAAGTTTTGTGAGTTAAAACAATTATCCTACACACATGATCCTTTTCAAATTTGCCCCGTAGCAAAAATAACCTCGCCTAAGCAATTTGAACCTTCATGTGGCAAAAAAAAAAACTGCCAATCAAAACTTGAAAACCTTGCCAATTAAATCCTTCTTTTTCTATGAAAATCAGCCTCAACCACCAATTTGAAAATACAAATACTTTAATACTGTATTTTATGTTTATACTTTATAGGGTCAGCGAAACAACCGCAGGGTTGTTCTTGCCGCACCATGTTTGTCATTGGCTACTTGATCACAAACATGATCTACACTGGGTTTGCGGCTGGAATCACCTCTTTGTTGGCCGTTCGCTCTGAGCCTTCCACTCTCAAGTGGCATCAAGCAGTGAGGATGAACCTTCCATACACCTTGGTCTGCAATACTGGTGCTGACAAGTACTTGAAGGCAAGTTATGTGTTTGGAATACCTATATGAATAGAACTTCTACTCCCACTTTAAAGCTGTATCCAAAGGGCAATTTTTACCCAAACTACAAGGATAGAGAACCACTGAGGGATAAACCAAGCTCATGAGTTGGCAGTCCTGCTTCCTTTATTTCAACTACCAACTGATATGCAATGTTGCATTGTTGTCTACACGGCTAATATAAGTGTAATTGTAAATGTATTGTGAAAAAGACGAACGGATGCAGCTAACACTGTGTGGTAGTTCCTGTCGCACAGGGCACAGGGTCTCCTTCCAGCATAAACGTTGTGGTATGTCCTAGGAGAAGCGACGGTGTTGGACATAGCCCTAGACACCAGTGAAAAAAGCTAGACACCACTGAATGTTTCCTCTGTACCATAATTCTCTGTGGTGAAAAGATCAATGATTATTTAGATTTGTTTGAATCGTTCTTCAGAGTCTCCTGATGGACGGGCAGGAGGGGACGAGGTTCAAGTGTGTGACAACCCTCGATGAGCTACTTGAAGAGGTGGAGCACTCAGGAGCTGCAGGAGTGATGTCAGAAATCAGTTTGTTGTACCACTACACAGTACTGCGACCCTGGGGTCATGAGAATGTGCTGTGTGACCTCGCAGTGGCCAAACAGACCCACCACAACCATTTCAGCGGATTTGTTGTGAAACAAGGATCGCCTATCATCACTCCCTTTAACTACTGGTAAGACTGTGTCTAGTATTTGTTGGTAGAGATGTCGTTGAATAATATGATTAAAGTGAGAAGAGTTTTGATGGTTTAAAACTAGACCTTGGTGCCCTTGATATAGTTGGGTAGCTGATTGGTTTTAACCACAGACAGTTTTTTTTGTCCCACCTTCACATTCTAGGCTGCCAGGTTCTAGCCTGGAACTGCTCTCACACACTTACTTCCTAGAGGGTTGTGGCATTAACACATGGATAAGATCCTTTTGTGATTGGCAGGATTTTAACCTAGGGCCTTGGGCTTAGAAGCCCCACACTTTACCACTATACCAGGTCTCTCCCCAACCACTACATAGTGGGCTACTGTAAAATATAAATCTTCTTTCTAAACAACCATTTAATACAAACATTAACGATAAAATAAAATGATTAGCCCTACAAAGGACCTACCTTATCCAACCACAGTTGTTGGTATGACTACTAGTTTCATTCCTTAGAACTTCATCAGGTCATTTTGAATGTAACCACATCATCAATATGTATACATTGTGGTATGTCAATAGATTCTTTCAAACACTGTCACAATCACAATAATTGAAACTTGTCATATTAAAAATAGGTAAAATGGAATACATTTTTTAAATTGATTAAAACTGTACGGGCTGGCCCAGCACTGTCTTGTCACTGCCACTGACTAAATAAAACTGACTGAATAATGAATTCATCATGTTTCTTCTTCTCTCCAGTGCCACCTGTATTTCAGTTTGTTTTGTTCTTCTTATTTACACTTCTTTGATTTGTAACTCTGACAATATACAGTATGTATCAAATACAACATTTGACTGGAAAGAATATATTACATATTGACCATTAAAAATATTACACGGGTTGAGTTTTTTAGGTTTGCAGATGGTAAATAATTCTTCAACATTAAGCTTAAAACTTTGTGGTAATTCTTCAACTATTTCCATGTTCTGACCAAAGGTGTATAGTTATGCGATTCGGATACTCGGCATAGCCTACTGTATTGCTGATCTTTTAGGTATATATTCTTTAAATCTTTGTTTGAAAGATCTTTCCAGTTTGGAGTACTTTTTGTCAACAATCAAATTAACTGCTGTGGTTAGATAAGGTAATCATTTAATGTTATCAATAATATTCCAACCAAGGGTCACAAGGGATAATAAAACAGAGTTAAACTTCTTTCTTATGATTTCCAGGTTGCTACGATTCAAAGAGCATGGTATACTGACAAGGATGCTTAGACACACAATCAGCAATCTGCCAGACTGCCAGACACCTCCAGGCTATACTGAAGTCAGCTTTGAACATGTTAAAGCACCTTTCTTGATCATTTTGATCAATATTATCCTTTCATTGCTGATCCTCTGTGCCGAGATACTTTTACACAAGTATAACCTTTTGTCGTCTGGGAACGATATAAAGAATAGAACTTATCAACGGTTATTGTCTGCCTATGACAGGAGCAACTTGAGGTTAAAGAAAATTTAGTTAAATGAAAAATAGAAATTGTTGATTAGGTTTTGCTTTTGCTTTCACTTTGTATAGTGGGTAGGGAAGAAAATAATAATGATGTTCAATAGCACATATAACTAGCCCATGTTACGAGGCAGGAGTTGTGGCTTGGGTTGTGAGAGTCTAAATAGGAGAGAGGTCTAGGTAGGGAGAGAAACTTTAGTGAGGGTTACTTGCTTTTATAGTCTTCACCACCCTAACTTGAGGCAGCCCAAGGCTGCAGGCCATATATCGAGTGCGGCTGCAGTGCCAAGCATAATTAAATAGTGAGGAGCTGACGGCGGTGACAAATCTAACACCGAGCATCCACAGTCTATATTTATTCTATTTGTCTATGCAATGATTTTATGATTGATTTAGAGATTCATACTTGCTTAAAATACCTACTTTGAATGGTCGCCATTTAATTGAAAAGTATTAAAGTATTAAAATATTAAAGTGGTTGTCTTATATCATAGATGAAGTATAAGTCTATGCTTGTTATAAATATGTTGTATATAAACACAGTAAAAGTAATGCCAAAACAAGGTGGAAGCTGACATCTAAGGCTGAGAATGGTGACTAATCATGGTACATTGCATTTACAAAGAAAGAAATCAGTAGTTGATTTTGCCTAGTCTACAAACAATACAAAATTTCACCATGCTTCTCCTAACTTTTAAAAGGTAAAAAAATCAAACATGTTGAGCAGTTTTCAACTTTTATTACACTGTATAAAACACACTTGTCATGCTTTTAACATGGCAGAAAGAAAGACGCAATCATTTATAAACACTTCACTAAAAATATACAAGTGTTAACTAAAATAAACTGTAAGGGCTTAAGAGTTTTATTTAAAATAATGTTTTATTTACAAACCAACTGGTTTTAGAAATATGTCAGAAACATATTTGGCCGAGAAATTCAAACATGAACTCCTTTACAATAAATCTAAAATAAAATAAAGCTATGCTTTTGGAAAGCTGGCTGTCATAATAAATAAATTCTTTGAATAAACATAAAATATAAAGTTAAAAACACACAGGTAAGCTAGAACATTCTTTAGCATTTAGAGAGATACTCACAAAAGAAATTCAATGAGTTGTGATTGTAAAAAATATCATAGCTATAATTAATTTAAAATGGTAAAAATGTTTGAAAAGAGAGAAAATTCTAGGCAAATTTGTTTGTGTTCATTCTTAAGTAACTGTTTTTAAGATCACTCCATGATCAAATCAAATTCCTAAACAGTATGACTCGGAATCCGACTAGTTACTTTTAAAAGTTTAATGAATCGGAAAGAATCAACAGAAAAAAGACATGTTATTAAAATATGGCAATCACAAGCTTATGTTATTCACAGTAATATAAAACTATACCTTAAAAAATAGTTCATTTACACAAGAACAATTAAATATGTAAGCTATCATAATATTGATAAGTTTTCATGTGTTTCCACAGAAAATTAAAGCGACAAAAAAAAAATTGTAAAATTAGAAGCAAAAAAACTAATAGGCTAACTTATGAACTTTAATTCAATTGGAAAAAAAAACTAAAAAAAAAAACTCTCTATTACAAATAAATTATACAAAACTTCTATGTCCCAAGGAGAATGCATTTAGTTTTAACACAAAACTGTTGTCTATTTACAATTCTAGAATAATTAACATTTTATTTTACTACTAAAGCTAAAGAACAGTCAAAAAATTATGTCAACAACAATCTAAAAAGTTTAAACTCTTGTGAATTATTAACACATAAGAAGACAATTTTGATCAATGTTAGTGTTGAATGGCTGGAATAAAAATGGCAGAAAAGAAAACCTGTTGCAAATGATATCCAGCTATAGATTAATAAAATTAATATAACAGTTCTTCCATTATTTAACTATTCAAGTAGCAACGACATAAAATACCTACATAATAATTTGTTGAGAAAAATCTGAAATCCACCAATGGTCGAGCAGTTTACTAAAATAATACAAAAATAGCAGTTAAACTAAGTAAAGCATGATATAATTAATGCTCAAATGTAAAACAAACTATTGGCATTTCTTTAGACCAGATCCTTTAATGTACAGTTTTTTTGCTGATACTTGCAACAATTTGGCTGGTGCAATCTAATTGCAAAGATATTCGGAGTAAGGGATCGTGGTGTTTTGTTCTTTCACAGTTATGAATCTTGAACATAAATATAGACTCCAGCGGCCATTGGTGGACACTATTAATGAAAGATGCATATAAAACAACACTGAAATTAGGTTAGCTTGAAGTGATCAAGTCTCTTATGACTTTGTGACCAATATGGCTGCAAACCTATAACCCCACTTTAGCACATAACTTCAATCAGATTGCACCAACCAAATGAATCCATGTTGATAAACGATTAAAATAATTGCTGCTAGTTTTGACTAAGCAGGCTAAATAATACAAAGTGCAATTTATATCAAATTAAAAAAAAAACATATTGCTTTCAATTCAGAACCTATTTCAGCAATAAATTTAAAACACATAGTAACAGATTATTTCCATTGCTATTAAAAACAATAAGTATATTCTTTTAAATCTTTTGGTGATGCATAAAGCAGCCTTAAGAATATTTCAACATTTAAAACTGTAATGTTAAAATCACTAAAAATATACTTCTTCGACTATATGTGTGTCCACAAGAAACTTGTTAGAAAATAAAAACACTTATCTTAGTGCAGAAAATATCTCGTAATAATCTCCCGTTTTTAGAAAACCGTGCAAATTTTCACTGTGTTCTAAAAAACTGTAAGTTTTTTGTAAATGACAAACGGTTTGTTTGACGGTTTAGCTGTTACCGGTTAGTTTTGAGTATCACTGCTGACTATCATTCACACGTAGGACAACAAACGTTTGGCTTTTTCACTGGACGATCACACGTGAGCTTCGGACACACCAGGGTCGTACAGGTTACCTGCTCCTTCTACAGACAAATATTTTGAGATTAGACTCTGGAATGTGTATTTTGAAGAGTAGGTAGTCTAATTTAAATTATTTTAACCTCTAAAAAGTAATAAGTTAATTTAAATTTGACAATAGAACCATAGATAATATCTCTTTACTGTAAAAATTCACCCCATTCCTATGTTAAAATGTAACTTATAGTCAGTTTAGGAATAACAATGGACGTAGAATTGACCCACTAGAGATGTCTGATGTCAATTATTGGTTCCTGTCAAATGGGCAAGCTTTTTGTCCAAACAAAATCAAAATGTCATCTTATATTGTATACTGTACCTATTATTTTATATTTTACATACTACCTAAATGATAAAAGCTTTGGTAGAAAATATAATTTTAGATTAGCACACTAAGTGACAAGTGGCTTGTTTAGCTTTGTTATATTTGACCACAATATTGGCTTCAGAAGGTCCATACATGGGGTACCTCCCAGTTTTAAGCTTTTACTGATGGACTATTTGAAACTATTTTCCATTCCCATGTTAAAGATGTAACTAGTTTTTTAATCGAAAAAGACATAGTTGATCTGAGTCACCGTCAGATTGCACTAATTTAAATTACTAGTTTCTGACAAATATGCAGACTTTTCAACCAAGTAAAACTGATGTATTTGACTTATCGTAAGATATAGCATCTTTTATCATGTAAACTACTTCAGTGACAACAAATAAGGAAGAAAATATAATTTTACACACTAGCACAATCTTTGACTGGCTCACACAACTACTGTCTTCTTTTTAATAAAAAAAATGGCAACAGATTGTCCATAGATGGGATGTTTACTTCAATATCCAAAGTCAATGATTTCAACCAAAGTAGATCCACAGCCAATGAGGACGACACACATAGTTTTACTCTAGTAATCTTCACTCATGTACAGTCATTGTTTTAAACAATGAGTGGAGAGAAAAAATGTTGTGACCGCCTTCCCTTAGATCAGAGGCAAAAATCAATCACAATTGCAAAACGCTACTCACTCTACAGTCGCAGGTCGTACAAGCGTCCTTGACCCATCTCTGCCCTTCCTTCCTCAGTGTTCCGTTGCTGTCTCTACAATGAGTCAGCTGTTTTATCCTTCTCTTGAGAGTTTTCACACTCTTCTGCAACTCCTGCACCATCGTCTCCAGACCCTCTAGTCTGGAGTCGGTAGCGTTCATCAGGTCTCGCCTCGTCCTCAGCTCGTTCTCGTCGCTATCACAGTCTGAAACACAACGGCTAGAGTGGTTGACAACAATGGGGAGGTTGTGTATTTTTTGTTGTGAAATATTTATAAAGAGTAATAATTTAGTTATAGTTTTAAATAATTTTTTTTTACCTTATGAATTTTCCTGATAGCCTTAAGTACAAAACTACCATCAAATATACAATCAAGTCTAAATAATTTTCCAACCTTAATCTTCTGCAATGTTGGATAGGTAGGAAGGCAGAATAACACGTAAAATACTCATATAAACATCGTAAAGACTCAATGCAAACATGTTTAAAAAGTTAATGAATGTTTTTCCTGTTGTTAAAAATATTCAGATTGATATGTTAGTTTTACATTGAAAACATTTTCCCCCGGTTTTGAAACTATTATCATATTTTTTTATAAAAAGTAAGCAATAATGTAAAAATTTAGCTTTTGTAATTGAAAAATTTTAGATAGACTTCTGTGATGCCAACCAGGAATAAAGTGGTACACATACACTCAGCCAAAGGTCCACACTAGGACCACTATATTGTGAGGGAATTCTTTAATGTCTAAGGACATAGGCACTAGCTAAGGATAATTTTTCACATTAATTGAGATGATGGCGCCACATTACTTCAGGCTAGACCTAGGGTATAGCATTATCACTTAGATTAAATACAATCCATTAGTGATTTGGCAGGATTTGAAACTGGGACCTCAGGGACCTCCCTTGCTCCCTTTTGTAAGGGATTGTAGAGAGGGAACTAATTTGTGTTTGACAATTTGATAAACTTTGTAATAAAGTGTGCGTGGATCAAGAAAAATAAAGTGCTGGAACCTAAAGCATTTCACATACATTTTCCATGTAATGACAGAGGTGGTAGAGGTTTTCTCCACATACCCAGCTTGGTGTACAGTCTTATCACACACAAATAGCCAGTATTCGACCGTGTAGGGAGGATCGAATAACACTCAGGGATGGATACAAAGATCTGATAATTAAGACTCTATACCCATAACAGTAGCTGCACTGCCACTGATGACAAGAACATCTACTAGGGAGTATGAACTAAACTTTCACTAAAGAATCACTAAACACGTTTCAGACACATTAAAAATTAAGCTTTAAAATACTCTTTGAAACTCATACCTTCGCACTCATACCAAAAGCGCAGGTCCATTGCTGGCAGATCCCGACAGGAGACGAGAGAAGGTTGCTGCACAGAGGGGAGCAGGAACACGTCGGGTGTAACTCGGGTGATGTTGTCTCCGTTGTCACACAACACCCGAGCTAGAGATGCCTGCTTGATCTGCGTCAACTGCTCCGGCTTGAAAGTGGCTAGTGACTCATACCAGAACCTGACAAAGATTAAACAATAAAATCAAATTATTGTTGATTGTAAAACAAATCGAAAATATTGCAAAAGTTATAGCTACGGTAGCTCAAAACCTAATAATTTCCAGTATTCTCTATTGTAAATTGCACAATGTGACTGTACCTTCCATGTGCAATGAATGTCTATGAAAAATCAAGCTACTAAAGAATATTTGTTGCAATTAACTCTACTCACAAATGAGCCTCTAGAGCATGAAATAAGAAAAAGCTGCTCATAGAAGGTTCTCATTACCTGAGAGACATATATTACTTTTTGTTTTTAGGTTAAACTGAAGGTTTTCAAACAACCAAATTTAGATTATTTTGTAGCTAAACTCCACATGAGTTTGGTAAGAATTGAACCAGACTCTCTATGACATGATTTTCACATTGACCACTCAATCAGCCAATGCAAAAAAAATATGATTTACGTAGTTTTTTGACAATCCCTGAACCTAATTTTTACCACCAAATTAGTTGAACTAAAATATACTGCGTTATCTGTGTAAAATGTAAAGGCATCTTACCTGTCGCCATCTCGCATACGGCGGAACTGATCCACAAGGATACACCTGAACAGAGGTCCGACTCTGGCTCCGTCCACTGGGTCCTCGAGGATGCCCCCAACCCAGACGTCAATGTTACCTGTAACAAACCAAAGTAAGCAATACTTAGAAACAAAAGTCTGTCCTTGATCATGGTTATAAAACCATCTAAGTCAGTAGTGGGGCCAAACTTATGGATATTGCTATATGAGACATCTTGCATATATTAATAGTGGTTTATTTACCTTGTATTTTCGTCACAGCTCAAAAATGTTGTATAGAAGCTACAACCATGGTTTCGACGCCGTTTGCGTCATGGTCACTTAGGACATGTCGAGATGTAGACTGTCGTTCTCCTTACTTACGTTCTACATTTCTACACACAAAGAGGCCATAGGTGGACAAGAAAATGGAAGGCTCTGATAGGCCATTAACCTCGTAAAAAATTACAATTGTGAGTCACATTAGAACTATAAACAATTCCAATCCAAAATCAAGTAAGTTAAAATATTACTACATGGAGTCAACTAATGAAAACCACAAACCTGGATGACCATAAAGCTCTTGGAGTTGGTCCCTGACGGCTTTGTTGGATATTTCGCCCTGTAGGTCATCAAAGGTCTGTGCCACGGTGAGGTTGCAGACCGCACGGTAGTCGTTGTAAGGTGGGAGAGCATGGTCACGTCCTCGCTGAATATTCATGGCAGCCAAGTCTAACGAGACCGCGTGGGCGACGGTGAACAAATGTTCAGTAAGCTGTTTGTTCAGGTTTTCATGAGGCATCTTCCGTTTGGCCGCAGTCATGAACATCCCTCGTAACAGTGGGTCAGTCCCCCCCTCGTCAACGAGGCGCCACGGAGAGAAGAACGCCTTACCCAGCAGTAAATCGCCCTGGAGAAAATGTAACAAAGTTTTATAACCGTGGGATAGGACTTTTGCCAAGTATCCCACTCTAAAAATGCATGCAATGTGGGATTATTCCAGTAAAATTTCATCCACTAAAAATTCATAAAGATTATATTGTACTTTTTCTAAGTTGCACATGCAGAAATAGTTTGCATTTTACATCATTGCTTTTATAATTTTCATTTTAGAGTTTTAATATTAACTACAGTACTTGAATCTCAATATTTTTACTTTCTCTTGGTAAAATTTACAAAGTTCTAAGTAAATTGTGTAAAAGCTACTACAAGGGGGTTTCGGTTAACATTTTGCAAAATGATTAGAAATACTAAATGTTTGAAATATATATATAAAAAAATAATATCTTGTCCATCTTAAATCAAATAGAAACTCCAAATAGAATATAGTCTATACAATTTGAAAATCTAAAGGGTTGAAGACAGACAAGGTGCCTTTACGACCTATATCTTTATTTAAAAATCTCAGTTTTGATGACAAGTAGGTTTATTTAGTTCATCACTGGTTTGAGAGTCTAGTGAAGAAAAACATAAATTAAAAACACTCAAGAGTATACATCATAACCAAGTACCTCAGGAATAGTAGCAAACTCAGAGTCCAGCCTGCGTAGCACTGGGTTGATCAGTGTGTGGCCAAACCTCAATGCAGCCGTCGCAAACACATTGGAGATCCCAGGGTCAATGTTGGGGTTATAGCCGGTGTAATCACCCAGCATGTTCATCCCCTTGGCACCCAGTACATGACGTAACCAATGGGCGTACGTGATGTGCTGCATCTCCGCGCCCACTATCTTGCGAGCCTCGTAGAACAACGTGTGACCGTCCCAGTGGGGGTTGATGTCACGTAATTCCTGCGCTACCCGATTGTGCTCCCGCAGCCATATTGTGTGCATCGTAGTTAGACCGATCTGTGTTAAAAGATTGATGTAAGTGGTGGAAGATGATTCAGGAGGAACAATTACGAGAGAAAAAAAATTTATATTTTTAGATCATGGGAATTTGAAACATTTTCTTATGTAGGGTAAATAAAAGGTGTCTGCCAACTGACACATACTTTCTCCCTTTAACCTGATATTAAAATTGAACATCGCCTAATACTTGTACAAGAGAAAACAATTATAATGGGTAAGCAACAGAAGTAATTATGGTTTTTATGGGGAAATTAAAAATTGCATAATTGCTTTTTTGAACCATATTGAGTTTACAATGTCGAGGTTTATGTGATTTTGTTCAGATTTAAAAGTACTAAGACAGTATATGTCACACGTGCTGACGAAACGTACATAGAGTGACTAAAATCTTTACCTCAAGAATGAATGCAACAAAATATAAGGTTATTAATATAATTCAAATCTTTGAAACTGGGATAACACAAAAAAACTATTATGACTAAGAGTAAAATCATTGACTTCTGTGTATAGTCAATGGTAAAATGTATAAAATGTGTTTGTACAAATATTACTTGGAGACCTATCCATTTTGATCTTGATGTGCATCCGAGTTGTGTTTTTATGTTATAAGCTTAGATTCATCATGGGTTACCAAACAGTTTACCTGTTCATTGACTCTGATGTCTCCGGCCAGGAAGCAGCCGACATCACTCTCAGTGACATCCCTACGGCAGTCGACCTCTTGACCTCCAGCGATGGGCAACATAGCCTTGCCTGCTGGGGAGGAGATCCCCACTCTCAGCAACCCCAGGTCACTGCTCAGGTCCCGCAGTAGCTGGGCTCGCTCCTCGGTGAATCCGTACACCTGGAGAGAATTTTTGTTTTGATTTTACTGTTGATGCCAATGGCATTTTATAATTTAAAATATCAAGTGTATTTATGGGAAAGTGGTCCCGAATCTGTGAAATGTTTTTGGATGCACCGAGAATACAATCTGTTCATCCGAACCAAAGTCTGAGACGTTAAACACTAGGTTCAACACACTCTAAATTGGAAAAAATGTTGTTTGATAGTTTGTATTGTTGATTTACTTAATATTAAACTTTTAACTGAAGGAACCTTCCATATTATAATAAATTTCCAATTATGTACTTATAGTAGCTAGGTATATCTTTTACTGACATTGATTTTTAACACATCATAGAATAAGAATATATTTTTTTAAACATAACATTCACAGATTGAAATGTCTTTTCTTGAGAAAACGTTCTGAATTATATCTTACATATATAAATGAAAATACAAATGAGGGTTAAGTTAAGTTCAGAGTTAAACTAAAACATTTCTTTATAAACACCACCATTGATTCCCAAAGAATTTTCGATATTAAAACTCCCTTGTGAAACAATTTAAATATTCCCACCTGAGATCCGTCAATGTAGGCTGTCAGCTGATTGATCTGTTCTCTTGGCTGAATAGTGTTGAAGAAGACCGAAGTCATTCCTGACCCACACACAGAGCTGCTGCGGATGAAGTCAATACATCTACGGTTCCGTATCCTCGGATCATTTTCTGGCACCTACAAGCAGTATTAATTTGTAAGAGCGCATAGTTTTGAGAAAATAAAACTGTGTAAATTATAAACCAACTTTAAAGAAGAAGGGGTCCAATTTGGCTTAAATTTCTTCCTTTTCAAACCTTACAAAACTTACCTCAATTGGAAAGCTAGGAGAAGCATAGCCACAGGTCTTCTTGCAGTCTATACCCTCCCAGCTCTTGGCTGATGTCAAGGGTATGCATGGTCCAGGTACTTTATCCAAATCCTTCTATCCCATTTGGCTTAAGCTATTCTTTCAACTCCCACAACCAACACTTACCTCCATTGGGAAGCAAGGAGTAGCATAGGCGCATCTCTTCTTGCAGTCTATCCCCTCCCACCTCTTGGTTGATGTGGATGGTATCATGGTCCTGGTCCATGATACCATGGTACTAAAGTACTTTTCTCCCTTTTGGCTTTCACTTCTAGCTTTTCAACTCCTACAACTATAACCACCACTTACCTCCATTGGGAAGCAAGGAGTAGCATAGGCACAACTCTTCTTGCAGTCTATCCCCTCCCAGCTCTCGGCGGATGTGGAGGGTATCGCATGGTCCAGGTCATGGTCCAGGAACTGTCCCCACTGCATCACCATGTGCGTGATCTCAGAGTCTGGGGTGATGTCATCTGTGCTGATGACTGATGTTGAAACAAGTCTGGCAGCTGGCTTGGGAAAACCAAAGTACTTCTTGTCTTTGTTCCATCCTGAGAAAGAAGATAAGTTTTAGAATCTAAACTGCATTCAAAATGCAGTCTTCGAGAAAAAAAGTGAAATTTTGTTGTGTTTTTAAACCAACTGTGCCGACATTCTTCTATCACTATACCCGTTTTGGAAAGGTTCAGGAGAACCACAAATTGCAACTTTTGAATGTACATTCGATGCTATCCCCTACAGCACAAATAATGCAAAACATGGCCATAATAAACTGTACAAAGAAAATATGAGAAATTTGTGGAAAATGACATTTTTATTAGTTTACTGGCCCGACAGGCGTCGTCCTGTCCTAATGTGGTTTTATGTCAAATGCTCGTTCATTTTCAAGATGAGCTCATTCGCATGGCTCAATCATGTCCTGGTTGAAATTCGTTCGCTACGCTCACTCACCTTTAGGTTGAAGCTCGTTCGGACGTAGGCTGTCAAGCGGTTACGGAGTCCATAAAGGACAAACAAACAAACATACATTGGATTTTATATATATAGATTGAGAAGTTGAAGATTCAAATTGATAGTTTCCGTTTGAAATCTAATTTAGCAATGTTTAACACAAAAGCATTACAATAGTATGACTTAGAAACTGTATTATCATTATTAACCAAACAAGATCTGCAAGATTTCATTCAGTAGCCTACTGGTACCTAAGTTAGACAAGACTCAATATATTAATGCTTGAAGCATAAATTTTAATCAGCAATTTCTAATATCATTCAGCAAATCCACTAATTCAATCTCACCAATAGGTGTGCTGAAGCCGTTTTCGTAAATAGGACTCAGCAGTCTACGGAAGCCAATGAGTGACGAGCCCCAGCGCGGATGCTGCAGGTTGTTGCAGGTTCCGTCTATTGTGCGGTACTTGGCGTGGAAACACATGTCGGAACAGTTAACTGCGGCCTGGTGCTCCATACAACCAGAGAGGTTGGCTACTAGTTGCAGCTGCTGTGGCGACAAGATGTCAGCGTAGGAGAAGTCTGGAAAAGATCATACCACTCAAGCTAAAGGGAGATAGTCATGTGCCAGACGCACTTCAAAACTAAAAACTATTCACTCCATATCTAACTACAGTACAGTGCTACATTATGGGAGAGTCAGAGTGATAGAGATGATATCTTCTATTCACAGTAACCCTAGTAGCACAAATATGTATTTTATACATATTTTATATATTTAAAGTTGTATTTGATAGAACCTCGAGTAAAATATGTATAAAATATATCTTTAATAATAGTTTGATATATTCAAATATATATTTCAAATATTACCAAAAAGCAATGCAAAATATAAATTAAATATAAGTTTTGAATATATAAAATAGATTCATAATATATATTGATAAAACAATTATAGAATCTATAATATACATATTTTATATGTATATTTTTCCTATTAAATATTTAAAAAAATTATGAGTTGAGAATATTTTAAATATATATATAAAATATTTTTGAAACTATATTATATATTTAAATTATTTATAAATATATTTTGAAACACGTCAGATATTTTTATTAATCAAATAATATTATATTTGTAGAATATATAGCCTATAATCTTTTATAATTAGCAAATAAATAATTTGCATCTTTTTGTTTTTTATAGTGTCTATCAATTTATACATGCATTTTTTGTATGATAATTGCTATTGTGAAAGCGTTAAAATTAAGTTAATATTAATTTGTACTCTGAATGGTGTCACTCTATCGGGGCAACAGACGGGCTTTTTGTCCATAGTTGTTAGTGCTAAGAAGTTATTTTTGTTCACTTATTTGTAAATAAAAGCACTTTTTCATTTCATTTCATTTCATTTCACTCTATCATACACATAAAGAAAAAAATAGCATATAGTTAAGAGGCAGTATACATGTTCGACAGCTACATTTGGGTCAAACGAAAAAAAGTGTTGATGGGTTTTATTTTTTTAATTGCAATATGTGACAATGAATGTGATCATAGAAATCTCGAATGATTGGCTAGAAAAGGGTGCTAGTGACTGGCGACCTTTTAAGAAACTAATTACGGTTGTATATGACGTTCTAAAAATAATTATTTGATTTACATATGCCATAAATTACATAATATTTGTCATAGTATTTAAATTAATTTTTGTAGTTTACTGTATTTGTATTCGTGGAGACTACTCACTATTCACTACAGCACTATTCAACCTAACTACTTGATGCCAAAACAGATTAACAGAATCATATTATACTGTAGTATAAAAAAAATTTCAAGTATTGCAACCATTGCAACTGAGGGCCACTCTTGCACCATTTGAAAACTAATGCTAACAACAGTCACAAGTAGCTCAGAGGTAAGGTAGGCTCATAAGTCGAAGGACCCAGGTTCGAGACCCACTTGCGCTGAAAAAATTTTATCCAGTAATTTTTTCAAAATTTGTTTTTATGAACTATTTAATCAATTTACTCAACTGATAATTGTGTTTTTCATACTAAATCATTATTATTTTGTGTTTTTATGTTTAGGCCCCATGGGATGTTTGGAAGAGATATTAAATACATTTTTAATTTAAATATTATTCACTAAAATATATTATTGGAACATATTTTCTTTATATTTAATAGATTCAAAAACATATTTTTTATATATTTAATATATTTTAAATATTATATATAATTGACATTAATACACACTTGAGATATATAAAATAGATTTTAAATATATTTATTCATATGTATTTAATATATATTTGTGCTACTAGAACTTTTCCACTCTTTTTTTACTATCTGAAGTACAGTTCCAAATCTATCGATGTAAAACTTTAAAACTAAGTAAGATAACAAACAAAAGTTTGACCTGTTGACCGACCTCACCTTGCGTCAAGTTGACCTTGAGCCCAGACTGTATATGTCGCCGGATGTTGACCAGCGTCCTCTCGTACACCTCGGCAGCTCTGATGATGTTACGGGAGTGGTTGTCAGGGAAGCGCATCAGCTGCATGAGCACCGATGGTGTTCTCTGCGTGTTGTTGTGAGCGAACAGAGAGGCGATGGTTGCGTTGATGGCTCGATCCACAGCCGCGGCCGCCTCTTGGAACGCCAAGTGAACGTATCTGTCGCCAGGAGCCGCCCCTCCACTCAGGTCTGGAGAAACAAGAGGTGGATATTTTAAATTTCCGACAAATTTACTAAAACGTTTTAGAATACTAATTGATTTACTTATTGAACAAATTTTCTGACATCCTGGAAAAAGGAGTTTTCTAGACATCTTGAGTAATATATTTTCACTGGGATCTATTTGATGGTTTAACTAATTAGTCTATTTTGTGTTAACAAAGCCAAGTATTATGTAAATTGAATTTCACTATAGTTACTTTTATATGTGCAAGGTAATTGTACCTTTTTAGTGGGCCTTAAGGGGGATTAATCTGAAAATATTGACGTGTCTGTTAATAAAGTTGTAGACTACAGTTAAAATATTGTTCAAATTGTCAATATTGTTGAATTGTTGCTGCATTATTATTGTTTAATTGTTGCAATATTGCTAAAAAGTCATACAAGTAAAAGTAACAGACATTCTTACACTTAAAAAAACATAATCAAGAAATAAAAATCCATACCTTCAACAGTAAGGGTTCCTTGAGCGCTGACTGAGCCGTACTGGTTGGAAGCAATACACTCGTACAGTCCTGAGTCCTCCACTGTCAAGTTGTAAATGCGCAAACTTCCAATAGGGAACACTCTAGAAGACGTAAACATGGATGATGTCAAACATTTGTGTGAACTAAATTATATTATATAAAAATTATTATATGAAGAGACGATGTTTCGTAATATTTTTGTCTGAAAGAAATATCTGTCACTGGGATGAGGACACTTTACTTCACATGAAAACCCTAAGTTGCCCGCCACAATATACTCAGCCAGTGCCACTCTGCGGTGATATGAAGATAGTAAAGAATCTTCATGGTAAAAGCAACATGGGACTAGAGAGATCAAGATAATGCTATATGTATTTACAGCAGTAAGAAACTACAGCAAGAGGACTGTACTTTAAATGTATCTAACTGTAATCTAAAAACTGTACTTTAGCGTCCTGGACTGTAAACTTTCCCTTCACTTGACAGAAAACTAACAACAGTTTATCTCCAAAAATTATGGAAATTGATTGGTACTTAACTGTATCACATTCTTTAAATAAGAAATTTGGATGGTTGGATTTTTTTTAGTGAAATTGGGGTTATTTTATATAAAATAGGCAGTTGAACCGAACTTTTAATATCCCGATTGCAGAACGTGTATGCAAAGATTTTGGCAATAAAAAAATTAAGCTTTAGCAGCGATTGTGGAGGATGATATTTTCTTGTGACCAAGAGACGATGATGATGTCTAAAAGACCACAAAAGATGTTCAGGAGTTTTGCTGAAATTGTAGCTTCTTTGATAAAGATTGTTACCGTATTGCTATAGTTTTGGGTTCTTAAAAAATTTTTTTTGGTGATTCAAATGTTTAGAGTCTGGATAATTGTAGTTCTTCTGTATAAAAAGGTTTTTTGTTAGGTAGCTTTTCGTGTGATAAGCTACATAAGTGAGATTATGTGTATCACTTAACATATTAACTTAACATAGGGTGATAAGTAAGCGGGTGCTAACGGCAAATACCAATCACACATTTCTTACCAAGAGGATAAAAAATTTAAAATACATTGCTAAAACAAATTTTTTTACCTGTGATTTCTATCTTCCCTAAGTGTGACTCTGTCCTTGGTCCAAGCCACTGTGGGCAGAGGTTCTCCCTCTGCCTTACACGGTAGCTCCACACTGGAAGCAACTGGGGCATTGACAGGGTAGGGGGTGAGCACTAGTCGCGGAGGTCGAGGGCCGTATCCTCGCACTCTCAGTTCTCCGCTAGCCTCCGCCGACCCTACCTGGTTCTGGGCCAAACAGGTGTACAAACCCGAGTCTGACTCCTTGGCATGGTCCACAGTCAGTAGGGTTCCTGGAATATTTTTGCAACAGTGAATAATGCGATACTGGAAGAAAGGAAAGAATTTAGTCTGCAGGAATTGATTTATAGATTCCTGGAATTTTAGCAGCAATTGTGAATAAATTAAGAATATTTTAGAATATAAGGAATCCTACTAGATAAGTGAAAAGGCTTTACCCAAAACTATCAGATATAAGATTTAACAGTCTCAGTATTGAAAAAGGTTTGGGATGAGTTTAAATCATTATAAGACTACATGTTCCTCTCCGCTCTGTACATATATCCAAGGTTCTTGATGATAAAAATTATTACCTATTTTTATCATCAAGAACTTTTTTGGCTCTTTAATTACTATAGCTTTACCCGTACTGTGTACTTAACAATTTCTTATACTATGATAATGAGTAGCATGGGTATTGCATTGTAATTAAAATCTATTATTGATATGCAAAAATGTCAGAAGAAGACATGTCACCATACTTTTCGGGAGCTTGGAATAAGGTCAGATCAAGTAAAAAAAAAACTCATGGTATTTTTAAAGATTTTTTATATTATCTCAACAAAATTTTTTTGTATGAAGAGCTTTAGACCAGACAAACTATGCCCACTTGCAGTCTTACCTCACACACGAAATGGCTGCAACAGGTCCATATCAGTTGGATGTCTATAGTTCATGGAAACACAGTACCGGTAGTCTAGTACCTATTTACTACACACTAATGTTCAAACAATATAGTTTTCAGTTTGAAAAATTACTTTGGACTCTAAAGCTTTATCATTCAATCATCTCCAAAATCACCTTCAGATGTTATGCTGACTCGCCCCTGAGGAACGACGCTGCGGCCGTCTTTGAACCACGTGATGACCGGCTCAGGTGATCCGTCAGCTTCACATCTCAACTGAGCCTTGGAGCCACTCCGAACTGTCTGATTCTCTGGCATGGTGACAAAGTGGGGCTGAACTATAAAAACGCCAACATGACAGTTTAGTAACATTGTAAGCATTTATCAACTTCTAAATACATCGTACAGCACAGTAAATATGCCAAAACGTAAGTACCGGTAGGACTAGCAAAATTAAAAAGATTAAAGTAAACTGTTATAAAAATTTTTTTAAATACAGCAGAACACTTACCTTTCGGAAAGAACTTGTGATCTGTTCCTTGAAGCATGGGGACAAAAGCACCAATAAATATACTGTACTACATTCAAAATTTAAAGATGACATAAAACGACTATATTTTAAATCTTAATCATCTAGAAGCAAAGAATTTGACTTCCTCCAGATGTCTTATGATTAGAAATCAAACAAATTCCCAATACAAGACGATTTCTGTAAAAGTGTGATCTAAATGCAGTAATAAATGTAAAACTGTCAAAGGAATTCAAATAATTAAATGTTTAGGAATTGTTTTACAGTAAAACCTCGCACTGACTCGACACCCGGTAACTTGACAGTCAACAGCTGACAGGGCGAACTAAAAGAAGCAAATTTATTAGAACATTATTTTTAATTGTTGAATTTTCAAAATTGATTTGAATTGGGCTAATATTGAACGGTATGCAAAGAAAAGATACATCTTTTTTATTTCCTTTGACAATTTATAACCAATATTTTATGACAATTATCATTGCTTTTATAATATAAAGTTTTTAGATCATCAACAATTTTTCAGAAAAAGCTTTTCAATTGACAAAGTCAAACTTATGTCATGGTTTAACATGAATCAAGAAAAATATGTCATAAAAACATAGGAATATTTAAAATGTTGACTGTGATATTCATACAAAAACAAGATTAAAACTGTAAGTTCAAGATTTCAGGAGAAAATTTGGTTGAAAAGAATGTACAAGAAAAAGACTGACTCCAGGAAGAAAAAACTTGGTTTCGCTTGTTTCAAAGAAGTGTTTAAAGATAAATGATGAATATTGCACAATATGTATCTTGCATAATATCTTGCATTTGGTTGTACTTAATACAATTTTATTATTAAAGAGGAATCAGAGCAAGGTGGGAAGGCTTTAGATTATAATTTAGAGTTCCTGCATAGGTTTAAGTCAGGAACCTCAAATGATGGAAATCAAGGTCAGATTTGAAATAAATAATGATTATTTACCATTGACTCTCAGTTGAGCTACGGAGGAAACTCTACCCAGAAAGTTGGCAGCACTACATTTATAGGCTCCTGCGTCTTCTCTTGCGACTCTTGAGATCGTGAGGGTTCCAGCTTCACTGATCTGAAAAGGTCCGTGAAGTTAGCCCCCCCCATAAAAGCACTAACAATTAAACTAGCTCCTGAACCGTAAGAGCACTAACGATGGGAGTTGAAGCACTAACCAGCACTAACGAAGCACTAACCATTAATACTAGTTTAATTGTTAGTGCTCTTATGGGGGGGGGCCAACTTCCGTGAAGTTGGCCCCCCCCACAGTTTTTCGGTTCTAGCTCAAGAACCGTAAGAGCACTAACGATGGGAGTTGAAGCACTAACCAGCACTAACGAAGCACTAACCGTTGGTACAGTTTTAAAAGTTAGTGCTCACATATTACTACTGGGGGGGGCTAACTTCCGTGAAGTTGGCCCCCCCCACAGTTTTTTCGTTATAGCTCCTGAACCGTAAGAGCACTAACGATGGGAGTTGAAGCACTAACCAGCACTAACGAAGCACTAACCATTAATACTAGTTTAATTGTTAGTGCTTTTATGGGGGGGGGCTAACTTCACGGACCTGATCTGAAAGGACAATTTACTTAGAATCCAAGAACTTAGGGAACCCCTATAAATCAGAGTTAATAGACATTAGTCATAAGTAAAATTTAACAAATATCCAAAGATTACCTTGCTTGTGTTTGCAAAAAAGATGCTAAGAAATATACCAGTGTGTTTGTTTGAATTATATTACATTGTTTTGTATTAATTTTGATTTGGACTTAAAATAGTTTGAAGAAAAATTAAAATCTTAAAATTAAAGATTGCCTTAAGTTAGACCTAACAGCTTTTGTTTATTTATCAACCATCCAGTTTGCAGCTTTTGCCATTTTTGTCAACAAATACTGGTTTTCAGTACACCAAAAGTCATAACCTTTTAGTAAACAATTTTAACCTATAAATCTATATGGAAAAAAATACTTACAGTGATTTATTTTACAATCTGAAATAAGATGTTTGTGAAAAACTCATGGACGAAGGACATTGAAGGATAATTATTTTACTCACACCGTATGTAAGCATATTGCAGTTCAATGTGGGTTAAACAAATTTTAATCATAATCGAAAAAGGTTATGATTTTTTTACATCACTTCTAAATTTAGTTCAATGTGGAAACAAACAATTTAAAACCTGAAATTTGCCTCCGTTTTGCACAGGTAAGTCGTCCTTGGTCCAGAGAAGATCGGGAGGGGGAAGTCCAGCCGCAGAGCAGTCTAACCTCACTGAGTCTCCAATGTCAGCGTTGACGTCTTGCGGTGTATGGAGGAAATAAGGTTTGGCTGCAAGTTTGATAATTCATGTCAACAATCGTGTTTTGAGATGAATCTTAACAAAACAGTATTTCAAAATATATAAACTAATAGAGCTGATCATTTCTAGGGCAATACATATTACAGACAAACCTCTAAGACAAATTTCAAGGGGTAGGAGGAAAATTGGTACCCTAGTGGAAGACATCAATAGAAATCAATAGAAAAAAACTATTGATATCACTAGATGCTTAGTGATATCAATAGATGTTCATGGATATCATTACAAGTAAATACAAACAAATAGACATCACTGAAAACTTAGTTAATACATATCACTAGACATCTATAAACATAAAATATATCAATATAGATCATTAGAGCAAACAAATCGTTCATTGATATCAATAGAGAATATTTTTTAAATACGTTAGATGTAAATATAAATCAATAGACATCAATACGGGTAAATAAAATTCAAAATATCTCTAAAATGAATCACATATGAGCATTATGGATTATACAAACTATCAATGTAAAGTGGTTAAATAAACAGTAATAAGAATGTTATTTTTTGAAAAAAGGAAAAACTCTAGTTTTAGGTCATAGACGTTAGCTGAGGTACCTAAAACTTAATATAATTTAAAAATATATCATTTTAAAATTGTTGTAAAACAGTTAAAACTTGTATTAGGCCTAAATCTTATTTTTAAACTGCCAAAAACTGATTGCTAAACAATTTTAAAATTGTTGTAAATCAGTTTACAACTTGTATTAAAACTAATTTTTTTAAACTTCAAAAAACTGATTGTTAAACATTTTTTAAATTGTTTCAATCTTATATCAACATTGTTGTAATATGAAGTTTAAATCAAAATGTTTTAAAATTGTTATACAACAATTGTAATACAGCTTTTGACAACTTTTAACAATTTCTTTTAATGGGTTATTTTTAGGGATAAAAATCACTCACAAATTCATCATTTAATTCCTTATTTCTAGAAATCATTAAAAATAAATTGTATTGACACTATTCACATCACCCAAGTAGTAAGAAAACAGTTTGAACTGGTAATAAAACAGTTTTGAAACATGTTAAAGCATAATTACATGCATGGGTAGCTACATGCTTGAAATGACACAAATGCCATTGAAAAATCTTTTAAGTTCAATTATGAGGCCTAACACAGCTTCTCGCATTCAAACTGGCTATCATTACATAGTCAGATATGAAGTGTTTGTGGCGTAGTGGCTTAGACAGCCGGCTACCATGCTGGAGTCACAGGTTCAAATCACGGAAACACCACAAGCTTTTTGACAAGAATTATATTTCTTTTTCATTTTTATTTTATTTTTAGTGCATAGTAGATGTGATTCAATGTGTTGAAACAAATTAAAAATAGTTTATTAACAAGCTACAAATTATTTTCAATTAAGCTAATGACTCGGATTCTATATTTACTTGTATTGATATGTATTGATGTGTATTGATGTGTATTGGCCCAAATACACATACGTATCAATACGTATCAATATACAATTTTTGTATTGATATATATTGATCTCTTCCACTAGGGTATTATCGAGGTATTCATAAAAAAGAGGTTTGTTTTATCAAGGTTTATACTATCGTTATTTGTCTTATAGAGGTTTCTCCTTTCTCGAGGCTTGTGCCAAACAACGACTGAGGAAGAAAGAGGGATGGGTGGGGGTTTCATGCTGAGACAAGCTTCTGTTGGTTTTGAAAACTACAAACTCTGGAAATTAAGATCATGAGAAATTTGTCTTATAGAGGTCGCATACGTCTTGTAGAAGTTTTGTGCTAAGAATATTTGTTGTATAGAGCTTAATCAGTCCTAGCCCATGTCACAAACAAATTCGTCTTATGGGGGTTTTTACCTAATTACTATTTTGTATATTGATGTTTTTAGCATTCACCTTTATGAAAGTTTCAAGGGGATAAAAAAAAAATTGTCTTATCAAAGAATTTGTTTTACCAAGGTTCGTACTAACGAGGTTTGACCGTATTAATAGAGAATCATGGGGAAAAATATAAAATAGAACAATCTTTAATTTTTATGGATATGTAGTAACACCATTGTCTTTTGGATGTTGAAGTATATATCCTATCGATATGGAACACATGTTGCATTTTTTTTATAAAAAGTTTCATAATTTTAGCCATTCACAAAGAGTGACACGGTGTAAAATTGTATTTTCTCAACTAATTCTTGTTTATGTTGCTGTTGACAAGAAATAAAAGATGATATACTGTTAAGAACACATCGTCCTATCAGTTTGGCAAAAGTAACAATTGGGGTTTTTTTTAGAATAGATCCATACAACCCCAACACACAGTTCTTATTTGGGGGAGATTATTTTTTTAACAATGATCAGCTGTTTCTTTAGTAAGGACCAGTTTCTAAAATCCTTATGTTCAAGAACAGCTTGGTCAAGTTTTGAACTATCAAAAAGAAAAAATGACTTTTGTAAGGATTGAACTGGTGTCCTTCTGATTACTAGACAAGAATCATAACCATGTTCCCACTATCTATTGGGAACAGGCACCATTCTGAATTGGGCTCCTTTAAAGATTTTCTATCCCCTTAAACAGCCAATTTTCATAATAATTACTTCTGTACCCAATACAATTTTTATTAATGGTCAGCTGATTGTTAGACTCACAATTGTGCTTGTTGTAGATCATCTTGGCACTGCGAGACTTGACTTCCCCCGTAGGAGACTTAGCCATACACTCATACACACCGAGGTCTGCGTCTGACATTGGTGCGATCTTGAGTGTTCCGTCCTCTGCCACGGAGTAACGAGGATCCTCCATGTTGATCTCATTACTGTCACAGAGTAATAAATTAGTTATGAAACTTACATTTAAGTTTGGATGGTTGCCCTTTTTGTATTTGCTCTGTTTTGTTTAGTCTAAGAATAAATTTAACACAACCATAACCTTTGCAAGTATAAAAATAAGTGAGATTGAAAATAGATTTAATTTAATAAGGGTGAAGATTCAGGTCCAATCCATTTTAACCCTCCAGTATACGCACGGCTAATAGTTACATAAATACACAGGACTGGCAAGTCAGCGTATAATTCTTCGCTCTTTTATATACCTAATAAAGTTCACACCAAGCTTAGAGCCAACTGACGCTAAGGCGGTCAAAACACTGCCATTTTCCTTAGAAAGGTTGTGGAAGAAAGGTAGATGGGGCGTATATCATTCGCTTGCGGATTCATTTATTTCGGCATGCTTTTTCAAATGTGTGGACTATGAGTCCATGGCACGTGTGGCCGGTTAATTGTGAGGGAATATCTCATTAGTATTAACAGATGAGTTAAATACGCAGTCAAACATCCCTCCTTTCAAATTTTTAAGAAACTCAACTATAATGAAACTTACTATGTTACCCATTTCTATGTGTTAAGTGAGAAATTATTACATATAAATTGTTGTTTTTAAATAGACAAGAGTCACGAATTGATTGCAGCTTAAAATTTCTAACCAAAAACTTATTAACAATCAAAATGAAAATTCTTTACCTGTCCCTCATCCAAACAATTTTGGGCTGTGGGTCACCTTCTGCTTTACACGTGAAGTGTACAATCCCTCCAAAATTTACCTCTACATCTGTGGGCTCCTGTGTAAAACGTGGTTTGGCTGAAAAAGTATTATTGATTCAATAGCTTGTTTGTTGAAAATATGTTTATTTTGTAATTTAAATGAACTTTATACTGAAATTCAAACAGCCAATCACAAGGAATTATAAAATTTAAAGTGAAATCTTATGTAATTTATTGGATTGAAATTTTTGTACAGTATTAAAACTTAATAAAGCTTCTACAAAATATTCAAACTCCCACAGGGTTCGAATACTTGGCATTTTACAGCAAATGTGATGACTGAATAATCATTGGTTTGATAACGGAGTTACTGGGTAGTCAATTTAAACTTTTTTATAAGTGATAGCTAGAATATCAATTCAATTATTTAAGATGGGGACGCCACTATGTGCATATTTTAACCCAAATATGAGTGAAGGATGAGTGGTGCAATCTTGTAGTCTTATTAGTGACTAAGGCCGACCTATTCCTTAGACACAGCAGTTAATTAATAGCCCAATTAGCTAATGGCAACTAAGGGACCTACAGTTTATAGTGGAATCCGAACCACATTCATTGACAATTGAATTTTTCTTGAGTACATTCACAATTCCTGCTGTCAAAACTTTTTCAAGCTCAATACACAAGGAGAATATCATCTTAGAGATGACCCTTATACTGTGTCCTGAACTCCTGAAAACTCATGTGGTGACATAATCTAGATATGTGACTTATACTTACTACGCAATTGTTTGCCAAACTATTTTTGATTAAATATTTTTTTAATAACTATTTTCTCAGACCTTCTTCTTTATGGACATGTTCATATAATTTACCACACAATTGTCCTTATAGAATTAATATATGATACTTACAGCAGTGGAAATCGTTGTCAGAAACATTCGCAATAGGTTTGCCCTCCATGTTGGTTGGGAACTGACAAGTCGCTGCAGCTTGAGTGCTATCCTGCTTGTCTCTCAGCAGATGGGCGAGCCACATCATGTCACAGTCACACACTAGAGCATTGCTGTCTAGTCGTCTGTCGCAGAGCATAGGAAATAGAGAGAATGTTAGAGACAGAGAGGTTGTAGGTGACTTTTTACCTTGCATTGGCATGGTCGCGGATGATGTGGGATGATGTGGAAAAACATGGAACATAGGCCTGGGGCCTGTTTGTGGACAGTATTTAGAGCCGGTACAGGACAAGTGTGAACTTTGCTGATAGAAAATAGTGGCAAGTATCACGATCCCTTGACATTGCTGCCTTGCGTCCAAAGTCCGTGGTACTCATCAAACACAGGTACATTATTGTGCAGTTGATGCAATTATGCAATTTGCATAACCAGTTGCATATTAGACGCCAAAGTCTGCAAACAAATTGCCCCGTATTCCCAAAAATGTATGTTTTTAAAGGAGTGAACTCCATCAAATAGTTATTAAAAGCACAAATTGGATGAATGGTGTTGTTTCTCAAGTGAAGTAGCCGGTTAAACTGGATACATTTTTGTGATGGTGGATTCAGTTAACACTTTACAAATTAATCAAAATTATCTTATATATTTGAAGTAAAGATACTTTTCCAAAACAAACAAAGTTCTACTTGCCTGATTCAACTAAAATTTTTCCAGGTAATGACTTGAAGCACAAGAGAGTTTATATCTTGATCTTGATCACATAGTTAAGTATCAGTGGCCTGTTACATTCACGATTAGAAATCAAGCTACAAAACTTCCATACTTACCCCACGTTAAAAAAAAGAACAAGTAAACTTGTTGTATAAAATGTATTTACAAGTTTGTAACTATACTTATGAAGTAATGAACTATGATGACCATGGGTTTATGCAAAGTACAATGCCACCCAGTAACAATATGAGATGATTGAAACAAAGTTATTGCATAAACAATGGAGTTAGTGATTAATGAAACAAATACAATGCAAAAGCTACTTACATTCGCTTTAGTGAGTCTAGCCCCTTGAAAGTGCCTGACGATAAGTGCCTCAATTTGTTGTTGTGCAAAAATCTAAAACAAAAGCAAACAGAAGAAAGAAGATGTGAGATGTGCTTTGTGGTTTATGAACTTAAACTAGTGTGTTATTGGTGATTTGAGTTTGCGTTTGCATACTTACAATCTTTCCAGCTTCGTTAAGTCAGTAAAAGTGTTTGGATGAAGCTTTTCAATCTTGTTGAAGTGGAGGTACCTGAAAAAGATGAAGTGTTGTAATAATTTTTTGTAATTGTGTGTGTAAATTATTTATTCTAAGTTCTAGCTCAGGATTGTTTTTCACATAACTTTAGGCTACGCCCACACAAGTGGTATTATCGCTTGGATAAAATCCATCGGTGAATGGCAGGATTTGAACCCGAACCTTAGGGACCGCGAGGTGTTGTAATAGTAAAAGTTGTACACAATGCAGTATCATAAGATCACTTCTAGTTTTAGATTTGTGTATTGATTTTGTGCTACTTTACTGTAAAATATCATTTTGTGTAAATCACTTTATTATAAAATGTTATAAATATGAGCATGAAAACTTACTTGAAATCATGATGATTGAAATTAATTAGGAGTACAATATTTATACAGTTTGTACTGTACTTATTGATATATTTGCAAGAGTATTGGAAAATTGCTTGTAATTATTTTATTTAATCTGGTAACAACATATTTATCCAAAGTAAACACTTATTGCGTTTTATGGCTGTTTACGAACAAAAATAATGGCTAAACAACAATTAATTAGGAATAGTTTTTACCATACTGCTGTAGCCCAAGGGATAGTATGGTTGCTTTATTGATATTTTTTTATCAAAACAGCGCATAATAAGGAAATTCACATTAAATATTTATACAGTATTTACCAAATTATATTAATTAAAACTAAAAAGCCTAAGTGAAATAAAAATAAATATAGAGAGATCAATAATAATAAATTTAAGGCACAATTAACTATTCCTTTATGAGTATACGACTTGTAAAAATATTGCGTGTAGCGCTTTTGATATCTCAGTGATCAAGAGATATAAAAATAAATAATTAAATAAATGGAAGTTCAAAAACAGTAATTTTTTATTGGATTGTAATTTTAAAACTTGCATATATTTTCAGTACAAAACCCCAGAGGCACTAAACCCATGAATGAGATACTTACAATTGTTCCAGCTTTGATAACCCTTGAAAAACTTTGCTCTCCACCTCTCGTATTTTGTTCTTGTATAAATATCTGAAAACAAATAATCAGTTGATTGTAAACTCTGAAACGATATTAATACACATTTAATACATTTGTAAATTTTTTTAATGTTAAGATTCAATGGTGAAATCAATCTAAATAGTTTTGGCGGAAGATTAAGAAGAAAATCATACCAAGTATTTGATAAAATTATGATATTTTGTCATTCATTAATGTTTCACGTAAAAAATTTTGTGCATGTCAAAGTTGTATTTCAATGGGTACAAAAATTATAATGTTTCCAAGATTGTAATAACTATTAGAATATGTATAAGAACTACCACAAAAAAATAATTACCCATTCTTAAGATTTCAGCTCCTAACCTATAATGTTGGGCTAGTGAAAACCACAAATTTCAAAAATACTTACAAGTATCGAAGTTCTGAAAGGCCATTGAATACTCCATTTTGTAACCTCGATATCTGGTTATTGTTTAATAAACTGTAACAGAGGAAAAATATAGTTTAATTTTGAACAGTGTACAAAGCAGTTAGTCAGGCCTGCTGAAAACTAAATGAAGAAATAGTTATTTGTGTAACTAGTGGTGAAAGTGGCACTTTGCTGCACACGAGAGCAATGTTTACGCACGAGCCGCAGGCGAGTGCGGAATGATCTCGAGTGCAGCAAAGGCCTTTTTCACTCGTGTTACACATTATATTTTTCCTACAGTCACTTTAAAGCATATAAATAATTAGTCTTTCAAACACTATACAACACGTTTTTAGGTTCAGCTGGCAACACAAATGGTGCCCTAGAGAAAGTAGTACCCGCGGTCCGTATCACTCCGCTATTTTTCCTCGGCAAGAAATGTGCTCCGCGTTTTGAGAATATAGTTCCGTATGTTTTTGTAATTTGAAGTGGTTTCCGTGCCTAAAAAAATGCTTTAAAGGTATTTTCTTGTTTATTAAGATCGTACAGGGTGGGGCAGGGAAATATCCCTACTTTTAAGATGGCACTGTGAGTAGTGGGGGTGTGGTGGAGGAATGGGGTTAAGCTCAAATGAACCTTTTTTTTTTTGTGTTGGGAATTTATAAGAATATAACTTTCAGTAGTAGACATGGCTTGAGTGAGCAATGTGCTTCTGCACTCGAGATGTATTTTATTCAAAAATCTGTCTATTGTTGCTATGCAGCTACCGTTGGCTGCGAACTTGTTATCGGGTGGACTGTCGCAAAGCTGTTACAATTTGGTGTGGGTGAATTACTTTCGTGTATGTAGTGGTGTATTGCGAAGGATATTTGGAGCTCAAAGAACAGTCCGGAGTCCTGAAAACATTGACCTTGTCAGAAGATCGATTTTGCAGTCTCATCAAAGTTCTGCTTGTAAGCATGCATCCGAGCTGGCGTTGTCTAATCGTACTGTGCCTTGTATTCTCCATCGGGACCTACACCTCCATCTATACAAGAGGGTAGTTGCTCATGAACTCACAAAACGGGACTGGCAAAAACGAATGTAGGCATGTGAAATCTTAAATTGCGGGACTACCTCATGCTGTTCGGGTTTGGTTTAGTGACAAGGCACACTTCCATATTTCTGGAGCGGTAAATAAGCAGAATGTGCTCTATTGGAGTGATGCTAAGACTAGGGTAGTTCAAGGGAAGACCCTAGATGCCTTGAAGGATGCAATTCACCTTGAATTTTGCCGCATTCCACAACAAATGCTTCACAAAGTTATTATGAGCTCCAGAACCAGAATATAGCAATGCATTTAAGATTAGGGACACCACTTGCAGAATATGCGGCTTAAAACCAAGTAAAGTTATCTTAAAATAAACTCCCAGATGTAACCTTTTAATCTCAGTAAACAGTTTGGTTCTAACATTTTTGGTTGTCTTTTAATGTACCTTCAAAATTAGGGATACTTCCCTGCCCCACCCTGTAGTAATGTTTTAAAAACGTTTAAAAGAAAAGTCCAGTAAGTTCAGAAATACCGAAACTATAAACACGAAATGACAGGTTAAATCGTAGTTATAATAGTCAATCAGCTGCTCATAGTATTATTATCTTTAAGTGTTGCCAACCTATTTCCAAGCGTACACGGATTACGTGCATAATAGAACCACGCTGTTTTGTGTTGTTTCGTTGGAATCCTGATGTGCGGCAAAGTATAAACCGTACGGCAAAGTATAAATATGCAGCAATTAGCAGCTTTCTGTACTATAAACAGTACAAGGAAGCCAACTTTGTCGGTTGACTGTAGGAAAAACATATTTAATAGACAAGACAAACATTATTCATAACATTAATTTATGTAGGTAAAAGATCGTTTTCCTATTTCAATACATTTAATAATCAAAATGAATTAGTAAAAATTGCTAACAAATCCTGTTAATTTCTATATAAATGAATTGGACATCTTGATAAAATCGTCAAACGTTTCAAAATGAGTTAACATTACCACATAGATACTTTACATTTTAAATGTTATGGCAATAAGTTTTTGATACCGTAATTATTTTTAACTAAAGAAGAGACATTAAAGTCTGAAACCATTCATTTGTGTTTAAGAGCATATTTAGCCCTGAACCTCTCAAAAATGTAAAATACACTGTACATGGATCGTTTCAAATACTAGAAAATGTTTGCAGAACTATATAGACTTAGTGAATTATATTTGTCAAGGAAAAGGTTTTTGCGGTGACTGAATATCAAGCTAATATTGAATATTGAATAGTATAGGACTACCAACGGTTACAAAGTTTAATAATGTAATTGAAATGATAATCCATTAAGTAAATGATTTGGAATCAGGTGGAAAACATAATACTTACAGAGTGTTAAGACTTTTAAGGTGTTTGAAGGTGTTTGGAGCTATTTCCTTGATCTTGTTGAACCTTAAATCTCTGAAACAGAAAAAAAGGTATTGTTAGATAAGACGAGTAACAAAAGTTAAAAGTACTGAATATACAAAACTTGTGTTAACCGTATTATTGCTACACATTTTTCTTCAATCTTTACATATGGCTTGACAGTGTGGGGAGGAACTTTTAGCTAAAAAATATGAATCCAATCCATGTTCTTTAGAAGGGCCATAAGAGCCCTCACCAACCTTGTCCCATTACAGACTTGCTCATACCAGCTTTTGCAAACCTAAGAATCCTCACAGTGGTGTCTCTCTACATACTTGAAACTATAAAGTCTGTGGATGAAATAAATCCCATAAGAAACCAAGACCTGCCCCGCTGCACCACTACAACACTCGCCATGGCTCAACATTTGTCCTATCAGTTAACCAAACCACTCTCTTGGAGAAAAAAACCCTTTCTACACCGGCTGCAAGCTGAGGAACCATCTACCTGACTACCTGAGAGACCTAACTGGCAACAAGCTACACCAGGAGTTAAAGAAGTGGCTGATCGCAAGGAATTTTATGAACATTTTGGAAATCAACATGTGCTATAATTTACTCATGACACTATTGTGATTCTTGATGAATGCACAATACAGAATATTGTATTGCATTACATTTTATTGGATGTATATTCTCGTTTTAATTTCTCCCCTTGTAAATAGTATATGTATTATACAGATACTGTGTTTAACTATTAAAACTCATCAGGTAGACAACTAGGTGTTCATTATTTTTTTTATATAAGTAAGTTCTAAAACCAGTTTGAATTACAGAAAGTGAATATCCTTAAGGTAAATATTTAAAATCTTTAAACGCTTTTACAAATATTTTCATATATTAAAAACAAGTTTTTTTTTTCAAATCACACCAAATGACTATTGAGACAGAGATTTACCAAATCAAACTGTGAGAAACATCACAAAGGTTTAAGCGGCATAAGTTTGTGTTTGAATGTTTGCTCTCTATTCCTTTTGTGGCATCACACAAGTGGTTTGGTTCTCTTTGCCTTTGTAAACATATGGGAGTAGCCAGTAAAAGGGACGGTAAATATTTGCAATCGTTTAAAGGTTATTTTTTTGCGTCTTTTCTTTGGAAATAGTATAACCAATTATTGGATTTTTTTACAGAGCCTTTTGGAAAATTTGGAATTTTGTGACTTGTGAGTGATACAAAATGATGTGTATTGCCTATTAATCCATACTAGTGGTCGTCCAGTGGTCGAAAGTCGACCAAAAATATGTAATGTACCCGCATTGAATATTGAATACTGAAGTAGACATTCCATCTAAATGGACCAGTTGTCGCCATTTTTTTTATTAAAACATGTAAGTTAGTTGTGTGAAACAGTCACAGTATGCGTGTCTAAAATTATACTTTGTATCTTATTTTTTGTTGGTGACAAAGTTGATGGGTCATAACAGTTAGTTGCTATAGCTCTTAAGTCTTAATAAGTCTTTCCATAAGTTTGACTTGGTAAAAATCACTAAGGCTGACATGTTCCTTGGACACAGATGTTAATTAATAGCCTACACAGCCAATAGCATCTTAGGGACCTACAGAGTTTATAGTGGAATCCGAACCACATTTTTGCCTCGTAATTAACAAATTAGCCCAATTATCAGTATAGTACTGTGGATAGTTGTATTATTCACCATTACTACAGAAAACATACTAAGTAGCATGTTTTCTGTGCAATTGCGGACTTAAATCCACACCATGGAGTAGTGCATCTAAAGTGTATGCCAATAAATATCTACAATTCGTGACCTAGTAGTTGAATTACAGGACGTCGCCACCGTCCCAGAAAGAACATAAAGATCTTTTTACTCGTCTAGATCCTTGCCCGGAATTGTTTTCCACGTTACTTCAGGGTAGGTCTAGAGTGGGTATCTGCATTATCACCTTATAAAATCAATTGGCGATTGAAGGGACTTGAATTCGGGAATAATGTAACGCGCTTCACCACTCACTACACCGGCTTGTTCCCAATAGACCCTTCATATAAAAATACATGATTGCTATGAATTGATTATCACAAAAACTAAAGTGTAGGATACCTGTATTTAGAATTTATAAATTTCACTCTCATTATGTAGTAGTAATCTGTAAAGAAAGGATATCTTATCACCAGTTAAGTAATTAATAGAGAGTGCTGTTGGGAAATACAGTTTTAGTCCTTATACTTTAATTGCAAAACTAAAAGATCAACTTATTGCAAACAATAGCGTCTGTCATGTCCCCTAAACTTCCATATAATAAGAAACCAAATGGAAAAGTAACAAAAAAAAAATTATAAGTACAACCTGGAAAACACAAATGTCAATTGTGTTCTTTGGTAACAAAATCTAGTTATAACATGAGTAAAAACTAATGTGAGGTGAGTGTATGGATAGCTGAGTGGTTTTAGTTCTATCCTAACAATCATAATAAGGTCGCCAGTTCGATCCTGAGAATTAGTCATAAGCGTTTTGATGGTACGAAACTGGACCCAGCTGGATCATTGGACTTAAAAATGATCGTGGCCCATGAAACAGCTGATCTTAGTCAATAACAAAGCTACACGGATCATCTTACACCATTATACACTCATCCCACTCATATTTGGGTTATACCACATAGGTGGCGTCCCCATCCCAATGATTGATTGATAACTATGGATGGATACTAACCCGTTAGATACAGTAAACTAAACAATGGGTTCACAAACACTTTTATGAACCAATCAAACACTACTTTTATTGTTGTTGAACGTATTGTTAGGTCGGGGATCGCATTACGGTCTGAGAGTTGGTTCAACAATTGAACAGTGGATGCTGTGGTTAAGTGTTTGTTTTGTTTGAAAGGTTTGCAACCCTGTAGAAACATCAGTTGGTAAGAGTGGTTTGTGGATTATATGCCTACTTCTCTTTGATACGTTTGTTTAGTGTTGGTATGGAGTTTGCAGTTACATTTTATTCTGTGACGTTTTATAAATATGTTTTTTCATGGCTGTATATAAGTAGTGATTCTATTACGTTAAAACAAAAGATTTTCATATTTTGATCATTGATCATATTGTATGGAAATCCTGATTACTATTTTATATCAAACTGGGATTAAACTTGTTTTTAGAGATTTATAATAATGAACCTTTACAGGATATGCGGTCAAATACAGCTTTATAAACAGCAAGAACATATTGCAGTTTCTATTTAATTAAAATCAAAATAAATTTTTGTAAAAATACAAACAATGAACAAATGTTTAACTTTTAATTGTTGATAATTAATCATTGTTTGTACTAACAGTTATTTTCTGTGTATCCTTTAAAATTGGGTTTATAATTTTCAGCATACAAATCTAGATTTATTGAGTAAATTTGCCGGATGGGTGATGCTTCTGTTTTTAATTATTTTCAATATTGATTTGCTGTGACATAATTTTGAGATTAAGGTACATTTTAATATATTAGTCTAAGTTTGCATACATATATTTATTAGTCATCGAATACTATCTTCGTTTCGTAAAACACTTCCCACAAAACCCATACAATAGTTACGCATTTAACAATCGATGCCGATTACTAATAATATAAAAAAATAAAGGGGATTAAAATCTGGAATAACCTTTGTGATCTCTTTGTTGCATTTAAGTGGTTATATCTAAGAACAATTGAAACAGCGTAATTAGTATACAAATTTAAAACTTGGACAACATTTTTACAACTAAAACATCCTTCAAGAGGATGTCTTTTATTTACAGCAATGCAAACAACAGAATACAATTTTTAATTTTTTTATTTCATAGCTGTTTGAAACATTAATCAATGGACGAAAGTCCTCTAAGTTGGCCTAAATAAAAATTTGAAGCGTGTCATCATAAAAACAAAAACATCATCAACAATTCGGAACTGTGTGTTCAGTTTGCAAACAATCGCAACAAACAACAGTTTACAAGCAAAACATCAAACGAGCGACTTTCGATTAAAATTCCCTTCAATCACTCGAACTAACTTAATTTAACGCTACGTTACGTTCACTAAATGCCGCTCCATTTCAGCGAGTAATTTAATTTGTTTCCGTAACAAACTGTGAAATCAACCAGAATTGAAACTATTCAGTGCTCTGTTCAGCTACCATTTAATTCCAGGAAAATATTAAGGAATAATATTTATGTTTGGATAAAACAAAAGTGCATTATTTTATAAACAATCTTCCTCCAGAATAGACTAGTTAACATAAAATGAGGTCACCAACCTGTCATCAATAAATCCTATATTTGTCGTGTTGACTACATTTTCGAGGTTAAAGCCGCATTTTCAAATCTGTCTCTTCAGTCGTCAAATTCTCAAGTACAGGAAGATATGTTTGACAATTTGACGAGTGGAGAAAACGATTTGAAAAATATGGCTTCAACCTCAAAACTATAGTCAACACGACAAATTTAGGATTTATTGATAGGTTAGTAACCTCATTTCATGTCAAAAGTGCATTACTAATATGGAACTATGTATAATTTGACATAATTATTAACACATAGCTCAGTGGTAGTAGTTTTTAAGTTGATAAATATTGGATCAGTGGCGTATAAAAATGTTGACCTGGCAAAATAGAAAAATTTCCTTTGGTTACTAATATCAGGGATTTGTTAACATAAGAAACTAAAGGACATTTATTTTTTTATTAAAAAGTATATTTTTACCTACAATACAATTTAAATATAAATTCAAATTCCAGATTACTTTACCGAAAAAATACGAGTATTATGCAAAATATTCAACTACAACCTTTTTTGATTTTTATTCTCAAATTATTACTGTTTGAATTATACACTGTTGCTACCCAAAACAATATTTTACTACGATCGAGATATGAACATACAGACCTTTCAGATAAATCATAGTATTTTTACAAATACGTTGATGAAAAAGAAGCAAGTTTTGAACGAAAACCTTTGTTGATACTTGATCATAGAGTAATTTTATGAAGGAATTCGTGTTGACAGAGTAAAGTACTTGGTCAGCGAATCTTTGTTGTCCTCAATCCAGGACCTTTTGGGTCACCAGAGGGAAAAATAGCACAATCTTGTTCCTTCCATTTTATCTGACACTGTTTGCAAAGTTTGACACATAAATTTCATATACACATTTTTGTAGATTAAGCAGGAGAAAGACAAATAATGTAAAATGTTAAATATTTATAGCTATTTAAAATTGTTCTGTAACGTTTGTATATTTGGACAGTAATGACGCATTCGGAATCTTTTTGGCCTAAAAGTGTCATTGGCAACCATTTTATCCATACACAATATTAGTATTTGTTTGTAATAAAAAATCGTAAGCTGAGATTTTTTTTGTAATTCTTTGGCACATTTAATTCAGTAAAGGTAATTATTTTTGTACAAGGATATTCGTCACTAGAGTTCAGTTTGGTTACCACCACTTGCAGGGTTTGACCTGGTTCTGGTTTACTGGTAGAGCGATGGGCTTCGTTCCCTGAGGTCCCAGGTTCAAATCCCACCAATCACCAGCATCTGTGATAGTGCAACAACCCTCGAAGTCTAACCTAAAGTGTAAAAAGGTTCCGAGAGCGTCCGAGATAAATGGTGGAACGTATCCAGCAAAGCGAGGGGCAAGCTCATAAAGTACAAGAGTGCTGATAAAAAGTAGTGGCAGGTTTCAGGGTCCAAACCCACGACACCACAATCTTAATCCCAAAGACCATGTCACATCTGAGCATACTCACCTTAACTAAAATAACACCTAGTAATAAGTAATTAGTAAGCATTATAGTGAAAAATATATCGTCCCCAAACCCCACACCCGTAAATATTTCAAAAGGGCGGAAAGTGAACCACGATGTGTAATTGATTTATGTGTGGCTCGACCCACAATACTGTCATCAGCATATGTGTGATGGGGATGCGATTGTGGTTATTTGAAGCGTTGCATGAATCCACAACAGCTCTAATCCTGTCTATTGTTACAAAAATGAATAATTTATAGAATATAATCTTAAAAATTCATATTTCATTAATAGTTTTACATACATCTTATACAAGTTAAAACACAGCATTGTCATTACATAGTAGAAGTAGTACTTTGCAACAACTTACTCTATGTATTTATTTCAATAAACTTTGAAGTTAGGTATCGGCCATTTTTTTAACCACGCAATCAAAAAAATTAATTCAGGTTCTTTACGTCACAATTATTTGATGGAAAATTGCCCTAAATCATCTCACAAACAAGTGATGTCATAAAATACGAGACCGTAAAAGGATTTTTATAAAAATGCATTTCAAAACCACACTTAAAATTAAAATAACTACTCAAATCACTCAACCACTTAAATGCCGTAAAAAATATACTTATTAAATAAATATTGAAACGTACTTTTGATACCTGGGTACTTAATTTAAGATAATTAAGTAAATATAAATTACAATATACACACAATAACAGTTTGATGTGATTTCGTAATCTTCATATTTTCGACACAACAAAAGTGATTTGATCACCAAATTATTCTTTCTAAATCATCATTTTCCTGAGTTGTCTTTGAGTGATAGGTTGACGTTAAGATATTAGGGTTGAAATCCCATTTAAGTGGCTTGTCAATAAAAATAGTTTTAATATAACATAGTTTATAAGCTATTACAGCGTCCCCTTCTGAAAAAATCTATTTCTTTCTACTTTAATTTATTTGATGAACTTTTTTTGTGAGGTAATTGTAGATAAGGTAAACATGTAAAGCAAAAGTTCCACCACAACCTAATTGGAAGGCGAGAGAAAGAGTTTTACACACCTTTGCTCAACTTTAATTATCACCATTGTTTCTCAACTGAACCCCGACTTGACAAATTAACAAATAAACTTCTGATTTTATTTCACTTGTGAAATCTTCAACGAATGTCTTATATTGGCTTACTTAAATTAATTGAACATTTTTACCATCATAAAATAAATAAATTATTTATTTGATCTGCTAATGATTCAAACTCTGATTTCACAAAATGGAAATTCGATTTTAAAATAGATAGACATTTCATCTCTGGAATAACATGTTTCCGATCAAATGACTATCTGTCCCTACGACACCCGTGGGTGCTGTAGGACCTTCCCTTGTATCTTACGTGAATTGGAGCAGCAGGAGGGGGGGGGGGGGGGTTACCGACTTCGATAAAGAGGAAGGGAAGGGGTTTGTGAATGTTTGGGAAGGTAAAGATCCCTCTAGGAGTAGTTTGTTGATATGAGACTGGGTAAAAATATGCTCCAAGAAAATGTATGGACAATATGGTTGAGATGGAAGGCCGAGGATAGGGGGATCGTATTAAAAATTACTTTAATGATGTTAATTTTATAATATTTTGAAAAAAGTTAAGAGCCAAGAGATATTAAATATAAAAAAAATAGATTTAATTTTGTATACGATATTGAGTTTTGATACATACACGTTAGTTGACGGACTTGTCCAAGAAGATATTGAGGTTTCCCTCCATACATGATTTCAAATTATGAAACAAATTATTTTAAATGAAGTAAAACAAACAAAATTTGTATGTTATCTACTCTCTGATAGCACCAGAAAAGCTCTTGGCGAACCGTTTAACGTAAATCTTTGCAACATTAATTTTAACATTTGAAAGAATAATTCTTCTCAATCTTCACTTTCTTTTGTGAATAATTCACTTTTGTGTCAGTGTGTAAAATACATTTTTTTATAATTTCTGAGACTTACAGAATAGTGATTTATATAGATTAACTTACTATTATTTAATTGTTGACCTGCACGTCATCCTTATCAAATACTTATTTATATTTATATCTGATAAATACCATAGACAAATAGAATTACATATAGACCAACTGTAGTGCTGTGGTTAGAATAAGTTCTGGCGTCCACCACTAAGAGTGCCGTACAGTTACGTAGCGCGTGCGCCTTAACACGGCACTTCTAGCGGTGGGTGCCAGAAAGTATGCTAACCACGGCACTTCTGTTGGTGCCATCACCTAAAACATGCCTAATCTTGTCACCTGATTTATCACGTCAAATCTATAACAGGTTTCTGAATCAGGCGGGTTTATTTATTTCAATTTTACTTTATATTTAGGTTAGTGGATTTGAGGAGACTAAATTGGGAGTAGAAGGTGTTGTTAAATTATGTTTTAAAACCTTTCCACACTAAAAATTAACCAATCTCTCTTACGAAGGTAAACCAAGCTCTAAATTAATTACTGTAGCGTAAAATTCATTTACTGTCACCAAACCAACATAGTATCACAATCACAAAAAATACGCAGTTGCCAATTAAAATGACGAAAAATTCGGCTCCAAATTCTGCTTGTTAGTAAAGTTGTGAGCACATCCATTGTTGAAGGAAGGTGTTAATACAACCACACAAGTTGTGTTTAATTAGAATGTTTGTCAAGCGAAAGTTTTGTTTCCATAGTTTGTTCAGGCTTTTCACACTTTCAGCTTTGCTTAATTTATCATTGTGTCACCGAATTGGCTCTAAACACAAATTCTCCTTTCTATAATGATTACGTAAGTTAAGACTCTGAATTCACTTTATTTTGGATAAGCTACATAAAAATATCGAAACAAGTACAAGTAAAATGATTGAATCAAATAATGAAATCAAGTGTAAAATAAGAACATATGTAAACAAACATGCTAAGTACTTAGATTAAAATTCTGGCTTTTGATTGCATTAAAGTTGTTTAAGGTACACATTTTAATTGACATTGAAAACATCATATTTTAGATGAATATACTCAAACATTAATCTATCAAATCTGGAAACAGCTCATTTTTTATTTATATTTATTATTTTCTGTTTTATCAAGAAAATATTTAAAATAAGACAAAACCAGATTACATCTTCAACTGAGTTTAGATATCAGACACGATTTCCAATCTCATCACAGTCCTACATCTCCTCAATATTGTTATATTGGATCGGCAAATGGATTTGCGGCAGCATGAATAGAGCCCATGGAAAAAATAAATTTTTTATAATCCGTTGGTATTTTTTTAATGATATTTCCATACTGGTATTGAACATGTAAATACATATTTAGTAATTACCAATGTTCTCAACCTTGTATGTAACGAGTCAATCAAATTTGCAAAAATACTGTCCTTTCTTATGATATTTATGTGAAGTTGTGATTCATTTAGTTGTTACCATTATGTACATTTGAAGAATTCAGCTTTTATTTTTACTGTACTAAACAAACCTTATCAGGGTACAAATTATAACCAAACTACAATATAAAATATAGGTAACATTTTTTAATAAACTATTAATACACTTTGTCGTTTTTCCATAGTTAACTTTACGTTGGTGAGTAAAACCCCCTCCCTTCCCCCCCCCACGGATATAAACTTTATCATTGTAGCCTATCAATCGTTATTAAAGATAATTGAAATTTAATAATTAATTACTTTAAGAATCGTCTTTGAGAGAACAAAAATATTTTAAAAAGAAACAAAAATGAATACATTACCTTAATTATAAAAGAAAAGGCATAGTATTCAATTCATTTAAGTTTATTGAATTAATTACGATGATAAATGATCAAGAGTATAAATTACATTACAGCAGTGAACCAGATTAACTTTTACTGAGATAGACAAATTAACTCTGCAATTTGTAAATGCAAATGATCCCGGGATCAGGCTATACAAACTGGCGCGGGAAACCATTTTGGCGAGAAACTAATTATAGAGCTTAACCAAGTGCTTGCTAAGGAAATAATGTGGTTAAAAACTGTATTGACAAACCTCCACCCAAGCAGTTCAACAATACGGACAAAATACGCCTTATAACACTTGGGACACATATTTACACTTATACTATTTTAACAAGACGGGACTTTTAAATACATATGAAAGGATGGTAGTGGTGATCGATTTCAGTTGGATACTCCAATAATCATCAAACCCAATACGTGAATGGATTCGTTGAATTTAAAAAAAGAAAGAAGCCACCAAAAAGAGACCAAAACAACATTAAATCATCCCAGGACTTGAGATAACTTTTGGTCAAATTACTACTTCATAATCTTTGTGTTGAAGACAAATTCCATCGAAACATCAGTTTTCTTAAATTTTTAGTTTTGGATCCAACCAGACCTAAATTTTTGTATAGAGGTTGGTGGACCTTGCATTTGCCCGTCCGCATAGACTACAGATCTGTGCGTGGGACGTATCCAGCAAAGCAAGGGGTTTGCCGGTATAGTACAAAGGTGAACTGTACAGATTAAATGTTTGCGGCAGTGACCATGATATAGTCAATGATCCGAACCATTGACTATCAATGTCCGAACCCACGACATCGCTGCCTTGGGCCCGAAGTCCGTGATGCTACCAACTGAGCCACCAACTTACCTAAAAAGTTAATACTATTTTAAACTAAATCTGTTTGTGTTTGTGTTGTCATTTAATTTTTTGAATTTTTAGTGAACGCTCAAAACCCTGATCTTCTCAATATCTAACGTCAAATGTCTGTTATTAAAATTGATTGATAGTCATAGGAAACATGGAATCTAAAATCGAACTAGCTTAGATTTGACGGCAAGCACTATTAGACATAGGGCATGAGTGAAAGTTTGGCGACGGGGGCAGTACTCCGTATGTAGGCCTACATACCTAAAAATAATACTGATTGCTCTTCATTCTGAATTTCAAAGTATTTTATTAACATATAAAAAAGATGATGTAATGAGTATAAATTGTTAAAAACGCATTACTAGAAAAATGCAACGGATTGTACATCTTATGTACTTATGTAACTTATACAGCTATGTACAGTATATAATGTTTTACCAACAAATTTTTCAATTGAATTTTCAAAGACACATTTATTTTAATAACATTCAACGTAAAAATACATCAAGAGAAAACATTTAACGGCAGGTTTTATGGTTATATATAATTATCTAAAAATATTCGATGGATTAAAATAAATCCCCCCGCCGCAGCAAACCTGCCGTCTAAGCGAATTTCCATTTGGCCGAATTGATTTTCAATTGATCTATTTAAATAACATTAGGTTTAACGAGTACCTAGGTTTGCTGTTACAAGGAAACTAATTAAGTAGTGTGTTTTTAGTAAAATATTGATAGCTTACTATAAAATAAATAAATTTGCCAAGTTTGATCAAAATATATCCATAAACAAGCAAACTACATTATTTTACAATATTCTCCATAAGAATAACATGGGAATTTTAAATTTACCATTTTTTTAGTTTTCTCCGTAATCAATAACCGTACAAAAACACTTTGATATACTGAATTGTTTGTTTTTTTAAGCTCTTTAAACCCAGACAATTTTAATATGACCATCATATATAACCTTTTTTACATGAGTGCAAACATATGTAAATAACTTATATGACGTGTGTGTGTGTGTGTGTGTGTTGGTGTGTAAAGTGCGCCCACACTTGGCAGGTTATGTTATTGTCTACACACGCTGTATATCAGACACAGACAGACCTTTATAGTCAGTAAATCACATCTTCTTAAAACCCTACATCTGGCAAGAGGCTCAATGAGCCGAATTTGGCAAGTGTAGTGTGAGATGGCAGAGGCTCATTGAGCCGAATTTGTCATTGGCACACTCAAACACATATTTCGTTGTGTTATGATGGAATAAATTACTAACAACCTATACTGTTGTGAAGATGAGATTACGGGCTTTATTTTTCATACATAAAACATCTACGGGCGTTTCTATATACGCGTGTGGGAAATTTTGAAAACAGGTGATTTTTTATAGTGCTGTGACAGTGCAGTACAAAACTCTTTAGGCGACTTATTAATAAAGTTTTTTTATAATTTAGGCTTATTTATTTTTTGTTTGTACAGTTTATAGCCTATAACCATGCTTGTAAATATACTTTCTTCATTATAAGTTTATTTCTAATTTAGGCCAAGGCTATTTCATTTTTTTGGTTGGCAGCCAATTTTTTGCGTAGGCTTAGCCGATTTTAATTTTGTATGCCAAATACAATGTAGGCTTACTTTGTAAATATTTGTAATAATCATATTTAGTCATAAAATATATATTTCAATGTTTTTCAACCCAGTTTATGACTTGTTTTTTTTTCACCATATCACTTTGTAATGACTTGTCACTTTTTTCGAAAATGAATTTTTCGGTTGCGACTTTCTACAAAACACTCTATAGGAGACTTATTACTTAGGTTTAGCAAAAAACCCTATATATATATTCTAAAAGTACATAAAATTAGTAACAAAATTTATATCTCAGAATTTCATACATGAGGTATTGAAGATTTTATAATCATTTCATTCATGCGAATATGTTATACATTTTTCATAAAAAATGTAGAAGTTGTTTATATTTTGAGTTTTTTAATTTTTTCAGTTGCAATAATCAGTAAAATACAAATATTTATTGAAAGCCCTATGGTTTTTGAGTATAAACATGCAACTTTTATTGACTCTTGAAATTTATTACTATTTTTGACATCACTCAAAATTTCATTTGCGTTTTTTTTGTGAAAACACATTTTGAAAGATTTATTGACTTTTTACTAATCCTTTTACAATTATTCCAAAAGTCTTTATATTACTATGTAGAGTACTAAACTGCCAAACTTTTTCCAATATATCTTTATAAGAAAAAAAAATTGTAAAACTTCTTATAATCAATAAAATTTCAAATTTTATTTTTCAAAGTAAAAAAAAACAAACTTATCTCTTTGTTACTATGACAACTATGAGTAAAAAAAATATATAACTTTCACTAAATTGTTCATTGTTTTGTGCTGAATCAGAATATATATAATTTATTGTGTTTTCCATTCAATTTAACAGAGTTATTAACAGTTTAATGAGGCCACTACCAAAGTTGACCAAAACCTCTGCCATCTCACAGGTGCACGGCTAGCAGACGACGCCGCCAGATCTAGGTTTAGAGAAAAATTGGGAAATTTTGTGTTTTGAGGGTAAAAAGGGAGAAAAACCAATTTTTACCCCATAAAACCCCCCATAAAACCCTGTTCCCATGGTCCGATCATGCTGGATCGCAAACATTTCATCAAAATCTGATAACAATTACTCAAGTTATCGTGTTCACGGACACATACATATATATATATATATATATATATATATACATATATATATAAATATATATATATATATTTATATATATATATATACATATATAAAAATTTGAACGAATGGTGTTTTTGGCCTCTGGGGACATTAAAATGAAAAAGTAAATCGGTCCCGGGCCTAAGTCTTACCATGAGACCTACGGTAATAGCTACTTCCCTATAGGGAAATTCGCTAAAAGTGGTAAAGTATGTCCTAATTGACTGTCTATAGTTCGTTTTACTATTACCTAATCTTCGTATGCTGTTTTTGTAAATATTATTGTTTTAAACTCATTAAAACGGGGGAAAAGCTCAACACCGGCCGCCAAAATTATTTTGTTCCATTGTAGCAATATTGTATTTAATGTTAAATCTTATTACTCAGTACTTCTTCCTTTTCTTAAGAGCTGCCAATTGTAGTTGCATTGTAATTAAATTACCTATAGGTCAGCATAAAGAGTCTTAACATTCTGCGCTTTAGAAAAAAAATTATAAAAACAAAATGTAGTAAATGGTTATTTGCATACGATACAATACTGTAGGTCATTTTTTTTATAAATCATATATTTTGTAATGTATAAATTAGATTAAATAATGAAAACAAGTTCAAAGTAGTCTTTGGCGCGTGGTAAAGTGGGTTTGGCTAGAGTTAATTCTGCTAAACAAACAGTCTGGAGCATTTGTAAATGCAAATGGGTTTTGGGTTTACAGAATTAACAGCATTCGCCCTTTAGAAAAGCTTTGAGCTGGAATATAAATAAATATATGTGAACATTAAAATATTTACATTTTTGTGAATTTCTTAGGGAGATTTTTAAAACCTTCTTCAAAAATCTTTTTTACATATATCTTTGTATCGTGATTATAAATTATTTTCATATAGACAATTAAAGATAAATATATCAGGAATGAGTACTAGATATGTTATCGATTGATTGGAAAGCTAATTTTAATCAATAAAGCTACAAGGCTATGCAAATTTCCATAAAAAACTAATATACCAGATTATGTAGTAAAAATAATCAGTCAATTAATTTCAAGTATACACGTAAAATTTTTTATTAGCTTGCTTTATTGATAATTGCGTTTTCAAAATATAAAAGCATGTAAGATTTGCTTTACGCCCTATTTTTTTATTAATATTCCAGCCCATCTAACATGGAATGTTTTTGTCTGTATATTCGTACTGAGCTGCATTTTAAAATAAATTTGACACAGTTAAAAAAATCTTTAACAAAAAAAGGAAAAATGAATCCTATAAAAATACGATAAACAAAGATCTAATATATCATTCACCATAAAACAGTAACTATAACCTTTAATTAATTAATAATAACCATAGTCAGTGTTATTGATTTTTTTATTTATTTAAAAGGTACGTGTATTATTCACACTAAAATATAAAAAGTCTATCGAAATTGACTTTTGTCACCTGGGGATCGTGTATTAGTTTTACCAGCGAGGGCTTATTACGAAGTGGTTATACAAAATGAGTAATGCATTTTAAGGAATATATAAGACAATATTCAGTAAGAATCACGAATATTCTGAATTCCACAATGGATTATTTACGTCACATTTATTTAATAAAATCCATCTAAATGCGAAAGAAATGGGTAAACGGATTGAGATTTGTAATATTTCATATTTATGAAAGTAACGCGACCTCGCTTACAAATAAAGGGTTTGCCCAGACGAACCTTTTACTTCTGGTTGATTGAATGTTCCGCCAATTTATGATCCTTTCAGATGTTTGATAGGAAAACAGCGCGGTTTGAATTACGAGTCTATTTACCCTCATTTGGATAAAACATGTTTGTGGCAAGATATTGAAATATCGAGTAGTATTTTAAAATTATCAAGATCAGACAAAATAATACTTTCGCTGACCAGACAAAAGTTTCAATAATTTCCTCTGTTAAATAATTTTACTAATTGCACTAATATGGATACTCTAGGTATGTGTAAATTAATACATTAAAACACATACCATTTAGAAGATTAATTCTAGCAGAAAAATCTGGCAGTGTAATTTGGTTTAATTGAATATTACCTATTGCAATTAGTATGTTGAATAAAATGTTCTGGCATAATTTGAAAACCAGGAATTCGCAACTTAATTTAAAATTTTTTACCTATGTGATTCACAGAAAAATAGTTCAATATTGTAAAGTTTTTTTAAAATTAATTTAAAGTTTGTAATGGATTTGCATTTTATATTAAGTTCACAACACGTTGAATTTGTGTTTAGTTATATTTTCGTGTAATGATAATAGTATCACCGAACTGACAACCAGATAATTCCTTACATAAAGAAAAATCGAAAATTAATTGTATTTAAGTTTGCGTAATAGTGCGACTTAAATAATTTTGAATTACTTTCTGGAGAAGAGTAAAAATAAAAAATGCATCGAAAGAAAATAATTACTTTACTAATCATTTCTCGCTATAATTTCTTAATCCGAAATCGTATACATATCACATCAATATTTCAGATAACCAATGTACAGATACAGATATTACACAAATTGACACAAAGATGAAAGGATTTATTTCCAACAGCGATGACTGAAATAATTAGTGACCGAAACACGAGCAATTGAGAAATGAAAAATGAAATGCCACCTGTGAACTGTCATTGGGAGAAATATGAGAACTGTTGTTGCAGATGACATTGTAATTTGAAACATTTCATCAGAGAAACAACACAAGTTTCAACGCATGGGTTGTCACATTTAACATTTAACGTCGAGTATGACTTAATAGTGAATTTATTAAACACCTAGGAATATGCATAGGCAATAAATATTACAATAATTTTAATAAGTTAATTAACTATTTCTCATTATTTTATTTTTTCGTTATTTTTACTTAAGTTTGGTAATTGTGGTGCACATGTTAGGTGAGATGTATTTTTGTTGATTTTATATGTTCTAAAAAGTTTTAAATCCCTAAAGAATTGTTTTGTAAAAGGTCAAATGAAGTTTAACAATGCGTATCGTTAAATTATCGTAAATAGTTTTGAAGTTAATTTGCAAAAAGCTTAGTTAGAGTTATTGGTACCTTTGAACACTTTGTGGTGCTAGAGATATAGGTTCACTTCCTGGCATATACACAAAAAGGATTTTGAACCACTTTCCCTTAAAAAATTTGAGTTTCTTTAATTGGAAACTCCACTGGTGTAAAAATGGTCTTTGATACATTTCATGTGTGTTTATCTATTTGATGCATGTGATATTAACAAATATGATGTAAAACCAATACAACAATTTAATTTTGTAAAACATTATAAAAGTAAGAAAGGTTTTTTCTTTTGTTTTACAATAATTGAACTCTCTGATACAAATTAAAAAACTCAACCAGCTGGTGTAGGTTTATAAAAAAGTTATTTCCATAAAGGTACAAATAATATTAGAGATTTTCAATATAAAATAAAGAATTCCACTTGGACTCCTGGTTACAAGGCTACTATTTAAATTACTAGGAAACATAAATATATCAATTGCCTCTCACACACAGACTCACTGATGGTTGGGCAAATTTCCATGTTTGGATGCGAGCATTCATCACCCAACACTTCTGGCTTTCAGTTCCATCTGAAGGCAGAGGCTCTGAATGATTTATTAGATAAAGATTTATAAAAACTCTTAATTTTTGGCGCAAAGTAGGATTTATTGTGATAATATTTCGATGTTTCATAGCATTTCGTTCCGCAGATAATTTTTCCTTCATGATTATTAAAGCTGTGTATTTTAAAAGGGAAATCTATTTACTTGTGAGAAAATTTGCCATATAGAGCATCCATACCATATGACACATCTTTACAACACAACAACATTTCAAATTCTCAATGCAGATCGAAACAACCTGTATTACACCAGGTGTCATTGCTGTACGATGCCAATACCAATATAGAGTATATCGTTCCCTTGGGTATTGTTTATGATATTGCATCTAACATCCGACTTCATGTTCTAGCATGCCCTTGAGATGTTGAAAAGCACAAACAACTAGTTAATATAAAATTCTTTTCAACATAAAAACTATTTTAGTAGATGGTCATTCTGACAAAGATATAGTTTCGCACTGTTAGGCTACTTCGGAAAGATGAGTTAAATTTCTTTATGGATAAAAGATTCTCTTTCTACAAGCTTACTCACTATAAAAATTAAAAATAATATTATTTTTCAATATAGAAGCTTTAAGAAGTTCTTGTAACAAAGGCTGTGAAGTGCCTCCATCCGCCTCTTCAAACTTTGTTCAAAATAACACCTTTTTTGAAGTAAAAACGTTCAAGAAATATTTAAAAATTATAAAGAAATATTAGCTTTATATAAAAATGTATGAAATGTCCTAATCAAAAAATAACTTATCACATACCATAACGAATACATTTTCACCAAAACGTTGCTAAACTATAAATAGCTATATTCTATTACAAAGTAGAAGTCTCCATCGTTTAGTTTTGGAATGGATTTATAGATGATTAGCTTTATCCAGCAAGCATGAGTCCCTTAAGGTAAATTGTGTTAAGCTTCAATATAACTAGGAACATAATTCAGGGGAGTTCAAACGTACGAGTTTCTAGTTGTTATTTTAAAATATCAAAACTTTGTGATCAATCCTAAAAATAAATTACGCTATCGTCGTTTGTAATATGTTTAAATTGTAAACGGTAATCAAAGTGATTTTCCGTTATAAAATTGTTATAGATATAAAAATACAGTACACCTTTGTACTTGTTGGAATATAATAATTGCCACGATGCTTGTAGATTTGTGCCTAGTAAATACTGTAGCTTGTTAAAAATGTAAAGAGGTTAAGGAAATTTAGTTTATACTATACGTAACTCTACAGTTAAACTGGTTTAAGATATTCTTCCCCCCTCCCTTGGTGGTGGGCACAAACGATGTACCACTTCACATCCACTTGAGTTTTATTTTGCTTGTAATTTGGAGGTTTTTGCCGCGAATCTATCAGGCTGTTCCTAAACAGAAACGCACAGAAATCATGCCCGACCTGTCTGTTTCTCTTTGGAAATAATTATTAAATTATTATTGTAAATATAGAACATAACATAAAAAAATAAAACTTTTAACTGGAAATAAATTCTACTAGGAGGACAAGAGATGAAAATTTTATTTGTACAATCTTTTACGGAATTATTTGTATTTATAAATGTTTGAAAGGAAAGCAAAATAACTTCAAATTATAAAAATCCGTAAAAAAATTAGGAAAATCCATTTCATCTTGAAAAATCTTATAGATACTCTCCCGGTACAGTTTTGGTTTGTCCTCGAAAGCTAGGCACGAGCCCGGGATTGCTTTTCACGTTACTTATTAAGGCTAGACCAAGGGGTTGCGGCATTATTACTCAGATAAAATCCATTGGTGATTTGGCGGGATTTGAACCCGGGGCCTCAGGGACCGAAATCCCGCGCTCTAACCACTAGACCAGCACGCTCCCTAGTACAGTAGGAACAACGTTGATCAACACTGGAAAATGTGTATACATATTTTACGCTATGGCACAGCAATCAAAATTAATTAGATTATATTTTTATATAAATGTAGGTAATCATGTATAGAAAAATTACATTTAAAAATGGGTATTTTTCACTTTTTAACGATAAAACCATTTGATCACTACCGATTTCCAACTTAACTTTATACAAAGCGAAGTTTCTCAATTTAAAAGTCCTTTTAGTTGGATGAAGAAAGTTCGATTCATCTTTATAACGCCAATACTGGAGTTTATATTGGTACTCAATGGCAAAGAAATCTCATTTTTTGTATTTGATAAGTTGTCTTCTTAACTGACTATCTTTATATTCTAATAGTTTATTTATTTAATGCAACAAGAATGATGATATGGTTATTACTTTAATACTGAACATGTGAATTCTAACATATTTTTTACCCTTTATTATTTAACTGATTTGAAAGAAATCTTGTATTGGTATTATTATTAATCATTATTTAAGTTATCCCACAGAGAAGTAAGAAATCTTACTTATCTGTGGCTATACTTGGCATAATTAGCGGCTATGTTCAGGTTTCAAGATAGGCTATTGCTTTTTGAGGTGTTTATTGATACATTTAAATTTAAAACGGAGAGAGGGAAATAATTTTTATTAAAATTATTCAGCTATTTTAGTTTTGTTTAGTGAGCACAAATATGTTTTTGCAACGTTTAAGCGTATTCATACTCAACATTAAAATTGATTTAGGCTTTTTTGCAACGTATTAAACTTTGTTTTTAAACTAACGATATAAATTGATTCAAAATTGGGAAAAAGTACCAAAGAGTTTAAAAGTACTAAGTTAAAACTATATCTACAATAAGTGTAAATTTAGGGCAACATTTTTACGGCGATATAATGTTGTACGCTTCTAGTTTATAAAAATATAAGGCCTGTATTTCAAATTTAGAAAATGCACATACTCGTGATCTAGCATTTTAAGGATTGTAAATTACCTGGGCATTTAAATGTTAACAAAACAGAAATAAAATAAAACACTATTTCGGAGCATTACATTGTACGTAAGCCAAAATACCCTGAAACTACTGTACTTGCATTGCTAATACTAAATTACGTTTGTCTAGCAAAATTAACTTAGGTCTAATAATAATCTAATATGACACACATCAGATTAAATGATGTTTCCTTTGCTTGATGTAGCTTGGTTAGAAGTAGTCCTCTGATAGTTTTTATCAAATTGTGAACTTAAATGTTACATCAAATCAGGCCAGGATATTTGATTCATTTCAAGCAATAAAACTAATAGGCCCCTAAGTTATAATTTCAATACTAAATCAAATTTCGATGGTAAATATTTAGATAAGAGTCAATTGTTTTGACAAAGAGAGGTAAGATATCCCATTTGTAATGAACTTGTTTTGCATTAATGTAATATTTAAAACCGGAAATACGTGTCCTAAATTTTCAAAGTATCATAAAGTGATGCCACTGAAATATTCATTATTCTACTCATAGCTAGTATATGGTATATATTGTAGGTCTAATATTGTATAATGAAGTTAAAATTAACAATATGTGTACTGAAATAACGTCTACAATAAAAGCGCAAAGAAAATGTAATTTTCGTAACAAAGAAGCATTTAAGTCCCTAAAAATAAGTTGAACGTGATTTATTAACTGTCCTGACTTCTTCCTCAAGTTTGTATTATCTGCTTCTTGACTTAATTTTTTTGCTGACATAATAATGTTTTGTCTACTCCTGTCCTAATACATTATAATAATACAGGGTGAATAAAAAGTCAAGACCCCCCCATCTAATATTTTTCCAAGTAAATATACAGAGATATCCTTTTGGGGGTCGTGCAATCTTAGCAGGAAGTTTCTTTCTATGATTTTGAAATTTTTGAGTGTCCACCCAAAAAGGGGGGATTTGGGGGGTAACTCAAATATTTTAAAAGTAAATCCCCTTCAAGTGACACCTCAACTTAAAGAATGGTGAAAACTAGAGGTCGCTATCTCTTCTCTGACCAAAATGGTAGCCCGCCAAATGTTGTGGAAAATCAATGGTAAAATTGGTTCGTAATTGTAATATTGGCTACCATTTTGGATAGAGAAGAGATAGCAAACTCTGGTTTTCACCATTCTTTACGTTTTTGTAAACACTTTAAAATGAGGTGTCACTAAATGGGGGTTTACGTTTACAATTTTTGAGTGTCCCCCAAAAAGGGGGGATTGGGTGGGCAACTAAAAACTTTTTAATGTAAAACCCCATCAAGTGACACCTCATTTTGAAGTGTTTACAAAAACTTAAAGAATGGTGAAAACCAGAGTTCGCTATCTATTCTCTATCCAAAATTGTAGCCAATATTACAATTACGAACCAATTTTACCATTGATTTTCAACAACCTTTGACAGGCTACCATTTTGGACAGAGAAGAGATAGTGACCTCTAGTTTTCACCATTCTTTAAGTTTTTGTAAACACTTTAAAATGAGGTGTCACTTTAAGGGGGTTTACTTTTAAAATATTTGAGTTACCCCCCAATCCCCCCTTTCGGGGGGAGACTCAAAAATTTCAAAATCATAAAATGAAACTTCCTGCTAAGATTGCACGACCCCTAAAAGGATATCTCTGTATATTTACTTGGAAAAATATTAGATGGGGGGGGTCTTGACTTTTTATTCACCCTGTATTATTATAATGTATTAGGACAGGAGTAGACAAAACATTATTATGTCAGCAAAAAAATTAAGTCAAGAAGCAGATAATACAAACTTGAGGAAGAAGTCAGGACAGTTAATAAATCACGTTCAGCTTCTAACTTATTTTTAGGGACTTAAATGCTTCTTTGTTACGAAAATTACATTTTATTCGCGCTTTTATTGTAGACGTTATTTCAGTACACATATTGTTAATTTTAACTTCATTATACAATATTAGACCTACAATATATACCATATACTAGCTATGAGTAGAATAATGAATATTTCAGTGGCATCACTTTATCATACTTTGAAAATTTAGGACACGTATTTCCGGTTTTTAAATATTACATTAATGCAAAACAAGTTCATCACAAATGGGATATCTTACCTCTCTTTGTCAAAACAATTGACTCTTATCTAAATATTTACCATCGAAATTTGATTTGGTATTGAAATTATAACTTATTAGTTTTATTGCTTGAAATGAATCAAATATCCTTGTCTGATTTGAGGTAACATTTAAGTTCACAATTTGATAAAAACTACCAGAGGACTACTTCTAACCAAGCTACATCAAGCAAAGGAAACATCATTTAATCTGAAGTGTAACATATTAGATTATTATTAGACCTAAGTTAAATTTGCTAGACAAACGGACTTTAGCATTAGCAATGCAAGTACATTAGTTTCAGGGTATTTTGGCTTACGTACAATGTAATGCTACGAAATAGTGTTTTATTTTATTTCTGTTTTGTTAACATTTAAATGCCCAGGCAATTTACAATCCTTAAAATGCTAGATCATGAGTATGTGCATTTTCTAAATTTGAAATACAGGCCTTATATTTTAATAAAATAGAAGTGTGTATTATGATATCCCCGTAAAAATGTTGCCCTAATTTTACACTTATTGCAGATGAGATTTAAACTTAAAAATTCTTTAATACTATTTTTCCAACTTATAATGTTGCTTATGTGTGCGCTGTTTGTTATTTATACGGTTTATTTTTTAATTACTATAAAACGGAAAAACATACTACCGGTAAATCAATATTACAATTAATATTGATTGGTGTAACGTTGACTTGCTTATAACTATTAAATTAAACTGATTAGTTAAGGTTTACTGTTGAGTGAAATTTTTGGAAAACTAATAAAACATGTTTCAACTTATGTTGCTCTTACTGATGATTTTATAAGAGATATTCGATACGTAAAACAGTAAACTTGTCTTTATTTGCTCGATATTTTGCAAGTTATTTTGCTCTCCCATCAAACATTGGGAAACTTAAAAATTATATCTATGTCGTTCACATAGATCCTTCACCATTTTCGTCATAATTGAGGAAGACTAAGTATATACAGGTAATTTTACTTTATCCTATACGGAGGAAGTATTTTTTTTTATAAAAAATGCCGAGTTGAGGTTTTGGGTAGAGATATTTGTTATGAGCCCCCTAAACCCAAAAAAGTGGCTTTTGAAGTGATGTCTCTATGTAGGCCTACTGAGAAATTTTGTTTGTGGGTTATAATATATGACATCTCCAGGCGTGTTTTTTACTTTTTAAAAATTTCATTTTAATGGCAATTTTCCCATAAAACCCGTAAAAAATTGAAAAAACATCTCGAACGATTTGTATTCAAATTTAATTTAGTATGCTATTTTAAAATTTTTTACCCACAATATAGTTAAACTGTTAAAAGGTAATTGAAATATTTGTGATTTCCCCCATAGATTATAGTTGCTCCTACCAATTACCTAGCATAAGCGTTTTTTTGACAAGTTAATGAGAGAAAGTATGTGTCAGTTTGCTGATACCACTTATTTTCATTTAACTCCAGTTAATTATTACTTAGTGTATTACCTACAATGAATATATTTTATCCAACAAAATTAAATAACAAGTGTACTAGCATCATTCTACAGCTAATAACTCTTATTAGGTAATTGTAAGTTTTAACAGCATCCAATACTATAAAGCAATTGAGGTTATGTAGCAAAGCAGTTAATGTAGCTAGTTTAACCATGAAAGGTCAGCTCTGTTAACGACCTCAGGCAGTCTATGGCCTAACTGTGTTAAACTGTATAGCTGCAGTGCGATATAACTTAATTGCACCTGTAAAATGATTTAAATAGCTTATTTTGAATAATACAACGGGTTTATTAGTGGTCACAATGATTTTAATTAGTGTTATTTATTAGTGAACTTAATAACAAACATTATAGTTTTTAACAGGCGGTTAATAAAGTCATTCAATAACCTTATAAATAAAGACAAAACCTCAATCAGGCGTATTATTATGTTTGTGTCATCTCAATTGAAGCTAAAATATAAGCAATACACCCATATGTATTGCCCATATTCGGTATTCGTATTCGTAAATGTTATATATTGTAGTAAAATATGTGATTCCAATTGAAATTGATTTCGTTCATATTTGTTTTTAAACTGGCTTAAACTTTAGTACAGTATCGACTATTTCTTCCATAATAGCATAAATAGTGATGGCCTTATTATGGGACAGGAAACTTTTTAAAAAGTCTTCCATAATAAACTTATCAGATTGTTTTTTCTTTTTTTTTAGTTAAGCACGATTTAAAATTTCCTAAACCCATTTACAAACAGTTAAATTGTAAAATGTAACATTTTTCATAGATAAATCTTTATCATTAAAATAAAATGAGGTTAATAGTCCATGTAAATGATATTGGTGTAAAAGCCAGTTAAGTTACATAACAAATAATTATCTTAAAATAAAAATCACAGTTAAACGGTTTATAGTAAGAATTGTAGCCTCAATAAAATACTCAAGCAAATCGGGGATAGTTTAATTAATCAACGATACAAATCAAGCAATAAATCACCAAACGTAATTCCCAGCTGTTGTTTACCCACAATGCATCATGCGTAATAAATCAGCTGTGTAACTGCTCACTGACTTGTAATTATGTAACTGTTGTCTTGTTTTGAGGCGATTGTAAAAATATTTGAACCATTTTGCATTAGATAGATGATTAATTTAGGCAAATCTATATATACTTATTTAATACGCAAGCAGATTTTTTGTGACAATTACGCCTCCGAAACCTCTGAACCGATTGTCATGTTTTTGGTGTCATTGGAAAGAGCGTAACGTAAAGTTGTGCAGGAAACTTTCTTTTTAGGGAAATAATTAGAGAGTGAGGCCATAGGGCCTTTTAAAGTTTAGTATTTCTTCATAAGATTAACATGGGAAACAAACATTGTTATGAAACTCCAGCTGTTGTCAGAAATGCTATTCTGCTATTTAATTAAATTTGTTTACAAGGAGAATTGTTTCTTGGTGCCATGTGGTCAATGAATTATACTTTTGCATATATTTTAAATGCAATACACTATATAAAGTGATAGTAATACATTATGAGATCTTCATTTGAATACCTAATCAATAAGGACTGAGCCTTTCCCCGTTTCCTGGTAAGTAGTCCCCTGTCAAATATATATATACAGGCTCCCGTGTGCTCCTTAATGAGGCAGATGTGGGAGTAGTCTTAATCTCTTCGTTTGACCTTGGAGAAATACAATTTCGATGGTGGCACTCTTGAAAATGGTGCGTTTGAATGCTGTGGGTGAAAAACAAAATGGCCGCCGTCGCAAACTTGATTTCTTACTTATATCAGTAACCGTTTATGAAAGAAGAGTTATGAAAGAACTGTTGATACCAAAATGTAGCTATTTTAAATTTGCACAAAAAAGATTATTACAGTTTTTTTTTATGTAGGATCAACCATTCTTTCATAAAACATAATTTTATATTTTTCATACATAAAATTAATCAGGGTGGATGTAATGTCCCAGGACAGTTAAATATTTCAAAAAGTAATAAAGGTTGTTTCAGTAAAGCGTAACGGGCTATGCAGATTCAGATTCTATGTGCAAAAATAAGTCGAAAATGTTGTATAAAATTTTTTCGATTTCGGCTTAGTTTAGCCGTAATCCGCCATTTTGTATTTTTTGAAAATAACTCATAACTCAAAAGCCCTTGGAGATATTTTTATGAAACTTGGTATAAACTTTAAATCTACAACTATAAACATTCTCCAAAAAAATCTTTGATCAGGCTCATCTAATTTCAAAATGGCAGCCATTAAAAATTTTTAAAGTCAAATTCCATGAAAACTAGCAATTAAAACAAAATTTTGAAACACAATATGTAGAGTCCTTAAATCGAACGACACTTTATTTACCAAAATCGGATAATAAACAAAAAAGTTATGTAACTTTTATTATGTTTTTGTCATTAGTTTCTATGGAATTTAACTTTGTATTTCAAAATGACTGCCATTTTGATAATTACCATTAATAATAAAAGTGACATAACTTTTTAATTTATTATCCGATTTTCGCAAATAGAGGGTCTTTCGATTTGTAATAAAAAGGACTTTAAATAATGTGTTGCAAAATTTTGTTTTAATATCTGGTTTTCATGGAATTTGACTTTAAACATTATAAATGGCGGCCATTTTGTTTTTACTCACAGCGTTCAAACACACCATTTTCAAGAGTGCCACCATCGAAATTGTATTTCTTAATGGTCAAACGAAGAGATTAAGACTACCCCCACACCTGCCTCATCAAGGAGCACACGGATGTACATTTGGCAGTGGACTAAAGTGTGTTGTAACTGTTTCTTATAGTATCTTATCATAGTAAAACCAAATTATTCTTTTCTGTATTCTCACCCCGTAGCGAAGCACGGGCAGAGCAACTAGTATATATAAAAATAAAAACGAAATAACTATAAAAAAAAAAAAAAAAAAAAAAAAAAAAACTGAAGAATGAATAAGCAATGATAACGAAAGCATTATAACATCTCTGACTTAACACGGGTTTTGTGAATTTGATTCTAAATCGATTTTAACAAGGGGTTTCAAAGTTATAAACTACCATAGTGCAAAGCAGACATACATTTGTGTTCACAAATAAAATTTTACCTGCAAAAATTATGAGAGATTATTTTAAATTTTAGACCGTAAAATGAGCTTCGCTTTTCGACACAAGTCAATACTGTATCTCAAATTGTGCATTTCATTATGAGTCAATACTGATATACATCATACTTTCTTTTAAAGTTGTATTTACTTCTACGTCAGCAAACTCAACAATAAACGCATAACTAAAAGATTTCAAAGTGCAATAATAAAAGATTCAATTGAATTTTAATTTAAAATCAAAGAGCTCATTACTGTAAGATTTATAAGCCTCAATATTCATTTAATATTAGGACCTTTCTCTTTAATTTCGAAACTAAAACTCATCAGTTAATAATTCACTGTCTATCAGCATTATACAAATGGAATAGACAGTGAGATTTTAATTTAACTTGTACAATAAATCAAATAAATAATAAATGTACAATTAATCGTAGTGGATTATAAAATTATTGTTGCAATTATCTTTAATACTCACAACTGTTACTGGACATACAACAGTAAATTATCTCTAAATCTCACCTGTTACAAAAGAATAGTACCTGTTAGTATGATTAAACAGTTAACACACTTATAACTATGTAGAAAATTAGCAGTACTTATATATAAAGTATGAAAATTACTAATATTTAGACACCAATAAAAACCTTAAGTATGATTATGCTATAGAATAAAACCTGTTCTGTTTTGTTAAATATCATTGTTTTGTTTCCGAAACTAAATATTTTGCTTCGAAGCCTAATGTATCAAAAGCTTTTGTTTAGCATCAATACATTTCCGTCTGTTTCAGTTTAATAGCATGACGGAAGCATTCCTTAAGAAACGGCATCAGCAAAATACCACATACCTTATCCTATTAGCTTTTGAACTACCTTTATATAGAAACTATAACATGATAAAACATTTTAACACTAAATCCTAAAATTATATATGATATGTTTGACCAATAACTAATATAAAATTGATAAACAAATGAATTTTACTTCAGTAAATGGATAAAAAAGTGAATTTCACTAAATCTACATTTCTTGGTCGCAGCTAAATCAGACATCGTATTGCCCGTGGCGAAATATCTTGGAGAAAGGATAAAAGATAACTATGTCAGATATTTTATTTAACGTAGGGAGTTTTAGATTGACAGAACAGAATATTTTATTGATATAAATAATACACTTTAATAACAAGAGTTTTCCTAAATACAGAATGGTTACTTCAGAAATTTTAGTCATCAGTGTACAGAGTTAGTTAGAGTGGGTGGGGTTGGGGGGGGGGCGTGGACAAACCTTTTTCATCATTTTAATACTCAATTAGTATAATACAAGGTAATTATTAATTACTAACCTAAGGACGCGGTCGAACCCCGAAGACCAAGACTGTATATATATATATATAATATAAGGAGTACCTAGGTTTGCTGCTACAAGGAAACTAATAAAATGTATTTTATATTAAAATATTAATAGCTTAGTATAAAATAAATAAATTTGCCAAGTTTGATCAAAATGTAGCCATAAACAAGCAAACAACAACAGTTTACAATATTCTCCATAAGAATAACATGGGAATTTAAATTTACAATTTTTTGAATTTTCTCCGTTACTAATAACCGTACAAAAACACTTTTATATACGTAATTATTTGTTTTTTTTAAGCTCTTTAAAAAGGTCTAGAGAAAAATTGGGAAATTTTGTGTTTTGAGGGTGAAAAATGAGGAAAACCATTTTTACCCCATAAAACCCCCCCGTAAGACTCCGTTCCCATGGTCATGCTGGTTCACGAACTCATTAAAGTTTATCCGGCATTACACCTTTAAACCAAATTTCATCAAAATCGGACAAAAATTACTCAAGTTATCGCGTTCACGGACGTCACATATATACAAATTTGAACGAATGGTGTTTTTGGCCTCTGGGGACATAAAAATGAAAAAGTAAATCGGTCCCGGGCCTAGGTCTTCCCGTGCCACCTACGGTAATAACTACTTCCCTATAGGGAAATTCGCTAAAATCAATGAATCTAACAGTTCTTCGCAGCTTACAATGACTGAACAACAATAACTCGTTACTGTAATAACTGAGCGGTAAATTATAGAACTGACCTCAATTACTTACAACTTTTGACAATTCAACATAGAGTACGAAGTTTTGATATTCATAGAGGTAAAAGTGCGTAATTAATTTAAAATCATAGTTAAAATCTAAAAATTTCTTTAGAGGCTAATTTTGCAACTATGTTTACCAGAGTGTTGTCAAACTTAACTAGAATCTGTTCTTTCAATTGATTCTCACGCTGTGATGATAGGTTGTATAGTTTTTCATATTTACAGTTTCAAAAGTGTATCAATCATTTAAAATTACCCTTTATGATTGGTATTTATTGGCTAATATTATTAGTGATAAAAAGTAACTTCGTTGATAGTATAATAACAAACGCAAATTACATTATTAATTAAATATTAAAGTGGTTCTGTAATATTTAAGTATCTAAAGTTTCTTCTTGAAAATAGTTTAAAAATTGTATTTAAGAAATTTAACCAATAAGAGTCACTTTACAGTAGTTATATTTAAAATGATTAGACGTGATGAAAATTTATACATTACACTAATTTAAATATTTTAACAAATGTAAAAATAAATAAAATCATCCGTACGCATATTTTTAATAGTACTTAATTATACTTCACCAAATAGACTACTGTATCCTAAATACAATTTTACTAAAAAAAAAAAAAAAAAAAAAACATGTGCCAAGATGAACCTTTCACGTATTTTTACAGAGTGTGTCCCAGTAAAAGTTGATTCAGGTTACATTGAGGAGTAAGGGTATGTAACTATTTTACTTCCGTATTTTTGTTCAAAGATTGAAATATAACCGTAAAAGTTCCACCACAACTTAATTGGAAGGCGGCGAGAGAAAGCTTAGTTAACAGTTTTACACACCTTTGCTTCGCTTTAATTATCACCATTGTTGTTATACGGTCAAACCTCGACAAAACTAATCAATTTCTTTTGCTGTTTTGAAATGTAAAATATACGAAAACATGTTTCCTCTCAATAACATTCTTAGCTTGATGTTGAGATATATTTTTGGTAGATTTAGTAATGTAAGCCTATATGATCTTTAACCAATTTATTGAGTCTATGAAACACTGTTCTTTTCGTCAGACTATATTAATTATTGTATGTACTATATTATTAATATTACAATAAAATTTCACAGTTTAGACACACAGCTTATTTAGGGATTAGAATTTTGTTATTTTATACCGATGGTCCACCCATTGATAGCAAACGAACGTCTTTGGAAAAGGAAAATTGTTTATTGTTATACGTTTTACCCTGAAGATGAAAAGTGCTATTATATCCCTGTATCGGATGTATTAAAACATCCGTTTTTGCTTCAGCAAGTAAAAAAAATATTTTGCTCATCTCCATTTTTTCAAATAAGCTCAATTGATTAAAAATAAATTGTACTCCAAGCACTATTTTTTAAACGAATGATTTAAATTCTAAGTTTGATTTCTGGTTTCATTACGAGAAAATTGCAAGACACAGTTTTTTCTAGAGTAGAATCTTTCCGATCAGATGGCAATCGGTCCCAACGACACCCGCGGGTGCTGTAGGACCATTCCTTGTATCTTGAATTGTAGGGTGGAAGAAAAAGAAAGTTGACAATACCAATTTGAATAAAAAGAAGGGGAAGGGATATCCTAATATATTGAATATTACGGATGGACTAACAAAAAAAGGCCAGCTAAAATATTTAAAAAGTCTTTAAAATAATAGTAGTCAAAATTAAACAGTTTAATTATTTTTTGAAAATTGTTTATGCCCATTTTCACATTCTAAGACTTTAGGTTCTAGCCTGAAACTGTTTTTACAAATTACTTCATGTTGTCCAGAGGATCGCAGCATCACATGGATAAAATCCGTTGATGATTGCGGGATTTGAACGCAGTCTCGGGGGTTAAATTTGAAAATGGAACTTTTTAAAATTTTCCGTGAAACTAGAGAACTTCTTCTTTCCAGCAGGAAAAAATCACAAACGCTGTGTGTTCAACCAAATCGGATTCATAGATGAATAGCTATGATTTTTTTAAATCAGATGATTCTTTTTTAAACACCCTGTACTATTACACCAGGAGTTTATAATTATCTAGCCATTTAAAACATTAATGAAGCTAAATAGTAGCTTGTATTTATTTGGTAACATTTTACAAGCTGATTTAAACAACGTCGAAACCAAAAAAGTCTCAACAGAGTTTAGATATCAGACACGATTTCCAATCTCATCACAGTCCTACATTCCCTCAATATTGTTATATTGGATCTGCAAATGGATTTGCTGCCTGAATAAAAGAAAGGGAGAGAATTTGTTGTAATATTATTTACTTCGGATCTTCAATATAGTTTTAGTATGTAAATGACAAGTATATAATATGCAGTATGTATTTTAGTTCCAGGTTGGCATAAATCAAGTACACAACACAAACATTACACTTAAAGTTCTTAAATCGAGATTAATACTACATTCTTTGTATATTTATAGTGAAATATAACCTGTATCATTACAAACTTGTTTGAGAGTCTAAGAACAATATTTGTTTACAGAGAATTTGTATTAAATAGCTAACATAGTTCTTTGAATTAAATTATGGAATCAACAACATCATTTTACAGTTTATAGATAATAATCAATTCTTGGACAATTCAAATTCTATAATAAATTCGAACAATACAAACAGAATCTTTTAAGAAACAGAAAATTGAGTATTTAACAACATCTTTGAAAAATTAAGAAATTAAGATAATTTCATGGTATTAAATGTTTTAAACTAGTATATGAGTTTAAATAATAAAGTCAAAATGATATAAAACAGTGAATAATACTAACCTTTACTGTGATAGTCAAATTAACTTCCTAATTTGTAAATGCAAATTATGTCAGGGATCAGGCTAAACAAACTGCTACGGGAAACCATTTAGGTGTAAAACTAATTAAGCTAAGCCACATTGTGGGTAAGGAAATAACGCGCTTTCAAATTTAAGTGTTAAGCCAGTGAAGTTGTTGTGCCCTGATTCAGATATTTAACAGTTCAATTTTATTGAGAAATTTATATAATATTCCAATTCAAGACTTAAAAATCTATGTTAACAAATCTTTTAAGAAATTCAGCGCCAGTGGAATATTCTCCTATAATGTAAATAATGTTACATCGAAATAAAAAATATATCAAAAGCTATAAAAAAATAAGAGTATTAATGATACAAGCAAACAGATTGAGGGATGCATAATATTTGCTTATCAACCATTAATGATTTTTATACGCACTTAATAAGATAAATAATAAGATTAAATAATAAGACTTAATAAGATTTTAAAAGTTCATTGACAAGTTAATGTGAAAGTAAGAAAAAAGCCGAGTGGAGATGAAGACATCCCATAAATCATCCGTGGACTTGGGCTAACTTTTGGCTCCATTACCACTTCATATATCTTTGTGTTGAAGACAAATGCACACTAAAATCAAAGTTACTTTCATTTACTAGATTTTTCAGCAGTATGGAATGTTTTTTTAACATAACTATACACAACTACCTTTGCGTAAAATAATGTAACAGCCTGAAAAGTCCGCCACACATTCATATAGTTATTTTAGTTATTTTAGACAATGATTTGTTCTGAAGTTGAAAGTTTAATTTTTAAATGCAAAATCTAGAAATATACATAGTTAAATTATTTGAAGACAGACAATATGATAAGAGGTTTAATATTATGTATTAAAATAGTTTTCAACAATAATATTTGGATATGAAATTTCAAACAACAGCATTAAATTAGTATAACAGTTAAAAGCATAAAAGATCGAAGATCCACGTTTGAGACCCTATATAAATCTTTTCTTAAAAACGTATAAAATATTAAAACATTTATATAATTCAGAATATAATGTATTTAGCAGTGTAAATTAGATTAAAAGTAGTGAAAACAAGTTCAAAGTAGTCTTTGGCGCGTGGAAAAGTGGGTTTGGCTAGAGTTAATTCTGCTAAACAAACAGACTGGAGCATTTGTAAATGCAAATGGCTTTCGGGTTTACAGAATTAACAGCATTTGCCCTTTAGAAAAGCTTTGAGCTTGTGAATAACATTTATAAGGATATTATGGTATGTATTTACTTATTTCCTATATATATTTCCTATTTGCTTGATTGATTGCAGTGAGTAACATTTACGTAAACAATTTTTCTATTTATTTCTATGCATTGTTTTCTTACCGTAGGCTACAGATTAAAGACAACAAGTGTGGAAATTAATAGAAAGACAAATACTGCAATAAAAGCTGCCGTTAAATTAAAAAGGTGTTTTTGGACGAAAACAAAACACATTAAAATGTGTATTAATATATTTAGAAAATTATGAAATTATTAGTTACGGTATCCCATGGTGCAATGGTTTAAGTCGTGGTTTTTATTGTTGACTTATTTATTTATTTGATTGAAAACAGCCGTTTTGAGTCAGTACAACTAAATACTATGTCATATAGCTATGACCTAAATGAGGTCCAGCTTAGACCGAGACCAAGAGTCAAAAAAACATTATCGTTGTGATATCACAATCCTTTGGCCATTCTTAACCATAAATTATTTGTCAAAAATCCTTTATTTTGTACATTTTTTACCTTTAAGATTTGTTGTCTATTACCTCAGATTTAGCCCCTAAAATCAGTTCCACTTTACTTTGTTATTGTTATGTACAATAATTATTACCATTTTATTGTGCATTTCTTGCATCCATTTTTTATTATCATTTTATTAATAGAAGCAACACGTATTACTCCGCCAAGACAGTGAAACACTAAAATTGTACTGGACGTTTATAAAGGATAAGTATGGACGTGAATGAAATTAAACATACAAAATGTAACTATAACAACAGAGACTAAAATGTTGATGAGGATGCAATACTATATTAACAAGAACTATTTTCTTCCGCCTGATCAGCGAAAGAATTTCAAAGACAGACAAATTTACAGCTGATTTCCTTGGTTCCAAAATTCGTTTTAGCCTTTTGGAGTAAACACACTCAAGATCGTAAGGAAAACTGCAATGTTTTCTGCAGTATTAAGAAACTAGATTTTCGGTGCCGGCCTTTACAATCTTTTCAGATGACGTCACTCGAATTAACACTGATCAAAGAACAGTCAAAGCCAACAAGCGTTAACTCAACCGTGACGTCACACTTAAGTGACGTCGACGTACTAAGTTGTTGTACAAACATTGACAACTTACTTTTGCTGAGCGCAGAGCGTAGGATCAGCAAACCTTGATATTTCAATTGGAAAAAAATTTCTCGCAGCAGTTACGTTTATTTAGCCTATCGTGCACGTTTAAAAACGACAAGATTATATATTAATGTAGGGAATACATTAGGTCGACGCAAAGACAACATACCAGGAAATTTTAGACCTAACCGATATGTAGATTTAAGGTATGTATTTTCTCATAGAATTTTTGTGACAGTTAATAAATAACCAATGGAGGAGCGAGCTGGTGTTTAGTAGTGTGGATGTGTATAGAGGGCGGGACTTCTTTTCCTGAGGTCACGGGTTCAAATCCCGCCAAGTCATCAATGGATTGTATCTAAGTGATAATGTTGTAACCCCTAGGTATCCCAAAGTAATGTGAAAACAATCCCGGGCTCGTGCCTGGCGTCCTAGGACAAAAGAAAACAATACAATATTAAACTACTAATAGAATTGTGTTCATAGACTAATAAGACAACTAGCGTTAGGCCTACTATTAAATTTGTATACTGTTACCTTAAATTTTTAAATACGAATAGAAGAAGACCAAAAGAGATACATTTTAGAATTAACAAATGATTTTGTCATTGTTTGAAGTTATTTCAAAGTAAAAATAGTATCATTAGTTTCGTAAAACTATAATTTAGTGTTTCACCTTTCTATATAACGAATGATCACACAAGTTCCCATAAATTTAAGTAAACCAGTAATAACCCACAAAAAACACAAATAATCCATGTCTAACCTTAAGTTTTCGCAAAACTCATATAGTGTCAAATTAAAAAAGTTAATGACAAATAATAATTATAACTAGTGTCCCTGTTGCTCGAAATCGAGCAATTGCTAAGTATTACAGGCGTTATTTTAAAACGAATAACAGTCATATTTTTTTATGACTATAAAAGATTCGACTCAAAGATTATGGAATACTCAAGATGTACATAACAGATCGATATAATCAACATTTCTTGTAAATATCTTATCATTTTTTAAAAGCTGATTTTGTTTTTTAGTGTTTATAACACACATTATTTCTATTTCTTCCCCTTGGTGGTGTTCTATGACTTTCCTATGTTTCCATAGTTTGCAAATCGTCTGTTTCAATGATTACTAAGAAATGCAGCACAGTGTTAATTCAGTTTTCTTTTTAGTATATCAACTTATACAGGCTCTCTCGTTTTTTCCCATTGTAATAATTACGCAAACCCAAATTCAAATAGTAACTATATCATTTCAACCGAGTACCGTAAGTAAATGTTTGTGGCAAACTAACTGTTAAATTAGCAAACTTATTGACTGTTTACAATTAACATACGTTCTTCTTCTCACTTTTAATTTCTGACAACAGCTGGAGTTTCATAACAATATTTGTTTCCCATGTTAATCTTATGGAGAAATACGAAACTTTAAAGGGCCCCAGGGCCTCACCCTCTAATTATTCCCCTGAAAAGAAAGTTTCCTGCACAACTTCACGTTACGCTCTTTCCAATGACACCAAAAACATGTAAATCGGTTCAGTAGTTTCGGAGGAGTAATTGTCACAAAAAACCTGCTTGCGTATTAAATAAGTATAGATATCACAGCTAAATCGCTCCTTCACAATCTTTGAAAGAAACAGTTTAATGTACTGTAAACAGACGTTTCTTTAAATAATTTCAGACGATATTTTCTTATTTATGAAAGTAACGCGACCTCGCTTACTTCAATAAAAGCTTTATACAGACGAATCGTTTACTTCTGGTTGATTGAATGTTCCGCCAATTTCTGATCCTTTCAGATGTTTGATTGGAAAACAGCGTGGTTTGAATTACGTTTTGTATGAGTTTATTTCCCTTATTTCGATAAGAGATCAGTATTTTCTTGTGAAATATTTAAATATTAAAAGCGCTTATTCATCAGTATTTTGTAAGAGTTGTTGGAGGTTTATTTTGTTCGGTTGGATAAACCTATATGTTTTTAAGCGTTTTATTAAAAACCTAAATTTGAATTTCTACATTATAACACTCCATAAATACGCATTATAAAATTTTGAATGTATTTATTGAAATACCACGTGATTTAATCATAAACTGAATGTAACAGTTTAAATGGAAGTAAATTTCCTAATCTATAAACATCATTATAGTTTAAAGTAGTTTTCTAAAGTTAATTAATACACTATTTCCTGTTGCAACTAAAAAACTGAATAAAGCGCCCTTATGGTGAAAAATGTTAAGCTTTGAACCCTTAACTGTACATTTCTCCTTTAAACACAATCACATCCTCTCAAATTGTTGTTTTCAATTTTATATTCCTGCTAAAGTTACTGAAGGTTCTCATGTTCTGACTGATATATGTATATCTTTGCTTTTGGTTTGTAATGACAATTATATATAGATAGAAGTGCATGTTCTGTGAACTAAATTAAAACCGTAAAAATTATAGATTAACTGCATTTCAAACAAATATCTACATCAACTTTTAATTTAATGGATATGAAAATATTTATAAAATAGTCATCGCTTGGAATGTCGTGTTCATAAAATCCACAACCGTGCACAACGATATAAATTTAAGGATTAATCTCCAATTGCTATGACTGAAATAATTGGTGGCCAAAACACGAGAGGTGTGAAAAATGAAAAATGAAATGCCACCTGTAAACTGTCATTGGGAGAAATATGAGAACTGTTGTTGCAGCTGACACTGTAATTTGAAACATTTCATCAGAGAAACAACACGATGAGTTTCAACGCATGGGTTGTCACATTTACCATTTAAAATATTATAATTATAGTCGAACCTCATAATAATTCAGTTGTAAATGGTATTTTAAATATTGAATGTCTCAAGTATAGTCGATCTTATAGACTTTCTAATTATTAAGACCCAAAAGATGTTCGTTGTCCATACTAATTACTTTTATTTAATAAATGTAGAATTAATAGAAAACTTATTTAATAAAGTTTCAAATAGGGGCTTAAAATTAATAGCTCATGTTATATGCATAATAATATCTTTCGTTACACACTCGTTTCTTATAAGAGATGCGATTATCAATCTCATCAGAGTCTTAGATTCATTCAATACCTTTTTTTATTGGCAAATAGATTTGAACCGATTTGGACGGAGTGGATTAAACTGCAATGCAAAATAAAACCTTTTCCGTTTTAAGGTAGGCCTTGTATCATCTTTATGAAAACTTTTGTACATAAACTATACATATTTATTTAACTTGGTGTATACCTTACAAAACGTTAAAAGGAAAAAAATATATGTTTTATAAATATCAAACTTTATTACATTATTAAAAAATTCACTCCCACTGATAATACAAAAAACCTACTAAGTCATAGTCGGTAAACTAACATCTCCTTTATCAATGAAACAATAAATAAAGGAAGAAGGGAAAATAAGAAGCTCATAATGGGGTGGGGACTTCCCATAATTCATCTCTAACGTCCTGCTTTTCTTTCGCCTCTTTATTTCTCAATTTATCTTGTGCAAAATACCAATGTCGATGGACTAAAACGAACTAGTCTTATTTGTAACAACATTAACTTTAATATCACAAATATAATCATATTATGTTTATAATTATAATAATAATATACTGTAAATAACTTCTTGATCTTGATGTGTTATTAAATTACCTGAACAAAATTTAAAGAAGACTGTGTTTACACTTACACAGTCTACTCAAAAGACGGTAAATACAAATAAAAGATGGTAAGTGGTAATAAATTTGATTATTTGGTCTGATGATTCGAGTGTCCAATCGAAATCGATCACCACTTATCATCTTGTATATGTATTTACCGTCTTGTAAGTCAATAGTATATGTGTAAACATATTATTACAAGTGTTATTAGACGTATATATTTTTATTTTTTATAGGCTAAAATAATATCTTATATAGGTCATTGCAATAAAAACAAGGCGAAACAAGTATGTACATGTACAAACGTTATAAATAATACTAGACGCAATAGTCTGTAAGGTAATTTAAAACGGTTAAATATATATTTTTAACTTAATAGTAAAGAATTATTTCCTCTTTAGCTAAAAAAAAATCTTTTCTAACAGAACTAGTCTTTGCTGCCGTCCTAACTTAGAATCGAGTTTAGAACTTAAAAAAGTATTATGGTATTGCTTGGTTCTTGAAATTATTATATTCACATCCTACTAATATTATAAATGAGAAAGTTTGGATGTATGGATGTATGTTTGTGACAAATAAACGCATTAACCACTGGACGGATTTTGCTGAAATTTGGCATGATGATAGCTCACATTCCCGATTAACATATAGGCATATTCTTATCTCAAAAATCCTTTCGGGCTCCACCCCAGTGGCTCTATAGTTCCCCATGGTAACCTTATGAGTATACATATTAAAAGGGAATTAAAGAATTTAGTCAGCTGTTTCAACTAAAAAGTTGGTTCTATGATATGCAAAAGCATTAAAAACTTACAAGGATTACCAACAGGGTGCAGCACTATTATTTTTTTTTATTTATGACAACAGCTAATTTGCAACCAAAAGGTGAGTAAGCGTAGCGAACGAACTTCAACCAGGACGTGATTGAGCCATGCAAACGAGCTCACTTATGAAGTAAAACGGGGCAAAGCCCGCGGGTACAGCTAGTAACTTATAAATGTGCAAAGTTTGGACGATTTAAATTTTAAATGTACTATGGACATTTGAAACAATACATTGAGCAATACAACAATACACTATTAAGTATATTTAAAAAAGAATTTTGTATATTTAAAAAAGAATTTTGCGAGTTTTTAGATAAATTTGAGCCGATAAAAGCATCATTATTATTTATATAGTCGGGTATTGTAAAATGTATTCCTTGATCTAAATTGCGTCATACATATAATTTGTATTAGTAGTACATGATTACATGAACCATTATATGGTTAATTGTTAGTGAAACTAGAAAATAAACATCATTAGGTTTTACAAAAATATATTTCCGAAACGTATTTCCAAAATCCATTAGGGCCAAATAGCGCCAAACATTAGGAGCAATTTTCATTGTAATTTATTGATGAAACATCAAGCTGCTAATTGTTGCAACTTTAATTACTTGTTGCCGGAGTATCTCGGCGAAATTTATCTTTTAGCTACAATGGGGCATTCCTTAGAGGCAAGAAGTACAAATGGATTCTGTAGTTTTCTGCTAATTAATCTAATCATTTTATACAATTTGTTAGGTCAAAAGATACAAATTTGGAATGAAATAACCAAACATTTATCAATTTTAAATAATTGTCGATATCCTATATTACACCAGGTGACATAGCTGTACGATGCCAATACCAATATAAAGAATATCTCTCCCTAAGGTACTGTTCTAAATATTGCATCTCTCAACCAGCTTTAAGTTATAGTATACCCTAAAGACGTCGAAAATAATATTTTATAGCTTGATCGAACATGTCTCTAACTTCATTTATGTATCAGCATTCAGCAGAACTGTTTTTTTTTTTGTACATGGTGATTGAAAAGAGCCTGTATTAAGTTGAACTGCACATCAAAACTCAAGTAGATGTTATTTTAAACATTTAATATCTTAAACAATTCTAGTTATAATTTAAACATACCATCCAATCTTCAAACGTGTTTAGTGTAAATTATAGTTCCTCTTGCTTATAATTTGAAAACAAGTGGCAATTTAAAAAAATCTTTCGTTATGTTACAATTATAAAAAAAATATTCTCGTAAAGGGTATAACTTTGAACAAATCCAAATTCTGGATTTCTTTTTGATACACAAATGATGTGACTCTTGACATCCACTTGAGTTTTATTTTGCTCGTCATTTGGAAGTTTTCGACATCAACCACAACACAACCTGCAACTGTTTTTTTTTCTTTAAAAGGAATCCGTAGAAAGTAAATCATTGACAATAGGTTAGTTCTTTTAGAATAGGATGTAAGGGTAAAATATTTACCAACTACGAAAATTAATTAATATTTTGTGGATTTTTATTTTACACTTTGTGTTATTTGTAAAACAACGAATTATATCTCTCATTATGTTTCTATAAGTTCTTAAACAAACTTTTCCGGTGATTAATGTATGGCTTGATACATAATCATTGAATTAAATTTATTTCATGTAGAAAAAGCCTCATACAAATTGTTATGTTTATCAAGAATAATTTTTGTTCTAATTGAAACGCACTTTATTAAACCAAGTAAATAAAGAAAATATTGAAGAAAGTACTTGATCTAAATAACTAAAACCTATAAGAATTTACCTTTATAAATTCTTAAAATAACTTTAGGTTAATTATATTTTAGAGGAATTTAAGCCAGTATTATCTACCAACACTAGAATTAACTAAGTTGTTAAATAGTTAATTTAAATTTAATTGTATGATGATATTTACATCCGATGAAATGTTAATGAAAAAAAAAACAAAAAAATTATAACAATTAATAACACTGATTGATTTTAATTTAACTTCCAATTTTTTACTCGACTTCATACAAAAGCGTAGGAAGTTTCTCAATTTAAAAGTTCTTTTAGTTGGACGAAGAAAGTTCGAATCATCTTTATAACGCCAATACTGGAGTTTATATTGGTACTCAATGGCAAAGAAATCTCATCTTTTGTATTTGATAAGTTGTCTTCTTTACTTCGGTAAAGAAGTAAAGTCTTCATATTCCAATATTTACGGTTCATTGGTGCCCATAATAAAATAATATACTAGATTTTCAATGGCTTCGATTGAGGTTATAACCGTTATAAATATAATTTTTATACACATTTCAACTATTCGATAATAATTTGATTTTAAAAGTTACGAGTACTGGTGAAATTACCTGCTGTCAAGTGATCCTTTTGACCTTGAAAGGCGACCGGTTTCGATCCTCACGGGATCATCTTCAGAGTCTAGACTCAACTTCCGTGTCGCCCGCCGCTCCACCGATCGGTACCATAATAGTTATTGGCCATTTTTCGAGTTTTGTGTTTTTGTGTTTTAAATGTTAAAAACTGTCAACTCAATGTTTTTTAAAAACGACGTGTTCGCAAGAACGAAAAGACGATGACGACGTCCGCCTGAAGATGATGCCGTGAGGATCGAAACCGGTCGCCTTTCAAGGTCAAAAGGATCACTTGACAGCAGGTAATTTCACCAGTACACGTATTGATCAGTGATTCGGAGGCTTAACTCAAACAAAATGAAGTTTAAAAGTTATATACTTAATCAGTCAGGCTTAACAATGCTTATAGGGAATTTAAAAACAACAAAAAATTTTATTTTTTATATAACTGTTTTTTTATTAGCAAAGTTGCAGTTTCCACTGTTAAATATCTAGAAAATTTACATTACATGATTTAAATGAAATAAAAACTAATTTAAATTATTGTACTAACACAAAGATAATAAATGTTACCAAGCTTCTTGATTCAATTGAGACTTTATAGTATCAGACTACACTTTAATGAACTTTTCAACCAATTGTAGTTGAAAACGTTTTTACATATCTATTAATAACATTGTACCTTACAAATAAATCCATCATATTTTATTTTCTTATATGACCTCTCACATTAGTTACAGGAGTTAAGTAAAAGAGTTGTATGTTTTAAATAAAATGTAACATTCAAGTAAATGGAAGCCCTTGAACATAACATTAAAAAACATCAGCATTAATGACAGTTGAAGTGTAAACATATTTTTGTCCTAAAAAATAAACGAAATTCGATAGATGCGATAAGTTAAAAAATGGAAATAGTACAAGGGTATTTTAAAATTTAGTCTTAGCAATTCTGTGACACAAATCTAGACAAGGGTCAAAGCCACGGAACCTGAAGAGCTAATGTAAACCCCTTAATACAGCCAAACACAGGTTAGTTTATTTTAACATTGATAAACCAATTATTATCATAATGTATGTTGTCCACTATGAGTTTATTATACTATTTGGATTATTGTACCATACAATCTAGAAATAAAAATATATATTTATTTATATGTCGTTTGTTAAAATTATGTATTATTTGTTTAAACATAAAGGAAGCTATCTAAGTGAATTTAATGTTTTTTTTCGGAATGTAGTGATTGATAATGTCAGCTCATCGAAACATGTAGCACCATAATATTACATAGGAAAACCAAAATCTTAACTCAAAATGCTCACTCCGGCATGAAATGAAATGAAAATGAAATTAAATGAAAATTAAGTGGATTTAGAGTAAACAAGTTATGGATTGGTGGTCTTAGATTTTTTTGTAATGCAGGGCTGAATATGGAAATAACAAGTAAGATGAGTCTAGATGAAGTCAATGCCACACAGGGGACCCTTGAGGGCAATATAGCAGAATTGGACCAGTAACTGGACATGAATTTGTGATCTTGTGATCTAATAATTTCGTAATCATGAAGGTTAGATTTTTTCCATTCATTCAGGAGTCATTGACACAGCTCTTCTAAATTGGCGAATTGTTTTACATAAAAACACATTTTGTATTAAAAAATAGTAATAAAATAACTGTATATTGATGAATTTGTTCAAGATACCTTTGGTGTTCAGATTGTGGTACAGTATTGAGTTTTGATGCCCTACATGATTTTAGCACTTGATTTTTATCAAAATATAATAAAACCTTAAAACAAATTATTTGGTAAGAAGAAACATTTGAAAACTAGCCTTGTTGTCCTATATGCTGACATCTGATGCGTTCACCAATAGTTTGAAAGAATTTAGATAAATTACAAATTAAGTGTAATAATCTTGTAATCATGACATAATTAGGCCAACTATTCTTGTTCCAGTTTTATTTCCGTTTTACTATTTAAGTTTAAATTTATGAGGTAAGTACATTCAAAACGCTAACAAACTATTTTTTACATGACACTTTTTTATTTTAATATTAATATTCAAATGTAAGCCATTTAATATAAAAAAAAACACATTTGAGAGTACATCTTATATTTATTTAGGTCTAGGAAAATATACTGCTATGTTTAAAAATTACTTTTATTTAATTTAAACTGATTAGCGTACCTTACAACATTTTAAATTTAAATATTACCGATGTGTGAATCACTTTGGGTTTTAAAATACCAGCAGCAATGAAATATATAACTGATGATTATTTTTTTAAAGATTTTATGTATTAAGTCTATCACTTTGCAGTAAGGATGATTGTACTGTATTAAGCCAACAAACCTTGGAGCTGTTTGCATTTCCTAATGCCAAAGTCAGTCAGTTTAGTGACATTAACTTAACAGTAATCCACTCTAATAGACACGTAAGATGAAAGTAATGTTTTCCTTACTTGTTGCTGAATGTGTTTATCTATGATTTTGGTAGTAATGGACCAAGACGATGTGATGTTACAATAATCATTTTTATATTTAATACTCTTGGATAGTAAGTAGTATTGAATATCCATTTGTGAAGATCAAATATGCTTCACTAAAAAAAATATCAAAAAGGTTTCTGAGGTGTATAAAAAGAGAACTAAATCACTTTTGTTACAAAGAGTCATTTGGACCAAAATATAAGTAAGAAGTTGGATATGATTTATTAACTGTCGTGACCTCTTTCACAAGTTTGTAGTTTTTCCAACCTCTTGAGTTTGTTTTTTTTTTGTTTTTTTTTAAGAAAGCCTCGTTTTGGAACCTATAAGAGTAGAATTCAACCAACCATAAAACTTCGAAGTTTAAATTGTAATTATAGTTTTTATATATATATATATTTTGCCATTCATCTTCAAGATTACATATTAGTTAAAGGTTTATTGCGGACATTTCTCATCACAATGGTAAAACATTAATTGCTAGCATTGGTTATTTTACCATTGTGATGAAAAATGTCCGCAATAAACCTTAAAACAACATTAACTTGCCATCACCAACAATGAACTTCAGACAAACAAGATTACATAATTGAACATATATTCTGAATTGTCACAGTTAAAGGTAATTGCCAAACAAAAACTACTCCCTGCTTAAAGTCAATTATTGACATATTTTATAGCACTAAACCTTATGTGAAGTTAGGAACCTCTCAAATATATCTTGAATTAGTTTGCTCATAGAGTAAAATATATAAATGCAAATTGATTGCTATCAGTCTTATCAGTGCATATGCCTATAGTGTACCACCATGGGTGTATTTGTATTAACAGTAATGTTTGCATTATTTTGTAACCAAGTCATTCCGTGTTACAAAGTCAGGTTGTAAAGCAATTGAGGTTATGTAGCAAAGCGGTTAATGTAACTTGTTTAGCCATGAAAGGTCAGTTCTGTTAACGGCTTCAGGCAGTCTATGGCCTAACTGTTGTAAACTGTTTAACTGCAGTGCGATATAACTTAATTGCACCTGCGAGAGGTATGTGCTTATTCAATGTTTCGTATAATACAGGCTATACAATTCTTATTGGACATTTTCCTTAACCTTTTCAAAACTATTTAATACTTTAGTAATGTTTTTGATTGCTTAGAAAACAATATTGGTCTCCAACTAATTAAAACATGTGTTTAGTGGGACCCTAATATATTTGGTGAGATAGATAACAGAAATTCTGTTAAACTTGTTTTTTTGCAAGTCATAAGCTAGTTGTTATTTAAATAGTTCTAAGGAAAAATTAAAATATATGAATGGTGTTTGTGTATTGAATAGAAGACAGCCAAGGGTGTTAGAGAAATCCCAACACAGAAGGGGACGCCAAGCTCTAAGCAGCTTAGGTGGGTTGTCAATCTATCCTTGACTTAAGCTTTGTACGAGCAAATAATAAACATGTAAGAATCTTGAATTAAGTAATCTGGCAACTAAATACGTTACCATATACACTTCTAGAATAGCTGAGGATCAGAAATTTTTTGTGAAGGTCCGTTTCGATTCCGAACCACCCAGAAAATCTAAAAAAGTTACATTTTAAAATTACAACCCCCCCCCCCTAAAACATCCCCTTAAAAGCTAATTTTTAGGAAAAAACCCGGTTATTTTAACGGCTATAGCTCGAATACGGTTAGAGTCAGGAAAGATTTAGCATTTTCATGGTTAGGAATAGAATTTTCTACAAAAAGATTTTAGCGTTTTTCGTAAGCTGCACTCTTTCATCTTTAAAAAACGCCCTGCTTCTATAATTTATAAAATTACTTTTGTGTTTTAAAATTTTTAAATTACTTTTCTGACATATATTTTTACTTTATTGATCCCACCATTGAAAGAAAAGTGTCTAAAATGTCATTTTTTAAATTATCGCCCATTAAAAAAAATTTAAATGGCGGATTTTAAATAAAATACGTAGTTTTTTTGGCTTTTTGGCACTTGTTTTAACCGATGTGCACGGGTGGTCTGATTCACCCTGTACCATAGATACTATTGAAAGCTTCGTAGATATAGGTACTCTTTAAACTACCTAAATGTGTTACAACAAAAAGAGAAACCGTAACGAAATTATTTTAAAACTAGTTAAAATAAACTATAAAAGAGTTGATTGTACAAACAGTGAAACTATTGTAACATGTCAACACTACTTTGAAAGCCCTTTGCGTGTATATTATTCAATATTATAATAGTAATAACGCGATAATATATAGTTTGCAACAAATAGTGAGTCGGTGGCTCAGTCGGTAGCGTCGCGGACTTCGGGCCCAAGGCAGCGATGTCGTGGGTTCGGATCCTGGTCACTGCCGATAACATTTTATCAGTACAGTTCACCTTTGTACTGTACCGGCTCACTCCTTGCTTTGCTGTAAACGATCCACGCACGGGCGCTTAGTCTATGTGGACGGGCAGATGCAAGGTTAAAAGAGGCCGCCAACCTCTTAAAAAAAAAAAAAAAAATATAATCCAACGTAAGATAAGGTAGTTTGAGCTCAGACATTTTAAATTTAAAAAGAATGGTAATCCATAAACGTGTTTTTTGTGAAATTAAATTCAAGAGAAACTGCACCAAATTCTTCTTCAGATTGATTTACTTCTTATTAGATATTTAATTAATTTATTATTTCAATTTATTATTGTGTAAAACTACTAGTACACATAACATTAACATTATTCTTGTGTTTGTGCCAACTACTGTACTGCCATTTTAAAACAAAACCTTAGAAAACAACAGTATGTCTTTGATTATATATCATTTAACAGAGAACACCTTTTAGCTATAAACAAATAAATATTCATATTTTAGTATGAGGACACTCTGAAAATACACAGCCATTTTATTTTGTGCAACGTTGTTGTCGATATATAATGAATTACGTTTATAATTATAAGTTAGTAGTAATTAATTAGAATTAGAGTGTAAATAGACTCCATTGCAACCATAAATTCTTATGAACATTACTAAAGAGAGCTCTAACACTAATCGGCAATTGTTTATTGGACGCTTAACTAATCAGCGATACAGACCAGGCAATAATAAATCACCGAACGCAATTCCCAGCTGTTGTTTACCCACAATGCATCATGAGTAATAAATCAGCTGTGAAACTGCCAGCTGACTTGTAATTATGTAAACAATAGGCTGTTAATCATTTTTAATTTGTTCTTCAATTAAATATGTAACATGATTTTTGATAAAAAAATAAACAAATTAGGATAATGTAATAACGTTTCACGAATCAAACACATATTTTTTCGAGAGCATAGCAGTATTTTAATCATGGATAAACGTAGGTTAAAGAAATAAGACGTGTAAATATATGTTTACTAAATTACTTGACTGATATATTATAATTCTTTAGGTACAATTTGAATCAAACTACTACGTCCAACTACCTATTTAGAGACACAGTTTACAATTCGTAGGAATTAGAGTTTTCAATAAGTAGTAAGAAATATTTTGCAATGTAAAAACCAGCCGTAACAAAGATGTTTTTACAGTAATTATAAAGCTTAGATTGCCCTGAAAAGATTATTGGGGATTATTTTCAATGATTTCGCGCCCTTTAAATCAGATTAGGCCGGGTCTCTTTGACACAAGGAAAGAACCCGTCTTCTTTTAGTGATAAAAAATAACATAAATTATAACTATATCTTATAGTTTTTATACTTTGCTAAGGAATGAAATAATCAATAAATTGGACAAGTAGGCCTAACTACTTAATATATGAGAAATCCATTTAAACAACTTACTTACGTACTGATTTTAATTTAAAATTAAAGTGAAAACATATTTTAAGAAGTTTTTTGTCAATAAGCATTAACGATGAACTAAGAGTTAGTACGTTTATAACAAATATATTTATTTAGCCTACATGTTCACAATACTCACTCTGATTCTTCAATTTTATAATATACATCGAATGTCTCTTACCTGTAACAGAATAAAAGCTAATGTTAATTACTTTAAATATTAAAAAAAATACGAACACTTTTAGACTAATAATAAAAAATATTACGCTTTATATATTAAAGCAATTTTCAATAATACTAGTGTATCGCAACATTTCATATAATAAAAATTGGAATAAATATAGTTACATTATATATTTTACAGGATCAACCTAATTGTATACATTATGCATTTGGTTTACACAGCTTTCAGATCATAACATAAAAATGCTCTCATAATTTTGACACCAACATTAATAACAGCTATAAAAATACTATAATGGTAAGTTCTCCTAGGTTGGATAAAAATAAGCTTGAGATGTCTTTAACTTTCTTGTGGTAGCTTGTTTAAATGAAGGTGTTACTTGGGGCATGATAACTCGGAGGAGGGAGTAAAGTTTAAATATTTAAAGTTAGAAAATAGTTAAGTTTAACTATTAAGTTAAATATTTTGTAATACAGTTTGTACAGTATAGCAGATCACAAATATGCCTGATAATGTATTTGACGAACAACTATATAAAGATACTGAAATTAGTTGCAGGACATGAATATTTAAAATCTTACCAATATTTATAAAAAAAATGTTGATACAGTTTAAATAAAAATATTTTTAACTTAAAAGGAGATTTACTCTTAGGAGTTTTTTTTGTGGAGATTTTCCTCTACGTTAGTCTGACAAGAAATGTAAATTAAAACTCTGTAAAAACATTGAGTCAGCTCATTAGGAGAGAACAAATCGAGATAATGAAGCGAACATTCTGTATTTTTATCCAAGTCAACTGCTTTAAGATTTCCAACGTAAATATCACATTTAAAATACATGAAAATACCGATTACAATGTTTAGAATATACAAAGTCTGTCTGTAATATATTTAAGTCTGTATAATACAAGATATTTTGTATTTTATTAACTGTGTATTTACTATAAAGTTATCCATGATATTTTTGGTTGAAATTTGAGTGATGTTAATACATGTTTAAACAAAATTTAGCTCAACCACTAACCTAAATTTATTTTCTGCTGAGACAGTAAGTGTTGTATATGTCACGAAGGAGTATATATCGAAATTGCAATATGACAGATACTTGGAAGTAAAAATGTTTTAAAAGGGTATGAATACATGCTCGTATTTTCTATCACTATGTTCGGCCGAATTTGAAACGGTCAGCGTTCTCTTTTATTATTGAACCATAACAACACTTAATGGCTTTGAGAAAATTTACTGCTGAGGATATAAAGTAACTGAGGTTTAAATCTATAATATTAATTCTGAAGGCGATATTCTAAAAATAAAAGTTGTGAGAGGTAGACAGCTTGCATAGATGACAGGGGAGGGCTCAAATTAAAGGTCCTAGGGGGTCGAGAAAATAGCAGATTATGACCTAATTAACGAGAAAGTGATAAATAACGAAAAATATTATCCATTTAACATTCATTGGAATTGAAAAAAACTTTTTTATTTACATTAAAAATGTTATAACAAATTTTTTTTATAAAAATGATAATGAATTTAATGTATTATCATTTTTATTCTACTTATAGGGCGTATGAAGTTAGTATATACATTCAACAAATAATTTAGATAAATTCTACTCTCCCTAAAGTGATCTAAAAATGATTAACTTACAATTTTCAAAGATGCTGCGTGCCATAGATGTCTTAGTAAAATGAACAACTATCTTTCGTTTGTCCTTTTAATAAATATTTTTATAATGAATCAAGCGACTGCCTGCAAGACAAGGAACAGTTCTACGGAACAGAACAAAAATTAGGAGTAGAGCTCATAATGAAAATACTCGAAGAATTCTGCATGCAGAAGTTCATCATTCAGAAGACCATTACATAATTAGTTGACTGTTTGGTGTTTTTTAGGGCTACATGTCACTAGGAATGATATAAACCTGTAAAATAGTCCCTCATCATAAGCTATATAATGTCTTACATTATAGTAAATATTAAAATCATAACATAAAATAGGATTCTATTATTTTTTTTAATACGCAAAGATACGTGTAAAACAATCCTTGACTTAGGAAACAGTTTAGCTATGTTTGAATTTAAATTATTACAACCACAAAGTTAGGGTCACTCGAGTACAACTAAGGGACAACCAAGACTAGAACTATTATAGTCCCTTAGAGGTGATTCAACAATCTGTCTTAAAGTACGTTTCTCTTGAATCTTCCTGAACCATTTATTCCTTTATGTAAACGGATATTTGAAACCTCATATCATTTTTGACCCTTAAAACACAAAATTTCCCAATTTCTCTCAGGAACTTAAAGAGATAACAAAAAACGAAAAAAGTTGTATATCAAAGTGTTTTTGTACGGTTTTTGGCAACGGAGAAAATTCAAAAAATCATAAATTTATAATTCCTATGCTATACTTACAGGCAAAATTGTGAAATGATGTAGTTTGCTTTTTATGGATATATTTTGATCATGCTTGGCTAGTTTTTTTATTTTCTACTAAGTTATTAATATTTTACTAAAATACACTTTATTAGTTTTTTTTGTAGCAGCAAACCTAGGTACTCGTTAAACATAAATGTTAATTTAATAGGTTTGATTGAAAACCTATTCAGACAAATGGGAATTCACTTAGTCAGCAGGTTTGCTGCAGCGGGGTATTTTTATGTAAACAAAATTAAGATACATTTATGATCCTTCAAAATATTTTTTACAACTCAGAACATATCATCGGTGATGTTATTTTAAGTGTATGAAAGTTCAATTTGTTATATCTGGATATGAAGTACCTCGGTAGACTGTTGCACTTTACCTAATGAAACTTCTTCCTCCAGACCCACAGCAAACGTCTTTCAAATCACTTGGTAATCTTATCAGGATTGGTAAAATATTGAATGAACAAACTTAATACTTGTGATTGGTTGGCTGAAATAGCATTATTTGTTGAATTCTTCATAACATTCAGCTGTCGTAAAATCGAAGCAAATATTGGTGGTTAAATAATACCAGCTTGCTTATTTCTAAACATGACGACCTGCCAGTTCTATTTCCTGTCACAGTAGTTAAATTACAATATAGTGGTTTTCTAGTTTTTGCATGGTAAAACATTGTAGCGAAGTTATAAATCGTTGGAATAATACAAGTGTGTCTGTATCTGAGAAAAAATTACTAAAACATGATACTTAAGTTCATAAAACCAAATGCTTGTAAAGGATTTAATTTTAATCCTAGTGGTGGTTTTTAAAATGAAACCAATCATCCTATATTTATATAATTGTTTACAATTTTAAAGAATTGCTGCGTAGACGTAGAACGCGTACTTCTACGTGTTGCATAGAATGGCAACGTACTTACACATAGTAAAATAATATAATACACCAATGTAATGAAGCAAAATAATTGGCCTCAAAAAATTCCAAATAATAAAAAAATTTATTTGATCTGTACAAAAGCCGGCGAATCATGCAAAATAGCCAGAATAAGATCACGTTTGAAAGAAATACAAATATTTAGAGTATTTTGATTAAGAGGTTAACTATTTTTAAAAGCGGTGTATTACCCTCATGCTTCATAAAAGTAAAGACTATGGACTGGACACAAGAGCTCTTAATACCGCAACTGATAATGAGGGTTGGGTGGAATTGGCGGGGCAATATGGAATTTTCTCATTTTTATTAGTAAAGCTGAGATATTAATTTTTTTTATTGTTGTAAAGGGATTGTATTTAAATATTTATATTAGTTTCTACAAATAGTTTTTTGTCGTTACGTATAAAAATACTATTCATAATTACTATCATATTATTACGTGACTTAATGTACCAACAACATAAAATATAGAAAAATTTTATGATAGAAAAATAACCACTGAATTTATATCACGTATTTAGTTATAATTGTTATAAGTGCTCAAAAGCTAATCAGTACCACTGTAGTTGAGTGACTGCTTCAATATGAATATTCAACAATATGTGGCAATAAATCACTAAACGTGTTTACCAGCTGTTTACCCACAATGCACCATGGGTAATAAATCAGCTGTCGCATTGCCTGTTGAGTCACAATTATGTGGACAAAAGCCTATTTTGTGGTCGTTGAAATCCTTTTTTGTATTCGATGCATGGTTAAAAGAGTTTTTAAAACTTAAAATAAATATAGTAATGTTTTAAATGGAGCACGTAATAAAGAAACAGGGATTGTAAATACAAAAGTGTATTTAGTTAGCTGTTGAAACTTGATTCTAAGGATAGATAATTTATAAAATAACCATAAATCTTAAAAAATAAACGAGCTTAAATATTGAGAACTTTCACGATCAAAAATTTCTTAAATTAAATTCATGCTTCCTTTCAGGACATAAACCCGACAACGTGGTGCCAGCGGCTAAATACCTCCGAGCGGGGAATAAAGAAAGATTTGAAACTAATATTTGGATTTGGAGCAGCAAGAATTAGATTGACGGAATATCTATCTATATATTAATAGGCAAGCATGTTTCTTTAAAACCTTTTTTCTCAGCTCGTGTGCATCGTGGGGTAAATCTACGCATACCGTTAGAAAGCTATTTTCCTGTAGGTATGCAGAATCGCTTTATAAATTTAAATAGGCTCAAAGATAAGCACAAAAAATGAGTTTAAAAATTTGAAAAAATTAACATGGATCTTATGCGTTGCCATGCTGGTGACGAAATAACAACGAAATATAAACAGAAAATCAAAACAAATGGAAGAAACTCCAATCACATGTTTTATTTACAGTGTGGGGTGAAAATAGAGAAGTGAGTAAGTTTACATTACATACTTTTGGTCGAGTTTCGACCACTGGACGACCTCTCGTTTTATTAAAAAAACGGTTATGTTTACCAGTTACACAAACTCAATATCATTACGACAATTACAACAATTAAGAAATATATTTTAGATAGTTTTGACATTAATAATTATAGTATTCTGCCAAGCTATTTCAGAATAACTTTGTTCTTGACCCAGACAAAAATGTTATGTGCCCCCACTGACAATTCACCAATGTGTTTATGAATATCTAGTTATTGACATCCAAGATCTTTTCTAAATACGTTATTTAAATGTGAAAAGTTACTATGTCTCTGAGTATGTTGATTCAAACACTGTTATTATCGATGTTGAGTGGTAAATATGTATTCTTCAGATTTAAAGAAGTGATATATTTGCTTTTACCTTCGTCGGTTTGTTAAAACTGTCTACGCCTGTTATTTATTTCTTTTATTTATATATTTGGTGCCTTTTTTCTATTTAATTTATTTTACATAATCTTTAGGAACGATATTTTACAGAGATATGCTAAAAGTATGAATCAATTTTAATTGAAGTTTCATAACGTATTTAATTTATGTAGCACAATAGTAATAAGAAAGTTTATTTTGAGTACTTGTCCAATAAATTAGGAAGGATAGACCTGGGCGATCTTATGTTTGGATTTTAATATTCATAGAATATTATAAATTACAGCTTGAGTAAGCTTAGCCGAATTTAAACGCCACAATAAGATCCCTAGGGCAGTTTATATGTTAAACATATTTGTATGTATTCATAGTGCTAAGCAAAAGTAAAGGCTATATGCCTACCTCTTACCATAAAATAATGGGTGAGTCAATCGTTATTTTGTGCTCTTACGTTTATTAACGGGAGCAGGTGTTGTCTAAAGTGAACATAAAGTCAGTCTTGGATATCAGGGTACGAAATGCTCCGATAGACTTTTGCACTTTTCTTGATGAAACATCTCCGTTTAGACCTACAGGAAATGCCTTTCAAATCACTGGGTAGTATCGTGATATTCAGTGAGCAAACGCAGTACTTATGATGTTTACTCATCTCCTTTTATACTAAACCATTATTACAAATATTCCGTTAGACAGAATAGTAGGTTTTAAACAGGAATTACCTACATTTTTCTAGATATTTTCACTATGGTTTAATCGAAATATAAAACTTAAAATAGCATGAACATGTTTTGAAACATGTACAAAAATATATGCTAGTTTTAGAAAAAAAGGATCACTTATGTAACACTGTTTCTTGCGGGAGGCAACGATAAATATTTCAGTATTTTACTTCTTTTGCAATATTGCACTGGCTTTTTATGTAAGTGTAATTAAATAATCGTCAACACAATTTTAAATGGGGAGCGAGCTGGTCTTATGGTAGAGTGTTGAAGTTCCTGAGGTCCTGTGTTCAAATTCGCCAAATCACCAATGGATTTTATCCCAGTGATAATGCAACAACCCCTAGGTCTAGCCTGAAGTAATGTGAAAAACGATCCAGCGTTCTAAAAAAAACATTTTAAGTCATCAATGATATGTTTTATAAAATTATACATTAAGAGTTGGTTAGTAGGGATCTGTTAGTTAGTCTGAGAAAGAGTTTGAATCAAAATACTGTAAAAACTTCATTCATCTTATTGGGAAAGAACGAACCAACAGATTACTCTTTATGATATCAAATTAAATAATAGACTAAATTTTAAATTTATAACCACCCTGATTGCATTACAAAGAAGAAAAACAATAATTAGCGGATAGTTTTTTATTAGTTTGAATGAGGCTTAGGTTATGGCTGAGGAATCCCAATTAGAACAATCAATAATTTTTTTATTTTTATCTACTTTCATTACAGAAGTATGAGAAGGTTAGAAATAGAAGTTCACTAAAAAAATGGCGACCCTCATTGAAATACATTATTAAGTACAAAAAACCAGTTTAATTGTCATCCTATCTATTTTTTTTAATTTAAAATATCATCTGGAATAAATAAATATAAAAATAAAATAGGTTTGGTTTAAGTTTGATTATAAGATGGTTACATTACCAGAAAAAATGGTTGGATTGGACAATATAGCATAATGTAGTATTTTTTAAAAAGGATACAATTTTGTAATGCATTAAACTTGTTGCAAAGCAATTTAAAAACATGTTAAATTTAAATTATAATTAAATAAATCTCCATGCACATTAAAGAGCTTACTGCTAAAACGAGATTAGCGGAAAGCCCATTAATATAAACGAATCACCTCACAGAACCCCATTTAATTATTTCCGTAACACATGCGCCGCAAATCAGGAGATATTTAGTAATTTAAACAAATTAAGAGTAATAAAGTAGCATTTAAATATTTAAAATTAATAATTACACCAAGTCATTAACACTACGTCAAATAACATTTCCAAAAAAATTTACAATTTTACTGTGGACTCACAAGACGGCAAATACATATAAAAGATGGCAAGATGTGATCGATGTTGATTGGACACTCCAATCATCATCAGACCAAATAGACGAATTACATTGAGTCTGGTTATGGTTGGAGCGTCCAGTCGAAATCTTTGAGATCATAATTGTATTTCTAAAGTTGCTGAACGATCTGATTTTTTGGCAGAGCTACAAATAAATATAGTAAGTTTGTGTAAATTTAGCAAATTGTATAAATTGTTAAGCTTAATCCTTGTCATAGATGTCAGTGACTAATAAGTCTGTAAATCCTTCACTAACTGAAAACATTACACTTAACTAAACAATCACTATCTACTGATAATCGTTTGATGTTTTTCAGCTCTAATAAGTTGGTTAATACTGATGGTAAAGCTCTTAATTACTAATACTTTAACTTTGCGAATCACACTAATAAAGAAATCTAATTTAACTCTAACGATTTTGTGGTAGAATATAGTTTTAATATAGTAAAATAATAGTTATTATATAGTAGTAGTAGTTATAATATAGTTAGTTATAGTATAGTATTGTCCCTGGGAAATAAGAGCAGTCGAAATCAAACATAGAGAAAGAAATAAACATACAGTATTCGTATGTCGAAGGGAAGTTCAGATTTTTTTTATTGAAACGTTATAGTTGATAAGCTATCAACTGTATCAACTGTGTGAGCTTGTATTAGCAATGTTTCGCAAGTACATTATTACTATTTTATAATCACTATTTTTCTTAAACACTGACATTATATTTTAAGGGAAATTACATTAACTCTTCAAGAGATGGAATAAGAGAAGAGCAATCGTGAATCAGAAATTTAAAACGAAATTGCAAAGAGTTTCTTTTATTGGACTAGTATTGGATTGGATCCATGTTATTTTTTATTGAGTCCATGCTGCATTTGTTATATGGATAGTCCGGTAAAGTAATATCAGAATATTATTGTTGCTTACTAGAGAAAGATCTAATATAGTGTTCTACTATCGTTTTTTCACACTTTGAACATAGCTATTAACCTCATGATTCTAATTTTTCAAACGCCCCATTTATAGGACCAAAACGAAACAACATCGGAACTAAGCCAGTACTTTTCTTAGTTCATAATAACTTAATTGGCAATTAATTAACTATTAATTGAATCCAAAACAAATGTATCCAAACGATAAAGTTTAAAAATAGGTTTATAGGTTTATTATAAACCAAACAACCGAGCCATTACAATATCCGATGGAACCATTGGCTTACACGGCAGTTATATAAATGTATTGCGAGCGGATACCACATGGGTCCAGTGATTGGGGATTATTTATTTGGGGAATGTTTTAACTACTAAACTATCTCCATACGTGAGACTTACCTGAGGCTTAGACTAAGTCTGCACATATGCATTAATTATTCATTAATTAAGTCTATCCAATAAATTAATTGGTTTGAATTAAAGATGATTGATTTTGTCGCATTACAAAACTTACATCTACTTTCTCCCATTAGCTTGTCAAAACCCCTTAATGCGCAAAGTGGTGCGAGTAACAATGATATTTTATGAGGAAAACCAGAACAATACACTAACTTTTGAAGCACAATTTTCATTGCATTGGGGGCTGTACAATTTTTAAAAGCATTGAACGATTTTGAACAATTTTAACTTAACAACCATGATACTGAATTCAGCATCATGGTTGTCAACCCATAAACTAACATAAATAAGTTCTACTACCTGTATGTTAGATCTTAAAGTAAGTCAAAGTTTTAACGTACTAAACTTTGACTAAACTCATTAGAACAGTGTTTGTGAACATCTGACGTTAAGTTATTTTAATTTTAAACTTTCGAAAGTAAAAAAAAACCAATAGATACCAAGTATTTGTACCCAAATACCAAATGTCATCGTTCAGTCCAAAACACAAAATCTCGAAAATTTTGATGAAAACAATACTTTATCACACTTTGTATAGGAGGAGAGTATGAATTGTTAAAACTTCTACTTCTAGTAAGCATTCATGAAATTTATTTTGTATGCGTTATACGTCACGTGAGTCTAAGCATAAGTGCATGTAACATATATAATACAGACATTTTTATCTGTCAATTCAAACTACCCTGTTTATTGTTGAAGATTGTTGAGGACTCGTTTTGTTTTTTTTTGTGGAGAGGTCAGACACAATAAAAAAATTACTAAGTTTTATTTAAGACTGAATATTCAATTGATTTGTTCAAGTTTTTTTTTTACGATTAGCTTTGACTATTAATACAACAACCTACAGTATTAGCTATTGTACAGTCAGACCTCTCATTTCAATGGTTTACTGGCCCTAATGTAATTAAGTTACAGATGGAAAGTTCCAAATGTGAGTGCAATCAATGATTTAATTCATTAACACCTTAATTTACTAAAACGTCCCAAACTTAACATTATTTTTACATATTTATTGACTCTATATGTAGATCTTATATTCTCAATCGAGGTTTATTGTAAAACCTCTTTCACAAATCTTAGCTAAATAACAGTAGTCCCTTAATGCTAATGAAAATATGGACACGAAAATTAACACTATGAATGCTAATCACAAGAGAAAAGATTGCACAACTTGAGTTTTGGTTCAAGTGTAAACAATCCCAGTCTGATCTTGATATGAAATGCCACGATAGACTATTGCACTCTACTTAATGAGACCACTCCCTTCAGACTTAGAGCAAATGTCTTTCAAATCACTTAGTTATCTTAACTGGATTGATGAAAAATGTTAGGGGACAAACTAAGTACTGTACTTTTGATTGGTTAATTTAATCTTTTGTAGTATTCTCCATCGCATAACCAGCTGTAATTCCTTAGAATTTTCAGTTTCAACTTGATTTAGTTTTTTTTCATTTTCAGTTTTAAATTCATACAGTGGTTTACAAATTTCAGAGTGGTACTAGAGCCTTAAGACATAAAGCGTATTTATTTCCAGTCTACATATTTACAAACGCGAGTCATATAAAATATTTATGTCAAATAACAAAATGAAACGTCATGGCCTCAACAATCAACATGATTAGTTTTATATGCGTTCAAAAACTCGTAAAGGTTTTAAAAAGTTGATGAGGAAAGTTGTGCTTTGGGAAACTTAACATGTGTTGGAGGGATATATAGTATTGAATTTATTACTTAAATTTAGTTAGAACACGATTTTGGAGAATAATTATTTACTAAGGTTTATCCTCCTCCTGATGTCTTTCTGAAGGTAAGATATACAGTTTTAATATCCATGTATTATTTTTACAAAGTAAAAGAAATGTTTTAATTTTTGATTCTTTGATTTATTACAAATGAAATCCGCACCACTTTGGGACCTCATACAGGTTAATTTTCTCCTTCACACTACTTAACTTAAATAAATAAATTCATTTATTCAGGAAGGCCTACTCGTAAATTAATTAAAATTTTTAGACCTAGGGGTTGCGGCATCATCACTTAAATAATATCCATCGGTTTTTTAAGCGAGATTTGAACCCGGAACCTCAGGGACCAGCGCTCTACCACTAGACCAGCCCGCTTCCAATTAACTAAAATTAGAGTTCATAGCCCAAATTTAAAATATATATCAGTTTTAATACAATTAGTTATGAAGTTCAATGAAAATATGAGGCTAAAACACTCAAATTCTATTAGAATCTTAATTACTTGACTTAACAAAAGCTCCCTGAAACTCTTTTGATGTCTTTAAGCTCCTCATACAAGCCTACTAACTGCTGACGAAGAGGAAACGTAATTACTGATACCATTTGGAAATAATTTCAGATCATAAAGAGTTTGTTATTAGATTAGAAATGAAAGGAATTAAATTTTTTGGCTGTTTATTCTTACATGTAAATGTAGGACAAAATTTTCGGCAAGTATATATATATATATATATATATATATATATATATATATATATATCTAACGAAACTTGGGAACATTAAAATACTATTTAGTAAGTTCACTTCATTAAATCGTTGTTACTTTACTAAATTATTTTAATTTTGAAATTTCTCGAAATAAGCAGGTGATGATTATTTCTATTTACAAGTTTGAAAGGACAATTAAGTTGTTGCAATTGAATTAAAGTTCTAAACAAACTAGAAACATTTCAATTAACAACAACGAAGTAGTGAATATTTGTACGATCACTAGTGTTAGAATGTTTTTCGATGCCTCGCAGACTACATTATACTAACAAAGTGATGTATTGGAAAATTAATTTATTAAATACATATTACAACTAGGTAATATTGCTTTGTTATCCATAGCGTTGTACAAAATCTAGGATTAGGTCTTTACAATAAAATTTTTTTTATAAGTAATTGGTTGAGTTTTGTAGTAAAAAAGTTTAACTCTCTTTTTGATTAAGAGCATAAAAGACAGCTTTTTATTTCCAGCAGTGGTTTAGATAAAGAAAATATATACTAATAGGGTTTACACAAATGCAGTAGTCAACCTTGTGCAGCCTTAACGTAATGATTTACTTTTCAAAAACTTACATATACACTTTGTACATAAGTAGAGCTAATCTCTGTCCAAATCATGAAAGTGTAGTTGAGACAAATTAATGATAATTTCTTGGAAAAGAAACTGCGAATAATTTGGGACCTTAAGAGACATTTTTGGGGGAAATGAGCACCTGGGGACAACCTATGATACATAACTGAGGACAGTTGGAGCATTAACACATCAGATGAGTCCCTAGGTGCAGATCTACCATCTGAATGTGGCTTTTTAGCTGCATTCATAAACCCTAGAATTTTGGTAGGAATGAATTTATAGATGCAATCATAAATTGTATAAAACATAGAACCATTTACAGCATGTTTTAGCAATTATAATTTGTACATATATAACCACGACAAGCTTACATTCTTGACATTGCACTATTATTTTTTCCTTGCCTGCATTCTAAAATATTCAATTTGTAGTAGTGAATTGTAATGAGGCGTTTACCATAATATCACTACATGCATTGTTATTGTACTAAAATGTAGTACTTAGGTAGAAGGGAGTAACAATTTGTGAATCTCTCAACCTGAATTTGCCCACCTACAGGTTCCTCGAAGGTCTTTACGAGGGATGTACTAAATAAAGTAAAGAGTGAGCCAGTACAGTTTAAAACAAACTGTACTGAAAAATGTGACTGGTGGATGTAATGTAAATCTTTAGCTCAGTTGACCAAAGTTGAGGTTCAATTCAGTAGTTTTTTCGTAATGAATTGCAATTAATCATCTAATGGTTTAAAACTGTAAAGGGAGAGTGTCAGTAATAAATCAACTGATAGTGTTTGGGCTGGAAACAGCAAACACAAATCAGATAAGTCATCGCTCTCTCTGCGTGATTAATTAGTGATAAATGTATTAAAGTGGTATTGGTAAATCCAGAAAATAGGTACCTATTGGTCTACACATATCGTCTGAGAATGTTTAACCTAATGAGGTTTTAAGTATTTGTACAACATATTGTTACACCCTCGCTAGTACTGGTGATAGATGTAATATACATAAACTTGAAACAATATAGAAACAACCCAAAACATTCGTATAGAACCTATGACCAATCTGGTCTCCGTTGGGACTAGGTACAGATTTGCTGAAACCAAAGAACATACAGAGTTGGTAATGGTACAGTAAAAGTACCATTATAAACAACCACACCGATGGATGCAATAAGCCAAGGCATGTTCAAATCCTAACTAAAATTTGTTAGATTTCCTGTAATGACTCACTAGTGTGTGTGGGTGGGGTATGCAACCATGGTATGCACTCCATCGAGTTAGATATAAGAGTCATAGAACACAGATAACAAGAGTTGAACATAAATCCCAGCCTCTACTGAGGTAAGTGTTGGTGTATGACAAGGCAGTTTCCTTGGTACAATATTGTTTAATAATTGTGATCTTGGAATGGTTTTTAAATTCTAGTTAAGCTCCCTTAGTAATAATTCTTAGATAATTCTATACACTAATTATTTTTCCAACTCATGTAGTATTGATGCACTTAATTTGTTATTCTTTCATTAGGTAGACAAGCTATTGTTAATTACTAAGAAAAAAAAAAGTAAATATTTAATGAAAATACTACAGTTTATTATTTAAATGGATTTTTAAAAGGTGTAAGTATACAAGATTAAATGTCGTTAATTTAACTAAAGTTTTCCAGTGTCTGAGCATAATCGACTTATTTCCGGAGCTTAAAAGCTTCAAAGGATTTTCTAAAGAGGAGATCATGAAGATGCTTGATTACAGTCTCCATTAATCTCGTATATGTGAGAATAGCATCACACATATTAAAATAATCATACTAATAGTCAACATATGATAAATATAACCATAAGATATTATTTAGGTAATGAATCAGTATTAATTATCAATTATTAATTTTTTGAGATGGGGACGCCACCTAGGTGCGTATCTTAACCAAAATATGAGTACATTATGTGTGTTATGCTCAGTTTTTAGTTGATAAAGATAAGTATTTTAAGATAACACTAGTCTAGTATACAGCACATAATTACCAACACTGAATTCCCTGCAAAGATACTAACGATAGGCTAAAATAAAATTGCCCACACAATTCGAATTTACTAACGACAACAATTCTTTTGCTTTGCCTAAGGCCCCGTCCTAGCTGGACGGCAAGTGCGACGCGACCGACGCGACCGACGGTCGCTGCTGTCGGCGGCAAAATGTGTGTCCACACTGAGCGGCGCGACAGAGCGACGCGCCATGGGCGCGGCCGCGCCGTCACCCCGCATTCGGCACTGTCAATCTGTACTGAGCAGTGTAGTATCCATATACAACCATGCTAACTGCGGCTAAAAAGAAAAAGTTGTTTTTGCTTGATAGCTCTACTTTAACATATGCTTATCTGAAAAGGAGGTGTAATGTTGATAGCAGAGGACCAATAAATGAAATATTTAAAGAACGATACGAGTATGGAGAATTTCACCACTTATTTGAACAATTGAGAGAGTACCCTGAGTTGTTTAAAAACTACACTAGAATGTCGATCGATACCTTTGATCATATTGTGGAGGAACTGAAAAACGACTTTCACAAGAAGACGACCAATGTAATGAGTCCAATTTCAGTTGAAGAGCGACTTATTGTCACCTTAAGGTAAGTCAGAATTTAACAATTAAATAGAAATGAATTGAATTAAAAGAATACAACAGCCTGATGCATAAATATTTTTACCATTTTTTTCAATAAGAAAATAGGTGTAAGTAATGAGTTAACATTTTTTGTACACAAAATGTTTATTACTTAATTAATAGGAAATAAAAGTAATTAAATTTGTCAAAGCATGGCGTTAGTAAAAAAACATGAATATGACTGTCTTAACGGTGTCCAATGCTTATCTACTGCTACTCCTGTCCAAGGTTTGGGTAGTAATAGTCATATGCACTTCCAGGTGTCGAGGGTGTAGTGACAGATTCTCTGTGATTGGTAGGCCAAGCACTCAACTCGTCCATGATAACTTGTTGTATTTGAGACCGCACTTTGAGCTTTTGCAGAGGGGCCATCTGCTTGAAATATGGCACTAACGACCGAAAAAAATGCATGTCGTCGTCTTCAGGTGGATCCTTAAAAAGTTCGAGCTTTTCTTTTTCGTTTTTCAAGAGTTCTCGTTCGAACTGTGACAACGGAGCACTTTCTTTGCCCTTGGTTTTCTTAGTAGGCCTTACAGTTTCGGGGTCCACGCACGTAGTGTCTGTTTTTTTCTTTTTCTTCTGACGAACTTGTTCTGTGTTCGGTGATACACACTCTGCAAGTACAGACACTGACAGTAATTCATCGTCGGGCATCTGGGTCTCGGATCCCTCGTCCAAGGCAGACTCATTCTTTGACTGGCTCTCGGTAATGTTGGACTCGGTCTCCCTTGGTGTGACCACGTCTTTCAAAAAGAGCATCAGATTGAAGTGAGCCCATTTCCCTGTGTAAATGGGCGCGTCTTCTGCTGAAGAGCCAGAGCGGGGCTTAGGTATTTTCTTGTACTCTCGATTGAAAGAGTCTCTGAGGCTCTTCCACCTTGCTTTTGCAGTTTCCTCTGAAATAAAAAATACAATTATAGTATTCCTAAAATATTTTTTTTCAGATATCTGGTTACTGGAATGCAGTTTAGACAGTTTGCGTACTCATTTCGGATATCAAAATCTGCAGTAAGCAACATTGTTATTGAAGTTTGCAAGTCGTTGTGGAAATGCCTCCAGCAAAGGTACATGCCTGTACCTACGAAGAAATGTTTGAAGAAGATAGCTTCAGATTTCCAAGAAAAGTGGAACTTCCCCAATTGCATAGGGGCTATAGATGGAAAACATTTTCGTATCAAACGTCCTCCTAAATCGGGTATTATGTACCGAAACTACAAAGGATCTTATTCAATAAATGTCCTTACTGTTACAGACGCGAATTATAAGTTTCTATTTGTTGATGTGGGTGGGTACGGTAAGGACAGTGACGGAGGGATGTTCGGTGCTTCAAAAATTGGGGCGTTCCTAGAATCAAAATGCATTGATCTACCTGAAGAATGCAATCTACCAAACACCAACATCGTGGCACCTCATGTTCTAATTGGTGATGAAGGCTTCCCATTGCGAACATATCTGATGAGACCATATCCGAGGAGACAACTGTTACCAGGAGGGGAAAAAGATGTCTTCAATTACAGACTAGCAAGGGCAAGAATGGTGGTAGAATGTTCGTATGGGAGTATAAAAACCAAGTTTAACGTGCTGTCACTTCCCATTGAGACGAATGTGGAAAACGCAGTCGTTATTATCAAGGCAATCATGCTCTTCCATAACGTCATTCGAGAAAGAGATGGGATTAGTGAAGAAGAAGCTCAGTCCTTTAGGGAGGTGGCGGAGAAAGGTTCCAAGGGTGCTCCTCGCGTGGAAAACAACAGCACCACTAACCAAGCTAAGATTATTAGGAAAAGGTTTTCCTCCTACTTTGTGCGCCGGGAAGGTGTAATGCCACACCAGATGCTTCTGTAGGTAATAGAAAAGCTTGTTAACATAAACATTGAACATGGAACGTTAATATTTGTACGATATCATGTGAATATTTGTCTTCTTTTACGATTACATGTGCCTGAAGTTTGAAGTATCTATGAAATAAATTAAGTGTGTAATTTTGTATTTGCTCTTCGTCATTCCATCGCTTTTACATATCCCAAAAACGTATTATAGTAAATTAAATAGTAAATTAGTTAATTAGTAGAAATTAATACTATTCTACAGTAAAACTAGAGTAAAACAATTATTGTTTTCATTGAGTTTTAAGAACAGTCTTAATATTTATAGCTTAAAATGATCCAAAAAAGTTGAAACTTTTTATATTTACTATTGATCGTCCAGTAAAAATCTAGTAAATGTTATGCAGATTACAACGACATCTTATGAGCTTGATTTGGAAAAAAACTGATAAATATAGAATTATTGGTATTTATTTACTATATATGCCTCCAAACGAACTCACAATTTTGATATCTTGCCTTACAATTTTTTACCTCCTGAATCCAAATATAGCAATATTTTTTAGCGCTGATGAATATTACTCAAGATATAGGCGAAGCCATACAACAACATTAGCATAAACAAGGTAGGCCAGATAACATTGAAAAATGGAACGAAGTGAGAATAATTGCATGTAACTTAAACTTATTATTTTAGCAAATTTGTTACTGTATTGCATTTAGTATAGCATTGCAGTTAGGTTAGATTAGGAAGGTAAATTTTAGGTTAAAATAAGTCGAGATTTTTTATGTTATCTTAAGACTGTTTTTGTACAATGAAAACCCTAGAAAAACACTTCAAACACTTTTAATAATGGTATATTTAAATTCAGGAGGTAAAAAACTAGGTACAAGTAAGATGTACAGATCAAAAATTCTTTTTGAGACACCTATAGTAAATAATTACAGATTATACAGTCTCTAACTAATTTGTAATAAATATAACAGAACTTACTTGGTAAATTTACCACCTCTCCAACTGAAGCCCACAGCCGATCATTCATAAGTCTGTTGTGGTAGTTAACGTTATGCAGATTCCATAAACTAGGGTGCTTTTGCACCTCTGATATTAGTAATTCATTGGACATCACGAAATTTTATCTCACAAAACAACTCTAGACAATGTTCAACTGACGAAGACTGGGAGTCGAGTGAAGGTGCGGTGTGTTGGATGGCTCTGTCGCCGGTGTAGCGCTACCAAATACAAACATGTTTGTATCTTGAAGCGCTTGTAGCGCGACCGACAAGAGCGGCGCCGCTGTTGCTGCTCAGCTAGGACACTCCCATTACTTAACATGTGTTTGTATCTGTCGCTGTTGTCGGTCGCGTCGGTCGCGCCGCTCTTGCCGTCCAGCTAGGACGGGGCCTTATAAGAAAATAAACTGCAGATGGTATAGAGCTGGTTGACTTGGAGCGGCATAAATAACAATTTGCATTTCAAATTTGTTACGCCGGGATGAAACAATTTATTTCCAGTAAAGTTATTGCTTCAATCTTGAACACAACACAGAATATGATAAATAATTATGCAAAATGAATGAACAAATAACAAAATATTGGATTACTTACATAATTTTTTATACCAAAACATCTAATGTATATTAGTTTATAAATAACTATAGCTTGAATAATCCTGCTCTTTTTACGTTTTTGCGTTTGTGGCAGTCAGATTAATGTATCTGCAATACTAAAGTGCCATGGAAAGGGAGGGAAACGGGTCCACGTCGTAGGTCGTAGTAAGTGGTAAAGGCGAGAAATTCTGATTGTGGGAACAGTTTGTGGCAGTTAGATGTATCTGCAATACTGAAATGCTATGGAAAGGGAGGGCAACAGGTCCACGACCTAGGAAGTAGTGAAGGAAGCTGTCAAGGCGAGCAGTGTGGAGTGGGAGAAAACTTCTTGGCAGTTAAATAAATGTGTCTGTAATACTAAAATGCTTTAGGAAGGGAGGAAAACGGGTACAGGTCGTAGGTAGTGGCGAAGAAAGTGGTAAAGTTAAACAGCGCGGAGTGTGGGAACTTTTTGTGGCAGTTAGATACATTAGTTAGATATACGTATATTAGATTGTTAATCATTTTTAGGTGATACAATACTATACAGTAATAGGTATATCGTTTGTATGTATTATATATTTGCATTTTAAGCCATACGATCTTTTTAAGAAGACTCTTGTACACTGTGCTGCGGTGATTGGGTTAATTTGATTAGTTCAGTTTGCCTTCGTTTAGTTTATGATATGCCTAATAACAAATAAGGAAATATTTCTAAAACAAACGTTGATCGGTTGTAATATTGTGTAAGTGCGGGTGGACTCTTCCATTGTTGCGCTCACGTTCACTCATCCGGTTACGCACAGAATAAGCGTACTACTAGTTTAATTTAAAATTAGTATTACAAAAAATAATATTTGAATTTATATTGCCACTTTTAGTTTAATGTATATTATCATCCACGATTAAAAACTAAATCAACAGTATATTAACTCATACAAATTTAACACAGTATAATGGATTTAACGATTTGAGTTTCCAACGCAATATGGATCAATATTAAAAATAAAATCACAAATAAACTCAATTGTTTTTCAATTTCACATTACAAATGGCTATTGGCACTCTGGGAAATTGGAACATCGAAATGGAAATGCCAAACTCATCTCACTACTATAACACGACATCATAATCATAAAATGTCCATCACAGCACAAACACCAGCGTTTTTATTGAAACAGAGGTGTAAGTTCTCTTTAATATGGTTTTGGGGATGTTTGTACACACACCTGTGCATTACTTGATTTATAACTTTTATGCTTAAGTAATTATATGATTAAATTAGTATTAAGGCACGTACACGATGACGTATTAAAAAGTATGAATACTTGACGAAAAACTTAATACGCATATCTATTTTATAATATAATAATACAATTACCTCGTCACAGCTCTGAAGTTTCCGTTACGGCCGTTTCGGCATCAAAATGCCATCCTCAGATATGTATATCCACCAGAATTGGCGTCGTCAAATTTTACATACACAAAAAACACGATAAACACACGTGCTAAAAATAAATTTTAAAATTGCTTTTAACTTCTTTTCTCTTAATCCTACGACCTCATTGGTACGTTACCCGTGTTGTTAAGTAAAAACAATGCTGTTAAGTAAGTAAACAAAAATAGTAATTGAATCTTTTCAATTCTAGGAACTGAACTGAAACAGCTAGTTTAAAAACCGGTCGTAGGTAAAATAAATAATGTGACAGGTCAACTTCCACATAATAAACTAAAAATTACTACAATAATTAGTATGTATAGCTACAATATATTATGAAGTAAATTCAACTCATCATTTTTCAAAACAAATTAAGAATTTGAGCTTTGAATAGATACAGAATTGAGCTTTCAGAATGACACAAATCAAGAAACATGATTTGTACACATGCTATCAGGAAATATCTGTGTTTTACATACTTCATTCAATTATCTGGGGAAATCAAAGAATAATAATAGTATGAATACGATTAATAACATTTTATGATAAAATTGCTGATAATGAAAAGTACATAACAACCGTAGTCCAAATTTCACACATAGCATTATTTACGTCGAATGAACAACAAGCTCAAAACAATTGAGTTTTCTACTGAAAGTGATAATTAAAGCAATGAATTGTTACTTTTATGATATAATAAATCGATACTAGAAAACGTTCATCTATATAGTAAATGAACATATTTGCGCTATTTAGGTTCGGCTCATAACTATCAAAGTATTTATAAGTAACTTAGTTTTACAATATTTTATGTATTAAAAGTTTTAGAGTTTTCAAAACTAAGACGTAGTTTCAACATAGTTTAAGACGAGGTACTGCCTCAGGTGCTGAGTATACGTGATGCTGACGCGGATAATCTTGTAATTACTGTAACTCGTGCTGAAGTCTCAAGAACTGCTGAGAACAGCTGGTCGGATCAGCAAGCAACGCTAAGATCTCATTATGTTACTACGCTAACTTTGAACGGCTAATATCATCAGTGCTCACATGAAGTGTTTACAGAACCGTAAGTTTCTATTTTACAATATTAATTTTAAAATGTATATCGATCAAAAATATACCGATGCAGAAATGTATACAAATAATTAATAGTAATTAATTCATACTTGTTATTTTGTCTTTTCTTAATGTAAGTGCAATATGTCATACTAGTACACTATAGTAGTTTAGACAACGGTTGCCTAAGGATAGTCTAAACTACCATGTAGACAATTTAAGGTATGAGCCTATGCGAGTGCCTTTAAAATTTTTATCTTCTACGAGTGTCGTCTAGGCTAATTATGCGAGTTGCGTACACTACTTTAACGACCGTTTCTTAGGTACTAATAATCACTAGGTTATGTTTTCGTTTTTAACCTCTCATACGTTTAATGGAAAGACTTATTGGCACAACCACTCACTTATTAATCAATTAAATTGGTCTAACAGCTAATAGGCTAAGTTGACGTTCGAAGTATTACAATTTTACTTATTTTCTCTCAACCCTTGAACCTCATTGGTCCGTTATTCATTGTAAGAAAACAACAATGCTGTTAAGTGGTTGCTTTCAATTCTAAGATCTGAACTTAACTTTAAACTTTTAGGGCTAGTTTAAACAACGGTCGTAAGTAAAATTAAAATAAAACTATGAGATACTACCTGATTATAATTAGTGTTGCTAGTCATACAGAATAAAATTTATTTTAAAATCAGAAAATAACATTGAAAATGCTTCATTGCAATTCAGTGCAATTCAGTAACTCCCAATTAATGTGTCTTGTTTAAAATACAATTTACAAATTAACAGCTGTTTCATTAAAAAGTATTATCCACATGGCCAAAATGTAAACAAATCTGTAGAGGGATCTTTAAAGGCTTCTGGGGCAGAGCCCTAAATTAATTTAATTGATTTTTCTTCTGATAACTCATCTACAGACCAAGACCTTTATTTTGACACCCCTACCAAGTTTCTACGCCCAGCCATTCTCTCAAATTAGTGGAGACAAAGTTTCCAATTAAATTTTTAGATTCCCCCATGTTAATCTTATGGGAGAAAATCCAACTTTGATGGAAGATCCTGCCCAAACTAATAAAGATATCAAAAAACGAAAAACACTTTGCAAAACTACAGATCAGGGCAATTCTTTTGACACTTTAATCATCAAAATTGGTCTAAAAATGAGGGAGGAGTTCTGTTCACAAAAATCGGCTTAGCGTATTATATATATAGATAGATAGAAGATATACGTCCGTGAACGCGATAACTTGAGTAATTTTAGTCCGATTTTGATGAAATTTGGTTTAAAGGTGTAAAGCGGGATAAACTTGAACGAGTATTATTTATTTTGTACTAAGCTATCAATATTTTACTCAAAAACACACTTTATTAGTTTCGTTGTAGCAGCAAACCTAGGTACTCGTTAAACCTAATGTTATTAAAATGTATTTAACTGAAAATCAATTCAGACAAATGGAAATTCGCTTAGTCGGTAGGTTTGCTGCGGCGGGGGTATTTACTTTTACCAAAACAAACACACATGCTTATGTAAATCCACACCCATGCCACAGCTGAGCGTCAGTGAGATATTTTGTTATTCACAAATGGAATGCTGACGCCAGTGACGGCGCTGACAACAATACTGTCTGCTGACGCTCATGTGGTATTCCCTCAGTCACGTGACTTGGTTATGAAATTATATTTTCAATTGAAACCTTAGCGGGAGTTTTATTTATTTTAGCCACACCACACGGTTTTAATAGACTTTTCTCGAATGAAATCAGTCCGGATCAGCTGTTAGCCACCTGCATAACCAAATAGTATTTCTTTAAGTACTACTGTACTGTAATTAATTTTTAACGGACACCAGCTGATTATAATAGACACTAAGTCAACAAGTCTTTAAACAAAAAACATAACCTCTCTTTGAAACTATGAGTAGTAATTGTTAAGTCCTTTATGCAGTGGGAATATATATAACGAATGTGTACAGTTTATTTTTTTTTCGCTAGGTTAGTTTAGAGTAGTATGAAGAAAAATATCGTACGTCACTCGTCCAAAATGTTTTAACCGGACGAGTAACGTAATATACTTTTACTATCAATAAATACAAAATATACAGTACAAAAGGAGCAAACACATAAGCTTAGGAAAAAAAATTGTTCTTTTAATCAAGTTAGTACCTATTAGACTAGAAGCACATACTATAGAACATACTATAAGTCTGTGCTAGAAGTATAACTTCCATATAAAAGTATGAATTAATAGTAGTGCGTCACTAATTATCCACATAATACGTCTGCTATGCTTAAAAAAGAAGTTTAAAAAGAAAGACAACTACAAGAAAAGTTATGCGAATGAGTACGGTTTCCTTCTTTTAGCTGTAGTTCAGCAAAAGCACTGCTTCGACTGTTTGATATATTAAAGTGAAGGTTTGATTTAATTTAGTCTTGTTAAATAAAATTCTATCACGACCTTTAGAATAACACACAATCTACAATATACAACTCTTCCTTCAGGGGTTTAAGTACTTTTTGTGTTTTATTGCTATAAAATGCCGTCGTATTTTAATGAAATAAAAAAAATAACTTATAACAATTGATAAAACTGATTGATTTTAATATAACTTTACATTTTTTACTCGACTTCATACAAAAGCGTAGGAAGTTTCTCAATTTAAAAGTTCTTTTAGTTGGATGAAGAAAGTTCGATTCATCTTTATAACGCCAATACTGGAGTTTATATTGGTACTCAATGGCAAAGAAATCTTATATTTTGTATTTTATAAGTTGTCTTCTTTACTTCGGTAAAGAAGTAAAGTCTTTATATTCCAATATTTACGGTTCATTGGTGCCTATAATAAAATAATATACTAGATTTTTTATGGCTTAGATTGAGTTTATAACCGTAATAAGTATTATTGTTATACACATTTTAACTATTCGATAATAATTTAATTTAAAAAGTGATATACTTAATCAATCAGATTTAACAATGCTTATGGGGTAATTTTTTTGAACTTTCATTGTTATTTGTTGACAAAGTTGAAGTTTCCACTGTTAATAAATGTTACCAAGCTTCTTGATTTAATTGAGACTTTATAGTAGCAGGTAACACATCAAACAATGTTTTTGTTTCAACTAGTTTTAGTTGTAAACGTTTTTACATATCTATTAATATCACCTATCGCATTAATGACAGGACTTTAGTAAAAGGGTTGCATGTTTTAAATAATGCACATTAAAAGAAATACAAACCCTTGAACATAAAAAAAAAAAAAAAACTCAGCGTTAATGACAGTTTAAACTTGAACATATTTTTGTCCAAAAAAGTTAACGAAATTGGATGGATGCAATGAGTTAAAAAAGGAAATATAGATACAAGGATATGTTTAACTTTAGTCTTAGCAATTCTGTGACACAAATCTAGACAAGGGTCAAAGCCACGGAACCTGAAAAGCTTATGTAAAAATCCCTCAATACAGTCAAACGCAGGTTAGTTATTTTACCATTAAAAACCACACTAATTTGATAAAAAAGCCTTTTTTTAATTTGAAGATCGTACATTAATATTTATTAACCTATATTTACATGTTAGTCATATTTCGATAACGGATACAATTTGTATATACCCTGATAGTCTCAGTGAAGACTGATTATCGAGTAGTTTAAGATATCACAAGAAAATGTTAGTTAATTATGTCTGTAATCGCAAATTTCAGTGATTCATCTAATTAGTTCATTTCGTTAAAAGATGAAAATAATATTTTGTGTAGTCTTTGTTTATAATTCAATGTTGGAGAATCTATTAAGTTTTTGATCTAGCAAATTATTTCAGGGTTAAAAAAGGTTTAAGATTTAAATGGTAACAATAAAAATAAAAGTAATAATACAATTAAATACTATAATAATTGACATTTAATGCAATGGACTTTAGACATATTATTATACTATACGGTCCAGAAATAAATATACATATATTTTTTTATATATCATGTGTTAAATGTATGTATCATGTGTTTAAACCACCAATGAAGCTATCTAAGTGAATTTAATGTTTATTTCCGGACTGTATAGTGTTTGAAAATGGCAGCTCGCCGAAACATGTGGCACTATATAACGAAACTATAAGTTCCCATATTATGAAACCATAGCAGAACCAAATTTTTTACTCAAAATGTACACTACAGCATGTGCATTTAGAGCAAACAACTGAGGAATTGGTGGTCTTCGATTTTTTGTAATGCAGGGCTGAATAGGGAAATAACAAGTAAGATGAGTCCAGATGAAGTCAATGCCACACAGGGGACCCTTGCGGGCAATATAGCAGAATTGGACTAGTAACTGGACATGAATTTGTGATCTTGTGATCTAATAATTTCGTAATCATAAGAAGATTAGATATTTTCCATTCATTCAGGAGTCATTGACACAGCTCTTCTAAGTTGGCCAATTAATTGATTTACATAAAAAAACATTTTGTATTTTTTTTTATTATAAAATAACTGTATACCAATAAATTTGTTCAGGATACCTTTGGTGTTCAGATTGTGGTACAGTTTTGAGTTTTGATGTGTTACAAGATTTTATCGCTCGATTTTTATCAAAATAGAATAAAACATCAAAAAATAATTATTTGGTAAGAAGACACATTTGAAAACTAGTCTTGTTATGTTGTTATGTTGTGTTCAACAATAGTTTCAAAGAATTTACATGAATTACAAATTAATTGTAATAATCTTGCAATCATGATATAATTTGGCTAACTATTCTTGTTTAAAATATATTCCTGTTTTCCAAAAATGTATTTCAATCTTAAATGAACTCCTTGTTAGATGAGACGTTATTTACAAATTTTTTGACAAAGAATCACGTTTACTATTTTAGTTTCAATTTATGAGGTAAGTACATTCAAAACGCTGACAAACTATTTTTACATGACACTTTTTAGATTTTAATATACTATTGAAACGTAAGCCCTTAAAAAAACATTTGAGAGTACATCTTATATTTATTTAGGTCTAGGAAAATATACTGCTTTGTTTAAAAATATACTTCTATTTAATTTAAACTGATTAGCGTACCTTACATCATTTTAAATTTAAATATTAACGATGTGTGAATCACTTTGAGTTTTAAAATACCAGCAGCAATGAAATATATAACTGATAATTATTTTTTTAAAGATTTTATTTATTAAAACTATCACTTTGCAGTAAGGATGATTGTACTGTATTAAGCCAACAAACCTTGGAGCTGTTTGCATTTCTTAATCCCAAAGTCCGTTAGTTAAGTGAAATTAACTTAACAGTGATCCACTCCAATAGACACGTAAGATGAAAGTAATGTTTTCCCTACTTGTTGCTGAATGTGTTTATCTATGATATTGGTAGTAATGGACCAAGACGATGTGATGTTACAATATTTATTTTTATATTTAATACTCTTGGATAGTAAGTAGTTTTTAATATCCATTTGTGAAGATCAAATATGCTTCACAAAAAAAAAAAAAAATATCAAAAAGGTTTCTGAGGTGTATAAAAAGAGAACTAAATCACTTTTGTTACAAAGAGTCATTTGGACCAAAATATAAGTAAGAAGTTGGATATGATTTATTAACTGTCGTGACCCCTTTCACAAGTTTGTAGATTTTCCAACCTCTTGAGTTTTTTTTTTAAGAAAGCCTCGTTTTGGAACCTATAAGAGTAGAATTCAATCAACCATAAAAAGTCGAAGTTTAAATTGTAATTATAGTTTTTTTAATATATATATTTTGCTATTCATCTTCAAGATTACATGTTAGTTGAAGGTTTATTGCGGACATTTCTCATCACAATGGTAAAACATTAATTGATAGCATTGGTTATTATACCATTGTGATGAAAAATCTCCGCAAAAAAAACCTTAAAACAACATTAACTCGCCATCACCAACAATGAACTTCAGACAAACAAGATTACATAATTGAACATATATTCTGAACGAAACCTCTCAAATATATATTGAATTCGTTTGCTCATAGAGTGAAATATATAAATGCAAATTGATTGCTATCAGTCTTATCAGTGCATATGCCTATAGTGTACCACCATGGGTGTATTTGTATTAACAGTAATGTTTGCATCATTTTGTAACCAAGTCATTCCATGTTACAAAGTCAGGTTGTAAAGCAATTGAGGTTATGTAGCAAAGCAGTTAATGTAACTAGTTTAACCATGAAAGGTCAGTTCTGTTAACGGCTTCAGGCAGTCTATGACCTAACTGTTGTAAACTGTTTAACTGCAGTGCGATATAACTTAATTGCACCTGCGAGAGGTATGTGCTTATGCAATGTGTCGTATAATAGGGGCTATAAAATTAATTGTTATTGAACATTTTCCTTAAGCTTTTCAAAACTATTTAATACTTAAGTAAGTAATGTTTTTTATTGCTTAGAAAACCATATTGGTCTTCAACTAATTAAAACATGTGTTTAGTGGGACTAAAATATATTTAATAAGATATATAACAGGAATTCTGTTAAACTCATACAAATTTTAATGATATTTTTTGCAAGAGTTATTATTTCAATAGTTCTAAGGAAAAATAAAAATATATGAATGGTGTTTTTGTATTGAATAGAAGACAGCCAAGGGTGTTACAGAAATCCCAACACAGACAAGGACGCCAAGCTCTAAGCAGCTTAGGCGGGTTGTCAATCTATCCGTGACTTAAGCTTTGCAGATACAGTAGTATCTACGAGCAAAAAATAAAAATGTAAGAATCTTGAATTAAGTAATCTGGCAACTAAATACGTTAATAACTAGGGATCTGAAATTTTTTGAGAATGTCCGTTTCGGTCTCAAACCACAAAGAAATCTAAAAAAGTTATATTTTCAAATTACAACCCCCCCCCAAAAAAAAAAAAACACACACACACACACTCCCTTAAATGCCCCTTTTTTTAGGAAGCCCGGTTTTTTAAACGGCTATAGCTCGAAAACGGTAAGAGCTAACAAAGATTTGAAAGCATTTTCATGATTAGGAATAAAACTTTCTACAAAAAGATTTTAGCGTTTTTCATAAATTGCACTCTTTCATCTTAAAAAAACGCCCTACTTCTAAAATTTTTAAAATTACTATTGAGTTTTAAAATTTTTAAATTACTTTTCCGACATATATTTTTACTTTATTGATCCCAACATTGAAAGAAAAGTGCCTAAAGTGACAGTTTTAAATTTCCACCCACAAAAAAAAAATTAATAGTAGATTTTAAATAAAATCCGTACTTTTTTAGGCTTGATGGCGACTTGTTTTAACCGTTGTGCACGGGTGGTCTGATTCACTCTGTACCATCGAAAGCTTCATAGATATACTCTTTAGGTTACCTAAATGTGTTACAACAGAAAAGAGAACCCGTTAACGAAACATTTTTTAAACTAGTTAATATAAAGTATAAAAGAGTTGATTGTACAAACTGTGAAACTATTGTAACATGTCAACACTACTTTGGAAGCCCTTTGCGTGTATATTATTCAATATTATAATAGTAATAACGCAATAGTATATAGTTTGCAACAAATAATCCAACGTAAGATAAGGTATTTTAAGCTCAGACATTTTAAATTTAAAAAGAATGGTAATCCATAAACGTGTTTTTTTGTGAAGTTAAATTCAAGAGAAACTGTGCAAAATTCTTCTTCAGATCGATTTACTTATTAGGTATTTAATTAATTTATTATTTCAATTTATTATTGTGTAAAACTACTAGTACACATAACATTAACATTATTTTTACTGTACTACAATTTTAAAATAAAACCTTGGAAAACAACAGTATGTCTTTGATTATATATTATTTAACAGAGAACAACTTTTAGCTATAAACAAATAAATATTCATATTTTAGTAGGAGGTCACTCTGAAAATACACAGCTATTTGATTTTGTGCAACGTTGTTGTCGATAGATGATGAATTACGTTTACAATTATAAGTTAGTAGTAATTAATTAGAATTAGAGTGTAAATAGACACCATTGCAACCATAAATTCTTATGAACATTACTAAAGAGAGCCCTAACACTAATCGGCAATTGTTTATTGGACGCTTAACTAATCAGCGATACAAACCAGGCAATAATAAATCACCGAACGCAATTCCCAGCTGTTGTTTACCCACAATGCATCATGAGTAATAAATCAGCTGTGAAACTGCCAGCTGACTTGTAATTATGTAAACAATAGGCTGTTTAATGATGTTACATGTTTTATATTTCTTGAGAAAATTCCAAATGACTTTTATATTCTTGAGGAGATCTTTATAGAGTTTATGATAAATGAAACATGAAACATTGCAAATTTTCGTTTAATACAAACGTTTACAAGCAAAGAGAAATTAACGAAAAATGTAAAAATGAACAAAACAAATAAATATGAACTGTTTACAAATAGTTTAATTTTGAGAACATACGATTGAGTACAGATCAAAGAAAATAATAAAATTAGCCTACAATTATTATAAAAATGTATTATTTATTATTTAAAAAATGACATGTTTTATGATACTAAATAACCAAATTAGGATAGTAAAATAACTATTCACGAATCAAATACATATTTTTTTTAGAACATAACAGTGTTTTAATTATAGATAAACGTACTAGGTGCAAAAATATGTTTACTACATTACTTGACTGACCGATATTATATATTTCTTTAGGTAAAGTTTTAATCAAACATTCCGCCTACGTCCAACTACCTTTCTAGGGACACAATTGCGAATAGGAATCCCCATAGGAATTCGAATTTTTTATAAGTAGTAAGACATATTTTGCAATGTAAAAACCAGCCGTAACAAAGATGCTTTACAGTATTTATAAAGCTTAGATTGCCCTGAAAAGATTATTGGGGATTATTTTTAATGATTTCGCGCCCTTTAAATCGGATTAGGCCGGGTCTCTTTGACACAAGGACCCGTCTTCTTTTAGTGGATTTTAATTTATAATAAAAGTGAAAACATATTTTAAGAAGTGTTTTGTCAATAAGCATTAACGATGAACTAAGAGTTAGTACGTTTAGAACAAATATATTTATTTAGCCTACATGTTCACAATACTCACTCTGATTCTTCAATTTTATAATATACATCGAATGTCTCTTACCTGTAACAGAATAAAAGCTAATGTTAATTACTTTAAATATTAAAAAAAATACGAACACTTTTAGACTAATAATAAAAAATATTACGCTTTATATATTAAAGCAATTTTCAATAATACTAGTGTATCGCAACATTTCATATAATAAAAATTGGAATAAATATAGATACATTATATATTTTACAGGATCAACCTAATTGTATACACTGTGCATTTGGTTTACACAGCTTTCAGATCATAACATAAAAACGCTCTCATAATTTTGACACCAATATTAATAACAGCTATAAAAATACCATAATAGTAAGTTCTACATGGTTGGATAAAAATAAGCTTGAGTTGTCTTTAACTTCATTGTGGTAACTTGTTTAAATGAAGGTGTTACTTGGGGCATGATAACTCAGAGGAGGGAGTAAAGTTTAAATATTTAAAGTTAGAAAATAGTTAAGTTTAAATATTAAGTTAAGTATTTTGTAATACAGTTTGTACAGTATAGCAGATCACAAATATGCATGATAATGTATTTTACGAACAACTACATAAAGATACTGAAATTAGTTGCAGGACTATGAATATTTAAAAAATTACCAATATTTATAAAAAAAATGTTGATACAGTTTTAAATAAAACATTTTAAACTTAAAATGAGACTTACTCTAAGGATTTTTTGTGGCGATTTTCCTCTACGTTAGTTAGTCTGACAAGAAATGTAAATTAAAACTCTGTAAAAACATTAAGTCAGCTCATTAGGAGGGAACAAAACGAGATAATGAAGCGAACATTCTGTATTTTTATCAGTCAACTGCTTCAAGATTTCCAACGCAAATATCACGTTTAAAATACATGAAAATACCGATTACAATGTTTAGAATATACAAAGTCTGTCTTTAATATATTTAAGTCTGTATAATACAAGATCTTTTGTATTTTATTAACTGTGTATTTACTATAAAGTTATCCATGATACTTTTGGTTGAAATTTGAGTGATGTTAATACATGTTTAAACTAAATTTAGCTCAACCACTATCCGATATTTATTTTCTGCTGAAACAGTAAATGTGGTATATGTCACGAAGGAGTATATATTGAAATTGCAATATGACAAATACTTGGAAGTAAAAATTTTTTAAGAGGTTTTGAATACATGCTCGTATTTTCTTTTATAGTACGAATTTGAAATGGTCAACCTCCTTTTTTTATTCGAACCATAACAACACTAAAAATGGCTTTGAGAAAATAACTGCTGATAATATAAGGTAACTGAGGTTTAAATATATATTATTAATTCTGTAGGCGAATAAAAAAAAAAATGTGAGAAGTTGACTGCTTGCAAAATGAAGCGGGAAGGCTCAAAATAAAGTTCTTGGTCCCAGGGGGTCGGGAAAAATAGCAGATTATGACCAAATATACCAGAAAAAGAGAAAGAACGAAAATTATGTTTAATTTAACTTGCATTCGAATTAGAAAAAAACTTCTGTTTTATTTATATTAAACATGTGCGTAAGTTAGTATACTATACTGTACAACAAATAATTTAGATAAATTCTACTTTCACTTAAGTGATCTACAATTTATAAATTTACAATTTTCAAAGATGCTGCGTGTTATTGATGACTTGGTAAAATAAATTATCTTTCGTTTGTCCTTTCAATAATTATTTTTATAATGAATCAAGCGACTGCCAGCAAGACGTGGAACAGTTCTGCGGAACAGAACAAAAATTAGGAATAGAGCTCATAATGAAAATACTCGAAGAATTCTGCATGAAGAAGCTCATCATTTAGAAGACCATTACATAATTAGTTGACTGTTTGGTGTTTTTTAGGGACTTATGTCCCTAAATGTCACTAGGAATGATATAAACCTGTAAAATAGTCCCTCATCATAAGCTATATAATGTCTTACATTATAGTACATATTAAAATCAAAACATAAAATATGATTTTATTATTTTTTAATAGGCCTACCTTAAAATATCTGTTAAAACAATAGTTGACTTAGGAAACAGTTTAGCTATGTTTGAATTTAAATTATTACAACCACAAAGTTAGGGTCACTCGAGTACAACTAAGGGACAACCAAGACTATAGCTATTATAGTCCCTTAGAGGTGATTCAACAATCTCTCTTAAAGTACGTTTCTCTTGAATCTTCCTGAACCATTTATTCCTTTATACGGATATTTGAAACCTCATATCATTTTTGACCCTCAAAACACAAAATTTCCCAATTTATCTCAGGAACTTTAAGAGATTAAAAAACGAAAAAAGTTGAATATCAAACTGTTTTTGTGCGGTTATTGGTAACGGAGAAAATTCAAAAAATCATAAATTTATAATTCCTATGCTATACTTACAGACAATATTTTGAAATGATGTAGTTTGCTTTTTATGGATATATTTTGATCATACTTGGCTAGTTTATTTATTTTCTACTAAGTTATTAATATTTTACTAAAAACACACTTTATTAGTTTTTTTTTGTAGCAGCAAACCTAGGTACTCGTTAAACATAAATGTTAATTTAATAGATTTGATTTAAAATCTATTCAGACAAATGGGAATTCACTTAGTCAGCAGGTTTGCTGCAGCGGGGGTATTTTTGTGTAAATAAAATTAAGATACATTTATAATCCTTAAAAATATTGTTTTACAACGAACATCTCATCGGTGATGTTATTTTAAGTGTATGAAAGTTCAATCTGTTATATCTGGATATGAAGTACCTCGGTAGACTGTTGCACTTTACCTAATGAAACTTCTTCCTCCAGACCTACAGCAAACGTCTTTCAAATCACTTGGTAATCGTATCAGGATTGGTAAAATATTGAATGAACAAACTCAATACTTGTGATTGGTTGGCTAAAATAGCATTATTTGTTGAATTCTTCATAACATTCAGCTGTCGTAAAATCAAAGCAAATATTGGCGGTTAAAAAACACCAGCTGGCTTATTTCAAAACACGGCCTTGACCTGCCACCTCTATTTGCTTTCACAATAGTTAATTTAAAATAAAGTGGTTTTCTAGTTTTTGCATGGTAAACTATTGTTGTGAAGGCACAAATCGTTGGAATGACTATACAAGTGTGTCTGTAACGATGGAGAAATAACTAAAAAAACACAATACTTATAGGTGATCCAACTAAATGTATGGTTATAAAAAATGTGCTTTAAATTTAAGAGTTGATTTTTAAAAAGGAATCTACCATTCTTCTTTACACAATCGTTTAAAATCTGAAAGTATAGCTTGGTACAATAAGCAAATACACCAATGAAATTAAACGAAATAATTGAGATCAAATAATTCCAAATAGTTATCAAATTTATATTGTATTTGAATATTTAAATTGGTTTCTACGTTTCTAAAAAAAAATTTTCGTTGGTTAGTGTTATTTTTAGGATACAAATTGAAATAAAATTACAATTAATTTAAGCATTAGAATGGCCAGAAGTTGACAGCTTTAAATCTATTTGAGATGAGTCGTCAATTAATCGTATGTTTTTTTTAAAGATCTTTGAAAAAATGTTTCTTAATAAATAGATTTAGTACATAAAAGAATTCAACTTGCGGAAAATGTCTATCATAAAAATAAAAGGTGTAGGACTTAATTTACCAAAAAAACATTAAATATATATACACTTTTTTTAAATAACCACAGAATACCAATCGTAACACAAAAAATGCCAGTAAACTCATATACAATTAATACTGTAACAAATGTACTTAACTATGGTTATATAAATTTAAATAACCATACAATCTAAAGATTCATATGATTAATATAATTCAGACAAGTTATAATATTTTTACTTCTACTACTCTACATTGTAGCTGAATTTAGATCACGTATTTGGTCATAACTGTTATAAAGGCTCAAAAGCTAATCAGTACTACTATAGTTGAATGACTGCTTCAATATGAATACTCAACAATATGTGGCAATAAATCACTAAACGTGTTTACCAGCTGTTTACCCACAATGCACCATGAGTAATAAATCAGCTGTGACATATTGCCTGTTGACTCACAATTATGTGGACAAAAGCCTATTTTGTGGTCGTTGAAATCCCTTTTTATTTTGCTGCATTGTTAAAAGAGGTTTTTTAAACCTAAAAACAATAGAGTAATGTTTTAAATTGAGCACGTAATAAAGAAACAGGGATGGCAAATAAAAACGATTAGTTAGTTAGCTGTTGACATTTATTTGATCCTAAGGTTAGATATTTTACAAAAAAAGCATACATCTTAAAAATAAACTAGCTTACATATAGAAAACTCTCACCATCCAGAATATCTTAAATTCAATTCAAACTTTCTTGCAGGACAGAAATCTGACAACGTGGTGCCAGCGGCGAAATACCTCGGACAGGAAATATAAAGACAAATTTATCACTAATATTTGGAGCAACAAGTTTTAGATTGGCAGAATAAAAAAAAAATGATTATAGGATATTTAGTCTTACACGTTTACCAGTTACACAAACTCAATATCATTACAATTAAAACAATTAAGAAAGATTTTTAGATGGTTGTGGCATTCATAATAATAGTATTTCACCAATATATTTCACAAAAACTTTGTGCTGCAATAGATATCCTTCAAGTATGAATCAATATCAATATTGAGTTGTGCTTTAACTTATTTGATTTGATGTAGCACTAAGAAAGAAGAGAGAAGAGCACACTATGTAGAAAAAAGAAAGTCTTTTATGAGTTAGTACAATAGACCAATAAAGTACGAAAGACAGTCCTGAACGACCTTGTGTTTAGTATTTATTATTTATCAAGTATTATCGATTAAAACTGAAGCCGAAGTCTAGCCGAATTTTATATGTTACAATAAGAACCTTAGTTTTAACGTTTAACATACTGAGTGCTAAGCAAAAGTAAAAGTTATAGATCTACATCTTACCATAGAGTAACGACTAAGTCAATTCTTATTTTGTGCTCTTACATATATTAACAGAAGCAGGTGTTGTCTAAAGTGTACATAAAGTCAGTCTTGGATATCAGGGTACGAAATATGCTCCGGTAGACTTTTGCACTTTTCTTGATGAAACGTCTCCGTTTAGACCTACAGCAAACGTTTTTCAAATCACTTTTCAAACGCAGTACTTATGATGTTTACTCAACTCCTTTTATACCAAGCCATTATTACAAATATTCTGTTTGACAGAATAGTATGTTTTAAACAGGAATTAATTTTTTCTAGATATTTTTTTCAATACGGTTTAATTAAAATATAAAACTTATATTAACTTATTTTTTAATATAAAAATAGCATGAACTTGTAATTAAATAATCGTCAATAGGCTACAAATGGGAGTAAGCGAATCTTGTGGTAGAGTGTTGAATTTCCGTTCCTAAGGTCCCAGGTTCAAATATCACTAAATCACCAATGGATATTATCTCAGTGATAATGCAACAACCCTTAGGTCTAGCCTGAAGTATTGTGAAAAACGATCCAGTGTCCTAAGACAAAAATTGTTTTAAGTCATCAATGATATGTTTTATAAGTTGGTTAATAGGGATCCGTTAGTTAGTCTAAGAAAGAGTTTGAACTAAAATACTGTAAAATCATTTATTCAGTTTATTGGGAAAGAACGAACCAACAGAATGTTTATTCTTTATGATACCAAATTAAACTAGGTGGCGTTCGCAGAAGCATCCACAAAATTGAGCGGAGTCATCAATGGTTCATATTATATTGTTTTTGTCATACTGCAGTGAAAACAGTCGTCATTGATGCATGCGTTGCGGGTCTAAAGTAGCATTTTTACTCTTTAGGGAATAAAATTCGTTTTTAGCCTCTATGGAGTAAAACTCAGCTGTAGTCAACTCAGTTGTAAATTTCTATTGTAAACGATTGAATACGTATCGAATTATGTAACGATTCGTGCTTCATAATCATTTTAACCTACAGTCTACAGTCTCTTCCCATAGCATTTTAGCATTGCAGATACATTAATCCATTCCCACACTCAACACTGCCCACCTTTACTACTTCCTTCACCACCCCCTACGTCGTGGACCTGTTTCCGTCTCTTACCATAGCATTTTAGGATTGCAGATACATTAATGTAATTGCCAAAGACAGTTCCCACACTCTGCACGGCAAGCCTTACTAATTCCTTCACCATTCCCTACGTCATAGCATTTTAAGATTGCAGAAACCTTAATTTAATCGTCATAAACAGATCCCACACTCCAGACTACTCGTTTTGACTACTTCCTTCACCACTTCCTACGTCGCGGCCCTGTTTACCTCCCTCCCCATATCATTTTAAGATTGCAGATACCTTAATCTAATATTCAAAAGCAGTTCCCACACTCCGGACTACTCACCTGGACTACTTCCTTCACCACTTCCTACGTCGCGAACTTGTTTCCCCCCTCCCCATAGCATTTTAAGATTGCAAATATCTCAAATTAATCGTCATAAACAGTTCACACACTCCGGACTACTAGCATTTACTAAATCCTTCACCACTTCCTACGTCGCGGACCTGTTTCCCTCCCATCCCATAGAATTTAAGATTGCAGATACCTTAATCTTATCTTCAAAAACAGTGCCCACACTCCGGACTACTCACCTTCACAACTTCTTCGCCACTTCCTATGTCGCGGACCTGTTTCCCTCCCTTCCCATATCATTTTAAGATTGCAGATACCTTAATCTAATCGTCATAAACAGTTCCCACACTGCGGACTACTCGCCTTGACTACTTCCTTCACCACTTCCTACGTCACGGACCTGTTTCCCTCCCTTTACATTGCATTTTAAAATTTCAGATACCGTAATCTAATCGTCATAAACAGATCCCACACTCCACACTGCTACCCTTGACTACTATGTATCGAGTTCAGTTTAATCTTTGCTTAATAGTAACAACTGATGTTTTTCCTTTTGTACTGTATTTTGTTTTGCTAGTATACTGTGGATAGAGAACTTCTGCGCATGCGCAAGCTGAGGTGCCCGTGGGTACAGAACGTCGCGTTATGTCTTAAAATGTAAACAAAATGACAACAATGGCGGAATGTTTTCTCATAAGGCCCATGTTAAATTTTCAAAAGTTTGAGACCCAGTAGGGCGGATTCCTGAGAGACTTTTTTAACGCCATATAGATGTTGGCACTCACCGATATGGTCTTTATCACCATGCAAAATTTGAAAACGATTGATTCAGCCGTCTAGGAGGAGTTTGCGTATTACGAAATGCATAAAAGTCGATGTATAAGAGCTTCGCTCGCTTCGCTCGCTCCGCTCAATAATAGATTAATTTTTGAATTTACAACTACACTGATTGCATTACAAAGGAGAAAAAAACAATATTTAGTGGATATTTTTTTATTTGTTTGATTGAGGCTTAGGTTTATGGATGGGAATTCCCAATAAAAAAAACCGTAAAAAATGTTCATATTTTAATCGACTTTCATTACAGAACTATGAGAAGGTTAGTAATATGATAGCAACTTGATGTTCACTTAAAAAATGGCAACTACTCATTGATATACACTATTAAGTACTAAGAACAAGTTTAACTGTCGTCCAATCTATTTTTTTTTTTATGATATGGAGTAGAATAATATAAAAATAAATTTTTTTCTGTTTTAGTTTGATTATAAGATGGTTAAACATTGTGAGGATAAATTGTTGGATTGGACAAAATCCCATTATCTTGTATTTTGGAAAAAGAAGTAACATATAAATACAACTTTGTAATGCATTAAACTTGTTACAAAGCAATTTAAAAACATGTTAAATTTATATTATAATTAAATAAATCTCCATGCACATTAAAGAGCTTACTCCTAAAACGAGATTAGCGGAAAGCCCATTAATATAAATGAATCTCCCCACAGAACCCCATTTAATTATTTCCGTAACACATGCGCAGCAAATCAGGGGATATTTAGTAATTTACACAAATTGAGAATAATACAGTCGCATTTAAATATTAAAAATTAATAATTTTACTCAAAGTAATTAAAACTACGTCTACTAGCATTTCATACATATCATATTTACATTATAACGTACATATTTACACTTTTACTGTGGACTCACAAGACGGCAAATACATATAAAAGATGGTAAGTGGTGATCGATTGACCCTCCAATCATCATCAGACCCAATAGGCAAATTACATGGAGTCTGGTTATGGTTGGAGCGTCCAGTCGAAATCTTTGAGATCATCAATGTATTTCTAAAGTTGCTGAACGATCTTATTTTTTGGCAGAGCTACAAAAATAGTAAGTTTGTGTAAATTTAGCAAATTTTTTTATAAACTGTTAAGCTAAATCCTTGTCATAGATGTCGGGGAATAATTCGTATTAATTAATAATTAAAAATGTCCACTAACTGAAAACATTACACAACTGAACAATCACTATCTACTGAAAGTCTTTTGATATATTTCAGCTCTGACAATAAGTTGGTTAATACTGACTTTAACTTGGCGAATTACATAAAAAAATCTAATTGAACTCTAACGATTTTCTGGTAGAATATTAACATAGTTATAATATAGTAAAAATATTGTCCCTGAGAAATTTAAGAGCAGATGAAATTAAACCTATAGATAAAGAAATAAACATACAGTATTCGTATACCAAAGTTAAATTCAGACTTTTTTATTGAAGCGTTCCAGTTAATGATTTTGTATAAGAGCTTATTATTAGCACTGTGTTGCGAATACATTATTATTCTTTTATAATCACTATTTTTCTTAAAGACCGTCAAGATATTTTAAGGGAAACTACGTAAATCCTTCAAGAGCTTGAATAAGAGAAGGTCAATCGTGAATCAGAAATTAAAAACACAATTCTTTAGAGTGGTTGGACTTTATTTTATTGGACTAGTATTGGATTGGATATATGTTATTTTTGTATTGGGCCCATGCTGCATTTGTTACAAGAATAGTTCGGTAAAGTAGTATCCGTATCTTTGTTATTGCTTACTAGAGATATATCTAATATACCTGTCTACTATAGTTTTACACTTTGAAGATAACTAACCTTGTGATTCTATTTTGACGCCACCAGAACCAAAACTAAGCAAAATCGGAACTAAGCCAGTACTTTTATTAATGTGTATAATAACTTAATTGACAATTAATTAAGGTTTTAATTGAATCCAAAACAAATTTATCCAAACGATGAAGTATTAAAATAGGTTTCTAAATAAACAAAACAACCGAGCCATTACAATATCCGATGGAACCATTGGCTTACACGGCAGTTATATAAATGTATTGCGAGCGGATACCACATGGGTCCAGTGATTGGGGATTATTTATTTGGGGAATGTTTTAACTAAACTATCTCCATACGTGAGGCTTAGACTTGGTCAGCACACAAGCATTAATTATTAATTAATTAAGTATATCCAATAAATAAATAAATTATTGAAATACGACACAGACATATTTACCTTTCACTTTAAACTATCCCGTTGTGAGCTGAATAGTGTTGAGGACTCGTTTTATTCTGTATGGAGAGGTCAGACGGTCGGATCTTATAAAATGAAATTTATAAGATTTATGTAAGACTGAACATTTAATAGATTTTTTAAAGTTTTATTACTATTAGCCATGTACAGCCAGACCTCTCATTTCAATGGTTTACTGGAGCTCCTATGTTTTAAATTACAAATGAAAAGTTACAATTGTGAATTCAATCAGTGATTTAATTCATTAACATCTTAATTTACTTAAGCTTCGCAAACTTAACATACATATTTACTCTCTGTTCAGATCTTATATTTTAAATCAAGGTTTATTGTAAAACCTCTTTCACAAATCTTAGCTAAATAACAGTAGTCCCTTAATGCTATAAAAATATCGACACGAAAATTAACACTATGAATGCTTGCTAATCAAAAGAGAAAATATTGCACAACTTGAGTTTTGGTTCAAGTGTAAACAATCCCAGTCTGATCTTGATATGAAATGCCACGATAGACTATTGCACTCTACTTAATGAGACCACTCCCTTCACACTTAAAGCAAATGTCTTTCAAATCACTTGGTAATCTTAACTGGATTGATGAAAAATGTTAGCGGGCAAACCAAATACTGTATTTTTGATTGTCTAATTTAAATATCTTTTGTAGTATTCTCCATCGCATAGCCAGCTGTAATTCCTTAGAATTTTCAGTTTCAACTTGATTTAGTTTTTTTTTATTTTTCAGTTTTAAATTCATACAGTGGTTTACAAATTTCAAAGTGGTACTAGAGCGTTAAGACATAAAGCGTATTTATTTCCAGTCTACATATTTACAAACGCTTTAAGAGTCATATAACATATTTATGTCAAATAACAAAATGAAACGTCATGGCCTCAACAATCAACAAGATTAGTTTTATATGCGTTCAAAAACTCGTTAAGGTTTAAAAGTTGATTACGAAAGTTGTGCTTTGGGGAAACTTTACATGTTTTGGAGGAATAAATATTTAAATTATTACTTATCTTTAATTAGAACACGTTTTACGAAGAATAATTCTTTACTAAGATTTATCCTCCTACTTACGTCTTTCTAAAGGAAAGATATACATTTTTAATCTACATTTATTATTTTTCCAAAGTAAAACAATTGTTTTATTTTTGATTCTTTGATTTATTACAAATGAAATCCGTACCACTTTGGGACTTCATACAGGTTAATTTTCTCCATTACACTACTTAACTTAAATAAATACATTAATTTATTCAGGAAAGCCTACTCGTAAATTAATTAAAAAATTTTAACCTAGGGATTGCGGCATCATCACTTAAATAAAACCCATTGGTTATTTAGCCGGATTTGTACCCAGAGCCTCAGGGACCAGCACTCTACCACTAGACCAGCCCGCTTCCAAATAATTAAAATTAGAGTTCATAGCTTAAATTCAAAATATATATAAGTTTTAATACAATTAGTTATGAAGTTCAATGACATTATGAGGCTAAAGCACTCAAATTCTATTAGAATCTTAATTACTTGACTTAACAAAAGCTCCCTGAAACTCTTTTGATGTCTTTAAGCTCCTCATACAAGCCTACTAACTGCTGACGAAGAGGAAACGTAATTATTGATACCAGTTGGAAATAATTTCAGATCATAAAGAGTTTGTTATTAGATTAGAAATGAAAGGAACTACATTTTTTTTGGCTTTTTATTCTTACACGTAAATGTAGGACAACATTTTCGGCAAGTATATATATATATATATATCTAACGAAACTTGTGAAAATTAAAATACTATTTAGTAAGTTCACTTCATTAAATCGTTGTTACTTTACTAAACTTATTTCAATTTTGAAATTTCTCGAAATAAGCAGGTGATGATTATTTCTATTTACAATTTTGAAAGGGCAATTAAGTTGTTGCAATTGAATTAAAGTTATAAACAAACTGGAAACATTTTACTTAACAAAAACGAAGTCGTGAATATTTGTACGACTAGTGTTAGGATGTTTATCGATGCCTCGCAAACTACATTTACTGACTAAGTGGTGTATTGGAAAATTAATTAGTTAATTATTACAACTAGGTAATATTGCTTTGTTACCCATAGCACTGTACAAAATCTAGGATTAGGTCTTTACAATTTAAACAAAATTTTTTGATGAGTAATTGGTTGAGTTTTGTAGTAAAAAAGTTTAGCTCTCTTTTTAATTAAGAGCATAAAAGACAGCTTTTTTCCCAGCAATGGTATGAATAAAAATAGAAATGTATACTAGTAGTGCTTAAACAAATGCAGTAGTCAACCTTGTGCAGTCATACCGTAATGATTTATTTTTCAAAAACTTGCATATACACTTTGTACATAAGTAGAGCTAATCTCTGTCCAAATCATGAAAGTGTAGTTGAGACAAATTAATGATAATTTCTGGAAAAGAAACTGCGAATAATTTGGGACCTTAAGAGACATTTTTGGGGGAAATTAGCACCTGGGGACAACCTATGAAACATATCTGAGGACAGTTGGAGCATTAACACATCAGATGAGTCCCTAGGTGCAGATCTACCATCTGAATGTGGCTATTTGGCTGCATTCATAAACCCTACAATTTTGTTAGGAATGAATTCACAGATTCAAGCATAAACTGTGTAAACATAGAACCATTTTGGTGAGTCGGTGGCTCAGTCGGTAGCGTCGCGGACTTCGGGCCCATGGCAGCAGTGTCGTGGGTTCGGATCCTGGCCACTGCCACTAACTTTTATCAGTACAGTTCACCTTTGTACTGTACCGGCTCACCCCTTGCTTTGCTGGATACGTTCCACGCACAGATCTGTAGTCTATGTGGACGGGCAAATGCAAGGTTAAAAGAGGCCGCCAACCTCTTTAAAAAAAAAAAAAAAAAAATTACAGCATGTTTCAGCAAACATAATTTTTACATATAACCACAAGCTTACATTCTTGACATTGCACTACTATTTTTACCTTGCCTGCATTCTAAGATCTTCAATTTGTAGTAATGAATTATAATGAGGCGTTTACCATAATATCACTACATGCATTGTTATGGGACTAAACTGTAGTACTTAGGTACAAGGGAGTAGAAATTTGTGAATCTCTCAACCTGAATTTGCCCACCTACAAGTTCCTCGAAGGTCTTTACGAAGGATGTATTAAATAAAGTAAGGTGTGAGCCAGTACAGTTTAAAACTAACTGTACTGAAAAATGTGAGTGGTGGATGTTATGTGAAGATTTAGCTCAGTTGACCAAAGTTGAGTTTCAAATCAGTAGTTTTTTCGTAATGAATTGCAATTAATCATCGAATGGTTTAAAACTGTAAAGGAAGAGTGTGAGTAATAAATCAGCTGATAGTGTTTGGGCTGGAAACAGCAACACAAATCAGCTGATAAGTCATCGCTCTCTCTGCGTGATTAATTAGTGATAAATTTATTAAAGTGGTATTAGTATAAATCCAGAAAATGGGTATTGGTACATATCGTCTGAGAATGGGTAACTTTACGAGAGGTTTTAAGTATTTGTACATAATATTGTTACACCCTTGCTAGTACTGGTGATAGATGTAATATACATCATCTTGAAACAATATAGAAATAACCCAAAACATTCGTAATAAACCTATGACCAATCTGGTCTCTGTAGGGACTAGGTACAGATTTGCTGAACCCAAAGAACATACAGAGTTGGTAATGGTACAGTAAAAGTACCATTATAAACAACAACATCGATGGATGCAATAAGCCAAGGCATGTTCAAATCCTAACTAAAATTTGTTAGATTTCCTGTAATGACTCACTAGTGTGTGGGGGTGGGGTATGCAACCATGGTATGCACTCCATCAAGTTAGATATAAGAGTCGTAGAACACAGATAACAAGAGTTAAACATAAATCCCAGCCTGTACTGAGGTAAGTGTTGGTGTATGACAAGGCAGTTTCCTTGGTACAATATTGTTTAATTAATGTGATCTTGGAATGGTTTTTACATTCTAGTTTAGCTCCCTTACTAATAATTCTCAGATAATTCCATTGGTCCAATTCATGAGATATTGATTCACATAAATCTTTTATTCTTAAATAATGTAAAAAAAACTAATATTAAATCTTAAAATGTTTAGGAAATATTAAAATTTATTATGTAAATGGATTTTTCAAAGGTGTAAGTATACAAGATTAAATGTCGTTAATTTAACTAAAGTTTTCCAGTGTCTGAGCATAATCGACTTATTTCCGGAGCTTAAAAGCTTCAAAGGATTTTCTAAAGAGGAGATTATGAAGATGCTTGATTACAGTCTCCATTTATCTCGTATATGTGAGAATAGCATCACATATTAATTTTTAGTCATAATAATAGTCACACACGGTAAATATAACCATAGATAAAACATACTCCCTTGTGTTGCTTAGTCTATGATATAACCATAAGATATTATTTAGGTTATGAATCAGTATTAATTATCAATTATTAATTTTTTGAGATGGGGACGCCACCTAGGTGCGTATTTTAACCGAAATATGAGTACATTATGTGTGTTATGCTCAGTTTTAGGTAAAAAAGTATTTAAAGATAACAATAGTCTGGTATACAGCACATAATTACTAACACTGAATTCCATGCAAAGCTACAAACGATAGGCTAAAATAAAATTGCCCACACAACACACATTCATTGACGACAACAATTATTTTGCTTTATAAGAAAATAAACTGCAGATGGTATAGAGCTGGTTGACTTGGAGCGGCATAAATAACAATTTGCATTTCAAATTTGTTACGCCGGGATGAGACAATTTATTTCCAGTAAAGTTATTGCTTCAATCTTGAACACAAACCAGAATATGATAAATAATTATGCAAAATGAATGAACAAATAAAAAATATTGGATAACTTACATAAATTTTTATACCTAAACAACTAATATATATTAGTTCAGAGATAACTATTGCTTGACTGACCTTTTTTACAATTGAATAATATTAGTTGCTTTGAAAATAAAAATGATTTCAGCATTATAAGATGTATTTTATTTGTAATCCCTTCTGGTTATGATTGCGGCATTTAAAAGTTTTAATTTAATTTAAAATTAATACATTTAAAAAACATATTTTAATTTCATTTGCCATTCTACATTATCATCCACGGTTTAGAACTAAACCAACAGTATATTAACTCATACAAGCTTAATACAGTTTGATGGATCCAAACGATTTTAGTTTCAAACGCAATATGGATCAATATTAAAAATAAATTCACAAATAAACTCAATTGTTTTTCAATCTCACATTACAAATGGCTATTGGCACTCTGGGAAATTGGAACATCGAAATGGAAATGCCAAACTCATCTCGCTACTATAACACGACATCATAATCATAAAATGTTCTTAACAGGACAGATACCAGCGTTTCTGTTTTAAAACGGAGGTGTCAGTACTTTCCTTAATATGGTTGTAGGGATGTTTGTACACACACAAGTGCGTTACTTTATTTATATGTTTTATACTTTATAAGTAATTTTATGATTAAATTGTATTAAGGTAACGTAAAAGATTACGGACTAAGTATGAATACTTGACTAAAAACTTAACATCCACTCAATGCTAGTAACAAAACAATACTTGTATGTGTATTTACTACGTTTAATGTTAATTGTCATAAAATATATTTTCTTCTTATATCTATCGGCAAAAATCTGTTCACATTTTTAGTAAATTTGCACTGATTCAAAGCGGAAACAATACATTACTACAGTATAATAACTTATGAGACAGGTATATTTCAACATAATAAAAAATAACTAAAACTAGTACGTATAGTTACAATATATTATGAAATAAATTCAACTTATCATTTTTGAAAACAAAGTAAGAATTTGCACTTAATAATAAAAATAAATAATAAAAATTATGTGTACAAATGCCATCGGGAAATATCTGTGTTTTACATACTTAATTCAAACTTATTTTGGGCAATTAAAAAAATAATCGTTTGTGTGAATATGATTCATAATATAATTTTATTTGAATTAGAAGAATAACTAACTAAAAATGAAAAGTACATGACAACCGTAGTTCAAATTTTAAACTTGTTTAGCATATTATTTACATCATACAGGGTGTTTCCAAATTGTCTGGACATATTTTGTCAACTTGTTCCTTGGAGTAAGAAAAACATGAAATGCCATATAGGTATGGGTCTAACATACCTAGATTTCTGTCTGTCGGTATGTTTGTGATTTGTTTATATTATTTTATATCTTAGGCATTTCTCAAGATAGACATTTCAAAATTGTGTAGTTTAGAAGGTAAAAAGAGCTTAAACATTTCGTTCCAATATCTCAGCCCATTTCAATATGGCGGCCTTTTAAAATCGTTATTGCCAAATTTCATGAAAACCGTATTTGTTAAGAAAATGGTTTTTATTATTAAATAGGTAGAGGATTTAAACCCAAACCAAATGAGGACTTGTTTGTTAAAATTGGATAAAAAAGGACTGAGTTATGATTTTTTTCTACATTAGGTTAAGAGCATTATAAGTGTAATCCTTTAAATTGCGTAACCGAATGTAGGACAAAATTTTAATCGGTTCTTTGCCATCTGATTTTAACATACAAAGTCTCATTTTATTTGGATGTAAGTGCTCTATCTTTTGATCGCGAAAACAATGTTCTTAATATTTACGGTTTTTATACAATTTGTCATTAAAGATTTTAAATGACCGTCATATTGTAATAGCTTGAGGTATTGGAACGAAATTGTTAAGCTCTTTTTACCTTTTAAATTACACATTTATACTAATTTTGAAATTTCTATATTAATAGTGATTAAAAATAAATTGAAAAAAATCACAGACTGACAGACAGAAATATAGGCATTTTAGACCAATACTTATATGGCATTTAATTTTTTTCTTAGCCCAAGGTACAAGTCCACAAAATATGTCCTGACAATTTGGAAGCACCCTGTATAGTATACAGCAAGCTTAAAACAATAGAGATTTCTGCTTAAGAAAGTGGTAATTAAAGCAACGAAGTGTTACTTTTATAATATAATAAAACAATACTAGAACAAGTTCATCTATATAGTAAATGAACATATTTGTGCTATTTAGGTTCGGCTTATCAATGTATTTAGAAGTAACATATTTTTACAACTTTTTTTCCTTATAAGTTTTCGAATTTTCAAAAGTTAGACGTAGTTTCAACATAGTTTAAGACGAGGTACTGCCTCAGGTGCTGAGTATACGTGATGCTGACGCAGATAATCTTGTAATTACTGTAACTCGTGCTGAAGTCTCGAGAACTGCTGAGAACAGCTGGTCGGATCAGCAAGCAACGCTAAGATCTCATTATGTTACTACACTAACTTTGAACGGCTAATTTCATCAGTGCTCACATTAAGTGTTTACAGAACAGTAAGTTTCTATTTTATAATATTAATTTAAAAATGTATATCGATCAAAAATATACCGATGCAGAAATGTATAGAAATGATTAATAATAGTAATGAATTCATACTCGTTTTTTTTTGTCTCTTTGTAATGTAAGTGCAATATGTCATACTAGTGCACTATAGTAGTTTAGACAACGATCGCCTAAGGATAGTCTAAACTTCCATGTAGAAAATTTAAGGTATGAGCCTATGCGAGTGCCTTTAAAATTTTTACCTTCTACGAGTGTCGTCTAGGCTAATTATATGAGTTGCGTACACTACTTTACCTACGACCGTTTCTCAGGTTACTAAAAATCACGAGGTTATGATACGTTTAATGCAACGACTTATTGGCCCAACCACTCATTTATTAATCAATTAAATTGGTCTTAACAGCTGATAAGTTGAGGTTTGAAGTATTATAATTTTACTTCTTTCCTCTCAATTCTTGAACCGCATTGGTCCGATATTCATTGTAATAAAACATCAACAATGCTATTAAGTGGATTTTTTTCAATTCTAAGATCTGAACTAAAATGGCTAGTTTTAACGTGGCTAAACAATTTAAAATTTAAAATGGCTAAACAACGGTCGTAAGTAAAATTAATATACAACTATGAGATACTACCTGATTATAATTAGTGTTGCTTACTCTCTACAGCTACGTTATATTTGTTTCGTTAGAAATATCCTCAAATAATTTTTACTTTTACCAAAACAAACACACATGTTTATGCAAATCCACACCCATGCCACAGCTGAGCGTCAGTGAGAAATTTGTTATTCACAAATGGAATGCTGACGCCAGTGACGGCGCTGACAACAATACTGTCTGCTGACGCTCATGTGGTATTCCCTCAGTCACGTGACTCGGTTATGAAATTATATTTTCAATTGAAACCTTGGCGGGAGTTTTATTTATTTTAGCCACACCACACGGTTTTAATAGACTTTTCTCGAATGAAATCAGTCCGGATCAGCTGTTAGCAACCTGCATAACCAAATGGTGTTTCTTTAAGTACTACTGTACTGTAATTAATTTTTAACGGACACCAGCTGATTATAATAAACACTTAGTCAACAAGTCATTAAACAAAAAACATAACCTCTCTTTGAAACTATGAGAGTAGTATTTGTCAAGTCCTTTATGCAGTGGGAATATATATAACGAATGTGTACAGTTTATTTTTTTTCGTTAGGTTAGTTTAGAGTAGTATGAAGAAAAATATCGTACGTCACTCGTCCACAATGTTTTAACCGGACGAGTAACGTAATGTACTTTTACTATCAATAAATACAAAATATACAGTATAAAAGGAGCAAACACATAAGCTTAGGAAAAAAAATATAATTGTTATTTTAATCAAATTAGTACCTATTACACTAGAAGCACAGACTATAGAACATACTATAAGTCTGTGCTAGAGTATAACTTCCATATAAAAGTATGAATTAATAGTAGTGCGTCACTAGTTATCCACATTAGATGTCTGCTAAGCTTAAAAAAGAAGTTTAAAAAGAAAGACAACTACAAGAAAAGTTATGCGAATGAGTGCGGTTTCCTTCTTTAACTGTAGTTCAGTCAAAGCACTGCTTCGACTGTTTGATATATTAAAGTGAAGGTTTGATTTACTTTAGTCTTGCTAAATGCAATTCTATCACGACCTTTAGAATAACTCGCAGTCTACAATATACAACTCTTCCTTTAGGGATTTAAGTACGCTTTATGTTTTATTGCAATAAAATGCCGTCAAAATTTTTTTAAATTAACTATTTCTTTAATGGTCGAATATAACATTACACTTGATAAACGGACATAAGCAGAGATTTATTATATTTTTAGATAGGTATTTTTAGATTTTTTATACAGAATAAAATTACTACAAGTTAATAATGTTTTGTTCAATATTGTGTAAGCATATGCTATAAATGTTATTTACAAGGATATCAATACAAGTAACAAGTATTGTTATTAGGCTTATTATTTGGGAGTAAATTATGAAATGTAAATTCAATTTCTTTAATGGGTCTTGAATGGTGAAAATACTTTGGTAAACATGTATTTCCACAAAAATAACATAATAAAATGCGATATTAGGAAGGTTAAAAATTTCATTATTCTAAAAACACTACAAAATCAAATCAATATATCCCGGATAATATACACATTTTTATCAATCCATGAACAACGCATTCGTTCAGAGTGCCTGATTACTTTGCTGATGGCTGTTATCAACAATTCCCTGGTGGTCTGCTACACCATAAATCAGCTGATAATAGGACCAGTGGCGGGAATTGTTGAAACTGAACTGTGATCAAACAAACAGACAAGTGGTACAATGATATCAATTATGCGTTCTTTTCAAATTTAGAGTTATATAAAAATATCTTACCGTCTATTATAAGTCAGTTTGAAAGTGTTTAACGACATACAGGTTTTATTTCACACAATAGGCTTTTCTCTTTAATCGTTGTAGGGGGGTTTTATACCAGAAAAACTTATTAATATTAAAATTGTAATTCTACATTTTAACAACAAAAAACAATGAAACCAAAGATCATGAAACAAAAACATGAAACCATATAATCAAAAACTGCAATTGCTGTCAAAAAAACCTACAAGTAACTGATGAAAATCTGCTTTTACAACGCAGGAATATAAATAACCTGCAAAAATATCACTGGCTATGCAATACAAAAAGTATATAATAAGCATTAATTCGTGGTACGCCAAATGAACTTTTAATATTAAAATTGCTAAAAAGACACGATCTTTATACAACATATAGTTTGATATGTACCCAGCAAGGATATGCACATTTATCACAGTCCTTCAGGGTTTGTGGTAGGGTTGCCAAGGCTCAATGTATGTCTGTGGTTAACCATGCTTTTAACATTTACTCGGGTAAAACAATAATGAGTGACCAACAAAACTAGAATCACAAACAATGCCAAGCAGTAGAAATGCGAATTACTTGAACTGAAACAATTTTCTCTAGTTACCCTAACATATTTGTTTTAAACACATTAACTTTCTTTTATTTTTAGTTTTTCATGTCCCACCTTTACTTCCTAGGGAGCTAGGTTCTAGCCCGGAACTGTTTTACCACAGACAATATAATACTTTAATGGTTTATTCCATTGTCTGTGGTTTTACACATTACTTCAGGCTATTCCTAGAGGGTCACGGCATTATCACATGAAAAAAAATCCATTGGTGATTGGCAGGATTTGAACCCGGGACCTCGAGGCCTGAAGCCCTAAGCTCTACTACTAGACCAGCTCGCTCCCCTTACAAACATGAGTACTCCCTGTCATAAACAATGACAATTTATTTTCGAATTGACTCTCCAATTTGTAGTTAACACAAAATTAGCATTACTAAATTCGAGTGTGTTCAAGCAATGTAAGTATTTTACCTATAGGATATTGACTAGAATGTTGTATTATTCTACAACCGAAACAGGAAAGAAAATAATGCTTCGTAAATATATAAAAAAGCATCAGCAAAACATTCGGAAAGGATCAGTGCCAATGTTGAATATAAATTTGTTCAGTTTAGATTTTCTGAAATCTTTCAAGACTCTTGTTTATTTCTTATCATGCAATATTTCTCCACTAGGAATAAAAAAATTCATTCAATATTAAGGTGTGATAACGTTTGACTATCACACCAATAAGTTCGAGACAGTCATATAGCTGTGAGGTTAGTGTGCTAATTTTGTCAAATTTTTCTGTTATGTTCAGTTTTTGTTATTTGTTTAAAATCATTACATACATTACTATGATTTAAAAATTGCATTTGCAGAAAATATTGATTTTTTATTAGGCTAAATTGGTAATATTAAATGTAAAATAATATTATTTACCCTAAATCTAAAAAGACTCAGAGAGATTTTAAATAACCTTGTTTAATATTGACATTATTCATTTCTAACCTATTGAAATTTAGAAAATTATTATAACCAATTGCTCACTTTAACCTAGTCAAACAACCGTTGAAGATACTCTTATTGCATGTAATGAAAGTATATTAGCTTAGAATGAAGATAATTTTAGCTATTTCCAGGAAAATTGTGAATAATTTTGGGACATTGGAGACATTTTTGGATAGAAATGAGCACTTTGGGGCCGACTATAAAACATATCTGAGGACAGTTGGAGGGTTAACACATCAGATGAGTCCCTAGGTGCAGATCTACCATCTGAATGTGGCTTTTTGGCTGCATTCATAAAACTCAACAGTTTTTTAAGTTATGTTTATAGATGTCCTTTTTATTTAAATATACCAAAGTACCGTTGAAAATGTCAAACACATAATTAATAAGACCCTTGCTATACATCTTCATTATGTAAGTAAAGAAAGTGAACGATAATAAAATATTTTGCAACTCTTTTAATTGCTTAGATAGAAAATTAAATTTTTACATAGTAACATTTTCACCTCCTTATAAAATTTTTAACTTGTCATGTATGGTTCTTATATATATTATTTTATTTGATTTTGAGTGCATTCTACGCCGGAGGAATCTTTTTACATTTCATAAAATTTACTTATAAGCCAATTATATATAACAATAGTTAAATTAATCTTCGATAAATTGGTTTTAGCATTTTGTAGAGAAGCATACAATAGTTAAGTTAGCAATGACTTATAAAAATCGTCCTCTGTTAGGGAATCCTCATAAACAACTGTAGAAAGTAGAATGTGTTTTTTATTTTCTGGTAGCTGAGAAACAGTACATTATTTGTTGTCAAAACATCATAAATCTATATACTTTACATTGTAAAAAGGGAACAATTCAGTTGATGGATTATTCTATTTTTTACTTGTGATAATTATTTTAGGTGTGGACAAATGAAGTAATTTTTATTATTATATCACTCTAGGAAAGTCCAAATTACTACTACATGTGTCGGTCTTACTGTATATATAAAACAATGATATTCTTTAACTAAAGGTATGCAGCCAACGACGGTATCTTTCATTCTCAGAAATCATTGTTTGATCGCTAATATCCACGTTTAATCCTGGAACAGTTAAAAATATTTCGATTGGGGGTTTTAGATAATAAATAAGCTGATAGCGTCCAGGTTGGGGTCAGCAAACCGCAAATCAGCTGATAAGTCAACGAATGTTGTATGCAGCCTTGCGTAGGTAATTATGGGAAATTAACGCAGATATCCAGTAGGTAGAATGTGTAAGTTGCTGTGTTTCATTTATGGATATAGCTGAGATAACTTATAAATATCTAAAACTCATATTAAATGTAGCCAGGTAACGTAAATATTTGTACAGCTTACCGATAAAACCAACCGGCTTAAAATTAAAAATTTCCCTTCTTTGTAATGTCCTTCTGACTCATATTACCATACCAAGCTCTACCGCGGGTCTACACTTTACCACTAGGCCTAGAAAGTAATGGCTTTATCACGTGGATTAGGCCATTTTTGTAATTGCCGAGATCTGAACCCGTTAACATGGTAACCGAAGCCCTGCACTCAACCACTTTCAGCTGACTCTCCATTCAAACAGCAGGACAGGCCTACTTGTGGTATGTGCAATGGATTAAGTTTGTAACCTAATTTCTAAATAGGAATGGGGGGGTTTAGAGCTTATAAAATTTGAAAGTTCTCGTGTTTTAAGAAATTTTACATCTATAAAAAGTTTAATTACGTTAATTAAAGTAAGGATTTACAGTGTCTGAGCAAAATAGACTTATTTCCGGAGCTTAAACGCTTCAAAGGATATTTAAAGAAAGGATTACGGAGCTTGATTATAATACTTGGCTTATCTCGTATATGTGATGAACATGTCACATGATATCAAAGTATACTGAAATACGTATGAATCACCAAGGGAGTTGAAATACGAGTAAATATTACCTAGTGTAAATACATAATAGAAACTATATTACAATCCTCTCTATGGGTCCCTATTGAAATTGTGTACGTTAGTTTTGTGGGTATTTCATAGGAATAAGCTATTACCGTAGGTCTCATTTGTAAATACAGCCGATTAGTGAGTAAAACAAAATATTTTCGTAAATAAATTTTATTCGAGCTAAATGAAAACCATACCATGAAAACTAGTGAAAACACCATATTTATATGCATTGAAAAAGCGTTATTTAGCAAAGAAGTTTACATATAATAAACGCTTTAAACTGCATAGATATAATGAAAATATCTTTACTGGAGATTTACATGCGCTGGCAATAATGTTGTTTTCTGACGCTCGTGTGATAATTTATCTACAGCATGACTTGGTTGCTAATATAATATAAATATTCAATTGCTGTTCATAACTAAAACGACTTTGCAGCTGTTCTTGTTTACTGTCGGGGAAAAAAGTTTAGACACTCGAGTTTGGAGCTCTACAGACAAACTAACTTATAAAAACACATAGTATATGTAAATTTTCGTTGTTTTATTCTACGTATTCCTGTGAAAACAATTTTTTTTTAGCTTATTTAGAATTTTTTTTTATGTAGTAAGTAATTTGGTGGAACAAACATATGCAGACATTTAAACGAACAAGGTTGTTGTAAATGTAAATGAGGAAAATGAGTCTTACACTACCTACTGTAATAGCTTTCCTACAGGGAAAATTCGCTAAAAGGTTTTATCTTAGACTACCACTAATAATTTATTGTATTTTAATTTTATTACGTACCATTATTTATTTAACCAAAGAGTTTTATTTTAACATCATACAATTTTTTTACTATACTCAAAGGTAATAAAAAAGTTGACATACTATAAATAATATAAGTACATAAAACATTAAATACATAAAAATACACAATACCGTTGTTCAATATCAACAACTGAATTTCAACATAAACTCATTGTTATTCCATCCAAGATTACAAATGGCTATTGGCACTCTGGGAAATTGGAACATCGAAATGGAAATGCCAAACTCATCTCGCTACTATAACACGACATCATAATCGTAAATGTTCATCACAACACAAATAGGCCTACCAGCGTTTTTATTGAAAAGACATAACAGTACCTTTCCTACAATGCTTCCAGTGTTAGGTCTATGAATTTCAATATCGATGTGATTTCTATGCTTTCTATGCTAGTCCTGGATAGTTTTAACAATAAAGCTATTTTTACCGATATTTACATTCCATTCAGAGTTGTTCAGTTTGAAATAAGTCAGTCATATTATTGACGCCTGAATCAGTTTATTGGCATTGAGGTTTTTTTTTTGTAATTTGATAGACTCACTTGTTTTAAATATCGATCTTAAGGTAAATTGATACTAAGTGAACGATACATTTGCAACTTTTACTAAGTTCTGGTGGTATAGTTTGTTGTACGAAGCTTAACCACATATAAATCTTAAATACCCCATTAAATATCATACTTGAAAACATACAAACAGCATGAATCAATTAACAACTCGTATTACAAAAGAACGTTTATGCACATTAAAAAATATTTCAATACCAATAGGAGCCACTTTTGCTCCTAGTGATGAAAAATAATATACTAAAATATGGACAAATATAACATTAATAGAAAAATCAGTTACGTAGCCTCTCTACATATTTTTTACCTCGGATTTAACTAAAAAGACAAATTTTCATAAAATAAAGGCAAGATTGCGATGCAGTGGTCTAATAAACTAGACTAATCATAGAATAAAAGGACTTCTCTATTATGTAAACGAATAAGATCATAAAATAAGCTTATAATGTATTTTTTTTAAAGTGACGGTGATGTTAGACGCAGTTTCAACATAGTTTAAGACGAGGTACTGCCTCAGGTGCTGAGTATACGTGATGCTGACGCGGATAAGCTTGTAATTACTGTAACTCGTGCTGAAGTCTCGAGAACTGCTGAGAACAGCTGGTCGGATCAGCAAGCAACGCTAAGATCTCATTATGTTACTACACTAATTTTCAAGGAATAATGTAATCAGTGATGTAAATATAGTGTCATGAAGTGCTGTTATATGTTTATCATTTGAATCTTAAACATTTATTTTAGTTAGGAAATCGATTGGGTTACGTAAAATACATGTACTGTGACAATTCATGCTGCAAAAACTGTATTTGCTTAGATTTAATTCACCTAAGATGTTCATTAAAGTAAAAGCTTTGTTGGTTAACATCCGGACTTAAAACAAGAAGAAGAAAACTTAAGCAAAGGAGTATTGTTTCCTGTTTTAAACCCAAACTTTGACAAAAGACTGTTTGGGCATTCTGCCTTTTGCTTGCGTACCTAGTGTTAATTTTTTATTTTAATTTAGTCTAATGGAAACTATTTTATCATAACCTATTTATAACCACCATTGCTATTGTAACTGGTAACCACCGTTACCTTTGCTCATAGTACGACCGTTGCAATGTTTACCACCGTTGCCATGATAACCGCCGTTGCCTTAGTAACCGCCGTTGCCATAGTAACCGCCGTTTCCATGGTTACCACCGTTGCCATGGTTACCAACGTTGTCAAGGTTACCGTCGTTGCCATGGTAACCACCATTTCCAAGGTAACGACCGTTGCCGTGGTTACCACCGTTGCCATGGTTACCACCGTTTCCATAGTTACCACCGTCTCCATGGGTAACACCGTTGCCATGGTAACCGCCGTTGCCATTATAACCACCGTTGCCATGGTAACCACCGTTGCCATGGTAACCACCGTTGCCATGGTAACCACCGTTGCCATGGTAACCACCGTTGCCATGGTAAACACCGTTGCCATGGTAACCACCGTTTCCATGGTTACCACCGTTGCTATGGTAACCACCATTGCCATGGTAACCTCCGTTGCTATGGTTACCACCGTTGTCAAGGTAACCGTCGTTGCCATGGTTACTACCGTTGCCATGGTTACTACCGTTGCCATAGTAACGACCGTTGCCATGGTAACCACTGTTTCCTTGGTAACCGCCGTTGCTATGGTAACCACTGTTTCCTTGGTAACCGCCGTTGCTATGGTAACCACTGTTTCCTTGGTAACCGCCGTTGCTATGGTAACCACCGTTGCTATGGTAACCACCATTGCCATGGTTACGACCGTTGCCATGGTTACCACCGTTGCCATAGTAACGACCGTTGCCATGGTAACCACCGTTGCTATGGTAACCACCGTTGCCATGGTAACCACCGTTGCCATGATAACCACCGTTGCCATGGTAACCACCGTTGCCATGGCTAACACTATTTCCATGGTAACCACCGTTGTCGTGGTTACCGTCGTTTCTATGGTTACCACAGTTGCCATGGTGAACACCGTTGCCAGGGTTACCACGGTAGCCTTGGTGACCACCGTTGCCATGGTAACCACCGTTGCAATGGTTACCGTCGTTGCCATGGATACAACCGTTTCCATGGTAACCACTGTTGCCATGGTTACGACCGTTGCCATAGTAACCACCGTTGACATAGTAACGCCCGTTGCCACGGTTACCACTGTTTCCATGGTAACCACCGTTCCCATGGAACCTCCGTTGCCATGGTAACCTCCTTTGCCATGGTTAACACCGTTGTCAAGGTTACCGTCGTTGCCATGGTTACTACCGTTGCCATGGTTACAAACATTAACATGGTTAACACCGTTGCCATGGTTATCAGCGTTACTATGGTAACCACCATTGCCATGGTAACCTCCGTTGCCATGGTTACCACCGTTGTCAAGGTTACCATCGTTGCCATGGTTACGACCGTTTCCATGGTAACAACCGTTGCCATGGTTACCACCGTTGCCATAGTAACGACCGTTGCCATGGTAACCACCGTTGCCATGGTTATCAGCGTTACTATGGTAACCACCATTGCCATGGTAACCACCGTTTTTCATGGTTATCAGCGTTACTATGGTAACCACCATTGCCATGGTAACCACCGTTGCCATGGTTATCAGCGCTACTATGGTAACCACCATTGCCATGGTAACCTCCGTTGCCATGGTTACTACTGTTGTCAAGGTTTCCGTCGTTGCCATGATTACCACTGTTTTCATGGTAACCACCGTTGCCGTGGTTACCGTCGTTGTCATCGTTACCGTCGTCACCTATGGTTACCACCGTTGTCATCGTTACCGTCGTCGCCTATGGTTACCACCGTTGTCATGGTTACCGTCGTTGCAATGGTTACCACCGTTGCCATGGTTACCACCGTTGTCATCGTTACCGTCGTCGCCTATGGTTACCACCGTTGTCGTGGTTACCGTCAGTGCCGTGGTTACCACCGTTGCCATGGTTACCACTGTTACCATGGTAACCACCGTTGTCAAGGTAACCGCCGTTTCCATGGTCACCACCGGTTCCATGGTAACCGATGTTGCCATGGTAACACTGCTGTCATGGTTACCACAGTTGTCATGGTTACCGCCGTTGCCTATGTAACAACCGTAGATACTAGACCAACCTACCAAATTACATCAATATTGGACCACAGGTGAGGTTTTTAGCTTTGTAATTATTAGAAAAACACTTTTAAGATTCATTGGAACCCAAAACTGATATATCTCCTCAAAATAAAAAAAAAAATTGACATTAACAATACTTAATCCAAATACTATGAATGGGGTGGGAAAGTAAAAAAAATGAAAACAATTAATATCTTGATGGCTGTTGTCAATAATTCCCCGGTGGTCTGCTACACCATAAATCAGCTGATAATAGGAGTGGCGGGAATTGTTGAACTGAACTGTGATAGCACCGTGGCACGTTATCAATCATCCATTTTATAGATACAGTTTTGCAAGAAAATGTATAACTCAAAAAAACCTATAGTTTAGATTTAGAATTAAGGAAAAAACAATGACAAATATGTAAATTCCCTAAATTTATATTTTCTAAATAACGATGAAATAATTAGGTCAAGGTTAATCATACGTCTTGCGCCCCCATGTCAACTACTAAAGCTAAGGATAGTTTTGGTGAGGGATTGATGTAATATACCTTTGTGTCTACACTTCAAATAAATGCCATTCTTGTTTGCAGTGGTAGAATGCTATAGTTTAGGAATTCGTGATTACAGAGGACACTATAATCAATTTAGTAAAATGCATTATTTTTATTCGTTTAGAGCCACTTTTAATATTAGGAACATATTTTTATCTGAACTGTTGTAGCATTATTGTTCCTCTTTGCGAAGAGGTACAATAACACACGCAATGCTGATTAAGAAGCTATTTCTTTTAAGTAAACTAATAGCAACAAAATAAGTGAGAAAGCCAATCAACCAAACTTTATGAATTTATTTAGATGACCAGTGGGTGGTAGACGACCGTTTAATTCATGCCTATTCAAAGATGCGAAATAAATTCATCTATGGTCATTGAGTTTTTTACAAATATATATTTTACTTAAGAAATAATTAATTACCCCATTACTTTATTATATTAATATTGGCCACAATATCGCATATGTAAATACGACTACTAAACGAAAATATACACAAAATTATACTTGGAATTTAATTTTTCGTTTTGTATCCATCTCACATCCGTCAGCGACTAAATAAAACGTTTTTTGAATGTTAACCTAATACATCTAGAGAATAGAAAACTCTGTTTTAATACTACGATAGGAAATTATTTCAAAGTAAGTAAATTGCATTATAGTATTATCACTGTAAACCTGTTTAGTAAAATAATAGTCTAAGATTGTGCTGATGTAAGGATCCAATAATTACTTGTGGGTTGCTGAACTCTACAGAACTGCTGAGGCATCTTCAACGTCAGAAACATTGCCACATTGTAATCCATCTACTGCTACATTTGCATGTGACGTTTAAATAAACGTAATGTATTTTTTATTTGTTTCTTTTTCGCCACAAATGTGTTTATTTCCTTACTAATACAGTACATCTTGTGGCATATTAAGTTTTTTTTCTTAAAATGTAAAAACAACAAAGTTTTTTAGTCATGAAGTGCTGTTTCTATATAGGTTTATCATTTGAATCTTAATCACTTATTACAGTTGAGAAATCGATTGGACTACGTAAAATACATGTAGCAACTGTAGGTAATGTCACAATTCATGCTGCAAAAACTGTATTCGTTTAGAGTTAATTTACCAAAGATGTTCGTTAAAGTAAAAGCTTTGTCGGTTTTTACTTAAAATTACTGTGAAATTCGTTATCAAATGAACTACTAATATATTGATAACTAACACAACAGGTTAACCATTACCACTAAATATATATTAACACCAACGAATCAAGTCTAGTAGGATAATAAACCATTTGTGAATTCAGTTTAGGCTATACAGTATCATACTTTTGTTAGACAGTTTGGATATTTAAATATTTATGTATCCAGCAAGTCTATGTGTGTATTTAACAGTCCCCCAAGGTTTGTGGTAAGTTGCCAAGTCTCGCTGTACGTCTGTGGTCAACCATGCGTTTAACATTATCTCGGGCACAACACTAATTGTTATGTTTTTGTTATAGATTTCTTAAAAGATAAAATGGTGGTCAGCATAAATTTTAACGAAAATATGTGAATAGTATTGTAGTCATTTTTAAAATTGTATGCTTACAGATAAGATTCATTCATATTTATTAAGTTTTTAAGTTGTAATATGATGAACTTTAAGAATTTTACAGAATTATAACAACTTAGTTTCAAAAACAATACAGACTAAGGGATTCATCTACAAGAAAACAATTACAGTATAATTACATCGATTACAGTATAACAATTTTTAAATTTAGCGGACCAATTCTACCTCAACAATCACTGAGATACATCGATCTTGCCAAGACAGTGAAAATCTTCGTTTTTCTCAGACAGAACGCTATTTACAACAATACTGTCTGCTGACCATGATGAGTTGTTCCCATTTGCGTGTTTTACAATGATAAAAAATTGTGCATTTGTTTTCTAAAGTAAATGTTACATACTTGTAAATATATTGTTTGACTATACAAATATCATTATAAGAGCTAAAAACAATGTACATTATTTGTTACGTATAATAAATCTCTTTGATTTCAGTCCTATGTTTTATGTCTTTGTGTTTAGTCTTTTTTCATTCTAGGTTGTCAAATTCTTTAAAAATATTCATAACTGAAACAATGTTTAAAATTTTTTTTTGAGATGCAACTTGGGTATTTAATAGAATGTAATTCTATTACACAGTACAGATAATGCCGAACGAAACATATTTTAATTTGTAGTTACCACGATAATGTAAGATGGTTAGTAAAATAATTATTATTGAATATATCATCCAATCGCCACTAAGCATAAAAATATTCTAATACGGTAGGTAAAATCCATGGACAATAATGATAAGTTTAAACTCCTATAATTTTATCAGATGTAACCGTAGTATCACCATGTATTACTAACCACAACTACATCGAATTAATTACAATTTATATTTCAAATCCAAGAGAAGTATCGTTACAAAAAAGGTAAATCAATTTGTCAAGAAATCAAGTTAATAAATCACAAGAGTGACAGATAATCTCAAAACAATTTCCATGATTCTGAGTTATTTATAAAAGGGTGTGGTCCGTTTGTAACTGTTATCAGGATAACTTGATCATTTATCTTCTGCTGTCAATAATATCCAATATTTAATTTACTTAAGTTGAAGTTGGTAAACAAAAAATAGATATTTACAATTTTTACATTAACTTTATATCACATTATATTAATAATCTTAATTTTTGTGTATTTTTCAGAATGTGACAACAATAAAAGAAACAAAATACTGGCAATAAATCTTTATAAAAAAATATGATTTAACAACTTTCATTTGAAAAATAATAGAAAATAATTGCTTATTTTCAACTGCTAATTACAAAATATCATCTTACTGTAATGAGTTATAGAAATAAATAAACAAAGTGCTCATAATATTAACTTGTTGATAGTTTATTTTAGTTTAGTCGTTATTGTTAATTACTAATCAGTAGTGAACAAATATTTTGTAATTAATGGCTATCTAAAAAAAATACTTTAAAAGGTATATAAACGCCTAAAAGTAATTTTTAATGTTGAAATCTGAAATAATAAACACTTTTTTCGTTGTTTATTATCAGGAGAATAGAAACTTTGTATAGCCTGAATGACAAATATACTTCGCTAACGCGTTTCTTGGATAAGTTAAAAAAATCAAGCTATTAGTAGTGGCATTGACAATATTATTATAAATGATTTGTAAAAATTCTTATGGGGTTATTTTACCTTTCCGCTAAAAAATAACCTAACTCATACCAATGCCTGAGTTTAGTAAACATTGCCTTGTTAAAGCTAGGGCAACAGCTTTCAATTCATATTTGAATACATTACTAAAACTGGAGGATATGTAACTCATGTAAAGTATTCTAAGTAATTCAATTTAGTTTTATATTTCTTTATGTTCAATTCATACAATTGTATAACTAACTGATATATTTCGTATGAAATAACACGCATTTTACAAATATCTATTTCTTTCATACACCAATCAAACTCCATTGATAGAAAATTATAGACGCATTGTACAATGTATAAATATTGGCCAATAAATTAATAGTTTGGGATAGTTTCTGAAACTAGCTTAGGCAGAATAATAGACTTGTCAATATTAGTTAATCAGATTTGTTTAAATGAATTTGTAAACAAATCATAAGTTAACGTTTTTAGAGAAAGCAATGTAAAACAAATTTATTACACAATTAACATTAAAAAGCAGTTTAGGAAATTATTTTCCCAGATATACATCATCAGTTAACCATTACGATAATAAGTGTCGCAACAAGTTTTCTTAGTTGTAAAGGTTGGCAACAGTTCCAAACACAAAAAAGGGAAACAAAAGTAACTCTTGGCATAAACTTGGAAAGCTGCCTACTTAGGCAACTGTGCAGAGGCTGATGTTTATTTAAACAATGAAAGACTTTTGAAAACATATTCCATTACTTGATTGCTCTCTTAGCTCGTTAAACTCCTTTTTATACATTAATTTAATATTACTGTAGTGTATATAGATTCATGTTTCGAAGATTTTCATGATTTATATTTACCAAATTAATCATTTTCCTTATTAACATTGTTGTACTTTGGATATGAGTGTGAACACGGAAATAATCCTACAAGTGTTTAAAATACTAACATTAACTTGTCGATGCACTATAAATTAATACAAATTCATAAAGTCTAGGTAGCTTTTGAAATAATAGCACAATGTTTTAATACACTAAGTTAAAACTGACCCCACAACAGCAAACCTGCAAAAAAGTGAATTTCCATTTTCCCAGTTGAGTTTCGACTAAAAGATCTATTTTTTCCCTTCAATAACATTTATTTTATATGTACTTAGGTTTGCTGCTACAGGGAAGGTAATAAGGTTTGTATAAATTAACCGCTTCGCATTAAACTAGCAAATTTGCCAAGTTTAATCATCCTTAAACAAACAAACTACAACAGTTTATTTATTCTTCATAATAATAAAACACAGAAACTTTAAATTTAAAGTTGCTGATGTTCTCCGTAATTGGCAAGGGTACAATAACATTTCAATATAAAAAATTAGCTTTTTAAGCTATACTACTTAAGATAGAAATTAGAAACAATTTATGTTTTTGAGGTTAAAATGGGAAATCCCAATTTTTACCCCACGTTCCCATAACGCCATAGTAATTGAGAATTCCCACGTTATTCTTAGCGAAAATTAATAAACTGTTTCTGTTAGTTCGCTTAGTGATATATTTTATACAGTTTGGCAAATTAGTTTATTTAATACTAATATATTAACACTTTAATAAAAAAAAAAACTCTATATTACTTTCCTTGTAGCAGCAAATAGATGTAGTACACGTTTCAACTGTGTTATTAACAAACACAAATCTGACAGTTTTAAGGGAATATTTGAGCGAAAATCCTACCAAGTAAATGGAAATTCATTTAGTCTGTAAGTTTACATTTGCAGGCGTATTTCAATAGGCCGCCTTATCTAAAAAAAATTTATAGCGTGATGACAATAGACAGAGTGTATTGATTCACTATACAAAAAAACTAATTATAAAACCTTTATAATGATTAAAAAATAATTGTACAATTTACTATAGCAATTGAAGGATTACCAAATAAAAAAAACACAAGCATCCTTAAAACCTATTTTTTTAAGTAACCTATCAACTAAACCCACACAACACACACAACACACAACACATACAACACACACAACACACAACACACGGCTATGGTAATAATGCCTTAAGTGTATTTAGCACATTTTAACGAATCACACATCGATTTTACGCCATTAAATCAGACCTGGACTATTTTGAAACACTTGGTTAACTTGAGTGGTTCGGGTACTTGATAATTCCTTTCCAGAAGGCTCGGGCGTTTGCTACACCATTACCCCAAATTAGAGGGGTTTAACCCTCCGAAGTTACATATTTCACTTAGCCCCAGACTTGTGGCTGCGTGACTCTTGCAGTTAATAGTATTTATTTATCTCCTTTCTATTGCTACTAGTGTAGTTTTCATTTTCAAAGCTTTCTTTATTTTGTAAAATCTGTCTGTATTTCTTTTATTAAAATTGCCACCACCTTCATCGACACTATAATAACTTTCAGATCTGTTAAAAAGGGAAATTTTCTCAACAATTTAACTATCAGCATATATAAATGCAATTTAAAATGTTGTTCACATTTGAGCAAGGATTAATGATACTTGCTTGTATATTTATCGGCCCAATGAATTAGTTAAAGACCATTATTATGTATTATACAAATTCAATTTATTATTAAATTTTATGTGATTACTTAATTTAGTTCGTCTCCGCTAACAATTATTAAGTCCAATGAATATTCCCTTGGTCAAGAAATTTGTTTTGATTTATTTTAGCAAATTTACCATATAGGGAATAAGCTATTACTATAGGTCTCATAATAATATCTGGACCCAGGACAGATTTACTTCTTCGTTTTGAGGTCCCCAGAGGCCTAAAACACCACATTGAAAACATACAGTTTTTCAATTTCAAAAACATTTTGTAGAGCTAAAAAACACAAATAATTTAGTAGCCTATATTTAAGCATTGTTGTATGCCTAGTGGTTACGGAAAAATCCCAAAAAAGTGTAAATTTAAAATTACATGTTATTCTGATGGAGAAAAAATAAACTGTTGTAGCTTGCTTGGCTATGGACATATTTTAATGAAATTTTGAAATTTTGTTTACTTCATGCTAAGCTATCAATTTTTAAATAAAAAAACTTATTTCCTTCCCTGTAGCAGCAAACCTAAGTGCTAATTAAAATTACTGATATTTAAATAGAAAAAAACATCTGACAGTTAAGGGGATAATTTAATGGAATTCCAGCCAGGTATATGGAAATTCGCTTAGTCTGAAGGTTTGCTGAGGTGGGCTTATTTAGCTTTTCTATAGCTAAAATATTATAAAATAGAATTATACATTTAACATACAGTTAACTGCTGGTTAGTTTTTATGTACAGTATTGCAATTGTAAAACGTACTTTTAAAAGTGTAATCTATATGACACACATTCAGTTAACACGTTTTACTAAATACGTATAAACATATTGATGTGCTTTTACTCGTATAGCTGCATAAGCTCTAGAATCATGACTAAAACGAAATGAATAATAATAGAAAAATATACCACCAATATGGAGGATGACTAAGGATAATAAAAATGTATACATACTTTAAACACCCTTCATTCCTCGTGGAAAACACTTACCTGAAAATTACAAAGGAAAATAAGTATGGAATGAAAATACCTCCTTGTTATACACTAGTTTAACATATACTAGTGTACATAATACATCGTTATATTACAGAATTCGTGCAAACCGCTGCAAATTGCTTTTCTGTCCTGTTCCTATCTATAGTCGTAGAAGCTAAATGCAGAAAAGGAATTCGCAGCGGTTTGCACGAATTCTGTAATATAACGATGTATTACTCTTGTATCTCAATCTTATCTCTAGATAAGATGGCTAATTAAAAAGGCATGCTAATTTAAAGGAGTTGCAATTGAGATACAATTCAATTAAACTATAAAGTGAAAAAACCTTTGTAGCTTAAATAAAATTTCTGGCACATTTGAGTTATGACGACTGTGAGACGTTTGGTATTAGAGAAGTGGTGATGGTAACACAATGTTTTAAATTCGAGTACAGATGATAACTGCACAATTATGTATAATTTTAATAATAATATTATAATTTTCAATAAAAACAATATAATTTTCCTATGAGTATTAACTAGTATAAAACTGGTATTACCAACTTTACATGAATGTGTGCCATAAAACTCCAAAAGTGTTGACTGTAAATCAAACAAGACTAGTGTTTTCAAAGGCAACAAGTTTTAAAGTTCTTAAACGTCGCAAAGACTTCTAAAATGAAAACAAAGCCAACACGGAAAACTTCCTGACATAAACCCTACAATTTTCCGCATCTTTATTTCAAAGATAAAATATAATCGACGCAATTTACAAATTCTAGTTAAGAAAAAGTTTCAAATTATTGCAACACGTATAAAAATAATATATTGGTGTGAATTACTTTTATGTGAAATGTTCCACATGATATTGAAGTTTAAATAAACACTTAAATAATTCTTTATTTTAAATCCATATTTATATCATCTTTATGGTCACAAAAAATATGTTATTACTTTTAATTTTCTGCGAAGTTTAGTTTAATTTAAACAGGAGAAGTGAACTGGTCAAGTGGTAGAGCTCCAGGCCTTGCCCCCGAAGGTCCCTGGTTCAAATCCAGCAAATCACTAATGACCTAAGTTATGAGATAAAGCTGCAACCTTCTATGTCTACTTTGAAGCAAATGAATAGGTACACGGTTCCGGACTGGTCAAATGGTAGAATCAGAATTCGTTCCCCAAGTTTCCTGAATAAAATCCAGCAAATCACCAATGACCTAAGTTGTGAATATAAAGTTGTAGGAATATTTCTACCTTGTAGCAATGTGTAAACGGTTCCTTCCTGTCCTGCGTCATGGAGTTTGAAGATAGACAGAAATCTTATTTTTCTAAAACAAATATCTTATAAATCTGTCTTGGTATAATTGATTATCTGCTGAATAAAATGTTTGCTTAACGTCTTTAGGTCACGAAGGCCCAAACTCATCTTCTCGTTTATTACCGCGTTTGTTGCTTCATTACCCTGAAAAGGAAGAGCTCCACCCTCCATACAATATCTTCCTCGCCTACAAGATCAAGGGAAATTATCTTTTGAAATATGGTACTTGCATTACAAATCGTTAAAAGGTCACTCTTGAGAGTACTATTTTCTAGTTAGATTATGTAACCAATAATGTTTCACTGCCTCTTTTATAATTGCATATTAAATAATTTAGACTAAAAACAAACAAGTGAAGTACATTTTTCTGTTAAGGAAAATACTTAAAATTGACAACATAAGTCAATTACAACTTTTGAGTTAAATCTGGGTTGGTTTAGTTAGGTTGAAAAAATTAGATGTATACTTATGGGAAGCATACTTATGAAAAAAATATAATTTTAACTTACACAAAAAACTGCTATAAACGATGGTTATTTTTTTTAAATCTGTTGTTGTTGTTTTTTTAACAACTTATTATCATCTTTGTATATATTAGGATGTAAGTGTAGGAAAGTGACCTCTGAAGATGCCACAACCTGTGGCGAAATGCGCATCAGGAATCAAAAACAACAAGAACTTCAAGGCAACAAAAAAAAAAAAAACAAAAAGGTAACTTCTTATTCTCATTGAAGTAACAAAATTATTTTTTACAAAGTGTTTTTGTAAGAGCGCTAAGTATCAAATACATTTTACGAGTAAATTGCAAAAGAAAACGAGTCATTCTATACGACTTGCAATAAAAATTAACTGCGTAAGGAAAAAGTATTTTTTCCATAGATAGGTAATCATTCCAAACGGAGAGCATGCGTGTAATAGTACAGATTATTAAGAACTTCACAAAAATACTTACGGTGTAATAATTTTTTACGGTAAAACATTCAATCACAGGTAAGTTCAAGGTGATTGTGTAATACTCTGTGAATTTCGTAGTGGCATTCAATCAATTCAATCGATCTCACTACCTTTAATCGTTGAGCAGTTGGAACTCTATTATCTAAATAGCACAAGTTGGTATTACTGCCATTTCGAATTCTCTCCTCATTTAAAGGGAGTGTTTCCAACATTGAAGTGCTTTAAACTAACGTCATGGCTCAACCTCGAATAACCAATGGAGAAAGTGATTAATTATGCTTACCACTTATACTGTTTACATCTTTTAAATGTTAACCGGTTGTCAACAGCTGTAATTAATTATATGATCGTTCATAAGAGATCCGTTATGTGTATGTCACACTTAAAAATGTACTGGTGATATATTTAAAACATAAATTCACCAACGTTAATGACCTGGTGTGTAATTTGCCTTTTAGAGCACATTGTAAGAACGTTGTTTGTTGATATGCAGATCATAACTGTCATCAATGTATATATTTACCAGTGTTTGGAAGCTATCAAATCGATGGAAAATTATCTTATTTTCAATAGAGACATCCATCCGTATAGCACTAGAACTTGTAATGATGTACTCCTAGCAATAGGTTAAGTAAAAGCCAAAAGTGTTTCCCTGTTCCAGGTTTCAAATTTTTCAATGCTCTGCCTGTTAGCATTAGAAACTTGTCAAAATTGAACAGATCCATTCTATAAATGTGACGAATATTTTGAGGCCTTAAAAGGTTTGAAAAATAATGTAGTGCATGGACCCAATGATAAAAAGGTATGCCTAATTTTTATTTACCTTTACATGGTTTGCTGTTTGGACTTGCAGTTTTGTTTGGTTTGTTTTTCTTTTATATTTAGTTTTATTGCATTTTTATTTTACTTTGGCGTAGCCTATTGTACAAACTTAATGGCCCAATAAAATTGTTGAATCTTTTTTTGAATCTTTTTCACTCTTAATTATTACAGCATGTTTAACAATTAAAACAAAGAACAAAGTGTTACCCCATTTTGTTTTTTAATTCATGAATAATTTTATACAGTCATCAAAATCGGATTGGCTTAGTACTTAAGTTACAAACAATTTCATATCGACTGTGCTTTTTTGTTTAGGATTACAACAAAGCTTTCATAACTTTGCACTATTCGGCTTAACTTTGGGCGAGCACGACAAAACAGCTGTGAACAGGTTGCGTTCACAGTTGTTATTGTTGACGGAATTGTTATTGTTAGAGTTACTTTAGTTGCACACTTGGTGCTAGTCACATCGAAGCTGCTTTGAAACACTCTATAAAATAAAATCGTTTGGTGAAAAAGAGGGATTTAACTTTTGGGATTACTTCACATCCCTTATAGTTTTGAAACATTTAATAATATTTAGAATAAAAACCCCTGTGAATTGTCTACACTGTTCTAAGTGTATCTAATTAACGTCAAATCATTTTAAAATCTTGTAATTTTTACGTATGCTAATATAATTTCCATTCTAGACTATTGGTTGTATTAAGTTTTCCCAATTTTCATATTTGTTTAGGTCTTAAAGACATGGTTTTATTAAGATATGAATGGATTATGTAATGATAGTTTATTGACAATTTACATAATAAAAATCTATGAGGGTTGGTTTTTTCTATAATTATTTAATGTTCAAAAGTTTTTTTAACAATAATAACGACTACTGTGATACAATTTAATAAATAAAGTCAAAAGGAGATAAAGAATTCTAATTGGCTTTTTAATCAATAAACATAGTACAGTATTAGGATTTTTTTGTGGCATTTAAAGCCAAGAGGTATATGGATGCAATGACAAACCCATGTACAGCTAAGGTAAGGTACTCTCGTCATGAGAATATATTACCCACAATACAACAGAAGTCTCTTAGCTGTGTACTTAACACACACGAGGTACAACAGGTGATATGGTGCTATGTGATTTATCTAAAAAACTTGGATAGTTAAACAACGAAATAGTTTGATTAAAAAATGAGATTGGTGTTAATGTGTTAAATTTAATGTCCACGGATTTTGCACTAATACGAAGGGAAATTCTCAAAAACATATTTTACTTCCAATTCATATTCAATATTTACTTTTTTTTTAAGTCGTTTAGAAAATATCAATACCTATGATACTAAATAAAGAACTTAGAATTACTAGAATGAAAAAAAACCCTAACAAAAACACCGAAAAATAAATAGTGAATAATAATACCGGTGGGGTACATAGGCTACATACAATTTTCTGTGCATATATTGGACATTCTTAACACAAAAGTATGGTTGGTTAATCGTGAGATAAAATCAGGCTGTACAGCTTTTTTATAAGAGGGAAATCGTTTATTAGGTTGCTCTGAGGATTTTAACATGGAGTTACATATGTGACTAATAATGTGTATTAGGTACACTCATTAAACTCATAAAAGACAAACTAAATTGTATAAGAATCATAAAAAAGAAACTTATGTGTATTTGTGTTTATACGTTTTTTTTTTATGATGTAAGAATGACATGTTTGTGTTGACCACAGTACAAAATTATCCATCCAATAGAAATAATGTAAAATAGTTTGAAATGGCAATTTCATTTCCTTGTAAAAACAATATTATGTATGATTTGTGTTTTACCTATTACAGAACTCCGAATACTGTTGTAATACTATGTTGCAATTTTATGTAATGATGAATGTGAGTTAAAAGGATTCTATTTTAAGTTTTTTATGAGGATCAATACAATAATGTGTAACTCAAATTGTTATAGTAATAAATATGTAGTTCCAGCCAAACAAATTAAGAAAAGCATAGAAATAAATCGTAAAAAGTATCCAATCGTCATTATATACTAAAATGCTTTAAACCTTAACATTAAACATCCGTTAAAAATAATGTTACACATTTACAACGTGTTAAATAAACATGCACATAACTGAAGTTTGAAATAGACGAGCATCAAAACGGCAGCCGGTTTAGCATTGCAAATGGTTATGATTATTACCCGTAGGAATTCGCGAGGCAGTTTCAACGTTTTATCGTTGTGCATTATACATTATACAACGTAACTGTACACTTTAATAGTCGTTACCTTTTAGGATTACTTAACGGCATCAAATGCTCTGGCGTATAAAACTTTTAACTTCCTACACTCAAATTTCGTAGTTATGTATTTGTGATCATATAAACACTAGATTAAAAACAGCAGAATATGAGTAAACATAATACTACTTATCTGTTGGTACACATATATCGGGCCCAAGGCAGTGATGTCGTGTGTTCGGATCCTGGTCACTGCCACTAAGTTACATTTTATCAGTACAGTCACCCTTTTACAGTACCGGATCACCCCATACTTAACTGGATGTGACCCCACACGCAGTTCCACAGCCTGGCAGGCAAATTCAAGGTAAAAAAAGGCTGCCAACCTCTTTTTTTAAGAGAAAGAAATCAAGTAGTCCCATGAATAACAAGGCAGTTAAATATTAGGAACGGCTTATTGTTCAGTAATAATATTTGTTTAGGTTAAAAAAGAATTCGTACAACAGTTATTTTAACACTTTCTACAAAAACCAGAATCATTACAACACCTTTTGGTCGTTGATAGTTCATATACACTAACTTTTACACAAAAACTTACAAGCCATGTATAATCAAATACCAATTATCTAAACCAGAGATAGCCCAGGCACTGTGATTCAGGTATAGTAAGAAATGTGCTTTGAAAACAAAGTATTGCCACTTATTTAGTTATAGGAATTGTCATGTGTTTAACAGTTGTATGTTGTGTTCGCTAAGCCAACAGTATCGGCTATAATCGTAGTAGTTTTGCTATCCCGTTGAGTTTTTGCTATAAAACAGTACCAACTATTAGCCCAACGGCAAAAATGGTTTCTAAGTCCAAAATATGGCGCTGCTCAAGATCGGACTAGACATTTTAATACTTGAGGCAAGCACTAAAGCCGCTAGATTACCAGGAAAAACAAAATATACTAACATTTGAACAATTTATGGTAATTATTTTATCTGTTACATAAATTCAGCAATTATGAGTTTAATACGATCCAACAAAAATCGTCTGAATTATAATTACAAAAAAGTTGTTTTTTTACTAATTATACGTAAAATAATACATAATCATAAAAAATAATCATAACACATACTATTATTATACGGAATATCTTTAATAATTTAATATAAGCAACAACTAAATCGAAGTGTGACTAATTTGTCATAGGGTAGCTAATAATTAAAATTAACAATATCAACCTTAAACTGTTTCTTCTTTTACTTCTCCTCACTTTAAACACGCGGATTTGTAAAGTTTTCAACAACAAACAAGACTTCTTCGTTTACCTTTCTGCTTGTTAGGTTTAATTAAAACAAAGCCGTAACCTGAACAAACGTGTTACTCAAACAAAAGTCTAACTTCTCATTCGAGTTCTTTGATACCTAAGGTTGCTTATTTAGGTTAAACTTCTTGATAAACACATGTTATGTTTTAAAACAGTTTTTGCAAAAAAACATTTTGGTCAAAATCTGTGTTTATACGATTCGATTTACTGTTACTAACTGGCAAAAATATTAAAAGATAGTCAAGACAAATATAATTAGGGTCCATTTAATTTGGCCAAGTCAACAACAGAATGATAATAGTCATGGGTTAAACAAAAGAACATAAATAAATTTATATATGTCAATTAATTAGCCATTGATTATATTGCAATATTAAAGATTGTTATTATTATATGCAGGCAACAGGAGATAAATGTTTGTTTAATATAAACTATATTTATACAGGGTGTCTCACGAGAGGTGTCTCAAATTGATTACGGAAAAACGGATTAACGTAAAAGGATGAAGTAAAATTATTTCCCGCTAAATTGACCCCAAGGAATAACGTAAAATATTTTTGACTTTTTCCCAATTCAGGGTGTGCCAAAAACTGAGGGTCACTAGTTCGAATCTCGGAATTTTCAAATGTAAACATATGTCATATTATACATAATTTTAAAGGTATTTGATGGACAAACATTTTGGCGAAAACAGAAATTAGTTATCTTTTTCCGTTTCAAAATGGCGGCAGTTTCTTTTGGAAAAATCTATATTTTTTAATACTCTGTGTTTCCTATACCAATGCATTTATCCCTTCTCCAGTTGAATTTTCTCTTTCGTTATGAAATTAGCTTTACTTTGATATGCTACAAGTAACGGTTTTTTGAAATTATAAAAGTTCAAAAAAAAAAATATTTTTAAAAATTTGCAAATGCTCATTTTTCAGAAATGTCAAATAGCAACCAAGTGGCACATTATTTTATAGGTTTTTAATTCCTAACAACTTTGTAATTTACACTTTCTTCGTATCTCTTTTAGTTTTTGCGTAAATAACAAAAAACCTCATTTTCCTATATCAAATGCATGTTATTTGGGTTTAACACTAAAGGCCCAATTTGATGAAGTGTTAAACCACGTCAAACCCAAATTACATGCATTTGATATAGGAAAATGAGGTTTTTTGTTATTTACGCAAAAACTAAAAGAGATACGAAGAAAGTGTAATATACAAAGTTGTTGGGAGTTAAACAACGTATAAAATGATGTACCACTTGACATACGTTGCTATTTGAAACTTTTGAAAAATAAGCATTTGCAAATTTTCAAAAAATAAATTATTTTTGAATTTTTATAATTTCAAAAAACCGTTACTTGTAGCATATCAAAGTAAAGCTAATTTCATAACGAGTAAGAAAATTCAACCGGAGAAGGGATAAATGCATTGGTGTAGGAAACACAGAGTATTAAAAAAATATAGATAAAAAAAAAAACTGCCGTCATTTTGAAACGGAAAAAGATAACTAATTTCTGTTTTCACCAAAATGTTTGTCTATCAAATGCCTTTAAAATGATGTATAACATAACATGACATATGTTTGCATTTGAAAATTCCGAGATTCGAACTAGTGACCCTCAGTTTTGGGCACACCATGTATTGGGAAAAAGTTAAAAATATTTTTACGTTATTCCTTGGGGTCGATTTAGCGGGAAATGATTTTATTTCATCCTTGTACGTTAAGCCGTTTTTCCGTAATCAATTTGAGGCACCTCTCGTGAGACACCCTGTATATTAAAATTAAATTTAATAAAAAAATTTTCTGATATTTTGAACATATATAATTTAGTTGTTGTACATACAGTATAATTTCGGACAAGCTTTTACTTTTAAATCTTAAGGAATTAAATAGTGTAAGAAGGTACTTTACATATTTAAAAAAAGATTCACACAAGTTTACCTAATTGGGATACTTGTGTTTTGAGAAATGTTACATGTTACATTTTCCTTGTCAGTTTTCAAATCATCTACCTCGTATATGAATACTCTTGCTCTCTAATGACATTGCCTTGTATAAGCCAAGGTAACAGCTCTTGACTAATGTGAATATATTACTGCTCCTGCAGTAAGTATTATTTCTGTATTATATATTTAGGGGTTATTTTATATATTTCATTAAATTGACTTTAAAAGTATAATATAAGCACTACAAGTGCTCATTATTGTAGTGGTATTATATTACTAACTAATTTATATTTATATTTCACTTAAACAATGAAAAGACAAAATTTGGAGTTTTTCGTGACACTGTAATGATATTAGCTTTTTTATTAATTTTCAAGGATTTTTAATGATGTCTTAAGAAACTTGAAAAAATATTTTTTTTTTTTTAATGAGGAGGGATATTTTGGAAATTTTAACAGATTATTTAGTGTGTTAAATCTTATAATATAAAAGTTAACGTTGTTTTGTGAGCGTATGTTTCATACTCTTTTCAAGAAAAACGTCTGATATTTTATTTTGCTCAAAATATAATAAGCCTAATCAACAAAGCAACAAGTTCTCTACTTTTAAATGTTGACCACAATTCAAAATGTAAAACTAAAGGAGTCCCGGGTACATTTACACATAGACTTGGAAAGCTGCCTATTGTAGTATTTGGATACCACATTTCAGTCTATATCTGCCCTTATACATTGTTTAAGCAATGCAATAAGTTAAAACAAGCTACGATACTATATAACAGTTATCTAGTTATTTTAATTCAACTTAATACCTCTTTAACAACAGTAGGCCTAATACATACGAATCCCTTTACATTAGATAGTGTCTATGTTGTAAAGAAAGTTGACAGCTTATTCAATAATGCTTAAAACTTTCAAAAAGTTTTTAAGATGGCACTTTTAATTGTAAAGCTATATTTTAAAAAACAAAACATTACATTTGGGGATACGATATAAATATTGATAGCCTTAATTGTTTTAACCATTAAATATTAAGTTGTTAATTATATTATATATATTACATATGAGTTTTTTATCTACTTTCTTGAAGAAATATAATAATATTTAATTGAGTATACCACTTTTCAGAAGCTATACCCAAATCTCTTTTCATATTTAGTAGTTCTGAAATATACGAAAACGTGAAGAAATATTAAATGTCAAGTTTATGAATAATGTAAACCTTCTCAGGCTAAAATCCAATTTACACTAAATATAGCAATGTTATGGTTCTAAAATAAACAATAAAAGGTCCACTTAGGTGTGGGTAGAATAGTTGATATCTTTCCCAAAGACTAGGGCGTTTGCTGCACCATTACCCCAAATTAGAGGGGTTTCACCCTTCAAGGCTACATATTTCACTTAGCCCTAGCCTCATGGTTAGTCCCCTTAATACATTCAGCTACTTTAAACTCAATATAGTTTACGGTAAAAATCCTTATTTTGCTTTTGGTCCGTTGAAGTCGAACAACTTTTGACCGTAAAGGCCACAAAAAGTCATATTTTTTCCATACTAATTATTGTTTTGGTTTACGGTTATATTAGTAAATGCTTACCTATGTATGTTGTAAAATTAAATTAAAACATATATATTTTAAGTCTCGAGCTTTAATATTTTGACCAAAAGAGTGCAAAGAAATCTAAAAAAAAACACTGTACAATTTTAAACTAGCACGTTATCTTTCTTGTAAACTAAGTGTTCCAAATGCGTATTTTGTTAATAAAATATAGTTACCATAATCTTAGTTTCATCATAGGACGGTTATAATGGATAAAGATACGTATTCATTTTAATAAACGCAAAACAAATTAATTTCTACAGAAAAATTACCGCAAAAGACTTTTTTGAGCTTAGATCGTTTTTTCACATTAACTCAAAATATCGTTTGGCAGGGTTTGTTTCCAAACCGTTAAAGGCAAGAAGTGCTTCTACATGGATAAGCAACGGAAACCGAGTTTCGCTGGTGTTTGTAAACAATTTTAGGAGAGTTTTAGTTTAGAAATCAAACTAAATATGTCATATAATGAGATAAATGTTCTTGAAATTAAGTTTTCTCCAATCGATTTTCCTCATAATATACAGTATGTTATTGTAGATATAGTAGCGAAAGACAAATATAATATACATTATTTTACTAACATATTTGTTAAAGTAGGCTATGTTAAAATATTATAGACAGACAAGATAAAAGACTTGACCAAAGATGTGTATTTATTTGACTGTTTACAAAAATCATAATAATCAATAAACATATGTTAGTTAAACTGTATATGAAATAAGGCAGGCATAGATTAGACATAGATTATTTATTACAATTACATTCTCTCCCCCCCAAGAACTAACCATTCAAAAATTAGTTTCTTTTTCCTTTTCATTAGTTTTTTCTTTGGAGCAATAGTAATTTTTGGCCGAGGCTTGCGAAGCCTAACTTTGGCACTCACCAGTTCTTTAGTGATTTTCACTTTGAGCATACGTTTTCTTCTTTGATGTTTGATTTCTTTGAATATTTCAGAATATTTCTTATTCCTCTGGTTATCACTGCTGGACTTGTTGTGGTACTGTGAGATGTCAAAGCTCTCGTCACTGACTAGGCTGACTGAATCGTCTACTAGTGACATTCTCCTCACAGACTCGTCTCTGGATATTTTCATAGGTGACAAGTTGGAATTGTCCTCCACGCTGTCTCTTAGCACCTCCGCCATCTGCTCTTCAAGACACCATTGTGGCATCGTAGGTTCCTGTGAGCGACTACAGTTGTGTTTAAACAAGGCCATCAGACATGGGAACTTGCAGCCACACTGAGCACACTTGTTTGTTTGATTGTCATCGTTATTCTTGTGCTCCTTCCAGCACACACGTTTCTTCTTGTGTCTGTAGAAGGAGGTATTGTCAAACTGCACATCACATCCACCACAAATTTTCAACTCTGAATCGTTCTCCGTTTTCTTCATTTCCCATAGAGGTTTGGCTTTAAGTTTTTTGTCTTCTGTTTTCACATTCTTCCTTTTGCCAGTTACCGCAAAGATCTTTTTCTTGATTTTGACACTGGATTCCAGCATGGCTTCCTTCAAGACTTCAAGTACTTTGGAATTTTCTATCAGCTCATCCGTTTTCTCTCCAACCACTCGGACTGTCTGGACACTGGTGAGAATGTCAGAATGTTTCTCAGAGTCTTGAATCATATTCTTAGCTTCCAGGGGTTGGCATTCCTTCTCTAACGCTTTTTCTTTTATTGGATCCCTGTTTAAATGTGCTGTTTTGATTTTCATATCTTTGTTTCGAGTCCTTTCCTCTTGGGAGATGTTTTCTGCACCGTAGTTGTCAATCTCAAATGATTCCTCTGCTGTTTTGTACAATTTATCATATTTAAAACATGTCAGAGCAAAGTTGTCATCGATACGTCCTCCACTGTATCCTGGACATTTTCCATGCAACGACCAGCCTAAGTAACTCCAGGATAAAACTGGCGAGTTAGGAGGCCCTTCCACAACTTTCCTTGTCAATATTAGGTTGCAATTATCTTGACCAATCAAGATGGTAGGTTTGGCATGAGATGTTGGTAGAGGTTGGTCGATTGAATTTAAATGAGACCATGTCTCACGAAGCTTTACTGAATCGATCGACTGTTGGGGTAAATCTAAGGGAAATTGAGTTCTTACATTAGTCAATTTGAAAACATCGTCTTCATAGAGCCCTTTTATTTTAAGTTCAACTCGTCTGGACGTTGGGTCAAAATGTTTAGTTGCATTTGACCAACAAGTGGTAAGGGGTTCAATGCTACCACTGATGCCTAATTTATCGGCAGTAGTCGAATCTAGCAGAGATATGGTTGAACCATCATCTAAAAGTGCATATGTGTCGATCTGACAGCTTGGACCATATAACGTTACTGGACATGTTCTTAGTAAAACACGGTTATTTACCGAGTGATTGCTTATAATTTATTCTTTCGATTGACCTTCCTGCCTGAAAGTGTTCTGTGCTTTGTCCCGGCTGATTTCTTGGGAATTTTTAGAGGCACTGTCAGTATGCAGAAGGCGATGGTGGGATAGTTTGCACCCATTGATTCCACAAGGTTTCTTTAACTTACAAAATTTGATGTGGTGACGACGGAAGCAAAAGAAACACAGTTTTTTCTCAATTATCATCTTCCACCGCTGCGCGACTTCTGCTTTTCTGAAAAGCTTACATTTATCGGTTTCGTGACTCTCCGAACAAAACATGCAAACGTTTTCATTGGGCGAATTAGTAAAAACTGGTTTAGGGTCACTTCTCTTCCGCGTTGTCTCCTCGGGTGGACGAAAATAAATACTCATAATGGAACACTGATTTTCAAGCCAGTTACAGAATACTTTCAGGTCAGTAGGTTTTTCTAAATGCATGCTATTTACATGTTCAGCCCACCTGTACTTCAGGGTATAGGGGAGCTTACTTAAAAGTTCATTCAACAAGAGAGGATTTATTAAGTACATTTCCAAATCCAACGACTCTGCGGTAGAGGTCAGGTTTAAAAGAGTTGTTGAAAACTCAATAAGGCTGACAGCGTCATCCTCTTTGACTGGTTGGAGCATGCGCGCCTTCTTCAACATTGACTCGACTATAAACTCTGGACGTCCAAAACGCATTTGTAAAGTTTTCATTACTGTACTCAAATTTTTACCTGATATAAATAGAGGTTTTACCATTTTAAAGGCATCTCCCTCCAGACAATTTCTTATTCTGTCAAGGTTTTCATCGTCATTAAAAAGGTGTTTAGTCTTATTGTAACAGGAATAGAACATGGGCCACTCGTCTGGTTTCCCGCTGAAGGATGGAAGACGCTGTCGGCAAGAGACAGGTTGGTTGGGGTTAGATAAATTGATAGCTTTTGAAAAGGAGTCTGCTAGTTTATCAATAGCCGTGGACACGATGGCTGATGATGTCAAAGGAACTGACGGTTCCTCATTCAGCCACCTATTGACTTTGACATTAGAGTCCTCCTCAACAGTAGCAATATTGAAGCTTACCTTGTCAGGGTCTTCATTATCTTCCAATTCCAAATGACGACTGCCCAAGACTGAGGCGGACTGACTACTTCCCAAGACCGAAGCAGACTCAAGTTCGGTCCTTACTCTCAGCAGACGCTTCTGTCGTTCTAGTTCTCTTGCTTCAGCTTTACGTTGTCGTTCCATTGCCCTCTCCTCTCTTTGCCTTTGTTGTTCCTGCATTTGGCGCTCCATCTCTTGTCTCTGTCGCTCCATCTCCTTTTCTTCAAATTCTTTCAGCCGTTGCAACTCTCTTTCTTCGTGTATTTTCTCAAGCCTGTTTATTTCTTCTATTTCTTCTAGTTGCAGTTGAACTAACCGGCGCTTGCTGGAAGTTGAAGATTTGGTTTTTGACTTAGAAGGTGGTTTTAGAGATTGACTATCTCCTTCTATGGGTTCATCATTCTTGTCATTTGCATTTTCTGGGGAATATCTATTTGGAGGGTGTTTCTCTCTCCCTGACTTTCGGATTGACATATTTTTTGACATGATTTATAAGTCGGGTTTCGGCACCAATGTTAAAATATTATAGACAGACAAGATAAAAGACTTGACCAAAGATGTGTATTTATTTGACTGTTTACAAAAATCATAATAATCAATAAACATATGTTAGTTAAACTGTATATGAAATAAGGCAGGCATAGATTAGACATAGATTATTTATTACAGGCTATGTTTGGTTTTTATTAAATTTGATTCTAATAAAATATATATCATTACAAACCAGCACAAAGAAGACACTTTGTGTTGTTTTTCCTCAGATTAATGTATGAATATCAGCGAAATTAATTAACAGTATGTTTTTATTCGTCAGGACGTTATGTTTTATATTCAATGACAGAAACGATGTAGTATAAATATTGTCGAACATAACTTCAAAGCCTTTATCTGGGGTAAGTATTGGTTTGCTTAAAGAGCTAATAAAAAATCTAAAACTGTAATACGTCAAGGTCCAAGCTAGTAAAGTTGTTTATAATTGTATTGCATAGTGGAGAAATTTACTGAATTCCCGATATAAACTATATGCCGTAAAAACTTACTCCAAACACAAAAAATGTTGGCCATTCTCAATATTCGTTTTAAACATTTATTGGAAACTAGCTGTGTGCCCGTTCTACGCACGGTGATCTTATCTTAGTAGTCAGTTGAAACCTTCTTATACCTATTAAGAACAGCAGTTAGTTTGCATATTTGCAGATATGCTGGCAAAACTATTATATATAAACCTTCGCAAATACAGTATCTGACAGTTCAAGCCAAAATAAATGCTTCGCAATTGAATGTCACCCGGATCGTTATGGTCCATATGTCCAATGATTAAACTAAAAAATGTTTTATAGATCCATGAAGCGTAGCCCTAAAGTAGGCCTATAATTGAAAGTTACTTTCCACATCGGTTAACTTAAACGTATTTAAAGTACTACCTCAACCTCACCATTTAACACTTTATTCCGGTTGACATTTTCAGTATCAAAGGTGCTCTTGTCCATTCCGTGAAGCACTGAGAAATAAGGACATTAATGCGTTACCAACAGACATACACAAAACAATCCAAAAAAGGCCACGAACTATTGATACATAAACAATATAAAGGCGTAAACAATTCATGATGGTTTGCCCAACAAATGTTTTACTCAAATAGGTTATCATTTTCTTAGCATACCGGGTAAGCTAAGATTTGGAATCCAGACAGAAAAAGCAAAACTTATACAGAGTTAAGACATCACTTAAATTGAATACGGACGGCTCTAATAAATAAGGTGCAACACCAACGATAACTAATTTGTAAACTACAGTGATGTGTTGGTACCTACGTAAAAATGATTCTAGCAGCTACCAACGGTTCTAAGGAAAAGAACCAGTACCTACGTAAGAACCTACCTAAGAACTATAGTACATCCGACCAATTAAATACATTAATATCTAGTCCCGAGGTTATTGATCTCTTGCTTTTGGATTTTCTCGTAAAAAGTTATAGCGTAAACTTATCGGTGTCAGTTTGAAAAAAAAAACAACCTTACCCAAACAACTTTTTGTTATTTAATAGATTACGCATTCTCTAAACAATGATTAGTATATCTATTAACATTAGAAGGAAATGTGACGAAAATCACACAATGTTGGGGTTTTGGTCATTTGTAATTATATTTCTTAGGTAGGCCATGTATTCTATGGAAAAGTACCGGTATCAAGGATCGTCGTCAAAAAGGTTGTTATGAATAAATATGTAGGCTTACGTACCCAAGATATGAGCTATGGGCCTATGGGCTGTATGGTCCAGCGATTGCATCACACGGTGAGTAGAAACAGAAAGTGACACATTGGAAAAGCGAGTTTAGCACTTCCTCTGTTAAACCTCTGTTACAATCACCCACTGCAGTTGTGATTTTTTACTTTACACTTTACACAACCGCCATTGAAGCGCCGTCAATGAGTGGAAACCTTTTTTGTAAGCTATTGGCGACGATCATTTCAGTGTCCCAGCCCTATACAACACTGATTCAAGGTATTCTTTCTGGTTGTCAAAACTCAAGAAACATTTTGTACTCAAAGAATTTCTGGTTCCGATTTGGACGATGTCTAGTTATTTAATTTCATTTACGGTTACACTATTAGTGGCACTTGCGATTAATTAAATCCGTTATGTAAGAAAAACGTTTTTAATCTCACTTGGTTGGGATTTGCTTTCAAAACGTGATTCGAAATGGTTGCGGTATTTGTAAACAACATTTGTAAACATATCATTGACAGCTAGAAAAAATAATCTTGATCCGAACAGCTGTTCGTTATTTCATAGACGATTATGTGATAAAAATTGAACGAAAATTTGACAAAAATCGCACAAAACTGTATTTTTGAACGTCCGTAATTTTATTTACAAAGTAGTGAGGCTATATTTAAATCACTAAAGACACTCTCGCCAATCCAGTGAATACATTAAAATGACTTGGATCTTGATAGGTACTCTGGTTTTCACGTAGAAGATTGCGTAAAATGCCATCTTGAGTGTTACAGACAAAGGGAAAGACAGACAGACAGACAGACAGACAGAAATAGAGATAAGACTCGTTTCTGCTTCTTTAATGTATAAAACGTAAAAATAACCTAAAAGTATATAATTCTGAGCAAAGTACAGAAAAAACTCTAATTTTATTTATATAGATGAATAAGATACGGGAACTGCAACTGGCTCAAAATAACTAACAAAAAGTTAACACAAGGGTTCATCGAGTAAGAAATAATGCTACTACACTTCTGCTATGGATACTGTGTGCTTACTATGTACCAATATTAAGCGTTTGAACTATTGAGTTAAGTAACAATTCTCTGGCAGTGAATCAAACAAAAAACCAAGTGTTTACCAAGCTTGCAACAAGTTTTAAAGCAAGTAAACGTCTAAAAGACTTCTAAGAATGCAAACAAAGCCAACAAATGAAACTCTCTGACAAGCACTTGGATCTTTGCCATCACTTTAAACAGAGTTAGATGCGCGTACCAATGGTCTTATGAATTTCAAATAACGGGTAGAAAACTTGATTCAAAAAAATCAGTATGTGATAATTTTGAATATTCACCATCATTATTGAGAATGTAAGATTAGAGAAGAGTGAATGAGGGTTATAATACGATGACAGTCTCCCATACTTGAAATATAATTTATTTTTATTTATAGTTTTGGACAAATAGTTTTGAGGTTTTTTTGTAATACCAATCCTTAGTAGTTCAAATTCATTGGTGACTGGCAAGACTAGAACCAGAGCCCTTAGAGGAGAGGGCCTACAATTGTGAAACAACGCCAGCAGCATCCGATTTGAAAAAATATTACATCAATACCTTGGTTAGGGGCAAAATCCAAACCAGGATGTTTATTCAAAAACTTACGTTAACAATAATTGAAAACTTTGATAGTGTAAGCTTTACTCCAGTGATGAACTTCAAGAAGGTTTATTTAGAAAGATATCTTAAACTGTATCATAAAACAAGCATTAACATGAACTTATGAACATTATATCCTCACAGGAGCAGTAAAAATGTAACGCTCTTGCATGAGCGTTTTTTGCCTTATTTTATTCTTCTCTGCTTACCTTAATAATGCCTCTTAAAAAAACTGATATGAGAATCCAACCATTAATTTTAATTTTATTATTGTTAATTTATTGATATTTTTTTAAGAGAAGGAAGTGTGAAAGTGTTTAACTAGATGTTTTTTTGGTAGTATAAAAATCTTTATTGTGAATGTCGCCATACTCACTGGAACTAGCCAATTATTAACTTAAATAATACGAATAGACATTTTCGTATTAGGGATTATAATTACATTAATACTAATCTACAAATAAACTTTTGTCCTTTTAATAGCAAACAAAGTGATAATTAAGGTACTATTATGACATTGGAGGGCTGACACCCGTTCACAATTTAATGTATGGTTAGAATTTGAGAAATTAGGCCAAAACATGTTAACTTAAATCGGTGCTAAATCAGAACCCTATTACACGAACACAATGATGTATGTTTTACGATTCGAATTTCCCAGTTTACTGCGCTTAATGTAAGAACTTCCTTATTGTTATTTAAAAACATTGAAATATCATCTTGTAAAGTAAAGACTTTTATCCTATGAGTAATACTTGTTTAAATTAATATAAAACGTTGTTAACAAGTTATAATAGTTGTTTAAAGTGTTAACTACTTTAAGTTTTGTTTATACTTTAAACAATTAATTAAAGTAAATCATGACTGATCCTACTTTTAATCGAAGTAAAATTTCTAGTGGTATTATGAATTGTATCAATTTAATATTACCAAACCGAACCGGAATGTAATGAAAATTACATGGAAAACTCCAAAAAGACTTCGTTTTAGGAAAATGACAAGGTAATCGATTCACATAATAGTGTAATTCCGTTAATTAATTAAACATATACATTTATTTCCATAAAAAAAATATTAATGTTATTGTGAAAATATTTACCTCTAAATAAAAAAAATAAAAATATATTTAATTCAAGATTTTATCCATAAGAAAATGTTAGTAGTTTTATGAGAAATTTTTGTGGCACTATTATGTAGTTTGGACTGTCAAAAATAAAGAGATTACAGTTTGAGTTTGAGTTTTAAAAACTTAGCTATGATTATGTCCAATTTTGTTCGACTACAAGTTTATGTTTGGGATAACGACGCTTTTCTAACTTTGCACCTTCAGTTAGCACAACTTTGGACAGAGCACGACAAAACAGCTGTGCCAAACAGTTTAAGGGTTGACGATTGTTATGTAACTGTTATTGTTATTGTTATATTGTTGTGAAGGATTTAGAGCTGTTAAAACCACAACCCTTAAAATCAGGAAAGTTATGTTAATACAGTATCTATTTAGACAGCGAAAAAGTACCAATAATTTGTATTTATTATCAGTTATACCATATTTATTAAAGCATACAAATATTTTTTTAAGAATAACGACACTATGTTATTACTATTTACAAACATGAGCTATTTATCTGCCACTAGTTTAAGCAGATCTTATTTATTTCTTTTAAGTTGTGTTCTTAATTTTTCCTAAAATTAAATAATCATAGGAAAACCTAAATAAACTGATGAATTTATAAATTAGTTTGATATATGACTTTATTACTGATTATGCTTTCGCTTTGGAAGCAATTAAGCAGCAAAGAATTTCCACCCCTAACCTCATTCACATTTGGTAGAAAAAGCTTTTAATAAGTTTAATTCATTTATTTGATAGACAATACAAATAAACATTAAACTCTATTTCGACGTTGTTCAACAAATTTCATGATATAGAGGTTAAAAAATAATTATAATTTTAGTTTTGTTAATGCACAAATTTTTCTACCAGGCTAACTTTTAAGAAATCAGTTAGATTGATCTAATACTAAAATTCAATTTATTGGTAAAATTGTTCAACATTTTAACTTAATGGTCTAAGTGTAAATGGTACACTACAAACATTAACATGAACAACCATTCATAACATTCAGTAGTTCAACAAAGGATGATATATTGTTTGGCAGAGTTTGTTTTCCAAACCATTAAAGGCAAGAAGTGTTTTCACATGAGCGACTTGCCTTCTCGTGCTAGCACGGTCAGAAGAACAGTTCTAAAACCAACAAACAAACAATAAAGTTTTGTTTTATTATAATTTTTTACATACAAATTAATTCACATAAAGTATACTTACTGGTAGGCTTATACAAAATTTAAACTTTTCCACAATAAACAATAAATGACATATGTTTAGAACTTAACATTGTATAAAAACAAAATATAAATTGTAGTATATGATGATTATTACTGTAACATTTAAACTTGTATACAAAATGTAATGAAATCAAATGCTAGAAAATATTTATTTACATTTAACAATAGTATAGAGCACACAAATTCATACCATTTGTATCTCATAAATAACATAAAATATATAATTTACAATATGTGAACATATAAAGGGTAATTAATTATGATATACATTCATTTAACCCTCATAACCCCTTATTTTTATCTCAATGATTAAACTCTTTGCCTCGTAAATTACAAAATTATATAAATTAAATTAATTATTTTGTTTAATCACGCACTCTAAGACCCAAGCATTAGAATAACCTGACATATAGTTTTTAAAACAAGTATCTCTCTCATTATTTTAATATTATTAATATTAATAATAATTTTTTTATTGTAGTCGAAAAAATTGTATTACAAGCATCAGATAGCATAATATTTGTGAAAAAAACAACACAAGTTATTATTTTACAAGTTTATATTAATACATAATTATGAGTTTACTCAGGTGTCGTGTTCTCAAGCTTCTTTTATGATAAATTTCAAGAAATTGATAAACATACATGCAGAACCGAGTATCAAAACAGAAGCCAGTTTACATAGAATTGCAAATGGTTATGATTATAACCCCTGGGAGTTGCGAGGCTGTTCCAGACGTTTTTATCGCCACGGATTATACAGGGTATGCTGTACACCCTTATAATCGTTCTTTATACAATGTTTTGCTGGAGTAAATTCACTTCTTAAGTGCGAATACATTTTCCAAATTATACACAGTGTTTTGATTCCGTTCATGTTTATGGAAAATTTCACCTTAAACTACAGCAAAAAAAATATAGTTGCCTCGACATATAACTCAACCACCAAAATTTTGGATAAATTTCAGTTCCGTGATTTCGACATTGATGTTGTCAGAATTGTAACATTGGTAGGATTCCAGCTGTATTTTTTTTTTAATAAATAATGTGTAATATTGTCAAGGAAAAAGCTTGAATACATCAATTGGGCCTAAGTCTTGGTGTTAAAATATTAGACAGGTAACAACAATGAGTATTTAAACCCGTGCTTTTCCATACGAAGTTTTACTAAATCTAAATACTAATTTTGTAAAGCTAGCTAAAACAAACATCAGTTGTTTTGTGTGTTTGTTATAATTAATTTATGATAGTAGGCACAGGGTGATTCTAAATTATTGTTACACCTTTTAAACTATAAATGAAAAAATATGCAAACATTCATGGGGTGAGACTCAATTGAAAGAGGGGGTTATAAAGTTAGTTTGACACCACTTAGGTAAACACAGTTGCAAAATCATCCTCTTCAGACATTTTTAGATTTTTACTACGACTTTAAAACTACATCACTGTCGTTATAAGAGCATATACTAAACTTTTCGCCCTAATTCTAGGTCACTTTTACCACTGGATGAAATATATTTTGGCAGAGTTTGTTTTCCAAGACATTAAAGACAAGAAATGTGTCCCCATGGATGGCTTAATTCAAAGGCGCCACAAGTCCGTAACCTGGTTGTAAATCCAAATAAACCATTTTAAAACGTATTTTATAATTTATTTTAATTGAATGCTTTTTATTTGGGGAATAAGTAAATTTTTTTACAACGGAGATAATACAATTTATGTTTAAAATATAAATATTAAACACGTAAATAATGTTTGGAGAATTTCCCATCTAGGGAATAAGTTATTACCGTAGGTTTCATGTAAGAAGTAGCTAGCACCATCCGTATTGTATTGTTATGCAGAATAGTCATTAGTTGTAGGTTGTAGTTTACTTGTTTACTACATGATGGCCAAACTTGGAAAATTTATGTAGGCTATTCTATTCTATTATCATTCAGTAACAAACTCCAGTTCTTACCTTCCCTGTTCGTTATATGATAACTTATACAATCACTAAACCAAATACAATTTTAATTCAGCATAAATCGGGAATTTATTAGGAAATTTAATATTTTAGTGACAGTCCTATTGGGCAAATGGAAATTCGCTTAGTCGGCAGGTTAGCTAAGGCTGGAGGAGTTTTAACGTTCACTGGAAATACTAAGGAAAAGTAAAGATAAAGTAATAAGAACCTGCGACGAACAAAAGGCGGGAAAAATCCTTACATCGTTACAACACAACGCACACCTGTGGCAAATGGCTGCGCTTTTGGCGGGAAAATAATGTTCTGGAATGGGAGGATGTATGACAAAAATTATGATATTTCCACATAGTACACTGCAACGGTGGTTTTTAATATTGACTTAAATAGTTAGTTTTATAACGTAAATAATATAATAAAATGTTAAGTAGTGATTACAGCACTAGTATTAAGCACTTTTAATCTTAGTATGAAAAAACCCTTGAGGCTCTGATAAATTATTGTAGCCTAAATTTAACAAATTAAGTTAAATAAGGCAAGTGCCAAGTCTAGGTTAATTAAGACCAATGGATATTTATTTTTGATGCCCTCTTTCATCTTTATTTCAACTTACTACTAAACTGATTGAAATTTTTCAGAGTTCTTGTAAATAAACTATTTCATTTCTTTATGCTTTTGAACATTTGGAATAATAATTTTATTCCACCCTAAACTATTAAAAAAATATCTTAAAAGGAGCTTCCTATAAGAAATGAGACATTTGGTTGGCCAAAAGTTTGTTTGTAAGAAATAATATTACATTCACTCCACATATATATGCTGATTTTACATATAACCAAAGTATACCAATAACTAATAATCTTTATTTTGACAAAAAGTTCTTTTGTACTATGAAAAATGTTCCTCCTATATTTAGCCCCAGTTAAAAAAGGCTTTTTACATAAATAAATGCTGCTTATATCTTTACTTTATGACTGATTAGAAGTTATTGAAGTTTAACCTTTGTCATAATAAAAAATAAAAATAATAATAAATAAATAAAATCGTTATTAATCGTGTAATTGTACATTTTGAAATATTTCAACAGATTTGTTGCTTTCAAAAACTAACTTTTCTTAAAAAACCCATATTATATTTTGTTCATTCATTAGTATTTTATTACTATAGAAGGTTGTATGATGTTAGTTTTTTTTATTTTTTTAGTTATTTTTCGACCTTACATTATTTTGAACGGCCTATGCTATAAAACAGCTTCCCTTTATAACTTATGCAAATTGGTAACCGAAACCTTACTTAATTACAGCAAAAGCTTCTTGTTGTGTGCTCCTAAAATTATTTAAACGGAAAATGTCAAACACAAACCCATAATCATATATGTGTTCAGGTTTGGTCATGCTGCAAAAATAAAAAGAAAACAACAAAGATAGATTAACCTAAAACATTCATTGATTTAGACATTTAGACATCTGTAAGCCTTTTGACAACTCTGCATTAGATTGTGAAATTTTGTTTAGTTTGTAATTCCTTGATGTTCAAATATACCCTGATTTGTAATGAAATCCCCATGAACTACTATATTATGTTTAGTTTTTAAGATTCAAATATAACGTGAACTGTAATGACAAACCCATGTACAGCTTAGGTAAGGACTCTCGTCATGAGAATATATTACTCACAATACAACAGAAGTCCCTTAGCTGTGTACTTAACACACACGAGGTACAACAGGTGATATGGCGCTATGTGATTTATCAAAGAAACGTGGTGAATAATATAAGAAAAGGTTCTTGTTTTGTTTGAAATTATGTTACTTCATTACCTTAATTATACTTAAGTATTTTTTTTTTACAACTGACATCAACTGTCATTAAAACGCATAACAATTCGAGAAATACCCTTAAGCTGAGATGATCAAACTTAAAACAGATATACAATAACGACAGTTAAGTATATTAAAGACAATTTTATTGGTAAATAATGGCAGATCATTTAAATTTTCATGAAATTTCCAATTCTGGCTATACAGTAGGTCTTATAAATGACCAACACATGTTTGTGAAAAGCATTTAATTAATGTAAGACTAAATTACTTACGTGATCCCGTCACAGCTCAATAAAATATGTCATATCAGGACATGTTTCAGTGTTAAAACACCATCGTCAGCTTCAGGTACATACTGTATGTAGAGTTGATCATTAGTTAACATCGTAGGAAGATAAACACAGTACGAAACGGCACGAACTAAATTACGAATAAATACGTAAAACAATGAAACATTTAAGAAACAGGCCTGTTCTAACAAAAGATGACCGACCGCAAGGGGTAGCAAGGGGCAGAGATGTAGGTCTAAAAATATTCTATCGTATTATATATTATATAATCCAGAAGTATAAAAGCTTTTAAATAACTAAGCTTGAATAGACGGAGATCCTTAGCTCCCTGAATTTCCCAACTTTCCTCCTTCCTTCATACATTTCACCAGTGAAAACAAAACAAATGAACAAAACCACAATAATAGGATTAACTTGCGTGGTAGAGATCTTGGGGGAAGTTTAATCAGCCTGTGGTAAAAACAAACAATTGTTTTCATTTAGAGTAGTTTTATAGAATCAACAGATTTTTTCCGAAGGTTCGTGGTTAGTTTTTTTACAGGCTGCATAACATGATACAAATGCCTAGTCTGAAAAATCTTCTCAAGTTTTATACCTACTACCCTTGAGGGAAAAGATTATTTATGAAATTCGTTGTAATGTAATAGAGTACTAAATTTAAAATTTTCAAAAATGCCAATGTATAATAATTTGCTTAATTCCACAAGCGCTCTTGAAAACTATGTTTCCATCATAAAAAAAGTAAATATTTATTTAAAAAATAATTAATTTTAAATAAAGTTGTTAAAACAAAGGATATAAAGATTATTGGAAAAATAATCTTAGGAAAAAAACTCCTTGGAATTTTGGATGTATTGAAATATTGTTCTTCATATAATTATATATATGCCCAAAATGTTAATTTACAGTAGTAAAATGTACGTTAAACAATTTTTGTACACAATCATTACACGCAAACACAGAGTTAATTTAGTTCGTAAATAATCTGTTGTACTCGAAAGATTGCGATGAGAGAAAAATCCCCATCGTCACAAGAATGGCAATTATCGAACATCGCAATGACAAAATCAATCTCAATAAAGTTAATTAAGACGGCCTGTCCCCACTCAAAGTGCCAATTCCAGACTCAAATGGCAAGGAGAACCAAGCTCAGTAATTGCGGTTCTTTATACAAATCCTATAGTATTGAATTCTAAATTATTTATTCATACGATGACAACTCACAAATACCCCCGCCGCAGCAAACCTGCAGACTAAGCGAATTTTAACTTGTCTGATTACATTTTTACAAAAATATTTCCATAAATAGGACATATTTATTACCATTTAAATAACAGTAGATTTAACGAGCGCTTAGGTTTGCTGCTATGGGGAAGGTAAAAAGTGTGTTTTTGACCATACGTCAATAGTATAGGACGAAATAAATAAATTTGCCAAATTTTATCAACATATATCCATTAAGTTAACGATAACAATTTTAATTTTCTCGATAAATGGTTTGGTAGGAAATTGCAAAATCTTTTGTTTGTTAGGTAAAAAAAACCCCATTTTTTCCCTATAAAACCCCTCTCCCATGGTCCGATCATGCTGGTTCAAATTCATGTATATATGAATTTGAGCGGATGGTGTTTTTGGCCTGTAGAGACCTCAAAACGAAAAAGTAAATCGGTCCCGGGTCCAGGTCTTACCATGAGACTACGCTTATCATATGGAAAATTCGCTAAAAGGACTGCAGCACTATTATAATTTTTGTATTTCTTTATTTTATGCTTCATACTGTTAAAAATAGTAGAGCTCTCCAGATGATTTTTTTCTCTATAATAACAACAATAACACGAATACCCCAAGCATGTAACAAGCTTGGAACAATATGCAGTAAAGATCATGTAGATGTGTCCTAAAGTTTACTGAATGTAACAGTAACATTAGATAGGAAACCATTCTCTCTCTGCATTTCTATAATGATAACTATTGTTATTTATACCTAACAAGAACCTTATTTTGTACTGAAAATAATAGGTTTTTATGCATAAAAGTAGATTTGTAAATATTCATCAATGTTTAGGGAATGCATTAAACGTGTATACATATTAAATAATTCATACATAACAAAATATACCTAATCAAAAAACATGCCGATGAAAAAACTAGTTTTTTGTTAGTTTTTTTTTATATTTTATAGTCAAGTCAATAAATGCTCAAAAGGGGGGTGTAGAGGACATGGAGAGGGGGAAATTTTTTTTCTGCGGGAATGTGTTCGGGGTAGTTAGAAGATAAAAATACCAAAAGTCCACGCCCCTGGCCCTGCTGCTTTAGCGGGGGGAGGGGGGAAAGACCCCATTTTTTAGATTTTTACTTCTTCACTGAAAACCGTGCATCGTACGGAAAAAATGTAAATTACAAAAAGAAAGATGTTAAATCGAAATCGATCACCACTTACCATCTTTTGTATATTTACCGTCTTGTGAGTAACAGTATAAGCGTAAATATATGTTTTAAGTCTTATAAAACGTATCTTTATTTACTTTCCGTAAATTTAATAACACGTTCAATGCTGATCGAGAAATTATTTATAGTCAATAACAGACACGATCTACTATAAAATTGGAGAAAATAACTTCAAGCCTTTATCTTGGGGAAGTATTGGTTTGCTTTAAGAGCTAATAAAAAGTTCTAAAAATCTAATACGTAAAGATCCTATCTAGTAAAATTGTTTATTTTGTCGATTAATGTATTGCACAGTTGAAAAATTTATTGAATTCTCGAAAAAAGCTATATGACACAAAAAATTTGGGTCACTCTCAAAATACGTTTTAAAATTAAAATGTATTGTAAACGAATAAAATGCGGAAACTACAGCCGACTCAAAATAACTAACAAAATTTATCACAAGGGTTTCATCGTGTAATGATGCTACTACACTTCTGCTATGGATATTAAGTGCTTACTATGTACCAATATTAAACGTTTGAACTATTGAGTTAAGTAACAATTATTCTCTGGCAGTGAATCAAACAAAAAACCAAGTGTTTACCAAGCTTGCAACAAGTTTTAAAGCAAGTAAACGTCTAAAAGACTTCTAAGAATGCAAACAAAGCCAACAAATGAAACTCTCTGACAAGCACTTGGATCTTTGCCATCACTTTAAACAGAGTTAGATTTGCGTACCAATGGTGTTATGAATTTCAAATAACGGGTAGAAACCTTGATTCAAGAAAATCAGTATGTGATGATTTTGAATATTCACCATCATTATTGGGAATGTTAGATTAAAAAAGAGTGAATGAGGGTTATACGATGACAGTCTCCCTTACTTGAAATATAATTTCTTTTATTTATAGTTTTGGACAAATAGTTTTGAGGTTTATTTGTAATACCAATCCTTAGTAGTTCAAATTCATTGGTGACTGGCAAGACTAGAACCTGAGCCCTTAGAGGAGAGGGCCTACAATTGTGAAACAACACCAGCAGCATCCGATTTGAAAAATATTACATCAATACACTTTGGTTAGGGGCAAAATCCAAACAAGGATGTTTATTAACCAAAACTTAACAATAATTGAAGACTTTGATAATGTAAGCTTTACTCCAGTGATGAATTTCAAGAAGGTTTATTTAGAAAGATATCTTAAACTGTATCATAAAACAAGCATTAACATAAACTTATGAACATTATATCCTCACAGGAGCAGTAAAAATGTAACGCTCTTGCATGAGCGTTTTTTGCCTTATTTTATTCTTTCCTGCTTTCCTTAATATACATACCTTTCATGCCTTTCATGGTCAATATTTTTTACTATTATAATAATGAATAAAAAAAACTGATATGAGAAACCTACCGTTAGTTTTAATTTAATTATAGTTAATTTATTGATAATTTTTTTAAAGATAAGTAAGTGTGAAAGTGTTTTAACTTGATGTTTTTTTTGGTAGTATAACAATCTTTATTGTGAATGTCGCCATACTCACTGGAACTAGCCAATTATTAACTTAAATAATATGAATAGACATTTTGTATCATGGATTATAATTAAATTACAGTAATACTAATCTACAAATAAACTTTTGTCCTTTTAATTAGAAAACAAAGTGATAATCAAGGTTCTATTATGACATTGGGCTGACACCCGTTCACAATTTAATGTATGGTTAGAATTTGAAAAATTAGGCCAAAACCAGTTAACTTAATTCGGTGCTAAATCAGAACCCTATTACACGAACACAATGATGTATGTTTTACGATTCGAATTTCCCAGTTTACCACGCTTAATGTAAGAACTTCCTTATTGTTATTTAAAAACATTGAAATATCATCTTGTAAAGTGAAGACTTTTATGCTATGACTAATACTTGTTTAAATTGTTATAAAAAGATGTTAATAAGTTATAATAGTTGTTTAAAGTGTTAACTACTTTAAGTTTTGTTGATACTTTAAACAATTAATTAAAGTAAATCATTACTGATCCTACTTTTAACGAAGTAAAATTTCTAGTGGTATTATGAATTGTATCAATTTAATATTACAAAACCGAACCGGAGGTAATGAAAATTACATGGAAAACTCCAAAAAGACTTGTTTGTTTTAGGAAAATGACAAGGTAATCGATTCACATAATAGTGTAATTCCGTTAATTAATTAAACATATAAATTTATTTCCATTTAAAAAAATATTAATGATATTGTAAAAATATTTCTAAGTAAAAAAAAATGAAAATATATTTAATTTAATATTTTATCTTTAAGAAAATGTTAGTAGTTTTATAAGACATTTTCGTGACACTATTATGTAGTGGACTGTCAAAAATAAAGAGATTAGAGTTTGAGTCTGAGTTTTAAAAACTTAGCTATGATTATGTCCAATTATGTTCGACTTTAAGTTTATGTTTGGGATAACGACGCTTTTCTAACTTTGCACCTTCAGTTAGCACAACTTTGGACAGAGCACGACAGAACAGCTGTGCCAAACAGTTTAAGGGTTGAAGATTGTTATGTAACTGTTATTGTTATTGTTATATTGTTGTGAAGGATTTAGAGCTATTAAAACCACAACCCTTAAAATCAGGAAAGTTATGTTAATACAGTATCTATTTAGACAGCGAAAAGTACCAATAATTTGTATTTATTATCAGTTATACCATATTTATTGAAGCATAAAAATATTTTTTTTAAATAATAATGGCACTATGTTATTACTATTTACAAACATGAGCTCTACATCTTTAAAGTATTTATCTGTCCTTAGTTTCAGCAGATCTTATTTATTTCTATTAAGTTGTGTTCTTAGTTTTTCCTAAAATAATCATAGGAAAAAATACGAAATAAATTGATGAATTTCTAAATTAGTTTGATATATGACTTTATTACTGATTATACTTTCGCTTTGGAAGCAATTAAGCAGCAAAGAATTTCCACCCCTAACCTTATTCACCTTTGTTAGAAAAAGCTTTTAATAAGTTTAATTCATTTATTTGATAGACAATACAAATAAACATAAAACTCTTATTTCGACGTTGTTCAACAAATTTCATGATGTAGAGGTTAAAAAATAATTATCATTTTAGTTTTGTTAATGCACACATTTTTCTACCAAAACTAACTTTTAAGACATCAATTAGATTGATCAAATACTAAATTTCAATTTATTGGAAACATTTTTCAACATTTTAACCGTAATGGTCCAAATGGAAATGGTACACTACAAACATTAACATGAACAACCATTTATTACATTCAGTAGTTCAACAAAGGATGATATATTGTTTGGCAGAGTTTTTTTTCCAAACCATTAAAGGCAAGAAGTGTTTTCACATGAGCGACTTGCCTTCTCATGCTAGCACGGTCAGAAAACAGTTCCTAAAACCAACAAACAAACAATAAAGTTTTGTTTTATTATATTTTTTATATAAAGATTTATCTAAATAAAGTGTATTTACTGGTAGCCCTATATAAAATTTAAACGTTTTCAAATTATAAAAGAAAATTTTATAATTTTTTTCTTTTCTAAATTATTTATTATGTTTAGAACTTAACATTGTATAAAAGCTAAATATAAATTATAGTATATGATGGTTCTTACTGTACAACCACTTAAACTTGTATAACAAATGTAATTAATAAAATAAATGATATTAAGAAGATCATATTTTCATAAAAATATGTTGAAATATACGGAAGAAATATTGATTTAAATTTACAGTAGAATAGAGCACACAAATACATACCATTGTTATCTGAAAAATAACATAAAATACATATTTATAATTTACAATATACGAACATGTAAAAGGTAACTAATTATGATATATACTTATGTAAGCCTCATAAACCCTTATTTTATCTCAATGATTAAACTCTTTGCCTTGTAAATAACGATTATAATATAAATTAAATTAATAATTTTGTTCAGTCGTGCACTACGAGACCCAAGTATTAGAATACCTTGTCATATAGCTTTTAATACGTGTACTCCTCTCGACATTTTACTATACTAAATAATAATAATAATAATTTGTTTATTTTAGTCTACAAAACATTTTTTAACCGTCGGATAGCATAATATTTGTGAAAAAAAACAATACAAGTTATTGTTTTACAAGTTTATATTAATACATAATTATGAGTCTACAGGTTTAGTGTTCTAAAAATTCTTTTATGATAAAATTTCAAGAAATTGATAAACATACATGCAGAACCGAGCATCAAAACAGAAGCCAGTTTACATAGAATTGCAAATGGTTATGATTATAACCCCTGGGAGTTTGCGAGGCTGTTCCAGACGTTTTTATCGCCACGGATTATACAGGGTATGCTGTACACCCTTATAATCGTTCTTTATACAATGTTTTGCTGGAGCAAATTTACTTCTTAAGAGCGAATACATTTTCCAAATTAAACACGCAATGAATCTGTTCAAGATTATGGAAAATTTCAACTTAAACTACAGCAAAAAATTTATAGTTGCCTCGACATATAACTCAACCACCAAAATTTTAGATAAATTTCAGTTCCGTGATTTCGATATTGATGTTGCCAGAATTGTAACATTGGCAGGATTCCAGCTGTATTTTTTTAAAATAAATACTGTGTAATATTGTCAAAGAAAAAGCTTGAATACATCAATAATTGGGCCTAAGTCTTGGTGTTAAAATATTAGACAGGTAACAACAATAAGTATTAAACCCGTGCTTTACCATACGAAGTTTTACTAAATCTAAATAATTTTGTAAAGCTAGCTAAAACGAACATTAGTTGTTTTGTGGGTTTGTTATAATTTAATTATGATAGTAGGCACAGGGTGATTCTAAATTATTGTTACACTTTGGAAACTATAAATAAAAAAATATACAAATATTCATCACGAAGTGAGACTCAATTGAAAGAGGGGGTTATAAAGTTATTTTGACACCACTTAGGTAAACACAGTTGCAAAATCATCCTCTTCAGACATTTTAAGATTTTTACTACGATTTTAAAACTACATTACTGTTGTTATAAGATCAATACTACCTTTTCGCCCTAATGGTGGGTCACTTTTACCACTGGATGAAATATATTTTGGCAGAGTTTGTTTTCCAAAACATTAAAGACAAGAAATGTGTCCACATGGATGGCCTAATCCAAAGGCACCACAAGTCCATAACCTGGTTGTAAATCCAAATAAACCATTTTCAACATATTTTTATAATTTATTTTAATTGAATGTTTTTTATTTGGGGAATAAGTAATTTTTTTTTAACGGAGATAAAACAATTTATGTTTAAAATATAAATATTAAACACGTAAATAATGTTTGGAGAATTTCCCATCTAGGGAATAAGTTATTACCGTAGGTTTCATGTAAGAAGTAGACCAGGCACCATCTGCAATGTTTTGTTATGCAGAATAGCTATTTGTTGTAGGTTGAAGTTTACTTGTTTACTACATGATGGCCAAACTTGGCAAATTTATTTAGGCTATTCTATAATAAGCTATTATCGTTCAGTAACAAACTCCAGTTCATACCTTCCCTGTTCGTTATATGATAACTTATACAATCATTGAACCAAATACAATTTTAATTCAGCATAAATCGGGAATTTATTAGGAAATTTAATATTTTAGAAATTTAATATTTTAGTCGGCAGGTTAGCTAAGGCTGGAGGAGTTTTAACGTTCACTGGAAATATTAAGGAAAAGTAAAGATAAAGTAATAAGAACCTGCGACAAAAAAGGCGGGAAAAATCCTTACATCGTTACAACACAACGCACACCTGTGGCAAATGGCTGCGCTTTTGGCGGGAAAATAATGTTCTGAAATGGGAGGATGTATGACAAAAAATTATGATATTTCCACATAGCACAATACAATGGTGGTTTTAGAGTTATTTTTAATATTGACTTAAATAGTTAGTTTAATTTAATAAACGTAAATACAATCAAAATGTTTGGTATAGTTTACAGCACTACAATTAATTAAGCACTTTTATTCTTAGTATGAATAATAACCTTGAGATTCTGATAAATTATTACATCGCAAATTTGATAAATTAAGTTAAATAAGGCGAGTGCCAAGTCTAGCTTGATTAGGACCAGTGGATATTTATTTTTGATGCCCTCTTTCATCTTTATTTCAACTTACTGGTAAATTGATAGTAAATTGAGTTCTTGTACGTTAACTATTTTACAACTATTTATAATTTTTATGCTTTTGAACATTTGGGAAATTAAATTTATTCCACCCTAAATTATTTAAAAAATTAATTATTTTAAAAGTAGCTTTCTATAACAAATGAGACATTTGGTTGGCCAAAAGTTTGTTTTTAAGAAATAATATTACATTCACTCCATATTTATGCTGATTTTACTTATTAATAAGTATTAATTAATAAGTATTGATTAATAAGTAAGTACTTATTAATCAATATTAATAAGTATACAAAAAATTTTATAAAAAGTTCTCTTGTACTATGAAAAATTATCCTCCTCATAATTTTTTGCCCAAGTTAAAAATGAAACATTACTTTCCTACCCTACATATATTATTATTTTAAACTAATTCGTATTTTATTACTGTAGAAGGTTGGAATTAATGTTAGTTTGTTTATTAATTATGATATTTTTTGACGTTACACACTTTTAGACAGCCTATGCTATACAGCTTCCAACAGCTTCCTTTTATAACTTATGCAAATTGGTAACCGACACCTTACCTAATTACAGTAAGAACTTCTTTTAGTGTGCTCATGAAATTATTTAATTGGAAAATGTACTCTGTGTTAACTATTCAGTTATTATACCCACAAACAAAATTATATGTGTTTAGGTTTGGTCATGGAGTAAAAATAAAACAACATAGATAAATTTACCTAAAACATACATGGATTTAGACATCTGTAAGCCGTTTTACATCTATGCATTAGATTGTGATATATTGTTTAATTTGTAATTACCTGATGTTCAAATATATCCTGATTTGTTATGAAACTCCCATGAACTACCATATATGTTCAGTTTTTAAGGTTCAAATATAACCTGAACTGTAATGACAAACCCATGTACAGCTAAGGTAAGGACTTTCGTCATGAGAATATATTACCCACAATACAACAGAAGTCTCTTAGCTGTGTACTTATCACACACGAGGTACAACAGGTGATATGGTGCTCTGTGATTTATCAAAGAAACGTGGTGAATAATATAAGAAAAGGTTCTTGTTTTGTTTGAAATCATGTTACTTCATTACCTTAATTATACTTAAGTATTTTTTTTTTAACAACTGACATCAACTGTCATTGAAACGCATAACAATTCGAGAAATACCCTTAAGCTGAGAGGATCAAACTTAAAACAGATAAGCAATAACAATAGTTAAGTATCTTAAAGACAATTTTAATGGCAGATAATTTCAAATATTCCAGAAATTTCCGATTCTGGCCAAACAGTAGGTATAATTTATAAATTACCCATGCACGTTTGTGAAAAGCATTTAATTAATGGAAGACTAAACTACTTACGTAATCCCGTCACAGCTCAATAAAATATGTCATTTCAGGACATGTTTCGGTGTTAAAACACCATCGTCAGCTTCAGGTACATACTGTATGTAGAGTTTATCAGTAGTTAACATCGTAGGAAAATAAACTCAGTACGAAACGGCACGAATAAAATTACGAATAAATACATAAAACAATGAAACGTTTAAGAAACAGGCCTGTTCTAACAAAAGATTACCGACCGCACAGGTAACAAAGGGAAGAGATGTATTATTTATTCGTAATTTTGTTCTGGCCGTTTTGTACTGTGTTTATCATCTGACGATGTTAACTAGGCCTACTGATCAACTCTACATGTGTACTTGAAGCTGACGATGGTGATTTAACACCAAAACATGTCCTGAAATTACATATTGTATTGAGCTGTGACGGGATTACCTAAGTAATTTTGTCTTGCATCATGTCCAACAGCTCAGGGGCTACACACTAAAATTCTTTGTATTTCTCAAAGGTAAGTATAATTGCTAAGCTGAAGCATATTGGTCTTGGAAACAACTGCTGTACCGGTATTTAAAATGATCATGATTATTACGTAGGATTTCGCGACGCAGTTCCAACGTTCTCTCGTTGTTAACGAACACGAACATTTTAATGCTCCTTACTTTAGCAAGTTTCACTGAACAGTTAGTAGTTGAAACAACAACAAACAATGAACAATAAAATCATGATCAAAAGATCAATCCATAAGGTTTTAAATAGGTATGAATTATTTCAATAATATTAGTTAAAAAAGCTATTTTATTTGATGCTTTGAACTTTCAACTTTGCAAAGAATTTAAACAAATACTAAATGTCTCAAAATATTCTCTCGTATTATATACAGTATTATGTAATCCAGAAGTATAAAAGCTTTCAATTAACTAAGCTTAAATAGACGGAGATCCTTAGCTTCCTGAATTTCCCAACTTTCCTCCTTCCTTCATACATTTCCCCAGTGAAACCAAAACAAATGAACAAAACCACAATAATAGGATTTACTTGCGTGGTAGAGATCTTGGGGGAAGTTTAATTAGCCTGTGGTAAAAGCAAACAATTGTTTTGATTTAGAGTAGTTTTATGGAATCAACAGATTTTTTCCCTAAGGTTCGTCGTCAGTTTTTTTAAAAGGCTGCATACATTAAACAAATGCCTTACAGTCTGAAAAATCTTCTCAAGTTTTATACCTGCTACCCTAGAGGGAAAAGATTATTTATGAAATTCCTTGTAATGTAATACAGTATTAAATTTAAAATTTCAAAAAGGCCAATGTATAATAATTTGCTTAGTTCCATAAGCGCTCTTGAAAACTATCTTTCCATCATACAAAAAGTAAATAGTTATAAAAAAATAATTAATTTTAAATAAAGTTGTTTTAACAGAGGTTATAAAGATTATTGGAAAAATAATTTTAGGAAAAACAGTCTTTTGAATTTTGGATATGTTAAAATATTGTTATTCATATAATTAGATATATGCCCAAAATATTAATTTACAGTAGGAAAAAGTACATAAAACAATGTTGGTACATAATCTTTACATGCAAACACAGAGTTAATTTAGTTCGTAAATAATCTTTTGTACTCGAAAGATTGTGATGAAACAAAGTTTCCCATCGTCACAAGAATGGCAATTATCGAACATCGCAATGACAAAATCAATCTCAATAAAGTTAATTAAGACGGCCTGTCCCCACTCAAAGTGCCAATTCCAGACTCAAATGGCAAGGAGAACCAAGCTCAGTAATTGCGGTTCTTTATACAAATCCTGTAGTATTGAATTGTAAATTATTTATTCATACGATGACAACTCACAAATACCCTCGCCGCAGGAAACCTGCAGACTAAGCGAATTTCAACTTGTCTGATTACATTTTTACAAAAATATTTCCATAAATAGGACATATTTATTCCCATTTAAATAACATTAGATTTAACGAGCACTTAGGTTTGCTGCTATGGGGAAGGTAAAAAGTGTGTTTTTGACCATACGTCAATAGTATAGGACGAAATAAATAAATTTGCCAAATGTTATCAACATATATCCATCAAGTAAACGACAACAGTTTTAATTTTCTCCATAAATGGTTTGGTAGGAAATTGCAAAATATTTTGTTTGTTAGGTAAAAAAACCCACTTTTACCCCATAACACCCCGTTCCCATGGTCCGATCATGCTGGTTCAAATTCATGTATATATGAATTTGAGCGGATGGTGCTTTTGGCCTGTAGAGATCTCAAAACGAAAAAGTAAATCGGTCCCGGGTCCAGGTCTTACCATGAGACTACGCTTATCATATGGGAAATTCGCTAAAAGGACTGCAGCGCTATTATAATTTCTGTATTTCTTTATTTTATGCTTCATACTGTTAAAAATAGTTGAGCTCTTCAGATGATTTTTTTTCTCTATAATAACAACAATAACACGAATACCCCAAGCATGTAACAAGCTTGGAACAATATGCAGTAAAGATCATGTAGATGTGTCCTAAAGTTTACTGAATGTAACAGTAACATTAGATAGAAAACCATTCTCTCTCTGCATTTCTATAATGATAACTATTGTTATTTATACCTAACAAGAACCTTATTTTGTACTGAAAATAATAGGTTTTTATGCATAAAAGTAGAGTTTTAAATATTCATGAATGTTTAGGGAATACAGTTAACGTGTATACATATTTAATAATTCGTACATAAAAAATATACGTAATAAAAAACCACGCCGATGAAAAAACTAGTTTTTTGTTAGTTTTTTTTTTATATTTTAGTAGCTTTTAAAAATGTATACCTTGAACCTGTAATGGTAACATTTGCACAGAATCCTTCTTAACTCATTTATTAACTGAACATGAAGCGCGTTTCAACAGCTTAAAGAACACCAAAAACCAAACGTATACATTATTCAATTTTTTTAGTTTGGCTTTTAGTGGAAGAATATTAGGAAAATCGACCTAACAAATTCGGACTAAGTGGAAACTTTGCACAGTTGTTAAGTAAGCTTAAATAAATAAAATATCAAAAGTCCCCATAAATCCCGGCTGTGCTTCAGCCGCCATCTTGGAAAATGGCGGCCAATTTTCACTTTTTTGACAATATTTCACAAACTATTGGTATTAAAGAATTTTCGTTAATACATAAATTAAAGAACGTCTAAAAATACATCTTTTTTATATTTGAAGGTTTGCTCTATCTCTAACGGTTATTGAGATAAATAATAAAAGTTAGTATTAAATTTAAAATTCCCATGCTATTCTTATGGAGGAAAATAAAATTGTTACAGTTTGCTTATTTATGGATATATTTTGATCAAACTTGGCAAATTTATTTATTTTATACTAAGCTATTAATATTTAACATTAATACTCACTTTAGTACCCTCCCTATGGCAGTAAACCTAGTACTTATTAAATTTAAAGTTATTTAAATAGGGAATATATCTTACATTTTTAGGTAGTAAATATCCAGTCAAGCAAATGTATATTCATATCTTAATCATATAAACAATCATTTTTTCTTATTAGTATTATGATTTAAAGCCCCCTTACTATGGATTACTTGGGACTACTATGTAACTACTCAAAACTTATTAGTACATATTTACTCCCGGTATAATTTTTTGTCGGTAAATATTAGGAAATTGAACCTTAAAATCCGGACTAAATTGAAATTTTGCACAGTTAAGCACAGTAAGCCTAGTTGATGAAAATGGCAAAAGTCCCCACAAATTCCGACTGTGCCTCAGCCGCATTTAGTCCGGATTTTAAGGTTGAATTTCCTAATATTCACCGACAAAATAATTATACCGGGACTAATAAGTAGGCCTACCATTTAAGTAGTTACATAGTAGTGAAAATATATTGAGTGGGCTTTAAACTTTAATATTAATATTATTCTATTGTTAATAGGTCAAAAAATAAATTTCCATTTGCCTGACTGGATCATTACTAAAATACTTCCTAAAAATGTAAGATAGATTCCCTATTTAAATACGGTGATTTAAATTTTACGAGTACTAGGTTGACTGCTATGGGAAGAGTAATAAAGCGTGTATTTATGTTAAATATCATAAGCTTAGTATGAAATAAATAAATTTGCCAAATTTGATCAAAGTATATCCAGAAATAAGCAAACTGCAACAATTTTATTTTCCTCCATAAGAATAACATGGGAATTTTAAATTAAATACTAACTTTTATTATTAATCTCAATAGCCGTTAGAGATAGAGCAAACCTTCAAATATAAAAAGATGTATTTTTAGACGTTCTTTAACTTTTGTATTTACGAAAATTCTCTAATACCAATAGTTTGTGAAATATTGTCAAAAAAGTGAAAACTGACCGCCATTTTCCAAGATGGCGGCTGAAGCACAGCCAGGATTTATGGGGACTTTTGATATTTTATTTATTTAGGCTTACTAAACAACTGTGCAAAGTTTCCACTTAGTCCGAATTTGTTAGGTCGAATGGCTTGTATAGCCCTAAAATTCTTGGACTATTTCGTTTGATACAATATTGCCCTAAATGAAAACATAATTATTAATCATTTGTTGTAATTAGAGACTAGCTTTCAAGTCATAGCATGAAATACTGTTGCACATTTCTCGAAAAAAAAAGATTTCTTGGACGCAACGCAAATTATTAACCTCGAATGCTTAAAAGAGAAAATCCTAGCCGATCGTTTCAGTACAAGGAAACCAATTATATAAATGATCTAAGTTGGTCCAATTACCCCCTAATTGAATGACAAAATTTCATGTGCTTGGTTTAAGAAGTCAAGGAACTTCTATTATTATGGAATATTAGTTATTTTACGTTATAACTTAAATAAAAATATGACTAATAAAAACAAAAAAAAAACTTGAAATATAACTTGAATAAAACCTCTCCAAATAATAAACATTAAATTCTGTTAGAATTCGTTTGAAAAATCTAAACCAGTACATAAACCCATGTAATACAATCATACAAAGGGGAATTTGCAACTGAATCATAAAACAGACATTCGCATATAGTCATGAATATAAGGTGTTCCTGAGTGCAATAAAACTGTATCTAACATTAGCATAAGCTCAGCCTGTTGTGTACTAGCGTCTTAATTCGTTTTGATGTATTTTCAGCTTACCTATATCTATAAGATTCTTCTTAATCTTTTTGCACGAAGTGTTCTTGGAACCTTACTCTTCTTGGTTTATGCCAACGACTTAACCATGACCTTAAATTCCAAATTGATTATGTTTACGGACGATGCTTCTACTATCTTCACCCATCCATAAAAATCAATGTTTCCACAGCTTATAAAACAAGAATTCCAAAAGCTGGAAAGTTGGTTTCTATTTAATGGACTTTTACTAAATCAATCTAAGTCTCTTTTAATTAACTTTTAAAAATCATTCTAATTGCTGCATTTACTTACTTTTGCTGCACTAATTTTTTGCCACACTCCAGTATTCCAACCAAACAACACAAAACTGTGTGCTTATATTAGGCACATAATATGTGTACGCTTTGGATTTAACCTAACCTAAAAATGTTGTATAGTGTTTGAAATACTAATTTTAAATGCTTTACAGTAACTGTAGGAAAAATATAATGTGTAACGCGAGTGCAAAGTGCCACTTCGCACACTAGTTACGCAAATAACTATTTCAAACTAAAGTACGTATATTTGTGTTCTTTGCTTTACACTTAACAACGACTAACAACTAAGACACCGTTTCGTGCTTTGCATACGCACAAGGAATGATAAATAACGAATGAATATATGCTCTGAAAATAGTGTTTTCTAGTGGAGTAAACAGTTTTCATGATAGCTACAAAGACAGTCACATTAACAGTCTTGTTTTGCAATTTCCTCGTCGTAAAGAGACGCAAACAACTCAGAATGAAAATTAAAGTGACGAGTTTGGCGCCTTCTCGTCGCGTCTTGACAGCTGACGTATTCTTTAGTGGAATATTCTCCAGTTAACAGTAAAAGTATAATGGTATTTGGGTCAAATATAAGAAAAGCATGTTTTGACTTTTTGGGCCACTACGAATAAAGTGTAATAATTTACATTAGTTACTACTCTAAATAATCTATACCATGAAGACATTTTGCAATTTTCAATATTCATTTGGTATTTTAAATTGATAAATCTTTTTCATTCATCATTATCTTCATTACTCATAGAAAATTATGAGCTTACTATTTCAATGCGCCAGAGAGTGATAAACCGACACGAAACTTGGAATCAGGACTTGGAATCAAATTGTATTATTCAACTTATCCATCCATAAATTTCAGTTTTATTTATTATACAACCATAATGTAAATATATTTTAAACTAAGCAATTTTAAGCACAACTTAGCTATGGGTAAAAAACAAATATAACTTTACGATTTATGTAAACACAAGCATAAACCTACTGTTTTGTTGAGTAAAACAATCCACTAAATGCAATAATACATTTTAATTAGCCATAGAACTTACTAACAACGTATACCCTGCCACAGCAAACCTGCCGACCTGCGAATTGCTACGTGCCTGAATTGATATACAATTAAATCTATTTAAATAACATTAGGTTAAACGAGTACCTAGGTTTGCTGCTACAAACAAACCATTTTTTACCCTATAAAACCCCCGTAAAACTCTGCTCTCATAGTCTGGTTATGCTGGTTTGCGAACTCATTCAAGTTTATTCCGCCTTACACATTCAAACCAAATTTGATAAAAATCGGACAAAAAGTAAACAAGTTACATATTTATTAATTTAAACGAACAGTGTTTTTGGCTTCTGGGGACATCAAAATGAAAAAGTAAATCGCTCCCGGGCTCAAGTCTTACCGTGAGACCTTCGGTAATAGCCAAGTATCTTTTAACATCATTAAAGACAAAATTCATTTTTGTACAATAAAATAAAAATTAAGTCTCGTATTAAACAACGACCTATAAATGTGGTATTTACATTCGTATAGTTTCCTGCGTAAAGACCACAAGATACGCTTTCATATCAAAATATTTAGTTCTGTATACGATTTTTATAGAAAGATTAAGAAAGGTATCTGGTTCAAAAAGTAACCACTAGAACGTTTACTGAAGTCAAAACTTTGTTCGAAAAACTTCTTCTGAGTTGTAATCTAGGTTGTCTATAAACTTCTTGCCTTTGGCAATAAAACATACTGGTCTCACTCTCGTAAGATAGCTTACATTTTAACGCTACCAATCTATCTGATTAACCTATAAGAGCCAGTGCGGCACATTAATTTCTGAATAAACTGCTTGTATTGTTATTAATAATCACAAAACAGAAATTAAAACTTTGTCTCACCGGTACATAAAAAAATACATACGGGACAATGAACCAAGTAGACATTAGTAATAAGGGATTATACCACAATGAAAACGAAGCAAAACATTTATTTTCATTATAATATTAAAATTAATAAAATTGCTTGGTATTTTTATGAATGAAATATAAACAATTTAAACTAATAATGTGTTAAACTAATAAACTACTAACGTGCCTTTTCGCCGACGGTTTTTGGGCTTATTTGGTTGAGTAAACATTTAGTTGCTTCTAATAATAGTTTTCCGGCTGTAAATGTCAAAATGATCAATTTAATTGGTTTTTAAACATTAAAAACATATGATTTGGTTTATTTGTTTACTTTGTAGTTTGTTTTACACCATACTACGATGTTTTTAGCCATTTTAAAAACGTTAATTGGAGGCTGAAAGCTACGTATTGCTGTCCATGCCAGTTGTCATCGTCATTTGGGGACCAAGCAGGTATTTACATCCTTAGAGCCGAAAATCAGTGTTGTGTACATTTATCGAATATATTTTCTCGATTTGTTATGGTGTGGTGAAAAATATCGTCTATACCACGGGCCGAAAGGGTTTTGCAGCTCTAGTCTTCGTCTCGAACTTGAAAAATGATCTCGAGCCGGCAAACCTCATTTTCAGCTCTAGGTACGAAATATACTATTACTTACATGTCTTCTTCTGAGTGGTTACAAATACTTACCTGAAACCAAAATTGTATATTACTTTTCTGTATGATGAACATGTAACAAGTACAAGACTGTTATATGTATAAACAGCTTTAGTTCGAGTTACGATTTCAGTAGCCAACGCTAAGACATTAATAATTACATACCCTACTATATTTTCCTTCCAATCAATTGTACTTCAAATTAATGTAAGCTTTATATATTTTTAATTATTATTCTTTCCGCGGGAACATTAAAATCTTTCCCAACGAGGCACTAACTAATGTTTTATAGGTGCTGTTTACTTTGAAGATAACACATTTCCAATGCAAGAGGGTGGCGAGTCCACTAGGATTTTAAAAGAAGACTATGATCTGATGGGATATGTCGAAACAGGCCTACTGTATTAGTAATAAATAAATAAATGTATACAAGTAATATAAGAGTAATATAAGGTGTGTATTGATAAATCTTTTACCAAATTTATTTATTTTTTAAACTATATAGCCTACACATTATCTACAAAATTGTGTTAACTTTTGTCATCATCCGTAATTTACCATACCTACATTTTATAAACATTCTTTTCCATATAGTCTTGTATAAATTGTGTATGGTGCATTATTTGACTGTAATAGTTCACGCTTGTTAAATAGTTATCCCTGTTAATAGTGTTAAACTACTGTCAAATAAGTACCATTAAAAATCTATAAGTCAAATATAGCTTTGTTACATAATTACATGTTAATATTGTAGCGGCGGGGTCATAGGAAAGTATGGTAAAAACAGATTTGTATACCTTGACTCAAAAATAAACTTTTAAAATAATTATATGCGTTTTTACATAATATTATTCTAGAACTTCTAAGCTTTAAGACGTTGTCCATCAGGTTCAGAACATCAGTTAAATCACCAAACATACACATTGAAATTCACGTTAGTAACTCTTAAAGAACCATAAACCAACGAATGCTTTAGTAACTTTGTAACATATTCACCAGTTTCTACTTGGTAAAACTTAGGAAAATCGATAACTAAGAAATAAGTATCAAAAGTCGTGTCCTAGTTTAAAACTAGTCGAGTTTATACCTTAGAAAAGTTATCTGATTTTAATTTAAACTTTGTAATCCAAGTTCAGGAAGATATATGTATTAAAAGTTTGGAGTTAATTCTCCATGTTTATGATTCAAATAAAGTTTATGTTTTTACCTTTAGCTTTATGTATTAAAGTTGGTTCAGTTAAAACATAAGGAAAGAAAAATATGTTTATTAAAAAAAGACTTACGTATAGCATATTCGATCCTAAAACAGATAGCCCCTTCATGTTACCCTGGCAGGAATAACGATTTGTTTGATAAAAATGTTTACAAGAAAGAAAATACGCAACTTTTTTCAAACCATATAGTCAAGTTCCACAACGACATTACAACATGCTTAGTTATCTACATATTAAGAAGTGTATTGCGGTCTCTTCTTCAGTAGATTTAAAGTTTAAACTAATTGGGAAAAAATGCAGAATGGTCCGGTGAAAAATCAATTAAAGTTATGTTTTCATGTCTTTTCATTATCAGGCTCTTGGAAAGTGTATTTTATCCCACACCATCAATCTTATACATAGCCATAACATAAGTTGTTATATCTATACTTTCAGGCGCAATTCCCCAATTCATTTGAATAGCATCACATCGTTTTGGTTGGAAAACCAAAAATGAATTGCGTACATTTTACCTACGACCATTTTTGATAACTAACAAAATTATAAGTGATGCAACGACTTATTGTATCTTAACCACTCATTACGAATTAAATTGGTCTTAACAGCTGATAAGTTGACGTTTGAAGCATTACAATTTTACTTCTTCTCTTTCAATCCTTGAACCTCATCGTCCGTTACTAGTGTTGTAAAGTACAACAGTGTAATATAGTGTTGTAAAAAGATGCTGTAAAGCAAGTAAACAATGTTGATAAGTAAATCTTTTCAATTCTAAGAATTGAACTGAAAAGGTTAGTTTAAATAACGGTAAAACATTGTAGAGTGCAAAATTCTAGGCCACCCTAAGATTGTGAGGTACACACTTAAGCCATACAAAGTTCACGCAAAACCACATACCCCATTTATTATCTTGATTAAACTGCTAGTCCATAACATACCTAACGAGATATATCTGACTTAAAAAGAAGCGGCCAAAACCTCTGACATTAGGCGATTGCCATTTGGAATATGTTGTGACTAAAAGTATCTTTGAAGTTTTCGGGAATTTAAGATTCCGAATTTAAATGGAAGTTAAAACCACTCACCCATCGAGATAGTGTAATTTTATGAGCCCATTTCTGCGTGTTTGAGTTCGGAGAGACTGGCTGAAAGTCCTTCCACATTTTATACTGATAAGTATAAGTTGTTTCACACAGGCACTATACCGAACCGGTTAAGGACCGGACTTAAGTCTCGCGATCCGGTTAACAGCTTAACAACACATTTATCAGGTTCAAAACATGTTATTTATAGGAGAGCTTGTGTGTTTCATTGTTTGGTTTACAAAGTAAATGTTTCTTACTAAAAGGTCAAAGAGTAGCTGTTAACGCAGAAAACTATGGTTATTTTAAATCATAACGCGCATCCAACAATCGAAAAATGTTTAACAATCTTCAATAGGTTTTGTAAACATGGCCCGTTTGCATCTTTAAACTATCCTCGCTTATGGTAAGCGAACGAAATTATAATAGTTTGGGCATAGCTACAATTACTTTACTTTTTGATTAAAATTGCGACCATACAAAGTAGGTATTTTCAGCCAAGTATGAATGGAGAAAGTGTAGGATGAGTGGCATGATCTTTTAGTCTTGTTAGTGACTAAGGCCGACATATTCCTTAGACACAGCTGTTAATTATTAGCCCTTAAATGGCAACTAAGGGACCTACAGTTTATAGTGGAATCCGAACCATATTTAAGCCTTGGTATTAACGGATTGGTCTAATTATCAGGATAGTACTGCGGATAGTCGTAGTACCCACTAGTGCGGACGTTAATCCACACCAGGGAGCATCGCATCCACAGTGCATGCCTATATCCACAATTCGAGACCTCCTGGCTGGATTACAGGACATCGCCACCGACCCAGTCTTACAACGATATGCAATGTTTAACACAAGTACCTATATGATAATATTATGACAGACTTTACATAATTATTGACGAAGATTTGCTCTCACTAAACCCAATTTGGTTAATGGACATAAAACTTACGATGGTTTATCTAGCTTAACATAGAGCTATATACACAGGTATTGTGTAAATAAACTCAATGTCCAGTGGCCTCGTTCGATACGACCACCAATAAATAACACAGGCCTGACTGTGAGAGGCCGATAACATCCTTAACTGTCCCTTCAACTGAGTGTTCATGGCAGAAAATATAGCATCAAATTGTTTACCACTGGTGTATTATCCACAGACACTAGTGTCAGTCCATATGAATCATGTTGTTGTGGTATCGATCAAATAATAGTAAGTGAATGACAGTGTAATCGTCAAAATAGATGTTTTCAATCAACCAAAATTTCACAAATTTAACTAATAAAAAGAAAATTCTACGTCCAAAAAAAGGAAACAGAATGGTTTCAAATGAAGAATAATATAAATGAAGCCTGAACAATCCCAATCTATATAATTAATACGCTACATGAAACTTTGTCGGTTGAACTCCTCCGCCATTTCTTAACCGATTTTATCCATTGACGTCTCATTGGAAAGAGCGTGTTTCGTAGATTTGCAAACTGGCCTTACATTTTTGAAAAAGTCCCTTGGGCTCTGCCCCAGTGGCTTTGAAAGTTCCCATGTTATCCTTATGAAGAACATAATTGTTTACATTTTGATCAGCTGTTTAATTGAATTGCTGTTATTTATTTTTCACCACACTATGATGTTTTTGGCTGTATTACATACGTTAATTGGTGGCTGAAAGTTACGTTTTGCTGGCCATGCCAGCTGTCATCGTAATTTGGGGACCGAGCAGGTTTTTACAGGCCGGGGCCGCAAAATCAGCTGTCCGCTTACTTACTTAAAACATGAATGCATTTTAAATACACAATCAAAATCCATAGCATTGCAATAGAATTGTGTTATTGTCTCCGTTGCCTAGCAACTATTTATTTTTATTTTTGCTGATTCCTCAAATAATTTGTTCACATAACCTTGAAGTTGTAGTTGTGTTGACTATCAATGTACATAATTATAGTGATGAATAGTGGTAATAGGGTGAAATAGGGTATAGTGTGGTGAAAAATAGCGTTCGTACCACGGACCAAAATGGTTTTGCAGCTCTCGATCGATTTAAGTTCTCGACTTCGTCTCGAACTTAGAAACTATCTCGAGCCGGCAAAACCTCATTTTCGGCCCTAGGTACGAAATATACTATTTCAATTCAATGAAACCCATCGAGAACATTTATTTACTATTTGAGTTTGTGTAAACATAACCTCCAAAACGGATTTTGTTAGTATGGTTGTACAGTATCTTAAATTTGTGTATTTATTTATCGTTGTTTTGTGTAGCTATGACGGATCGTGTTAGCATGATTGTAACATTTATCGTTGTTTTGTGTAGCTATCATTTGTTTATTTGTTGTTTTTTTTTCTTTTATATGCCTCCGACGTGACGACAACGAAACATAGACAGGAGGCGTAATCGTGCTAACGACCGCAGCTTACAGAACAGTGGCGAGTTTAGGCTTAACTCATCACAGTCAGCACCTGACCCTGGACAATCTCAACTATTAGGTTACAAATGCCCCCTAACACTACCCCAAAACGACTTTTCGTTCTCAATTGGCCCTCTATAAATGACCTGTGTTGCCTGTACAGCGAGGCATTTTGAGAAGGAGAAAACCGGCCCGAATTTATCAATAACGAAAATAAACATAGTCTGAGTTACACACCGGTAATCTTTGAGTTGACTCTTTTAAATTCGTTGTAAATATGACTGTTATTCGTTTTGAAATATCTTCTGTAATACTTTGCAATTGCTCGAATTCGAGCAACATGTACACTAGTCGTATTTTAAATAGCCAGACCCCTTCAAGAAACCCCATTTTTGACAAATTTTACAATAGTTAAAATATAGTTTTATAAAGTTTGAAGATGGACAAAGTTCCGAAACAAAGCACTTAAAGATAATATATTTCAGGGTAGCACAGTTGTTTTTACTTTACTTTTACCTTAAGTCAAAATATGTGTATGTCTATCCTTAACAGTATTTATAAGTGATAACACAATATCTTTGATATTTTTCTAAAACATGAATTGAAAAAATTACAACTCAGAGTTTGAGATACAAATTAACATATTATCTATTCTATTACTACACTGACTGAATTATTTAAATACACCATTTCTAGAAAAATGGACCGGTATAGGCCTAAGGTTGCAGCTTTTTACAGTTTGGCTAAAAAAAAAATACTTAAAAGATGCATTTTTAGGTTTTCCAATGTATAGTTATTATTTTTTATATTTTTTTCTTAAGTAGTATCAGCATATCTCATTAGTATATGAATAAGAGTTAATTACACCTTAGATTATATATGGTAAAATGTTCTACATTTTATAAATGCATAGTTTATTCTCCTCGGTAGGGAATTGCGAATAAAATTTGCTAACTATGTTTAAGTCTTTGTATTTTTTGTGCAATGTTTGGACTAATATCAAATGCATACCCATTTCATAGTAGTTACTCTATTCATGGATCTGCTCTTAACGTATTCATAAGCAAAATGGTGATGCACTTTGGTTGATTACTACGTCAGAACTGTCCTTATTCCTTATTCGGAAAAATTATAAAACGCGATTAGGCTGCAAAATGCAAATTATGTTTCTTGTTATATTAAAAGTGTCGGTCCTAACAATCCATTTCACCTACATATAGTTAATACTTAAACTACAGGGTGGCCACACAATAATGTACACATTTTAATATCAAATACATAAATATCCAAGCAACTTAAAAGGGAATTGTTTCATTTAATAGCAAATTTAAAGCGGTTTTGTACAGTAATTGCAAATTGATATTAATAACAATGTCAGTAATTATAAAACGTCTGTAAAAATCACCCGAATTGTTATTGTAAGTTATGTTTTTATATGAGGGGAGGACAATTTAGACTATGTTGGACACTTCTTGTTCGTTGAAACTACCTGTATCACTGCTTTATAGAATTGTTACTCGAGGAATTACGGCCATACTCTAAAGAAGCCTTCTTCGAACAGATACAGATCTGCTTTCATGAAACCAAAGAACATGCTTTTCTTATTTTCACGCTAGCCATTTTTATACTGAGGTCAGTTTAATGTTTGATTCGCCAAATGTCATACACAGCTGGTGTAGAAACGTCCAATTTTGGCCAACTGACTATGCCAAAACACATGTCATTAAGAAGAAAACATTACTTACAATCACAGGTTAAGTGATTTTTACAGCCTTTTTATAAATACTTTTTATTATTACTGAAATTTGTATAACTATTTTTTGCAATTACTGTATAAAATTGGTATAAATTGGCTATTAAATGAAACACTTCGCAAGTTTCTAAGTTGCTTAGTTATTTATGTAATTTTAGAAAGTGTACAATAATTTATGATCACCCTGTATAAACATGCAACAATATTATTGGAAATATATTGACTACATCACGTAAATATATAAACAGCACATTGTTTATGTTGGAACCGTGGTTTGTCTGAGTACAAAGCTCCAAAGAAGTAAACATGTGGAACAGAACGACGAAATCAGCTTGTTTTTCTCTTTGCGATCCACATAAAATACGTGCTCATTCTCCTCTTACAAAACCTTAGAAGGTAACAAAGGATAAAAGAGTTACAGTAATAGGTGAACACATACTTTTGTTTGCGTTTATAATTTTAAGTTTGTTTGTGCTGCAAAAAACTATAAGTATCAGTGTTAAATGCTCATTTAATTCACTACTATCCATGTATAGAGCGTAGATATATACCAAATAAATAATAATTTAACAAAATAACTGTTTTTGGGTGTAAAATATAGACGTAGCTGTTAAACTAAGCTGATAAACTAATCAGGAATGCATATTCAATTCAAAACACCAACATGAACATACTTTATGTTTTACTGTATTGAAACATATTAGGGTGTTATCGTATTATCAATTATCTATTTGCCCTTCAAATCACCCTTTTAGCCATTTTAAAAATAGAATAATTAGAGAAAATGAAAACTAAATTATTTCTTCCTACCATACGAAAAATTTATCAGTTAACTAAGCTAACTGATAAAATATCATATACAATCTTTACACATGTTAATCACATGATAAGACGGCGGGTTCCTCAAAAAAGATTACACAACTCACAAAACATTACACTAGGAGTACGCTCCGAAGTCGCGTATGAGAATGAACGAAGACAATTCTATGTAGGCTACCATAATATATAATCTGTCTTTAGTCTTTGGTGCCCCTTTAACCCTGCCTCTGCGGCCCGCCGCAAGTTCGTGCGGCGACAGTGGCAGTGATGACCAGCGTTGCCAACACAACTTGCTCATTTTATCCGCAAAATCCGGTGGTAATCCCCGGAATTAGCCGGAATCAAGTCTTGATTACCCACAAAATCCCCTGAATTCAAATTTTAAAGATTTCGGCAAACTTTTTGGTAAAAACCTCGTTGTAACCACGTTGTTACGGTGCATTGAGAGAATTATTAATATTTATACCATTCTTTCTTATATTCAGCAAACCGTTCATCATTCATTTCAAGTTTTTTTAAGGCTACCTTTTTAACTGAAGTCAAATGAAATGTAATGAAATATCTATTTATGTAGGTAACTATTTATGCAAATATTTTTATCTTTCTGAAAGAGAGGTACCGGAACTCCGTTCCACTGCATTCCCCCCAAATCGAGCACTGAATAACAGTAAGACTCTATCCCCTATATCAACCATAAAAGTTTAAAAAAAACATAAAATTTTTCAAGATTTTAAACCTTATGTGATGGCCCCTGGCCCTATCATAAATTGAATAAATAATGTTAATTATAAAAGCTAGAGCAAGTAATGCAAGAGTACCCTAGGTCTATCGCGAATGGCAATTTGAGTACTGTGGTTAATTCGGAATTCTTATGAATAATATTCAATAGTTTGATGCCATAAAATGGTGTTAGTAACTCTTATGGGAAAGTGGACTGGTCCCAGATCTGGATTCTATATCTGGCCAGATCTGGGATGACATATCTGGACATATTCCAGATCTGGCACCCATATCTAACCAGATATGGAATTAGTCCAGATCTGGCATCATAGATCTGATCGTATCTGGCATCCAGATCTGACCAGATATGGAATATTAAATTAGTAAAATTTGTGTTTTAAGAGACAAACTAACATTTTATGTTATCCACACTTTATTCTCATAAAATCCAAGCCTAAAAAAGATAGTAACCATTGACAGAGAAAATGAAAAAAAAAACTTTAACTAAATTAACGCATGAGTAAAAAAATAGTTTTAATTTGTTTAGTTTGTAGAGTGTTGTTTATTGTAGGCCTTTCACAATTAATGTTGTTTTTGTGTCATATGGTTGCCAACCATTTGTTTTAGCATAAGTAAAGGACCATTAAAAAAAAGTATTAAAGTACTTAAGTTAGCCTACGATAACATTGTGTGTAGGCCTAACTTATCTATGGCTTACTTTTTTATTATTAATTAACAGGTGAACCCCTCGACATTTTCTTTAAAATATTCCAATTTTCACTTCATTGATAGATAGGCCTATGAGATCAATAAATGATTAAATCTGTAGGAACTGTTGTAGTCAGTCGAATTTCGTTTGGTAAAAGTTCTACCGAGCAAGACAATTTTTAGGAAATGTTATCAAAACTTTTACTAACAATTTTTTCACTTTTTAATTTTTATTGAATTTTTAATGCATAGTTCATTAGGTTTTAATGTTAAAACCTCTTATATTCTTTATTATTTTATAAAAATCATTTTCTTTATAAGTAATCTGGAACTCCTTCTTAAGGGAAGATGCAAAACAATGTTACTATTTAAAATTCATAACAATGTTATTATTTAAGTATTTTAACCTGTAGGACCATGTTACCAGAAGAATAGAAGCCTGTATATAGAAACAAATAAAGTACTGTAGGCCTACCTATGGAAATTGAATTTAAGGTAAAAATAACAAGATAAATATTTCAATTTGTTTTATTTGCGAGCATTTTTTATATTGTTATTTCATTGTGTTTCAACCACTATTTCAATTGTGCAAAGACAGTCTGGAGGTAGCATAAATTAATGAGCCGGTTCGTTATAACCTAAACTTTACCTTCCTAATCGAACCTAACTTCAAAACACTTAATACAGTAACAAATTCACATAAAACCCAACCTACCTTCCACACATGCCTAACTAAGAGCTGATTATTTAGTTTCAAAACAAATTGATTTAATTCCACATTGAGTCAAGTATAAACAGCTGTTTGCTTTGCTCACACAGTCCTCAGCCCACATTCGGACCCGTCCAGACCACGCCATATTACCATCCGAACCGCGAAATGAATCTTAGATTCGTAATTTTAGCCTTCGTTTTACATCCACTTAGGAATCTTTCCGACAAAAACGTATTGCATTTTTGGAATCAGCGTGAAAAATACTGTAGGGAAACATCTAAAAATTACACCATTTCTCAATGTAGACATACTAAATAATTGCCAAATATTTTATCGGATGAGTAAGTTAAATACATTTAATCTTAACAATGCATATCAATATTTATCCGATTCAATTTTTCGATTAAAAAAAATTATTTTTTTCCAATGTATGTCGCTAAACATCAAATTGATTTATGGTTGGTACGGTTTTTGTTCATACCTATTTAAGAAATTAGGCTAAACTACTATCTAGGACTAACTTACAATTGACTAAAAATAAATAATAAGTTAGGCCTATTAAAAAGAAAGGGTACAGTTTCATATCTTTGGCACAAACAACCGAATGAGTAATATTAATTATTCGATTGTTTAATTCGATATATCGATCGACATTACTCATTCGGTTGTTTGTGCCAATGCCAATAGATATGGAAGTGTACCCAAAAGAAACGATTTAACAAATAGGCCTAGGCCTACCTAAGTTAATAACAAAACAACCAAGGATAAAACAATAAAATGCTTCTTTAATGTTTGGTTACCTCGGTAGGTGTAGGCTACCTATGGCTCTGGGAAGTGGGATTTTTTATACGTTATTTTTTTTTATTTATATCATATGGTAAATGTATGATGAACTTAAATTCAATAGGCCTAGGCCTACAATATTAAGTTAAGTTAAAATCAAACCGATAAGTAGTTATTCATCTGATAAAATAATTAAGTTATTGTTGGTTCTTTGCGGAATGTATTTTACAGATTTACTGAACTGTTACTTTCATTGTTAGCTGTAGAAAGAGACAGCATTTGATAATTATTTGACAACAATTCTCTAATTCTGTTTTATGTATGGTTTTTACGTTGTGTTATTTGCTTACCAGACGTTAGTGTTTTGAAGAAACGCCAACAGTGAAATCAGCTGATTTAGCGTGCGAGAATGAATCATGCGGAAAGGAGATATTTTGCGCACTGTTTACAGGTGTGGAAAGTGATTACTTAAATCATTGAATATATAACACTCTAAGAAGCGAAACCTTATGGGGCTACAGGCATTAAATGTAGTGGGAGGAAAATATATAAAATATCTTGATCGTATGAAGCTAAAAGAATAAAAACGGTAGTGTATTGTCTAAAACTATTTATACCTTTCGTAACATTTATTATTGACCAAGTTCTCCCAATTTAGTTTTAATTCCTATTAAAAAATTTTGTAAATTTTAATAATAAAAATACCATAGACTACAACAACGTTTTGATAGCTTTTAATTAAAGCTATAATTTAAACCATTTAAATATTTTTAATACACGAAAACATATTTTTTTCAGAATCAATAATGGAACTTATGATAAAATTTACTCCGCTATGTGCTTGCAAGAGAACCTTTAGTTAATTTTATAGTGAATGAGTTTATAGTATACGCTGGAGGCAGTTAGTTTACGCTCAGCATAAAAGCAACCTTAGGTAACATGGTCCAATAACTTCATGTTAACTTTGGAGAGTAATAATCCAACATGACGCAATAGAGTTTGGATCGCTTCCAGATGAGTTAATATGAACAAAGGAACGAGGCATTTTAAACACAAGAATGATCTACTTTCTGTTCTTAACTATGTGTGCTATGTAATATTATTGGGAAGCGAGCTGGTCTAGTGGTAGAGCGCGGGAATTCGGTCCCTGAGGTCCCGGGTTTGAATACCACTAATCAACAATGGATTTGATCTAATTCACATGCTAGCGTAATCTCAAGTAATGTGAAAATTGATCACGATAGAGCCTAGTGTCCTAGGAAAAAATGCATAATAATTGAGAACCATCAGTAACTTCAGTTGCATTTCTAGTTAGCATCAAACCTACAAAAACACCGCTATGTATGTCAATAAAGAAAAATGTTTCATTCACAACCTTAAAACTATACATGCACTTAAAGTTGTTAAAGGTATTGAAAACCAACTAGAGCCCATTTTTTCATATAGGTACATTAGATTTAAAAGAAATTTAAAGAGACCTAGAACAAAATGATGATAAAGGAACTTTTAAGAACCAGTGACGAACAAAAGGAAGGAAAGAGCTTTACATCGTTACTACACGCTGCACACCTGCTGCAAATGGCTGCTTTTTCGCGGGAAAATGGCGGGAAATGGCGGGAAAGCGACAAAAATTGAAATACTTTTGTACTTGCATTATCAATCAAATTCGCTACACTGCCAGTAATACTACACTTATAGTAAAGTTTACCATTTATGTTATTGCAGACGATTCGATATATAAAATATTATACTTTATCATTAGGAACTAAATTATTCTTTTCCTCTCGAATTTAATTTTAACGACTTTGAGAAAATGATTGAAGGTCAAAAAGACATTTACCTACGACCGTTTTTTAAAGTAGCTATTTCAGTCCAGTTCTTAGAATTGAAAAGTTTCACTTTACAGCTGTTTACTTTCATATCAGCATAGTTTCATTTCATATCAGCATAGTTTTTCTCATATCCACACAGGTAACGGACCAATGAGGTTCAAGTATTGAGAGAAAAGAATTAAAATTGTAATGCTTCGAACGTCAACTAATCAGCTGATCAGCTGATCAGTTGACCAATTTAATTGTTGATCCAACTTGTTCATGTTGAAACTCGCGTATTCTTAATTAAGTTGGTGGAAGTCCAAAAATAAATGAAATATTTGCCGAATTGTACCTGATACAATATTATTTATGGTAAGAATGCTGCTAGCAATGTAATATTTAACGAAGTTTAACAAACAAGTAATTACAGGAAATCAGCTGATTATACAACAAGTCGTTGCATCACTTTCAGTGGCAAGATGACAACACATGAAAACATAACCTCTCTAAAAAGTTATCAGTAGTGATTGTAATTAAATCCAGATTGATAGTAATTAAAAAACGGTCGTAGGTAAAGTAGTGTACGCAACTCGTGTTAATAGTCTTAACGCAATCGTTGCGTAAACTACTATTCCATCTCGTGTAGTAAAATAAATTATTTTATCATACTGTACCGTATTACAAGATGAATAAATAAAAACAAGATGTCTTCATTGTTGGTTTTATAACATTAACTTGCATCCGTCTTATTTTACTTTTCATACGAACAACCATGTCATCGATAAAAAACACACCTGTTATACCTCCAATACAATAAAACATTCAAATCCGCAAAAATTATAAACTAAATGTAAAAGATAAATGTCGATGTTATTGTAGAGAAAATGCAATGTGACACGATTAAACAATAATCTGTTTTGATAGTTAAGTAAATAATAAAAGTTGTATCCATCAATCGGGGACTGTTTTATCCCCCAAAATCAGCGAACGAGTCTTAAAGACTATCTGTCAACCACACCTCACTTCTAATATCATCAATACATCATTATGATTTTGGAAAATTCTTGTTAAATGTTTTTGTGTTCGTGTTCGTATGTTTGTAACGACTCTTTATACCTCCATCGATGAAGGAGCTTTCCAACTACCAATAAATTAAACTTTACAATTATCCTTAAGGTTTCAAACTTAAATCCCCTAACAAAACCAAATCATTTGACAATAGGAATTTAATCTTTTGTTATATAATTTATTGGTTACTTTTAATAATTTTGATATTTATGTACGATTTGTTCATCCCAGATTCATACACCATTCGTAATGTGTCACACCCAGTTCCTGAAAAGGTTAGTTCAACTATCTTTCCTGCTACGTCATCTGTGGGGTATAATACTGTAGTTTTAAAGCATCAGGAGGATTGTACAAATGGCATACGTAGATACAGAATTTCAACAGTCAAAATATAAATGAACAAAACCACAGCAGGATTAACTCCTGTGGTTGAGGTTTAGTGGGAAGTTTAGTTTACTTATATTGTGGTTAAAGAAACAAAAACCATGTATTTACGCAAACGCGTTGTTTTGTTTCTGCTTATCATTTTGAAACTTTTTACAATTTATTTAGATAATTGTAATGACAAATATTGTGATAAATTAATTATTTAAAATTGTGTTTAAAAGTGGTAAGCATACTTATATTCCATAATTATAAGACGATTAAATAGAACATATTCCCACCTTTACTTACTAAACTCATAAGTTAAATAATGTTTGACCTATATGGAAATTTTCATTAAAACTATTAGTTTGTTTTGCATTAAGGAAAGAGTTTTTAAGAGAAATAAAAGGAACATCATAGAACGAAATCAATCTCAATAAAGTTAATTAAGATCACGCTGTTTCCATTTAAAGTGCCAATTTCCAACTTGAGAGGGAGGGAGAACACAGTCCAATAAATGAATAAATTATAGAAACGGGTACATTATAAGTCTCTATATCCTTAAGCCACTACGGTTAACTATTGTAAGTGTTTGAAAATGGTTTTAAAAATAGTTTCTTTAAATTTAGTCAAGCCTCTTTACATGTAGCTTACTATATAAACTATAGTTTATGATATTATACTTCTATTAATTGAAGAAATGTAAATTAGAAGCAATAATTGACTTTGAATGTATGTAAGAGATAATTCACCAGACAGTTTCAGTACAAAGAGACCTATTATATAAATGATCCAAGTTGGTCTTATTGCAAATTCAAATTCCCTCCTCATTAAATGGAAACATTTCCTGCGTTTACGTGTTGCGAAACTGTCGTTGAGAGAGAACATGAGTGTATTAATCATTTGACGTTACTTCGGACTGAATATGTTATGTTATTTTACCTACGATCGTTTTAAAACTAGCCTTGACAGTTCAGTCATAGAATTAAAAAGACCAAACTCAAGTAATGAGTAATGAAAAAAAATTATAAATTATAAAATAAAACTCTGAATATGATACAATGCACTTACTGATATAGGAGACAATAATTATTGTCTTAGCAAAATACTTTAAGTAGATTTTTCTCAATTACCTATTGAATAAATTATATTTATTCAAGTATAATAATACATAATACGTAGCATTTAAAAGTGGATGCTAGCTTACATCAGTTTTAATATTTTAATACGGGGTGTACCACGTATAGGCTTAAAAGTTTTATTTTATATTTCCTGCCCTTTTATATACCAAACATTTTGAAACTTAACCGTATTCATAAAGTAGGTTTTGAAAATTTTCTGGGAAAATTTCAGCTTCTTAACCCTCATAGAAACAAATTGGTGGCAAATTGATTTTTTCATTGAGTAAATATATTCGATTCATTTATTTATTATTAACTGGTGATGGATGAAATTTGGAATAATTTTGTACTCTACTTTTAGGTTTTTCACTAGGCTATGTTCTATTTCCTGTTGAAAAACCTCATTTCTGTAGAATGTTATAAGAGAAATTATTTTATAAAACCAAAAACATAAGCCAATAAATTGTTTTTGCAAGGGGTAGGAAGCTGACATTTCCTCAGAATATTTTTAAAACCTACTTTACAAATTGAGTACAATTTCAAAATGTTTGATACATAGATGGGCAAGTAAAATAAAATCAAACGTGTACACCTCTTCGTGGGACACTGTATTTTAAGGTAATGAAGTAAAGCTTTTGCTTGGAATAACTAAGGAGAGTATTTATTTTACTATATAACTGAGCGAAATGGGATGGACAATTACTATAGTGTCATTGATATCTGTCATACGTGGAATAAAAAAAAAACTATCATGGATCTGAATATTAGAATCTGGAACGCGACATGGAAAAACATTTTTGTGATAATTATCAACATGGAATGGCACTATCACCCATTGGAATAACGTTATCAGATACGAATTGAAATATTGTAAATACAGGATCAGTAAAATAAATGCTACAAAAGCGGGATTTACAACTGAATCGTAAAATACAATTCCTCGCGTAGTCATGACTATAACGTATTCCCAAGTGTAATAAAACTTTATGGCTTATTAGCATAAGCTCTGTCCGCCTTGTTCTTTTGCATTGTAGCATTATAACAATACGATTGGATTTTTTTTTAACTAAACATAGTTTATGAATCTAACTATATTAGTGAAGGGTTTGGAATTTAATGTCTTGAAGCACCAAAGCTCAAATCGCTAATATAAGTACGGCTTGATAATTAATAACTCTTACACCAGGACCAAATGTTATAATGCGAATTATTGTGTGACAATGGTAATAATTAACCATGTTAATGTCCGACTAATTATTAGTTTTGTGAAAAAAAAACAGTTATATTTTATTTCTATTTTGTTTTATAGTCGTTAAAAGATAAATGGCAAAATGTGTAAGAAACCTCCCAGGGCTAATTTAAATAGCTGAATTGAATAACCAATTAGAGGTTTGATGTGTTCATTCTTTAGAACCCAAAATTTCATGTAGCAAAGATTACGATAAGCAAAGGTTATGCTAAACCTAATGTTGTATAGTAGCAACACATTGGAATTCTTAGAAAATATATTAGGAGACCAACCTATGATCGTATAAATAGAAAAAAAAATACTCCTCTCATGTGTTTTTCATTGTTCACATTTTCATATTTCAGTCCAAAGGTCTGCTATGAATGGTCGGGTAAGAGCTCTAGAGTGGGGTGGAGTCATGTGTTTGGGCATTTAGTCGTCAGCTGGATAAAATAAACAGGGGATTTCAAAAATGCTTTACTTTTATTGTGCAGAACGCCTCAAATCAGGTAGCGATAGAGGGTTTTGTAAAGCCTAAAACAAAATGTGGGCTTGAGTATTGCAAGAAAAAATCACACCAAGATGTTTTTAGATAGTTGATGGATGTTTTGGTTTAGTTGATTACCATTTTTGGATTAGTACGGGGACTCAACGTCTAGATAGACAATTTAATATATGTACATATGTATTAATACCATAATATTATGCATACACAATTCTGAAACGAGGTACACATTTAAACTATTGTGTTATTAAATCTCAAAAATAACTACGAATTGTTTTGTTATTTGATTTATACTGTGATAGTGATAACTAATTTTCAAAATCAAGTTATCTAACCAGGAAGTATAAAATGTTTACAGAGCAATACGATTAATACTTTTGTACACTATTTTAATTAATCGTAGTTGTAAACCATTGCTACCTTGTATAACTCATGGTTAACATTATCCATACCTTTTACAATATATACAATTTTTTGTTTAATAATTTAATTTAAAACAACCTTTTACAAAAAGAAAAATTGCATAAAATTTAATCAAATAATACTACATATCCATGAATATTATGTGCAAGAATTGGTACAATTTTAAAAATATATTCTTTTTGGAAATCTAGATATTTACTCTGGCGTAAATATGTTGATAGGTTAATGTATTGTTAATATTGTTAATATTGTTAATATTGTTTAATATTGTTAATATGTTGATTTCATTACACTACAAGCTTTAGTTGTATATCTATTATTATAATAATATCACAAAAAGAACTTCCAATTTGTTTTTATAGTTGCGTAACTAACAATAATAATTAGCAAAAAACTATCAGACCGATCAACTATTTCAACATTGACATTTACCTTTGTAATAACTGATGCGATAAAAATCGTATTTCACCCAAAATTCGAGTTTATTATCCGCCACAAACGCACACTTCAAGGGACTCACAAGGCTGTTATCTGCCTTTCACAGTCAGGCTTACTGTGATATTTATAGCTGGTCAAATTGGGCCTGGATAGCGACATGGGGTTATTTTACACAATACATTTCAACCCTTGACATGTATCCATTGCTGTATTATAATACTCAGTGAAAAAATTAGCGTATGCAAAACGTTCTAGGATGGTTTAGATTCCACTTACAAAGCTGGGGTGTGAGTTTTACCTTTCACTTCAGCTGGGTGATGATTTTTTTGGCTTGTAATTAATTGTAGGTCTACAATGTTACCGGTAATTATCTCATATATTTAAATACACTTTTTTTCCGAGTTCGTTTGGCTCTTCTACCCGATCGGTTTTCATGATTGACGTCTGAAGTTGAAGGTGTGCTCGCACAGATTTGCCATCAAACATCGGCATATATTTACTGTATTACTCGACCAAAAAAACATAAATTTGATTTATTTACGAAGTCTTATTTCTATTTAAGGTGTATTTAACCAGTTGTAGTTGTTTAATCCTATATATTTTGGTCTAAGAACCTTTAGTGAAATACCGGCTTTCATTTAAGCTATTAGTTATTCAAATGGGACGAGTTTCAAGCAAGCTCAAGGTGATCAACAAACATAAAAAATATTTTTACAAGGTTTTTCCATGCCGATTTTCATGGTTTTTTAGTCAATAGCTCCAGTATTGTTTATGTTTTTAGTTTTTTGTTTTTTTGTTTTTTTTACTCTAAATTATCAGTTAATTATAGGCTTTAATTTGAGCTGTTGATCGTTTGAATCAGTTAAGTTCAAGACGTGAATGGCCGAATTCAAATTAGGAGCGATATCCCAAGCCAATAAACTACAAATTGCTTGGCTGTATCGAGATCTGTTGGGGATTAAGCCATACAGGATACCATTGATTATAATCAGCTGTTGTATTGCCTATAAGATGACTTGCATGACAACAGTGATACAGGCCTATGTTATTGCGAACACTTCACCATGATTTACTTTCAAAAAGCAAGAGGTTATCCCAAGATCTTAACATTCTTTTAAATTCGTCAACATATATTCTTCATTAAATTAATTGTGTAGAAACTTGCGCACATACGTAGGTAGCATTCCGATACTATAACTTTGAATTTTCTTTACAATTTGCAAAACTTACTGTATTTTATTGTATTTATTGACTAGATTGTCATTCATTGATACTTGTTTTTTTTTTTTTTTAGAATATTCATTGTTACTCTATTGCTTCTCATTTATTGTTGCTTGTTATTTATTCAGAGTATATTAACTTATTGAACAACCATCCACATGTATTTAATATTGATCTCTGGTTGCTTTGTTATTGTTAAATGGATGCACAACAATGTTCTATTTATTATTTACGAAATGATCACTCTAGTCATCACTCTTTCACTTGTTGGTTTCGCAATTACCGTACTGCATGTTAATTAATTGTTTAATTTAACTATGATCTCTGCCATCTGTACACATTACATATTATTACATGATTGTCATATTACAAATTGTTTTCACTGTATTGGTTATAACCGTTTGAATAAATATATGAATTATAGTCATATGAATCTAAAGCTATTTTGTCTGTTGATATTTAATGCATATCCATATCAGAGTAGTTACTCAATGCATCGATCTGTTCCTAATGTATTCATAAGCAATATGCTGATGCACTTTGGTTGAATGCCCCAGGATGGTTCTAGATTATACGTGTACTAAATCTAAAAACTAATTACTAATTATTAATATTTAAAGTTTTAAAAATATCAAAAGAAATTCAACATCATGCATAGTGTTTAAAAACCTAGTGATAAAATAATTGCATTCAAAACTCGATTGACTAGTAAACAATGTTTTTATGTTAACAAAATCAAACTGTAATATTATGTTCATATCTGGCTACTTTAGAAATGCGTCAACATTATCAATAAATCACCAATAGGTTTTTACCCGAAGCCTTAGGTTTTCTAAGTAAGACTACAAAGAAAGAATCATGTGGACTACAACGACAAAATCTGTGTGTTTTCTTCTTCAGTGATCCACAAAAATGCGTGTTCATCTTTTCCTAGAAATCTTTAATTGAGAAGGACGTTAAATGATTATTTGAATTCACAAGGTTGTTTTGGTTAATTTTAAAATGCTTATACTATCCAAAAAGAATATAATTTGATACAATTTGTTGGTTTTATTTACTTACTCTTTATATGTAAATTATAAAACACTAAACAGAACTCGGTAAACATTCGTTTTTTTATTGAAACATGTATTTACAATGGGGCAGTTACTGCAAAGTTTGTTGATTGTATTTTCAAATTGTATTAACCGTCTTGCAATGACTGATTATATTTAAGTTATTGATCAAACTACTTACTTAAAAACACATTGATAAGTCCTTGCTTAAACTTTACCAAAGTGTTGCCCTCCTTGGGTTGTTAGACATGTCAAATCCCAGGTAAGTCTCTCAATATTAGTTTGGCAATCATGATGATAGTTCAATTATTGGACCAGCATCAGGAAACCCAATCTGATATCTAACGTTACTTATTTCTACATCTAAGAAATTAATGACAGTCCAAGCAATTGTATACGATATTGTGTTAACGGATTTATGCTAACGAACAATTTAACATAAAACGTCATCAAGTCACAACTTTTGTCTTATTTTCTAAAAAGAAATGTTTACGACATCAATGTAATGTCGTTGAGTTATTGATTTGTGTGGTTATTATCGATTGGAACATTTGACGAGCCTTAGTGCTCAATGTTTTTGTAGCTTGAAACATCTGTAATAACTAAAGTAGTTATTTTAAATAGTTTAAAAACAATAGTCGATAAAAATTAAGAATACTTTTGGCTTAAAATTTGTTTTGTTTGATATTGCCACAGTTGTTATTGCAGAGACAAGCCTAGAAAAAGAATTCTATTAATTTTTAAGTTGATAAACACATCCAAATAATGTAACTTTAAATTGTTTATCATATTTTTACAATTTTGATGGCCACTTAAATTAAAACCCACGATAAACAATCAAAAATTGAAGTGGAACTTGGTCTGCACAAAGAATATATTGCAGGTACAAAACATATTCTTCAATGTCAAAGAAATTATTGGACTAATAACTCCAGAAAATAATTGACAAAGCTTCATCGTTAAAAGAGAATATATTAAGTAAACAGACTGGAACTCTGATAATTGGAAGGGCTTTGCGAATATTCAATTTGGCTAAAACCAATCAAGATGAAATGTTTAATTAAAACATTGAACTGACAACGTTGTAATCAACTTTATTCAAAATTTTTTGCCCATACTATTGTATATTTAGTTTAATATTGATCCGTATTGGTTTTGAGTCATGGAGACGAATTAGCGTCAGTAGTAACAAATATAATATTGTTTTACGTTAGGCCCGGGACCGGTTTGCTTTTTCATTTGATCTCCTTGGAGGTAAAATACACGTTTGTAAAGCTGAAAAAGCAAATAATTTTAAATACATATATCTGGTATATTTGACAACTTATTCAAATAAAAATCCAAAAAGGCAAATGGAAATTTGCTTAGTCTGAGTGCAGGTTTGCTGTAGTGGGGGTATTTGGATACGTTTGTGTAATCAATTAACAGTATTTTGACAATCGTCGGGTGGACTCAAGAATACACTATCCCCAATTTACCTTTCCCCAACTTTAAAGAAGAGGAGAAGGTATACACTTTTCTATATGAAAATGCCTCTTGATTGTTCTTAAAGTGAATTAAATTAAAAATAAACTTAATTTACATTAGAAAATATATTTTAAAGCAACCAACAAGTTGAATAGAAAATAAGAAATATGACGTCAACAAATCTGGAAAATATGAAGCAATAAACTAAGGTAACAGAACAGGTGTTTACAATGACCAGTGTTACAATGTGTACAATAATATGACCGTTCTGAACTCGGAAAATGTATATTCTACATTGAGAAAATCCAGTTTCAAAGGTAAAAACACATATTTTATCGTAATTTCCAACCAAAAGGTTTTATGAATTGTTAAGTTGTAAATTTAAAGCTAAAATGTTATTACATTGTTAGAAGATAATTTTTAATTTAAAACAACAAAAATTGTTAATATTGAGTGAACGATTTGATGTCATGTTATTGAAAAATGTCATTATACTTAAACAAATTAACACATTGTGTGATTATTTTTATCACGAATTTTATTGACGTTTAAAAAGTTAAGCTATTTAACACCAAATTGTATTCTGAATCAGGTTTAGCATAATGTGTATAGATTGTGAGATTGTGATTTCAATTTTGCTAGTGAGATTCTGTAATGTGTTTAATAAAATAAAGCATACTTTATAAGCACCTTATAAAACAAATTTTGTTATAACGCACAAACTATTCAAATCATGATCGGCGCATCAATATGGCCTAGCTATAGCAGGATCTGCGGAAAGAAACCAGTTTTGTAGTTTATCCAAACTTATGTCAATGGTCTCCTGATAAGCTGACAGACACTTTAAAACTACTTTTTATTAGTACGAGGAATGAGGATCTTCCTTAAAATACACCCCACATTCCACTTGATCAAGTCAAGATTAAGATTATTCTACGTAGCAAAATATCCTTCAAATCTGTTTTGTAAATGTGTAAACACTATGAATTTATTTTGAAAGGCTAATGAAACAGCTGATCTTAGTCAGTAAACAAAGCTACACAGATCATCTCACTCAATTCTACACTCATCTTTCACTCAAATTTCGATTAAAATATGCACCTAGATGACATCCACACCCCAATTAATTTATAATTGAACTGAATCAAGGTTAGAAAAATCTCAGTAAATATTTGTTTTAGTATGTTAACGAAAGGAACGTTTTAAGTTGAAGGAAGTTTGTAAACATTATGCAAATTCCATTAAATTAATTGAAAATCTTCGGGGAAGTAATCAATTAATTGATCGATTGCAAATGTAACTAGTTTAACTTATTATTGATTGTTAGTTATTACCTATTTCCCTGCTTTAACATATTTCATTAAATGCATTGTTTCCTCAAGCCTCTATAGAATTATTTAAAATAGTTAAGTAATATAACTACAAACATTGTTTTAAATGTAACTAATAATAGCTATTACAACATACAACTAAATGTTATAAAACAATTTATGAGGGAACATGAGCCAACTCTCGATATATTTTCCGCTATAAAAACAGTATAAGAAGCAGTCAAGGGTGTTATCCGCTCCTCACAGTCAGGGTGCTATTATTGGCGGGCGTATCGGTCACGACCCTGACTTCGGATTTATTTTGTACGCTAGTTTAGAAAAAATTGATAAAAACTACTCTTCTTCTCTCGTACAAATAAATAAAAAATAATATAAGCCGTACATAACAGCATGGGCATCGAATAAAAGTAAAAAAATACAACGTTATTGATTTATTTCACTTGAATTTTGTGCTGCAACATTGGTCTCCTCTTAGATGATTCTAAAAAAAAAATGTTAAGTAAAAAATTGTCAAGATATTAATAAGACTGGTTCCTTGTATCAATCAATTATTATCAATCGATCGAAATAGGAACGTCACAAATAGGTGCTCATTCTCACATAAATATGAGTGTAAAATGGAGTGTGATGATTTGTGTAGCTTTGTTTATAAGATCAGCTGTTTTATTAGTCAGGATAATTTATTTGAAGCCCAATGATCAGGAAGAGCTGGGTCCAGTTCAGGGCCATCAAAAAGATACAGAATTTTCTCTGGATCGAACCGGCGACCTTTTACTGTCAGGCGAGCACTAAAACCATTCAGCTAACCAATAAAATAGTTGAAAACTGTTGGCAGATTGTATGGATTAGACAAGGTAGCCGGGTGATTTAAATATGGACTGTGAGGACAGACTAGAGTTAATATAACCATCCTATATACAGTGTAGTTATCGTTTTGTAGCTCCAAACAAACTAGAGTAGTTAAGCAGTTCCCAGCAATCGAAGTAGTTGGAGTCGCAGACCCGTGGGTCTAGAGATATTGTCAAACGTTTCCGAATCAGAATTCCCATGGCAATTGAGATCAAATTGCAAATCTCTGTGACGCAACGCGGCACTCCTCTACTTAGTTTAATGAACAATTCGCCGGTATAGGCTACTAACTACCAATAAAACTCTAATCACAATAGCTGTCATTTAAAAATGAGTACAGTGTTTTAAGGGGCATGCGATACAACTACTGTATCCGCAGTTCATTCCTGATAATTAACCAATTCGTAAATTACAAGGCAAAAATGTGATTCCAGCATAAACTGTAGGTCCCTTAGTTGCCATTGGCTGTATGGCCTATTAATTAACAGCTGTGTCTAAGGAACATGTGGCCTTAGCCACTAACAAGACCACAAGATCGCGCCACTCATCCTACACTCATCTCCATTTATAGTTGGCTTAAAATACCTACATTGTATGGTCGCCATTTCATAAGAAAGTATTAAAGTATTAAGTACTTTGTATGGTCGCCATTTAAGTTAAAGTATTAAAGTGAAGTATTAAAGAAAACAACTCCAACTTTTTAACAATTGCAAATTAAGCCACTGAATAAACGGTGTAAGACTCACCCTCTACTTAGGCTGTGTATGGATGTAGATCACACTTACCTAAAACAAATAGACGTTTGTAATTTCTAATTGAGTTATTTTTACATTTAGCATTAATACTTATCAATATTTAATTTTCCATAAAAATTATTGAAACACACAACCCCAAAAAAGAGAAATCGTTAAATAAGAGATAAAATGTTGTTAAAACTGATTCTCAAGTGCATGTCTAACGTAATTACGTCTTATTAAAAAAGTATTCGGACTTTTAAGCTCTAAATCACAGTCAAGATTAAGTTGAAAGAATTTTGTTCCCTCCAGTAAATGGACCAACGCTTTGAAAATACCGGAGTTATTTCGGTCTCCTAAGGACTTTGGTGACATTCATTGGGCTTGTGCTTTTCAAGAGTTTCTTTGGTTGACTGAAATTCCAAGAAAAGAGTATTTTACGTTTGCTTCCATTTTTACGATTCGCAAATAAGAAACCTAAGCGGAAACCTCAAAATTAACACTGATTGACGTGGTAATTAATCAGAGGATGTAAATAATATTCCCATAGTAAACCTGAAGGCTAAGAAAATTCCCATTCGTCTAATTAGGCTTTTACTTTACACTTTACTCTTGCTTATGAAATGGCGACCATGAGAATAAAGGTATTTTAAGCAAAGTATGAATGGAGACGAGTGTACTATGAGTGGCGCGATCTTGTAGCATTGACTTTTCAATGCTTGTAGTCTTGTTAGTGACTAAGGCCGACATGTTCCTTAGACATAGCTGTTCATTAATAGCCCATTGAGCTAATAGCAACTAAGTGACCTACAGTTTTCAGTGGAATCCGAACCATATGTTTGCCTTGTAAATAACGAATTATTTAAATTATCAAGATAGTACTGCGGATCGTCGTAGTACTCACTTGTGCAGCCGCTAATCCACACCCAGGGACTATTGCATACACAGTGCATGCCCAGGGCTAGAGATATACAGTGCATGCCTACAAATATCCACAGTTCGTGACCTCCAAGTAGCAGGATTACAACCCTCCCCTCCCCCGTTGAAATGTCAGTTAAATTTCCTTTGTAAAAAACATGTAGTTAAACAAGTATTTGTTATTGTTGCTACAGGGAAGGTTTGTTTGTAGTGAAATAATAGCACTGAAAGATATAAGTAAATTTGCTAAATACTAAAACTGCTAAATGCTAAATACTAAATTGCTAAATACTGATTCGGAAACGTTTGACAATATCTCTAGACCCACGGGTCTGCGACTCCAACTACTTCGATTGCTGGGAGCTGCTAAACTACTCTAGTTTGTTTGGAGCTACAAAACGATAACTACACTGTAAGATATAGGATGGTTATATTCCCTCACAGTCCATATTCAAATCACCCGGCTACCTTGTCTAATCCATATAATCTGCCAACAGTTTTCTACTATTTTATTGGTTAGCTGAGTGGTTTTAGTGCTCGCCTGACAGTCGAAAGGTCGCCGGTTCGATCCAGAGAAAGGTCTGTATCTTTTTGATGGCCCGGAACTGGACCCAGCTCTTCCTGATCATTGGGCTTCAAATAAATTATCGAGAAATAAACCAGGTATATTATGAATGGAAGAACGGTTCCGAAAGTCCCAAGTTACGTCTGTATTTACGACGTTTCACAAGATTTTACAGCCGAATGTACAGCACCAGCGGAGTGAAGGCAATTAAGTTACAGGTAAGCTACGCTCCCTTAGCTTGGCAGTAACTTGACGGAACATGGTTCAATAACTTCATCTCGTCTTGGGAGTCGTAATCATCTGGTCTGCTTCATAGAGTTCGTTCAAAAACGATTTCTTATTGTGAGAAATGTAAAATCCATTCATTATTATAATTCCATACTAAATTATGACTAACTAAATTTTATATTTACTTCGAATATTCAACATGTAATATCAACCTATATACAACTTAAAAGATGAATCGTGTAAAACAGTCTTTCCGAACTTAGTTTTCAGACAATGAAGTTATACTTACGGTTTGTTGAACTTACAACTTGTTTTGGAAGTTGTTCAGTGAATTTCGATGGAACGACTTTTTGACTGTTTTGCCTCTTGGTTTTGTATGAAAAGCTCATGCAACTTTTAAAAGAAATGCAAAGTGGTTTTTAAAAAAAATTTGCAAAAGAATTTCAAAATGTTTAATGTACTCTTATAATCACTTACATAAGCATTAATAATGATTGTACTCTTTAAAATCACAGGAAATCAATTATAAATGGCTTTAACGAACTGATGTGGTGTAAATCCTGTAACTGGGATCAAATAAAAATTTTATATTTTAATCAAGTAGAGAATATATGTTTCATAGAAAATTGTTTTTTATCATCCAACAAATAACGATTTTTAACCAGCAACTTTTGGATAACACATTTTTATCGTAACCTTGTTAAAATGACCTATTTTGTAAATTTGTGTAATTTTATTATGTACACATAAAAATCACCAGGAAATCAAAAATGACATTCATAAGTAATGCTTACTCTGTTACTCTAAATTTTAGTAAGATGTATAGTAAAGTCAGATATTTAATGTGGATCCAACTATATGTTTATCCAAATTTTCTATATACCATTTGAACGATGCAATTTTCTCTGTTAATGAATTAATTCCAATATTGTGTACTAAATTTCAAAGTCAAATTTTACTTAGTTTAGAAATTGTACTGCTCATAAATTGCTCTCTTAAACATTAATTATCAATAATGTAGTTTTAATTTTGGTTACTTTTGATATCTGAATCCAATATATTTAACTAACCACCACACTTAACGAACATTTCATTTCTAGTTAAATTGACTTTTAATCACAGTTTTGACTATATTTGCTGCTATTTTGTGTGTTTTTATCATAGATCATTAAGTGTTGCAAAGTTCACTCTAATTGGAAAAATCTGTCAACATAACTATATTAATCGAAGCTCATTTTAGATCTCGAAAAGAAGCAGATTTAAATACCAGCTATACCATAGCTTTCAAAAGTTGTCAAACATTTAAAATCAATTTAATAAATAAATACGATCCTAAATTAAATTGTATATAGATTTCTAGTAAACTTTCAAACAGGTTGTTATAAATAAAAATCTTCGAAACAAAAACAAATCCTCAAGAAAAGTACAAATGTAAGAAGCAAACAAAAACATCTTGTTTGCGTCTCTAGTGGGTCGTGTCAAAGAACTTCCATGGAATTCTTTTCAGGATTTGCTCTTTCACTTGTCTTCACAAGGTGTCACAGCAGCTTTTCACAGTAGCTTGTAACAGTGGCTTGTCACAGTGGCTTGTCACAGTGGCTTGTCACAGTGGCTTGTCACATAAGCTTGTCACAGTGGATTGTCACAGTAACTTGTCACAGTAGCGTATCAAGTAGCATAGTGGAAGTATTAACACAATTTTAAATTTATCAAGAATTGAAAAAAATACCATCACACCACTCATTTTTCACACAACTTTTTATATGTTAATCAAAGGAAACATACATTATGTTATTTAATCATTTGGCGTAATTCAAAAGCGTTACCAATTTAAAACGTATGTACTCGTAAAGCGTTTTTATTGTACAACGTTGTTGTTTGCTTTGACATAGTATGATACTTAAATCTCAAAAACTTGAGCTAAAATTTTCCAACAATGATTTCGTCAACTACTGATTTTTGGTCCATCTACACAAACGGAGTATTTGGGAATTTTATGCTGAGAAAACTACTAAACTTCACAATAGTATTTATTAGGATAAAACACAAATATTCTAAAACGTGTATTTAAGTATTTATCCTCAATGCCATTGATATTTAAACAGTATATACAATATATTAACATAAATAAAAATGAACGTCATTTCAATCGACAAAGCTCAAATAAAAAAATGCAACCTAATAATCAAACCTAAATACAGTTCGTAGTCAATGTCTCATAAAATCTTATCACAGCACGCCTGTACACCAACGTGATAACTGACTTTTCCAAAATCAGATAACTCCACACATAATAATCTGTATTCTTTTAACAAAGCCAATCCAGAAGTTTTATTGGAGGAGCGGAGAACTAAGCCGGAAAGTGTGAATATAATCCTGAAATATTGAGGTGGCACTCAACAGGTCTCGTGCCCAATATCAGTTTCATCACAACGTAAGACGCAACAAAGTCTGATATATTGGACTGATATATGCGGCATGGACTGAGCTATCCTATGGGTCTTATAAAGAGCCTAACTGTTTACTTTTTAAGATCAACGAAAAGTTTATATATTTTTTGTTTTGAAATAATTATGGATTTGTGAAATATTAAAAACGCCTCAGTTGTCAGTGAAATTTTCATTCAATAAATCCAGGCCTCAATTTTCCAACCACAGCTTTTCTCACCTTAGGCCAACCCATCAAGAACAGTGATTTGTAAGTTGTTACAATAATTTAACTGTAAACCTAGCTGTCCAATAGTTACTTGAAATATTTATTTGGATGGTGGAATAAGATATTAAGTATTTTAATCGATCAACTATTCTAAATGGATAAACAGATCGATTATATTTTAGCTAACTTTTTAATATAAAAGGTTTTGTGAAATAATTAGCTAAAAGAATTGAATAGTATGACGAAGTAAATATTTTTTTTATAATCTGGACAGACAACTAATTTGTTTAACTTTTCTTATTTTTTTTTTATTTTTTATTGGTAGACAACGTTTGTAATTTATGATTTTGTTTACAATAAGTTATAAACAGACTGAATTACCAAACAGCACTTCTAAACAAATGGTAATGTACACATTTTCTTTAAAATATTAAAAGACAGGGAAGAAGATCATGGCCCACAACTATTTAAACACATGTCTTAAAACATGTAATCTTTTTTTTCATTCATTTTCTAATCGATGGACTACAAGAAAAGCTACGAATAAAAATAAAATTAATTGCCATCGATAACTCAATTTATTTGATAATATCACCTTACCTATAATATAGAAGCTAGTCACGTACATACAGAGATAATGTTAAGATACCGACGTTGCTTGCCAGGGGCAATACCCTGCCTCTCAGATATAATGGCAAGGATAACGATATCGTAGTTGGAATTGAAAATAACTTTACACACATTTTCTCGTAAAATTCAATTTTAACTGTACTCAAAGAAGATCCGTAAAATTAATATTTCAGATTTCATGTATATAGTTTGAGCCTAATAAGTTATACCTTAATATGTATATAAAATCAGGTTTATGAAGTAATTAGACAATAAGATTAAATAGCGACTTCTGAAGCAAAAAGCTTGATTGTAAAGAGTAAGGAAAAGTTTCCCTAGCAGTATTACACATAAAAAAAGGTTGAAAGCCTTCCCTAAATCATCTTTTGAAAGTGAAGTTACCTGTGAAATCACGGAGCATTCACGTCAAAAGCAGTAATGTAATCGCCTTACGTGGGAAATCACGGAGATAATGTTGTATAGTAAACTAATTGTTTACAAACTCAAACCGTTTAACAACAAGTTCTGAGCTTCGTCCAAACTTAAGAAATTTAGCTAGTAATTTATAATTAAATCAATCAATATTGCCTGACAGAGTTGGACGAGTAGAATTTTTTTTTACCAAAGAGTAAAAGATATATCCCTTTTGTTATTGAAACATATATTTTGATTACCGTAAAGATTCTTTTCAATTAAGTAGAATATATGGGAGTAACGTAATTTACCAGAAAATATAACTGGAGAGAATATATTGAGAGAATTATAAAGTCAACTGCATCAAGTGCATTATAACGTTATAGGTGACCTACTTCCTTTATTGCATTGTATCCAAGCACCTGGTGGTGTAGAGCATTATATTAACTTAGAACCAATCAGGCAGAAAGTTCAGTTATTGGTTTGAGAAGGAAAATTATGAAGTCAACTTGAGTTGTCAGGTTTCCTAATTAATAGTAATTTTAGCCAAACATAATAAGTTCCAACTAACAGAGTTTTGATTTACATGACATGATTGCTATCAATTTGATTTTTTATAATCACAAATCAAGATATAGAAAATTTTTATTTTTAAAGATTTGTCAGGGCACTTAATTTTAAAAAAGAGGAATTTTAGCTAAAATTCTAAATAAATGGTAAGCTGGTTTGTATGTACATTTTTAAGACTAGCCTAAGATGAGTTGTACTTTTTTGTGACTTGGCTAATGAAATTATTTTGTTAATCTTTTAGTCACAAAAATAATTTGAATTGAATAAACTCATTGAGAGTCAAAAGGTCTTACTTAGTGTTTCCTTAGTTTTCAGATGTCTTCGAAACTTTGATTATAAATAACGTTAAGTCACATGCTACATTTACATACGGAAGCATATCGATCCAAGGCAGAAATGTAATACAACAATTTCTACCTACCACAGCCCGCTAGGTATTCATATTGGTGACATTCTGAAAGATTGACAAATTCTTTACATGGCTGATGTGATATTGAAAATACATCTTGTAGTGGATATACGGCAAGCAATACAAAAAACATATTCTTTATGAACCGCAAATTAATTAAACAATTTTGAATAGTCGGGAATGCAACAATGACACAGTATAAAATTGCTACATTTTGATTAATTTACTTTCTACACCGTATACCTTAGTACATGTAGGCTATATGGAAAAAGTATTGTTTTCGTCAAAATTTTTGAGTTTGAGTTTTGAGTAGATATATATTAGCTTCGGGTCCCCCTGGACAAAAAAAGTGGTTTATGAAGGGATGACTGTATGTGTGGATTTGTACAGAGCGACATACTACACCTGTAGTCCAATTTTGATGAAATTTGGTATGTACGTACTAAACCATGGTATCTCCAGGTGTTTATTCATTTCTTTGATTTTTTTTAATTGTAATTTTCCCATTAAACCAGGATCTTTTTAAAAATTGCCCAAAATGATTTTGATAAAAATATTGTATGTTTTATGCCTTTAAATTCTAAACAAAATGGTACAAATTCCGTTCCTTTGTGATTTTTACCATTAAATATCACAGTTACTCCCACCGCTTACCCATGACAAAGGTTGTTGATATGCTAATGGGAGAATGTATGTGTCAGATTGCTGATACCGTTTATTTTTATTTTTGATTGTCATGTCACAGTCGAATGTATATGATATATCGTTGCGCAATTTAGGGGTCGAAATGGAAACCACATTATGGTGGTTAGTATCAACAACATGTTGCTATGTGGTCAGATGTGTTGGTACAGCAGTTGGTTACGGTTACAGCTTGTTAAATGTGTTGTACAGTGTTTTGGTTTAGATAACATCCTAAAATTGTTTTGCCAAGTACAATACAATTAAAAAAAATTGTGCATTAGTCTATTTCTGTGTGTGGCCACGATCATGTTTGGTGTTAGTGAAAGTGATTTCTGGTTTTACTGTTTCCAAAAGTCTGCAATTTTGTACAGCTGAGGAGAGGGGTTGTAGCCTATTGATTTGTATTATTACTCATCATATCTTCATAAAATTGTTTACGAAATAATTCATTCCGTAAAATAGCAAATTTAAAGATGCAATATTAAATACATCTGTTCTGTCAACTGCATAAGAGTTACAGGCACAGCAATTGCATTAGCATATGCATTCATTTAACCCCACGTAGACTTTTCTTCTGCAGTTAAATGTAAGTTTGTTATACTCGAGGCTAGCTTATTTTGTTTATTGTGTCCATAATAGGTAAATAAATAGTTACTTAAGGGTTTTAATTTAACAAATATCATATTTTCAAAACTCTAACGGTGCTCAAATAGGTATTCAAATTAAAACCTCAAACGTCATGTGTTTTACCGAATTTTACTCATTTCATATTTTACAAAAAAAGTAACACAATAATCAACTAGTAATACATTGTAATATTGTTATAACCAATTCTTGATACCGAATAAAAATCCAAAACAGCTATTCGACCCGTAGTAAATTTAATTTCAAGCAATCCATATACTCAGAAAGGAAACCCAACAAATTAACATGTCCAGAACGACAAAGAGTTTAAAACTCACACCCTAACATTAGCATCTCTTTGAACCCCGCGTGGTACGATAATTAGAGGAATATCCCAGGGGGAATTTACGTGACGTAAAGTTAACATTAACGTGGTAAAAAAAAAAAAATATGTGGTTGTGGGTTTATTTTACTCTAAGAAAAATCATCGACACATTTACTTTGATATCCCTCGTATAGGCGCATTGACGAATAATTTCCTAAGCATAACGATAAAGAACTTTATTTCCTCAGCATTAGCTGACTAACATGATTTTTTTAAACCAGCACGACAGTTTTTAGAACTTTACCACAAGCTACAGATTTTTATTGGTAATATAAGCAACTGAATGAATATGTGATTGATGTATACCACTATATTTGCTACATAGTACACATTTTTAAAATTATTTACAATAGCTATTAAGTTTTTCAAACATAAATATCAGGAATACAGAGAGTAAAACAATGTTGTAAACTTAATGTTGATAAAAAAACTATATAAATTAATATTATAACTATGAAAGTAATTTTAATTAGGCTAATGCATTAATATTTTTTTCTAGTATGTAGTTAACGCAACGATCGCGTTAAGTTAGTCTTTACGATATGAGCAGAAAAATATGGTATGAGCCTTGGCGAAAGCCTTAAAAACTTCTACGAGTGTCGTTAAGACTATTTACACGAGTTGCGTACACTAATTTACCTACGACAGTTTTTTCATTACTAACAATCACTACTCATAACTTCTAAGAGAAGTTATGTTTTCGTAAATAAACTTAAAGCCACTGACATTGATGCAACGAATCATTGCACCAAACACTAATGCACCACTCAACAATTAAATTGGCCTGAACAGCTGATTAGTTGACGTTCGAAACATACAATTTTACTTTTTCTCTCTCAATCCTCGAACCTCATTGGAACTTTACCCTTGTTGTTAAAAATACCCCCGCCGCAGCAAACCTGCCGTCTAAGCGAATTTCCATTTGGCTGAATTAATTTTCAATCGATCTATTTAAATAACATTAGGTTTAACGAGTACCTAGGTTTGCTGCTACAAGGAAACTAATAAAGTGTGTGTTTTAAGTAAAATAATTATTGCTTAGTAGAAAATGAATATATTTGCCAAGTTTGATCAAAAGATATCCATAAACAAGCAAACTACAACATTTTACAATATTCTCCATAAGAATAACATGGGAATTTTAAATTTACAATTTGTTTAGTTTTCTCCGTAACCAATAACCGAACAAAAACACTTTGATATACCGAATTGTTTGTTTTTTTAAGCTCTTTAAGAAGGTTTAGAGAAAAATTGGGAAATTTTGTGTTTTGGGGGTCAAAAATGAGAAAAACCAATTTTTACCCCATAAAACCCCCCATAAAACCCTGTTCCCATGGTCCGATCATGCTGGATCACGAACTCATTCAAGTTTATCCCGCCTTACACCTTCAAACCAAATTTCATCAAAATCAGATAAAAATTACTCAAGTTATCGTGTTCACGGACACATATATATATAAATCTATATATATATATATATATATATCTATATATATATACATATATAAAAATTTGAACGGATGGTGTTTTTGGCCTCTGGGGACATCAAAATGAAAAAGTAAATCGGTCCCGGGCCTAAGTCTTACCATGAGACCTACGGTAATAGCTACTTCCCTATAGGGAAATTCGCTAAAAAACTATGCTGTTATGTAAGGAAACAATGCTGTTATGTGATACTTTTCAATTCTAAGAACTGAACTGAAACGGCTACTTAAAAAAATAAAACTGTCGTAGGTAAAAATATATTCTCAAGTTGTTTTTGCTTATAAGTTAATTTACCGTAACAATACAAGGATCGCAATATCTTCGTCAAGAAGACCCTCGACCTAGTTTGGACAACTCAACAGCGTGCAAAGTGACACTTCAGCGATCAAGTCTTCTTGGATAGAAGGATTCTTCTATACTAGCCTAGTAATAACAGCAAAATAAATATACATTAAACGGTAAATCCATTAGTATATGTTTAGTTTCATTTTAATGACGTTGTTTTCAAAATAATGACTCCAAATGTTGAAGTAATCATAACTGGGGCAATGTTTGCCTTGATCATGTTGAATTTCTATCGTTTATTTGTTCAACAGCATGCAATTAACTTCAATATTGTTCAATGCGATAGTTTGTGACGAATAAAATGATGTTTGTTGCTAGAGAAAATAATAATAATACTTTATTGTCTTGGCAATGTAAATTGTATCGAAACTACAATTAATTAATACTTAGCTTATGTTTAGCACTAATTTAAACTCATTATAATTTCATTTTTAAATTTTGATACACTTTTCCTACAATGAACTTACAAGAAACATCCTTGAAGATACACAACATTATGATAATCTAATGAAATGCAACATGCAAAAAATCCTTCTGTTACATAAAAAGCTAAATCCAATAGAGTATTCAAAAATTAAATAAAAAGTAATTCCAATGTACAAAATAAAACATGAATGACACAGATAATTATAATTATTTACTAAAAACAGTAATGTTTTTATAATTATTATAAAATAATCACTATGTAATACGTGTTCTCTTAATTTAAGTTTTTTAAGTAATTTAAGAGTTAAAACACATTTATATGTTAGACAAATGTAACAAAATATGTCGCGAGTTGCTCAGTGTTTTGACACACTTGTGCAATTGCAATGTATTATAAAATTACTAGTTAGTTTTGTTGTTAGTGTGAGACTCACCCTCTCCAGTCTGTATTGATACTTGCAACACTTACCTGAAAGAAAAAGAAAACTTTCATTAGTTTACAAATCATATATTTACATCAACATTCGAAACTGTGATTGTCATACTTTGATAAAAATTAGATAAAAATAATATATATATAATGAAAAGTGGACTCAATTCCAAGATAATTAAAATAAATGGCAGTCATGATTGCTTCGATAAAAATATATCTTTCCTCTACCATAATTGGCCTAACCCTTTCAAATTTCCGGAGGTTATTCTGTCCCCAGAAACCTTTTACAACGATTTCGCTTGTACGCTTAAAGGACTTCCGTAATTGGCCTTAAAATCCAAAAACTGTTTTTAGTTTTGATTTTTTATTTGTCCTTCCATCGACTATGAGCTATAGGAGGCCAGCATTATTGTCTCGTTATGAGTGCTTATATTGTTGTTAGTGATTGTATTTTGATCCTGATACTGATATAATATACCTTTTATGGACATCTTTAAAAAAAACCAACATATCCAGATAGCTCCGTAACAAATTACCTAAATTATAACTAGAATTAATGAAGACTATTTAAGTTAGTTTTACATGTTACGATAGCTTAAGACCACTAGAAATAGTTAACATTAAAACATCTTTGGTTTTGGAAAGAAAACTGTATTTTACAACAGAATAGTATATTGGTGGTACTTGCATGTAACAGAGTTATATTTTTAATAAATCTGGCTACACCTTCGAGAAAAATATAAAATACACCTTACTGTAAATACGTCAATACTGTTTTGTAAGATCAAATACACAATCAAACGCTTGTTAGTCAGATCGTAGTTTGGCAACTATTTCAAGATGAAAGTTTAGTTATTGGAATTCCAGAGAATGTAAGTGATCCTAATAACTACTTTGCATTTACATGGTTCTGAAAGCGTCTCAAATAGCAAGCTATAACGTTGTTTTTACTTGGTTTAATATTTCGACTAAGATACACCACGATGGGTAAATGTTTCTGATATTCATTAGTTTTTCCCATTTCTTTGATGAGGTTGGAAAAAGCTTGATAAAATTCTACCCCTCGTTTCAAGGTGTTACCAAATTTTAATTCATATCCATACCACTATTTACGAAACAATCAATCAAGTTTATTATCAGGAAAAGAGCTAAATGATCTTTTCTCCAACAGAAAAGTCCCAAGTTACGCCTTTATTTACGACGTTTCACAAGATTTTACAGCCGAATGTACAGCACCAGCGGAGTGAAGGCAATTAAGTTACAGGTAAGTTACGCTCCCTTAGCTTGGCAGTAACTTGACGGAACATGGTTCAATAACTTCATCTCGACTTGGGAGTCGTAATAATCAGGTCTGCTTAATAGAGTTTAAGATCGATTTAATAACACGATGGAAATGTCTCATTTAATGGAGAAGTTTTGTTGTTGTGGAATTCAATACTTATTTGTAAGTAAGGATGACGATGGAGTTCTATAATGTTTGTAAGCTATCTTAAAACTATCTTATTTTATCTCTTAAAAATTCGTTTGCTTTTTGTTTGAATTAATAACCCAAAACGAATATTATACGAAAACTGAATTGAATTTTTTGAATTGAAAAATTCTTTATTGTTCATTTCAAATACAACAGGTAAAATACAATACATATTTATACACTTAAGTTGTACATAAGTATTGTATTAGTATTACATGTTTATTGTATTTATTCGAATATAAACTAAAAACACAATACTCTTCACAACATAAATCTAACTAATTATTTTATTAAATAACGAACAATAAAGCCCTGAGGTTACAGAACCTGTGCGGGAAACAAACATTTTTGGTAGTTGGAGCAACTCGTGGTTGGAAAGTCCAGCCCGTCACCATTACCACACTATTTTTATTACAAAATTAAAACAATATATAAAACTAGGCTTCAAACAATAGCTTTAACACAGCAACCTATCACAACAAAACCTTGTCTACCTATCTATTTGAAAAATGACCCTATACTGTCAATCTTCGTGATTACAGTACTATTTTGGAGTGTCCTGAACTTACAGCTTATTTGGACATATCGAGCATCCCTGACTTAATAAGTGCAAGATTATTAAAAATAACTATGATGTATTGTTAGACCAATGAGGTAAAAAATGTGTTTATACTATCTATTTCGAGCAAGTAGTTTCGTGTTAATTTGCTGAATACATTGACGTTTTCACTTGCTTTGATGGGCTCGGGAAGAAGGTTATAAAATGTGGGAGCCAAATATAAGAAGAATTTTTTAAATATTGTTAGTCTAGGTTTGGGTACATAGACGTTGTTTTTACTTCTTAGTCTAGTATGTCTTGGATTTGTTCTATCAGTGCCACATCTATTGAAATATATTTTCAGAACTTTGTAAACATATAGATTCCTGATAGGTAATATTTCAATAATTTTGAAAAGTGGGAATGAAGGTTCAGTTTTGGTTTTATTTAGCATTATCCTGATGAAAGATTTTTGTTAAGTAATGATTGGTTTTAGGCTGGTAAAATATGTTCCACCCCATATTTCTATTCCATAATCTATTTTAGAGTTTATAAATGCGAAATAAATTGTTCTCATCAGTTGAGTATAGCAAACGGACCTAAGCATATAAAATATTCGTATGTACTTGACTAATTTTGTTTTTAAGTAATTTATGTGCTCTTTCCAGCTAAGTTTGCTGTCAAGCCATATCCCTAGATATTTTATACTATCCACTTGCTCTAGATTTGGACATGTGCAAAGATTTTGGGCAAGGGAGCAAGTTACTTCATGATATTTTAGGCCGGTACAAAAGGACAATTGTTTAGTCATATTAAAAATAATATACTTTGTTTTTGGGCTCATAACCATAAGGTTATTTGAAAACCAATATCTAAGCATATTAATGTCATGTTGCATTTGATCCTTGAGGTCTTGAATGGAATTCGCCTCATAGGATAATGCAGTATCATCAGCAAAAGCCACCAACTTGCCTTTAAAATTGCCATTACACAAGTCATTGACATATATTAGGAAAAGTGGACCAGACAACACTGACCCTTGGGGTATACCAAACTCAATTTTACCCTCTTCACTCACTGTATTGTTTACTTTTGTGACTTGCCTTCTACCCTCTAAATATGATCGAAACCACGCCAGTGGAACTCCACGAATTCCTGCATTGTACATCCTACACAATAATATGCCGTGGTCTACTGTGTCAAATGCTTTCATTACGTCTACAAAAATACCGGCACAAAGTTTACCATCATTAATGGTTGTGTATACTTCAGACATAAAGTTTATTAGAGCAGAGCTTGTATTTAATTTACTTTGAAAGCCAAATTGATTTTTGCTAAAAAATCTATGCTTATTTAGAAAGTTAACCAATCGCACCTTAACAATCTTTTCTAGAATTTTTGAAAAAATAGATAAAAGAGCTATTGGTCTATAATTGTTTGGGTCATGTTTGTCATTTTTCTTGAATAATGGTATTATTACAGCTTGTTTCAATTTTGATGGGAATTCACCACTTGATAAACTTAAATTAAAAATATATACTAGTATGTTTACAATGGAGTTAGATATTTCTTTTATTACAATGGGTGTTACGTATCATATCCTGGGGATTTGTTATTTTTCAGATTCATTATTATCGTTAGTATTTCTTCCTCGTATGTTGGGTAAAAGAAAATTGAGTCATTGCATGCGAAACTTTGGAATTTATCTTTGAGCACATTAAATTCATTATGAAAACAATCTTTATCACTATCAATTTCTTCTCTTAAATTCTTGGCCACTGAACAGAAGAAATCATTAAGCATGTTTGATACATTGGCTGGAGAGCTAATCATTTTATCATTATTATCTTTCAAGACTATGTTAGATTTATTAATTTCTCTATTTCCTGTTAATTCTTTTATAAATTTCCATTGTGTTTTACTATTGTTTTTGTTGGTTTCAAATAGGTTTGAGTAGTAGCGTTGTTTTACGTATCTAATATGATTTATCAAGGCATTCTTTTGACTTTTGTACATATGTTCTTTTATAGTGTCGTTAGGATTTTTTATATGTTCCCTATAACTTTTGTTTTTTTGGTCAATACTATTTTTTTATTGTAACGGTCATCCACGGGGATTTAAACTTACACTTAACTTTGACAATTTTATATGATTAATTAATGCAGGAGTGTAGTTTGTCAATGAAATGATCAAAAGCAATTGAGGCTGAGCATGTAGTAAACACTTTACTCCAGTCCATTTCGTTTACAAACACTTTAAGAGAGTTTAAGTCAAGTTTCCTCAATTGATTCTCATTGCTTTCGTTCCTTTGTGTAAACACTTTATCAGGACTCCATTCAACATGACTTAAGGTTGTCCAGTGATCAGTAATGCAAGTTTTAATAACTTCAGCTGTACACTTAAACTTACAGTTTAACTTAATTCTACAAAAAACATGATCTATACAAGTCTGTGAAAATTTGGTGACTCTAGTGGGCTGATTTATCAGTGATTTTAGTCCATGACTTGCCATTTTTATAAGATATTTATCAATTGCACTAGATTTTAATTAATCATTAGATTCGGTGTTTTTATTCGTGACAGTACTATTTCCAGTTCGTCTACAAAATTATTTATTGAGAATTCGTGAAGTCTATATATTGCTAAAAGATCAAGATTAGTATTATTTGCTAAAGTTATTTTGCTAAAGTTATTTTGAGGTGGATATAATCAGCAGTTATCATGTTTGGAATGTTTATCTGATAAGAACTCATTTTGTCAGACACAAAAACGATTACTCCACCTGCTCTATAGTTAGAATTACATTTTACAAAAATACAATAATTAGGCAATGAATAAGAATTTACTTCACTTTGTTCAATCCAAATCTCGGTTAATATTATTATATCAGGGGTCCTACCCAAAGAATACAACTCAGTTACAAATGAATCAAAGTTTTGTCTAAGGCTACGGATATTTTGTTGTATTATTACTAAATTATTAATTTTATCTTTCAACAAATTGTGATTCATTTACAATTATTAATTATCAAGGCAAACATTAGTATTTTACAGTAAGTACTTAAAGAACTTAAAACTGAAAAACAAAAAGCAAACTCTTCTATGAAATAGATATGAACTAGTCTAACCATTTTGTGCAGTGTCCATTTTCTCAGGCTGTGCAGAGTCTGTAGTATGTGCAGGGTCCGTAGTCTGAGTAGAGTCTGTGGTCTGTGCAGGGTCTGTAGTTTGTATAGAGACTGTGGTCTGTGCAGGGTCCGAAGACTGTGCAGCGGTCTGTGAAGGCTCCGTCTCCGTCACCTGTGCAGGGTCTGTTTCCGTTGTTGTTGGAGGAGTTACTGGAAGTTCTCTCAGCTTTTCCAGGTCTTCTGTGGTGGTTATTGGTATTACTTTCCCTTTTTCTGTTGGCCGAACCAGGATCTTTCCGTTTCTCACACAAGTAACTACAGTTCTTCTCCTTTTTGAGGTCCCGGGCTTCCTTGTACAGTTCCCTTCTTTTCTTGGTCAAGACTTCGTTGATATACACAATCTCGGCTAATTGATTTCTAAATCCAATGTCTTTAGTGTTCAGGTTGCGTTTAATTCTTCTTTTTTTCAGTATTTCTTCTTTAATGAATCTTCGGGTGAATTTGACTATAATGCTTCGGGGTCTAGATTCGTTAGTTCGCTTGGTTCCCAGCCTATGACACGCGTCAATGGACTCTTCAGACAATGTCATGCCTAAGCTGATACCAACACTTTTTACTAATTGTATCACATCTTCTGTCTCCCTCTCAGGAATCCCGTTGATCTCCACACAGTTTATACGTGAATACTGGTCTGCCTCATCTTGCCAAATTTCCAGTTCCCTTAATCTCAAATGCAATTCCTTGTTTTCTTTTAGTAGTACATCACACAGCTTCTCATACTTTTTCAAAGATTCTGATTGTGCCAAAACAGTAACTTTAAGTTCCTCAACTGTTTGGTGACAATGTTCCACCGAGGTCCCAAGATCTGTTTCAAGTTTTTTAATCTGATCTTTATTTTCTTGCCTCATTTCATTCAACAGGTTTATTACATCGCTTATATTAGGTTGTTCTTTACCTAGCTGGGATTGGACTTGCATACTCTTCCTTCTCTCCTTGCTACATCTCTCACACCTCCACACTTGTCCTTCGTTTTCCATATATTCAGCATCTTCCTTAGTTACTTTCACACAGGTACCATGAAAAAACGACGAGCAGTCTGTACACTGAATCTTTACTTGGCGATTAGTTATAGACTTTTGACAAGATTTGCACCTTTCACTCATTGTAAAAAAATATTTATATAGCACTATTTATTAAATTGAAAATGTCTAAAAACAGATTATTTGTTAATATAAAGAAGCCACTACATACCAGTTTGAACATACAATCAGTGCTTATCAGTTTGTTATCTCTGGCATGGGACGGACTGGCAGGACTACCTTCCCCTTCGAGTGCTGGCTCATTACTGAACTAAGCTAGTATTTATAAAACAATAAATACCTGACACATAAAATACCTGATGTTTTAACTTTCATACAAGAGATAAGAATAAGGGTTATTTTTCGTCTCAAAGAAGAGCTCTATAAACTGAACTTTTTGACTTCTTAACCGAGTTTTCAGACAGTGAAGTTATACATGATTTGTTGAACTTGCAACTTGGTTTTCAAGTTGTACAGTGAATTTTGATGGAACAACTTTGTTTTTGTTCTAGGCTAGTTTTTTATTGTATTGGCTCAGCGCAGCTTTCCTCTGTAGAATATATATGTTTAGTATTAGTCCTATTGACAAATGAACTAATACAATACGATAAAGCACAAAATAATGGACAGTCACGATAATGAAGTTCAGCTTTTATTAGTAATTTATAACACTTAAAAATACCTGTATGTATTTCTGCATAATTATTTCTTTAGCTGACAATTTCAGTCATAGGAAATAAGGTTTGTTTAACTCACACAGCTGATACAGAGAGTTTATAGAAGAGCCGAGAACTAAGCCGGAAAGTGTGAATATAATCCTGAAATATTGAGGTGGCACTCAACAGGTCTCGAGCCCAATATCAGTTTCATCACAACGTAAGACGCGACAAAGTCTGATATATTGGGCTGATATATGCGGCATGGACTGAGCCGGCTTAGGAGATATATGAAGAGGTAAGACCAGTATTTTTACTTTCGCTTTTTAGTACTATAGAAAGGTCATGCGTTTTTGTTGGAATGATGATAAATTTGTTAATTATATAAAACAAGACAATTGTCAGCGACTTTGATCCCTGTCCAGTGTCCAGTAGTCAGCTCTTCTACCTAAGGTCCACCTTTCAAAGGTGGATGGTAAATTCTTGAAACTAATTAAAATGTATATAAATATTTTAATTAGTAATTGCGTCAGTAGAATACTACGTGATTTATCGAGATTTCTCCAATCAACTAAACTCATGCCAAATAAAAATACAACGTTAGTTTGAAAAGGATTTTTGTTTACGTTGCACAAAAAGTCAGATGTATTATCCAGCCAAATTAAAAATATAATAATAATAACATGAAAATTGAAGCTTTGTGAATTAGTTATCAAAAATATCTAACTAGTATGGAGAATGATATAATTTACCACGCAGGATAAACATATTAATGACTTCTCATTTTTCTAATATTCTCATGGTTATTTTAGGCTGGGGGATGAAATTTCATATTTAGTATTATTTCAGATAAAAGACTAACTTTCGTCAAGATTTATTCATAAACACATTAATGTACTGTAATATATTTAGTTTTAAATAATTGTTCCCTAATTAATTTACTAGTAAACGTTGTTCGTAGTTTATAAAGGATTATAGGTCTCATACGGACAACACTTTAAAACAATATTAAGTAGCAAAATATTTCTCTTTTGATTAATTAATTAATACTAAATTAAAGAAGAATAAAACCTAACCTAAAAATGTAACGGTATTTATGCAAACCTAAAAGCTTTCTACAACACACTATCAATTTCAAAATGAAGGGCATGACTGATAAAAAGATTTAATACCAAATGCAAGGAAAACAATAACTGTATACGTTTTCAAAGATTTTTTAACTTAAAAAGGACACATATATTTAATCAATAAGCCATTGCAAGTTAAAATCACTTTACCTATAATATAGAAGCAAGTCACGTACATACAGAGATAATGTTAAGATACCGACGTTGCTTGCCAGAGGCAATATCCTGCCTCTTAGATATAATGGCAAGGATAACAATATCATAGTCGGAATTAAAAATAACTTTGCACACATTTTTTTCATAAAATTCAATTTTAACTGTACTCAAAGAAGATCCGTAAAATTTTGAAATCACGTATTTCAGATTTTTTATGCATATCGTTTGAGCGTAATAATTTATACCTTAATTTGTACATATATATAAAATCAGATTTATGAAGTAATTAGATAGAATAATTTAAAGATTAAATAGCGACTTCAGAAGCAAAAACCTTTATTGTAAAGAATAAGGAAAAGTTTCCCTAGCAGTATTACACATAAAAAAGTTGAAGGCCTTCTAAATAATCTTTTGAAAGTGAAGTTACGTGTGAAATCACGGAACATTCACGTCAAAAGCAGTAATGTAATCGCCTTACGTGGGAAACTGGAGATAATTTTGTACGGTAAAATATTTGTTTACAAACTCTAACTGTTTAACAACAAGTTTTGAGCGTTGTCCAAGCTTAAGAGATTTAGCTAGTAATTTATAATTAAATCAATCAATATTGCCTGACAAAACAAAAAAATTCCCAATTTCTCTTTAGACCTAGAGTTGGACGAGAAGAATTTTTTTTACCAAAGAGTAAAAGATATATCCCTTTTGTTATTGAAACATATTTTTTCATTACCGTAAAGATTCTTTTCAATTAAGTGTAATATATGGGAGTAACGTAATTTACCAGAAAATATAACTGGAGAGAATATATTGAGAGAATTATAAAGTCAACTGCATCAAGTGCATTATAACGTTATAGGTGACCTACTTCCTTTATGGCATTGTATCCAAGCACCTGGGGGTGTAGAACATTATATTAACTTTGAACCAATCGGTTTGAAAGTTCAGTTATTGGTTTGAGAAGGAAGGTTATTAAGTCAACTTGAGTTGTCAGGTTTCCTAATTAATACATAGTAATTTTAGCCAAACATAATAAGTTCCAACTAACAAAGTTTTGATTTACATGACATGATTGCTATCAATTTGATTTTTTTATCACAAATCAAGATATAGAGAAGTTTTCTTTTTTAAGATTTGTCAGGGAAATTAATTTTAAAAAAGAGGAATTTTAGGTAAAATTCTAATTAGATGGTAAGCGGGTTTGTATGTACATTTTTAAGACTAGCCTAAGATGAGTTGTACTCTTTTGTGACTTGGCTAATGAAATTATTTTGTTAATCTTTTAGACACAAAAATAATTTGAATTTGAATTGAATAAACTCATTGAGAGTCAAAAGGTCTTACTTAGTGTTTCCTTAGTTTTCAGATGTCTTCGAAACTTTGATTATAAATAACGTTAAGTCACATGCTACATTTTAAATATGCTTTGGGAAATATTCAACATACGGAAGCATATCGATCCAAGGCAGAAATGCAATACTATTGGTAAGTAAAACCAATACAGCCTGCTAGGTATTCATATTGCTGCAATTCTGGAAGATTTACAAATTCTTTACATGGCTGATGTGATATTGAAAATACATCTTGTAGTGGATATACGACAAGCAATACAAAAATAACATATTCTTTATGTATTGCAAATGAATTAAACAATTTTGAATTTATAGGAACGCAATAAATACGCAATATAACATTAACGTGGTAAAAAAAAAAAAATATGTGGTTGTGGGTTTATTTTACTCTAAGAAAAATCATCGACACATTTACTTTGATATCCCTCGTATAGGCGCATTGACGAATAATTTCCTAAGCATAACGATAAAGAACTTTATTTCCTCAGCATTAGCTGACTAACATGATTTTTTTAAACCAGCACGACAGTTTTTAGAACTTTACCACAAGCTACAGATTTTTATTGGTAATATAAGCAACTGAATGAATATGTGATTGATGTATACCACTATATTTGCTACATAGTACACATTTTTAAAATTATTTACAATAGCTATTAAGTTTTTCAAACATAAATATCAGGAATACAGAGAGTAAAACAATGTTGTAAACTTAATGTTGATAAAAAAACTATATAAATTAATATTATAACTATGAAAGTAATTTTAATTAGGCTAATGCATTAATATTTTTTTCTAGTATGTAGTTAACGCAACGATCGCGTTAAGTTAGTCTTTACGATATGAGCAGAAAAATATGGTATGAGCCTTGGCGAAAGCCTTAAAAACTTCTACGAGTGTCGTTAAGACTATTTACACGAGTTGCGTACACTAATTTACCTACGACAGTTTTTTCATTACTAACAATCACTACTCATAACTTCTAAGAGAAGTTATGTTTTCGTAAATAAACTTAAAGCCACTGACATTGATGCAACGAATCATTGCACCAAACACTAATGCACCACTCAACAATTAAATTGGCCTGAACAGCTGATTAGTTGACGTTCGAAACATACAATTTTACTTTTTCTCTCTCAATCCTCGAACCTCATTGGAACTTTACCCTTGTTGTTAAAAAAAAACTATGCTGTTATGTAAGGAAACAATGCTGTTATGTGATACTTTTCAATTCTAAGAACTGAACTGAAACGGCTACTTAAAAAAATAAAACTGTCGTAGGTAAAAATATATTCTCAAGTTGTTTTTGCTTATAAGTTAATTTACCGTAACAATACAAGGATCGCAATATCTTCGTCAAGAAGACCCTCGACCTAGTTTGGACAACTCAACAGCGTGCAAAATGACACTTCAGCGATCAAGTCTTCTTGGATAGAAGGATTCTTCTATACTAGCCTAGTAATAACAGCAAAATAAATATACATTAAACGGTAAATCCATTAGTATATGTTTAGTTTCATTTTAATGACGTTGTTTTCAAAATAATGACTCCAAATGTTGAAGTAATCATAACTGGGGCAATGTTTGCCTTGATCATGTTGAATTTCTATCGTTTATTTGTTCAACAGCATGCAATTAACTTCAATATTGTTCAATGCGATAGTTTGTGACGAATAAAATGATGTTTGTTGCTAGAGAAAATAATAATAATACTTTATTGTCTTGGCAATGTAAATTGTATCGAAACTACAATTAATTAATACTTAGCTTATGTTTAGCACTAATTTAAACTCATTATAATTTCATTTTTAAATTTTGATACACTTTTCCTACAATGAACTTACAAGAAACATCCTTGAAGATACACAACATTATGATAATCTAATGAAATGCAACATGCAAAAAATCCTTCTGTTACATAAAAAGCTAAATCCAATAGAGTATTCAAAAATTAAATAAAAAGTAATTCCAATGTACAAAATAAAACATGAATGACACAGATAATTATAATTATTTACTAAAAACAGTAATGTTTTTATAATTATTATAAAATAATCACTATGTAATACGTGTTCTCTTAATTTAAGTTTTTTAAGTAATTTAAGAGTTAAAACACATTTATATGTTAGACAAATGTAACAAAATATGTCGCGAGTTGCTCAGTGTTTTGACACACTTGTGCAATTGCAATGTATTATAAAATTACTAGTTAGTTTTGTTGTTAGTGTGAGACTCACCCTCTCCAGTCTGTATTGATACTTGCAACACTTACCTGAAAGAAAAAGAAAACTTTCATTAGTTTACAAATCATATATTTACATCAACATTCGAAACTGTGATTGTCATACTTTGATAAAAATTATATAAAAATAATATATATATAATGAAAAGTGGACTCAATTCCAAGATAATTAAAATAAATGGCAGTCATGATTGCTTCGATAAAAATATATCTTTCCTCTACCATATTGGCCTAACCCTTTCAAATTTCCGGAGGTTATTCTGTCCCCAGAAACCTTTTACAACGATTTCGCTTGTACGCTTAAAGGACTTCCGTAATTGGCCTTAAAATCCAAAAACTGTTTTTAGTTTTGATTTTTTATTTGTCCTTCCATCGACTATGAGCTATAGGAGGCCAGCATTATTGTCTCGTTATGAGTGCTTATATTGTTGTTAGTGATTGTATTTTGATCCTGATACTGATATAATATACCTTTTATGGACATCTTTAAAAAAACCAACATATCCAGATAGCTTCGTAACAAATTACCTAAATTATAACTAGAATTAATGAAGACTATTTAAGTTAGTTTTACATGTTACGATAGCTTAAGACCACTAGAAATAGTTAACATTAAAACATCTTTGGTTTTGGAAAGAAAACTGTATTTTACAACAGAATAGTATATTGGTGGTACTTGCATGTAACAGAGTTATATTTTTAATAAATCTGGCTACACCTTCGAGAAAAATATAAAATACACCTTACTGTAAATACGTCAATACTGTTTTGTAAGATCAAATACACAATCAAACGCTTGTTAGTCAGATCGTAGTTTGGCAACTATTTCAAGATGAAAGTTTAGTTATTGGAATTCCAGAGAATGTAAGTGATCCTAATAACTACTTTGCATTTACATGGTTCTGAAAGCGTCTCAAATAGCAAGCTATAACGTTGTTTTTACTTGGTTTAATATTTCGACTAAGATACACCACGATGGGTAAATGTTTCTGATATTCATTAGTTTTTCCCATTTCTTTGATGAGGTTGGAAAAAGCTTGATAAAATTCTACCCCTCGTTTCAAGGTGTTACCAAATTTTAATTCATATCCATACCACTATTTACGAAACAATCAATCAAGTTTATTATCAGGAAAAGAGCTAAATGATCTTTTCTCCAACAGAAAAGTCCCAAGTTACGCCTTTATTTACGACGTTTCACAAGATTTTACAGCCGAATGTACAGCACCAGCGGAGTGAAGGCAATTAAGTTACAGGTAAGTTACGCTCCCTTAGCTTGGCAGTAACTTGACGGAACATGGTTCAATAACTTCATCTCGACTTGGGAGTCGTAATAATCAGGTCTGCTTAATAGAGTTTAAGATCGATTTAATAACACGATGGAAATGTCTCATTTAATGGAGAAGTTTTGTTGTTGTGGAATTCAATACTTATTTGTAAGTAAGGATGACGATGGAGTTCTATAATGTTTGTAAGTTATCTTAAAACTATCTTATTTTATCTCTTAAAAATTCGTTTGCTTTTTGTTTGAATTAATAACCCAAAACGAATATTATACGAAAACTGAATTGAATTTTTTTGAATTGAAAAATTCTTTATTGTTCATTTCAAATACAACAGGTAAAATACAATACATATTTATACACTTAAGTTGTACATAAGTATTGTATTAGTATTACATGTTTATTGTATTTATTCGAATATAAACTAAAAACACAATACTCTTCACAACATAAATCTAACTAATTATTTTATTAAATAACGAACAATAAAGCCCTGAGGTTACAGAACCTGTGCGGGAAACAAACATTTTTGGTAGTTGGAGCAACTCGTGGTTGGAAAGTCCAGCCCGTCACCATTACCACACTATTTTTATTACAAAATTAAAACAATATATAAAACTAGGCTTCAAACAATAGCTTTAACACAGCAACCTATCACAACAAAACCTTGTCTACCTGTCAATCTTCGTGATTACAGTACTATTTTGGAGTGTCCTGAACTTACAGCTTATTTGGACATATCGAGCATCCCTGACTTAATAAGTGCAAGATTATTAAAAATAACTATGATGTATTGTTAGACCAATGAGGTAAAAAATTTGTTTATACTATCTATTTCGAGCAAGTAGTTTCGTGTTAATTTGCTGAATACATTGACGTTTTCACTTGCTTTGATGGGCTCGGGAAGAAGGTTATAAAATGTGGGAGCCAAATATAAGAAGAATTTTTTAAATATTGTTAGTCTAGGTTTGGGTACATAGACGTTGTTTTTAGCGAATTTCCCATATAGGGAATAAGCTATTACCGTAGTACTCATGGTAAGACCTGGACGCGGGACCGATTTTTTTTTTCGTTTTGAGGTCCCTAGAGGCCAAAAACACCATCCGTTCAAATTCATATATATATATATATATATTTATATATTTATATATTTATATATATATATATGTGTCCGTTAGCACGATAACTCGAGCAAAAATGATCCGATTTTGATAAAATTTGGTACAAACGTGTAAACCTACGTTTATTTGAACGAGTTCGCGATCCAGCATGATCGGACCATGGGAACGGGGGTTTATGGGGGGTTTTATGGGGTAAAAATAGGTTTTTCCCATTTTTGACCCAAAAAACATAAAATTTAGCAATTTCTTTCCAAACCAATTTGTAGAGCTCAAAAAAACAAATAATTTAGTATACTGAAGCGTTATTATGCGCCTAATGGTTACGGAGAAAATTCCAAAAAACTGTAAATTTAAAATTCCCATGTTATTCTTATGGAGAATAAGTAAACTGTTGTAGTTTGCTTGTTCATGAACATATTTTGATCAAATTTGGAAAATGTTTTTATTTCTTACTAACTATTAACATTTTACAAAAAAAAAAAAAACAGTTTTACCCTCCCTGATGCAGCAAACCTAAGTACTTGTTATACTAATTCTATTTAAATAGGAAATAAATGTTATATTTTTAAGTAGACATTTTAGTGTAAATCCAATCAGGCAAATGGAAATTCGCTTAGTCTGCAGGTTTGCTGCGGCGGGGGTATTTACTTCTTAGTCTAGTATGTCTTGGATTTGTTCTATCAGTGCCACATCTATTGAAATATATTTTCAGAACTTTGTAAACATATAGATTCCTGATAGGTAATATTTCAATAATTTTGAAAAGTGGGAATGAAGGTTCAGTTTTGGTTTTATTTAGCATTATCCTGATGAAAGATTTTTGTTAAGTAATGATTGGTTTTAGGCTGGTAAAATATGTTCCACCCCATATTTCTATTCCATAATCTATTTTAGAGTTTATAAATGCGAAATAAATTGTTCTCATCAGTTGAGTATAGCAAACGGACCTAAGCATATAAAATATTCGTATGTACTTGACTAATTTTGTTTTTAAGTAATTTATGTGCTCTTTCCAGCTAAGTTTGCTGTCAAGCCATATCCCTAGATATTTTATACTATCCACTTGCTCTAGATTTGGACATGTGCAAAGATTTTGGGCAAGGGAGCAAGTTACTTCATGATATTTTAGGCCGGTACAAAAGGACAATTGTTCAGTCATATTAAAAATAATATACTTTGTTTTTGGGCTCATAACCATAAGGTTATTTGAAAACCAATATCTAAGCATATTAATGTCATGTTGCATTTGATCCTTGAGGTCTTGAATGGAATTCGCCTCATAGGATAATGCAGTATCATCAGCAAAAGCCACCAACTTGCCTTTAAAATTGCCATTACACAAGTCATTGACATATATTAGGAAAAGTGGACCAGACAACACTGACCCTTGGGGTATACCAAACTCAATTTTACCCTCTTCACTCACTGTATTGTTTACTTTTGTGACTTGCCTTCTACCCTCTAAATATGATCGAAACCACGCCAGTGGAACTCCACGAATTCCTGCATTGTACATCCTACACAATAATATGCCGTGGTCTACTGTGTCAAATGCTTTCATTACGTCTACAAAAATACCGGCACAAAGTTTACCATCATTAATGGTTGTGTATACTTCAGACATAGGCTAAAGTTTATTAGAGCAGAGCTTGTATTTAATTTACTTTGAAAGCCAAATTGATTTTTGCTAAAAAATCTATGCTTATTTAGAAAGTTAACCAATCGCACCTTAACAATCTTTTCTAGAATTTTTGAAAAAATAGATAAAAGAGCTATTGGTCTATAATTGTTTGGGTCATGTTTGTCATTTTTCTTGAATAATGGTATTATTACAGCTTGTTTCAATTTTGATGGGAATTCACCACTTGATAAACTTAAATTAAAAATATATACTAGTATGTTTACAATGGAGTTAGATATTTCTTTTATTACAATGGGTGTTACGTATCATATCCTGGGGATTTGTTATTTTTCAGATTCATTATTATCGTTAGTATTTCTTCCTCGTATGTTGGGTAAAAGAAAATTGAGTCATTGCATGCGAAACTTTGGAATTTATCTTTGAGCACATTAAATTCATTATGAAAACAATCTTTATCACTATCAATTTCTTCTCTTAAATTCTTGGCCACTGAACAGAAGAAATCATTAAGCATGTTTGATACATTGGCTGGAGAGCTAATCATTTTATCATTATTATCTTTCAAGACTATGTTAGATTTATTAATTTCTCTATTTCCTGTTAATTCTTTTATAAATTTCCATTGTGTTTTACTATTGTTTTTGTTGGTTTCAAATAGGTTTGAGTAGTAGCGTTGTTTTACGTATCTAATATGATTTATCAAGGCATTCTTTTGACTTTTGTACATATGTTCTTTTATAGTGTCGTTAGGATTTTTTATATGTTCCCTATAACTTTTGTTTTTTTGGTCAATACTATTTTTTTATTGTAACGGTCATCCACGGGGATTTAAACTTACACTTAACTTTGACAATTTTATATGATTTATTAATGCAGGAGTGTAGTTTGTCAATGAAATGATCAAAAGCAATTGAGGCTGAGCATGTAGTAAACACTTTACTCCAGTCCATTTCGTTTACAAACACTTTAAGAGAGTTTAAGTCAAGTTTCCTCAATTGATTCTCATTGCTTTCGTTCCTTTGTGTAAACACTTTATCAGGACTCCATTCAACATGACTTAAGGTTGTCCAGTGATCAGTAATGCAAGTTTTAATAACTTCAGCTGTACACTTAAACTTACAGTTTAACTTAATTCTACAAAAAACATGATCTATACGAGTCTGTGAAAATTTGGTGACTCTAGTGGGCTGATTTATCAGTGATTTTAGTCCATGACTTGCCATTTTTATAAGATATTTATCAATTGCACTAGATTTTAATTAATCATTAGATTCGGTGTTTTTATTCGTGACAGTACTATTTCCAGTTCGTCTACAAAATTATTTATTGAGAATTCGTGAAGTCTATATATTGCTAAAAGATCAAGATTAGTATTATTTGCTAAAGTTATTTTGCTAAAGTTATTTTGAGGTGGATATAATCAGCAGTTATCATGTTTGGAATGTTTATCTGATAAGAACTCATTTTGTCAGACACAAAAACGATTACTCCACCTGCTCTATAGTTAGAATTACATTTTACAAAAATACAATAATTAGGCAATGAATAAGAATTTACTTCACTTTGTTCAATCCAAATCTCGGTTAATATTATTATATCAGGGGTCCTACCCAAAGAATACAACTCAGTTACAAATGAATCAAAGTTTTGTCTAAGGCTACGGATATTTTGTTGTATTATTACTAAATTATTAATTTTATCTTTCAACAAATTGTGATTCATTTACAATTATTAATTATCAAGGCAAACATTAGTATTTTACAGTAAGTACTTAAAGAACTTAAAACTGAAAAACAAAAAGCAAACTCTTCTATGAAATAGATATGAACTAGTCTAACCATTTTGTGCAGTGTCCATTTTCTCAGGCTGTGCAGAGTCTGTAGTATGTGCAGGGTCCGTAGTCTGAGTAGAGTCTGTGGTCTGTGCAGGGTCTGTAGTTTGTATAGAGACTGTGGTCTGTGCAGGGTCCGAAGACTGTGCAGCGGTCTGTGAAGGCTCCGTCTCCGTCACCTGTGCAGGGTCTGTTTCCGTTGTTGTTGGAGGAGTTACTGGAAGTTCTCTCAGCTTTTCCAGGTCTTCTGTGGTGGTTATTGGTATTACTTTCCCTTTTTCTGTTGGCCGAACCAGGATCTTTCCGTTTCTCACACAAGTAACTACAGTTCTTCTCCTTTTTGAGGTCCCGGGCTTCCTTGTACAATTCCCTTCTTTTCTTGGTCAAGACTTCGTTGATATACACAATCTCGGCTAATTGATTTCTAAATCCAATGTCTTTAGTGTTCAGGTTGCGTTTAATTCTTCTTTTTTTCAGTATTTCTTCTTTAATGAATCTTCGGGTGAATTTGACTATAATGCTTCGGGGTCTAGATTCGTTAGTTCGCTTGGTTCCCAGCCTATGACACGCGTCAATGGACTCTTCAGACAATGTCATGCCTAAGCTGATACCAACACTTTTTACTAATTGTATCACATCTTCTGTCTCCCTCTCAGGAATCCCGTTGATCTCCACACAGTTTATACGTGAATACTGGTCTGCCTCATCTTGCCAAATTTCCAGTTCCCTTAATCTCAAATGCAATTCCTTGTTTTCTTTTAGTAGTACATCACACAGCTTCTCATACTTTTTCAAAGATTCTGATTGTGCCAAAACAGTAACTTTAAGTTCCTCAACTGTTTGGTGACAATGTTCCACCGAGGTCCCAAGATCTGTTTCAAGTTTTTTAATCTGATCTTTATTTTCTTGCCTCATTTCATTCAACAGGTTTATTACATCGCTTATATTAGGTTGTTCTTTACCTAGCTGGGATTGGACTTGCATACTCTTCCTTCTCTCCTTGCTACATCTCTCACACCTCCACACTTGTCCTTCGTTTTCCATATATTCAGCATCTTCCTTAGTTACTTTCACACAGGTACCATGAAAAAACGACGAGCAGTCTGTACACTGAATCTTTACTTGGCGATTAGTTATAGACTTTTGACAAGATTTGCACCTTTCACTCATTGTAAAAAAATATTTATATAGCACTATTTATTAAATTGAAAATGTCTAAAAACAGATTATTTGTTAATATAAAGAAGCCACTACATACCAGTTTGAACATACAATCAGTGCTTATCAGTTTGTTATCTCTGGCATGGGACGGACTGGCAGGACTACCTCTTCTTCCCTAAAAATGACCTAAAAATGTAACCTCTTCGAGTGCTGGCTCATTACTGAACTAAGCTAGTATTTATAAAACAATAAATACCTGACACATAAAATACCTGATGTTTTAACTTTCATACAAGAGATAAGAATAAGGGTTATTTTTCGTCTCAAAGAAGAGCTCTATAAACTGAACTTTTTGACTTCTTAACCGAGTTTTCAGACAGTGAAGTTATACATGATTTGTTGAACTTGCAACTTGGTTTTCAAGTTGTACAGTGAATTTTGATGGAACAACTTTGTTTTTGTTCTAGGCTAGTTTTTTATTGTATTGGCTCAGCGCAGCTTTCCTCTGTAGAATATATATGTTTAGTATTAGTCCTATTGACAAATGAACTAATACAATACGATAAAGCACAAAATAATGGACAGTCACGATAATGAAGTTCAGCTTTTATTAGTAATTTATAACACTTAAAAATACCTGTATGTATTTCTGCATAATTATTTCTTTAGCTGACAATTTCAGTCATAGGAAATAAGGTTTGTTTAACTCACACAGCTGATACAGAGAGTTTATAGAAGAGCCGAGAACTAAGCCGGAAAGTGTGAATATAATCCTGAAATATTGAGGTGGCACTCAACAGGTCTCGAGCCCAATATCAGTTTCATCACAACGTAAGACGCGACAAAGTCTGATATATTGGGCTGATATATGCGGCATGGACTGAGCCGGCTTAGGAGATATATGAAGAGGTAAGACCAGTATTTTTACTTTCGCTTTTTAGTACTATAGAAAGGTCATGCGTTTTTGTTGGAATGATGATAAATTTGTTAATTATATAAAACAAGACAATTGTCAGCGACTTTGATCCCTGTCCAGTGTCCAGTAGTCAGCTCTTCTACCTAAGGTCCACCTTTCAAAGGTGGATGGTAAATTCTTGAAACTAATTAAAATGTATATAAATATTTTAATTAGTAATTGCGTCAGTAGAATACTACGTATTTATCGAGCTTTCTCCAATCAACTAAACTCATGCCAAATAAAAATACAACGTTAGTTTGAAAAGGATTTTTGTTTACGTTGCACAAAAAGTCAGATGTATTATCCAGCCAAATTAAAAATATAATAATAATAACATGAAAATTGAAGCTTTGTGAATTAGTTATCAAAAATATCTAACTAGTATGGAGAATGATATAATTTACCACGCAGGATAAACATATTAATGACTTCTCATTTTTCTAATATTCTCATGGTTATTTTAGGCTGGGGGATGAAATTTCATATTTAGTATTATTTCAGATAAAAGACTAACTTTCGTCAAGATTTATTCATAAACACATTAATGTACTGTAATATATTTAGTTTTAAATAATTGTTCCCTAATTAATTTACTAGTAAACGTTGTTCGTAGTTTATAAAGGATTATAGGTCTCATACGGACAACACTTTAAAACAATATTAAGTAGCAAAATATTTCTCTTTTGATTAATTAATTAATACTAAATTAAAGAAGAATAAAACCTAACCTAAAAATGTAACGGTATTTATGCAAACCTAAAAGCTTTCTACAACACACTATCAATTTCAAAATGAAGGGCATGACTGATAAAAAGATTTAATACCAAATGCAAGGAAAACAATAACTGTATACGTTTTCAAAGATTTTTTAACTTAAAAAGGACACATATATTTAATCAATAAGCCATTGCAAGTTAAAATCACTTTACCTATAATATAGAAGCAAGTCACGTACATACAGAGATAATGTTAAGATACCGACGTTGCTTGCCAGAGGCAATATCCTGCCTCTTAGATATAATGGCAAGGATAACAATATCATAGTCGGAATTAAAAATAACTTTGCACACATTTTTTTCATAAAATTCAATTTTAACTGTACTCAAAGAAGATCCGTAAAATTTTGAAATCACGTATTTCAGATTTTTTATGCATATCGTTTGAGCGTAATAATTTATACCTTAATTTGTACATATATATAAAATCAGATTTATGAAGTAATTAGATAGAATAATTTAAAGATTAAATAGCGACTTCAGAAGCAAAAACCTTTATTGTAAAGAATAAGGAAAAGTTTCCCTAGCAGTATTACACATAAAAAAGTTGAAGGCCTTCTAAATAATCTTTTGAAAGTGAAGTTACGTGTGAAATCACGGAACATTCACGTCAAAAGCAGTAATGTAATCGCCTTACGTGGGAAACTGGAGATAATTTTGTACGGTAAAATATTTGTTTACAAACTCTAACTGTTTAACAACAAGTTTTGAGCGTTGTCCAAGCTTAAGAGATTTAGCTAGTAATTTATAATTAAATCAATCAATATTGCCTGACAAAACAAAAAAATTCCCAATTTCTCTTTAGACCTAGAGTTGGACGAGAAGAATTTTTTTTACCAAAGAGTAAAAGATATATCCCTTTTGTTATTGAAACATATTTTTTCATTACCGTAAAGATTCTTTTCAATTAAGTGTAATATATGGGAGTAACGTAATTTACCAGAAAATATAACTGGAGAGAATATATTGAGAGAATTATAAAGTCAACTGCATCAAGTGCATTATAACGTTATAGGTGACCTACTTCCTTTATGGCATTGTATCCAAGCACCTGGGGGTGTAGAACATTATATTAACTTTGAACCAATCGGTTTGAAAGTTCAGTTATTGGTTTGAGAAGGAAGGTTATTAAGTCAACTTGAGTTGTCAGGTTTCCTAATTAATACATAGTAATTTTAGCCAAACATAATAAGTTCCAACTAACAAAGTTTTGATTTACATGACATGATTGCTATCAATTTGATTTTTTTATCACAAATCAAGATATAGAGAAGTTTTCTTTTTTAAGATTTGTCAGGGAAATTAATTTTAAAAAAGAGGAATTTTAGGTAAAATTCTAATTAGATGGTAAGCGGGTTTGTATGTACATTTTTAAGACTAGCCTAAGATGAGTTGTACTCTTTTGTGACTTGGCTAATGAAATTATTTTGTTAATCTTTTAGACACAAAAATAATTTGAATTTGAATTGAATAAACTCATTGAGAGTCAAAAGGTCTTACTTAGTGTTTCCTTAGTTTTCAGATGTCTTCGAAACTTTGATTATAAATAACGTTAAGTCACATGCTACATTTTAAATATGCTTTGGGAAATATTCAACATACGGAAGCATATCGATCCAAGGCAGAAATGCAATACTATTGGTAAGTAAAACCAATACAGCCTGCTAGGTATTCATATTGCTGCAATTCTGGAAGATTTACAAATTCTTTACATGGCTGATGTGATATTGAAAATACATCTTGTAGTGGATATACGACAAGCAATACAAAAATAACATATTCTTTATGTATTGCAAATGAATTAAACAATTTTGAATTTATAGGAACGCAATAAATACACAGTATAAAATTGCTACATTTAATAATTTTACTTACTCCCCCTATACCATAGTATGTGGAGAAATTATGGTTTTCGTCAACATTTTCGAGTTTGAGTTTTAGGATATCCGTTTTGGGTCCCTCTGGACCCCAAAAAAGTGCTATTTTAAGTGATGTCTGTGTGTGTGTGACTGTATGTGTGTGTGGATGTGTACAGAGCTACAGACTACACCTGTAGGCCGATTTTGATTAAATTTGGTATGTATGTACTAAACCATGGTATATACAGGTGTTTTTTCATTTGTTTGAAATTTTGATTTTTAATTGTGATTTTCCCATAAAACCCGGATCTTCTCAAAAATGGCCCAAACGATTTCGATCCATATTTAGTATTTTGTAGGTCTTTCAATCCAGAACAAAATGATACAAATCCCGTTCAGGTAAAAATTACAGTTTAAAGGTTGTCGTAAATTATGTTATTTTCCCATACAAAGCCCCATAAGTAAGAAAATAAAAAAAAACAATTCTTATTGAAATAAGTATGAGACGGTCCTTATAATTCTTAAAAACATAGTGCAACCCACCTTGCTTTCAAAATTACGGTTAAAATCATAATGCAACTTTTGTGATTTTACCTAATAAATATCACAGTTTCTCTCCTAGCTTACCCATTATAAGGATTGTTGACAAGCTAATGGGAGAATGTATGTGTCAGATTGCTGATACCGTTTATTTTTAATTTGATTGTGATGTCACAGTCTAATTTATATGAAATATTGCTGCGCAATTTAGGGGTCGAAATCAAAACCACATTATGGTGGTTAGTATCAACAACATGTTGCGATGTGGTCAGATGTGTTGGTACAGCAGTTGGTTACAGCTTGTTAAATGTTTTAAACAGTGTAAAATATTATTCTCAAATTATTTGTCACTGTACAATACAATTAGAAAAATATGTGCATTAGTCTATTTCTGTGTGTGACCGCAATTTTGTTTGGTGTTAGTTAGAGACCTTTCTGGTTTTACAGTTTTTTTTTCAATCGTTTGAGCTCTTCTGTGTAGTATTCCTGTATATTCTGATTGTGAAAATAAAAATTTCTGCAATTTTGAACTGTTTAGGCACAGAAAACATACTACTATGGTAGTATGTTTTCTGTGGTTTAGGAGAAGGATTGTGGCCTATTGATTTGATTAATATTCATCATGCTTTCACTACATTGTTGAGAAAATAATTCATTCAATAAAATAACTCGCAGAATTATCAAATTTGAAGCTACAGTATTAAATACATCCGTTCTGTTATTAGTCCAGTCAAGGAATGAGGTGTAGAGTGCGTGAGCAGGTAACTAAGCGATTCCTTCAGAAACTTGTTCAGGGGGCTTAGGGTGTTAACATACCAAAAGTCCTGACTCCTAGGTGGTGAGCCAGGGGGTGGAGGGGGGAAAAAGGGGGGGGGAAAAGGTACGCATTTTGGGTTTTTTGATTATATCTCGAAAACTATCAACTTTTTGTATACTATAGTAAATTATAAAATTGAAGAAAATTAAATTTCCTACAAGAAAAGTATATAATGTGTTTATTTTGGTTCTACAGATTACGAGTTATAACTTATTTAATTGATATCTTATTAAAATCTCCTTCCATAAGAAATACATGTAAATTAGTATGCGAAATGGGGCGAATCCTATCCGCCCAAAGGAAATATAAATTATATTCTGGAAATCTTTACAAAATTTCCAGTAATTTGACACTTGAATCATTAAAATTGATCCAAAATTAAGGCGAGGGAGAGGTAACAAAATGTCGAGTTTTGGTGTTTTTTTATTGGAAATATAAAATAAAACCTTAAATCATCCCATTTTTGAACGCTCACCCTCGCTTTAATTTTTGACAAAATTTCATGATTAAAGTGTCAAATTACTGGAAATTTTGTCAAGATTTCCAGAATATCAGTTATATTTCCTTTGGGGGGATAGGATTCGCCCTATTTCGCATACTAATTTACATGTATTTCTTATGGAAGGAGTATTTTAATAAGATATCAATTAAATAAGTTATAACTCGTAATCTGTTGAACCAAAATAAACACATTATATACTTTTCTTGTAGAAAATTTAATTTTCTTCAATTTTATAATTTACTATAGTATACAAAAAGTTGATAGTTTTCGAGATATAATAAAAAAACCCAAAATGCGTACCTTTTTCCCCCCCTTTTTCCCCCCTCCACCCCCTGGCTCACCACCTAGGAGTCAGGACTTTTGGTATGTTAACACCCTAAGCCCCCTGAACAAGTTTCTGAATGAATCGCTTAGTTACCTGCTCACGCACTCTACACCTACTTTTGGATCATTCATTGACTGGACTATATCTGCATAAGAGTTACAGGCACAGCAATTGCATTAGCATATGCATTCTTTTAACCCCACGTAAACTGTTCTTCCGCAGTTAAATGTAAATTTTTTATACTAGAAGCTAGCTTTTTTTGTTTGTTATGTCCATAGTAGGTAAATAAGTAGTTTCTTAAGTGTTTTATTTAAACCAATATCACATTTTCAAAACTACAACAGTGCTCAAAATATGTATAAAAAAAATAAAAACTCCAACGTAAATAGTTTAACAGGTTTTTACACATTTCATATTTTACATCCATCTAAAAATAAAACGTAGCACAATAATAGACTGGTAATGCATCGTAATATTGTTATAAAAATTTCTTGATACCGAATTAAAATCCAGAACAGCTCTTCGACCCGTAGTAAATTTAATTTCAAGCAATCCATATTAAGAAGGAGAACCTCACAAATTAACATGGCCAGAACGACAAAGAGTTTAAAACTCACACCCTAACATTAGCATCTCTTTGAACCCCGCGAGGTACGATAATTAGAGGAATATCCCAGGGGGGGGGTTTACGTGACGAAAAGTTAACACTGACGTGGTAAAAATAAAATAAAATGTACGGTTGTGGGATTGTTTTGCTCTAAGAACAATCATCTTCATACACATTTACTTTAATATGCCTTCTATAGTCGTATTGAAAAATAATTTCCTAAGCATAACGATTAAGAACTTTATTTCCATAGCATTAGCAAACCAAAATTATTTTTTTTAACCAGCACGTTAGTATTTAGACCATAAGCTACAGATTTGTATTGGTGATATAAGCAAGAAAATACATAAATAAATGATAAAAATGATAAATAATATATTTGCTCGTATATAACCTCAAAGTTACTGACATTGATGCAACGAATCATTGTACCAAACACTAATTGCACCACTCAACAATTAAATTGGCCTGAACAGCTGATTATTTGAAGTTCGAATCATACAAGTTTACTTCTTCTCTCTCAATCCTCGAACCTCACTGGTGCTTTACCCGTGTTGTAAAAAAAAACAATGCTGTTATGTAAGGAAACAATTCTGTTATGTGATACTTTTCAATTCTAAGAACTGAACTGAAACGGCTACTTAAAAAAATAAAACTGTCGTACGTAAAATATATTCTCAAGTTGTTTTTGTTTATAACTTAATTCACCGTAACAATACCAGGATCGCAATATCTCCGTCAAGAAGACCCTCGACCTAGTTTGGACAACTCAACAGCGTTCAAAGTGACACTTCAGCGAACAAGTCTTCTTGGATAAAAGAATTCTATACTAGCCTAGTAATAACAGCAAAATAAATATATATTAAACGGTAAATCCATTAGTATATGTTTGGTTTCCTTTTAATGACGTTGTTTTCAAAATAATGACTCCCAATGTTGAAGTAATCATAACTGGGGCAATGTTTGCCTTGATCATGTTGAATTTCTATCGTTTATTTGTTCAACAGCATGCAATTAACTTCAATATTGTTCAATGCGATAGTTTGTGACGAATAAAATGATGTTTGTTGCTAGAGAAAATAATAATAATACTTTATTGTCTTGGCAATGTAAATTGTATCGAAATTACAATTAATTAATCCTTAACTTATGTTTAGTACAAATTTAAACTCATTATAATTTCATTTTTAAATTTTGATGCACTTTTTCTACAATGAACTTACAAGAAACATCCTTGAACATACGCAACATTATGATAATCTAATTAAAACCAACATGCAAAAAATCCTTCTGATACAAAAAAAGCTATGTCCAATAGAGTATACAAAAATTAAATAAAAAAGTAATTCCAATGGACAAAATAAAACATATATGACACAGATAATTATAATTATTTGCTAAAAACAGTAATGTTTTTATAATTATTATAAAATAATCACTATGTAATACGTCTTCTCTTAATTTTTCAAAACAAGAGTTAAAACACATTTATATGTTAAAAAAATGTGACAAAATATGTCGCGAGTTTATATTGCAATGTTTATAAAATTACTACTTAGTTTTGTTGTTAGTGTGAGACTCACCCTCTCCAGTCTGTATTGATACTTGTAACACTTACCTGAAAGAAAAAAAAAACTTTCATTAGTTTACAAATCATATATTTACATCAACATTCGAAACTATGATTGTCATACTTTGATAAAAATTAGATAAAAATAATATATGATGAAAAGTGGATTCAATTTCAAGATAATTAAAATAAATGGCAGTCATAATTGCTTCGATAAAAATATATCTTTCCTTTACCATAATTGGCCTGACCCTTTCAAATTTCCGGAGGTTATTCTGTCTCCAGAAACCTTTTACAACGATTTCGCTTGTACGCTTAAAGGACTTCCGTAATTGGTCTTAAAATCCAAAAACTGTTTTTAGTTTTTATTTTTTATTTGTCCTTTCATCGACTATGAACTATAGGAGGCCAACATTATTGTCTCGTTATTGAGTGCTTATATTGTTGTTAGTGATTGTATTTTGATCCAAATACTGATATAATATACCTTTTATGGACATCTATAAAAAACAGCAAATCCAGATAGCTCCGTAACAAAAGACCTAAATTATAACTAGAATTAATGAAGATTATTCAAGTTAGTTTTACATGTTACGATATCTTAAGACCACTAGAAATGGTTAACATTAAAACATCTTTGGTTTAGGAAGGAAAACTGTATTTTACAACAGAATAGTATATTGGTGGTACTTGCATGTAACAGAGTTATATTTTTAATAAATCTGGCTACACCTTCGACAAAAATATAGAATACACCTTACTGTTAATACGGCAATATTGTTTTGTAAGATCAAATACACAATCAAACGCTTGTTAGTCAGATCGTAGTTTGGCAAATATTTCAAGATGAAAGTTTAGTTATTGAAATTCCAGAGAATGTCCTAATAACTACTTTGCATTTAGATGGTTCAGAAAGCGTTTACAAATAGCAAGAGATAGACATGATGTTGCTTTTTTGTTTCAATATTTAGACTAAGCTACACATCGATAGGTAAATGTATCTGACACTCATTCATTTTTCCTATTTCTTGGATGAGGGTGAAAAAAGATTGATAAAATTCTACCCCTCGTTTCAAGGTGTCACAAAATCTGTATTCATATCCATACCACTATTTACGAAATAACAAATCAAGTTTATGATCAGCAAAAAAGCTAAACGTTCTTTTCTCCAACATAAATGTCCCAAGTTACGCCTTTATTTACGACGTTTCACAAGATTTTACAGCCGAATGTACAGCACCAGCGGAGTGAAGGCAATTAAGTTACAGGTAAGTTACGCTCCCTTAGCTTGGCAGTAACTTGACGGAACATGGTTCAATAACTTCATCTCGACTTGGGAGTCGTAATCATCTGGTCTGCTTCATAGAGTTTAAGATTGATTTTATAACACGATGGAAATAACTTATTTAATTGAGAGGTTTTGTTGTTGTGGTATCCAATACTTATTTGTAAGTAAGTTAAGATGACGATTGTGTTCTATAATGTTTGTAAGCCATGTTTAAACGATCTTATGGACTTATTTATCTACGATTAATGTTGAAAAAGTCTAACATACAGGTTAGACTTTTAAATTTTCAGTTATGTTCATTTTTTTTTTACCAAATGAAAAAGTAGTTTTTTTTGTAAAACTGAGTTTGAGAATCAACATTATCAAAATAGGTAGCCAAAAACATTTGATTTACTAAGACTAAAAAATAAATACCTGACACATTAAGATTTTACCTCCTATACAAGAGAAAATAATAAAAGCTATTTTTAGTCTCAAAGAAGAGCTCTGTAAACTGAAATTTTTAGACTTCTCAACTGAGTTTCAGAAAGTGAAGTTATACATGATTTGTTTAACTTACAACTTGATTTTCAAGTTGTACAGTGAATTTTGATGGAACGACTTTGTTTTTGTTGTAGGCCAGTTTTTATTGTATTGGCTCGACACAGCTTTCATCAGTAGAATATATATTTATTGTCATATTATCGTACGATCTAATACAATATGTCAAATACCAAAATAATAGACAATTACGATAATAAAGTTTAGCCCTTTATTTTATTATCGTACAGCTTGGTTTTATTAGTAATTGATAAGAATTAAAAAGACCTGTATGTATTTCTACATAATTATTTCTTTAGCTAACAATTTCAGTCATAGGAAATAAATTGGTTTGTTTAACTCACACGGCCGATACAGAGAGTTTATAGAAGAGCCGAGAACTAAGCCGGAAAGTGTGAATATAATCCTGAAATATTGAGGTTGCACTCAACAGGTCTCGAGCCCTATATCAGTTTTATCACAACGTAAGACGCAACAAAGTCTGATATATTGGGCTGATAACTGCGGCATGGACTGAGCCGCCTTATGAGATATATGCGGCATGGACGGAGCTATCCTAAGGGACTTATAAAGATTATTAACACCAGTGTTTACTTTTTAAGATCAACGAAAAAAGATAATTTTTGTTTGGTTTTGAATTAATCATAGACTTGTGAAATATTTAAAACCCCTCAGTTGTCAGTGACATTTTTATAACAATGAAGCAATTTCGCAATAGGCCAGCCAGAGCTTTTCTCACCTCAGGCCAACCTATCAAGAACAGGGTTGTAAGATGTTAGAATAATTTAAATGTAAACCTAGCTGTCCAATAAATACTTGAAATATTTATTGGTTTAGTGGAATAATATATGAAGTATTATGATTGATCAACTATTCTAAATGGATAAACAGATCGATTATTTTTTAGCTAACTTTTTAATATAAAAGGTTTTTTGAAATAATTAGCAAAAAGAATTGTATAGTATGACGAAGTAAATATTTTTTATAATCTGGACAAAAATCCATTACAGGCAACTAATTTGTTTAATTTTTCTTAATTTTTTTTTCTTTTTTATTGGTAGACAACGTTTGTAATTTATGATTTTGTTTTAAATAGGTTATAAACATACTTCATTACCAACAGCACTTCTAAACAAGTAGTAATATACTACGTTTTCTTTAAGCAATTAAAAGACAGGGAAGAAGATCCTGACCCACAACTGTTTAAACACATGTCATAAAACATGTCATCTTTTTCCTTTTATATTTTTTTATTATGGAAACACTAATAATAAGTGAAATCCATGGTGATGGTTTTCGGCGTCAACCGCGTCGTCAGTTGTATACAACTTTGAGCGTTGAAATACAACTTTTTTTACTAAGGAAATACTAATACTAATAATACTCGAATCAAATACAATTAATTGCCATCGATAAATCAATTTAAAGTTAAGATCACTTTACTGCTAATATAGAAGCAAGTCACGTACATACAGAGATAATGTTAAGATACCGACGTTGCTTGCTAGAGGCAATACCTGCCTCTCAGATATAATGGCAAGGGTAACGATATCGTACTTGGAATTGAAAATAACTTTACACACATTTTTTTCATAAAATTTAATTTGAACTGTACTCAAAGAAGATCCGTAAAATCTTGAAATTACGTATTCAGATTTCATATGTATATCGTTTGAGCGTAATAATTTATACCTTAATATAGTAAATATGAATATAAAATCAGGTTTATGAAGTAATTAGAGAGAATAAGATTAAATAGCGACTTCTGAAGCAAAATCTTGATCAAGAATCTTGAGTAAGACAAGTTTCCCTAGCAGTATTACACATAAAAAAAGTTGAAGGCCTTCTAAATAATCTTTTGACAGTGAAGTTACGTGTGAAATCACGGAGCATTCACGTCAAAAGTAGAAATGTAATCACCTTACGTGGGAAACTAGAGATAATTTTGTATGGTAAAATATTTGTTTACAAACTCTAACTGTTTAGCAACAAGTTCTGAGCGTTGTCCAAGCTTAAGAGATTTAGCTAGTAAATTATAACTGAATCAATCAGTACTAAAAGAGAATCTTTACGGTTAATCAAAATATATGTTTCAATAACAAAAGGGATATATATCTAATTTCTACTCATCCAACTTTGTCAGGCGATTTCACAAAGTGGTCTTTTCAATTAAGTAGAATATATGTGAGTAACGTAATTTACCAGAAAATATGACTGGAGAGAATATATTGAGAGAATTATAAAGTCAACTGCATCAAGTGCATTATAAATTATAGGTGACCTACTTCCTTTATGGCATTGCATCCAAGCACCTGGTGGTGTAGAGCATTATATTAACTTAGAACCAATCTGGCAGAAAGTTATTGGTTTGAGAAGGAAGGTTATTAAGTCAACTTGAATTGTCAGGTTTTCTAATCAAACATAGTAATGTTAGACAAACGTAACAGCTTCCAACGAATAAAGTTTTGATTTACATGACATCATTGCTATAAATTTGATTTTTTGTGTCTGATATAGAAAAATGCTCTCCTAAAACATTTGACATTTTAAAAATAGAAATTTTAGCTAAAAGTCGAATTTATACAATTGTCTCACGTTCGTACTTTGCCTGATAATTTTTCCAGACGTTATGAAGAAGTAAAATTTATCTTAATTAAATAAAGTGTTCATTTTTATCAAGCTATTCTTCATTTAGATATTGACTGGTCTTTTATTGAAATAAAAAAAAGTTCTTTAAACTGTGTTCATTTTCAGTATCCGAAAAACTCATTGAGAGTCAAAAGGTCTTTTAGTGTTTCCTTAGTTTTCAAACGTCCTCAAAACTTTGATTATAAATAACGTTACGTCAGAACATTGGGTAATAGTTGGAAGACATTTTAAGTTTACTCCGTAAAATAAATTACTAAAATCAAACTAATATTGCGCATGCTACATTTTTAATATTCTTTGTGAAATATCCAACATACAGACGCATATCGATCCAAGGCAGAAATGTTATACAACAATTTCTACCTACCACAGCCCGCTAGGTATTCATATTGCAGACATTTCGTAAGTTTGACAAATTCTTTACATGGCTGATGTGATATTGAAAATACATCTTGTAGTGGATATACGGCAAACAATACAAAAAACATAGTCTTTATGAATCGCAAATTAATCGAAAAATTTTGAATTGTCGGGAAGGCAACAATGACACAGTATAAAATTGCTACATTTGATCAATTTACTTTTTACCCCGTATACCATAGTACATGTATATGGAAAAAGTATTGTTTTCGTCCAAATTTTTGAGTTTGAGTTTTGAGTAGATATATATTAGTTTCGGGTCCCCCTGGACAAAAAAAAAGTGGTTTATGAAGTGATGTCTGTATGTGTGGATTTGTACAGAGCGACATACTACACCTGTAGTCAAATTTTGATGAAATTTGGTATGTATGTACTAAACCATGGTATCTCCAGGCGTTTATTCATTTATTTGAATTTTTTTTAATTGTAATTTTCCCATTAAACCAGGATCTTCTCAAAAATGGGCCAAATGATTTTGATAAAAATATTGTATGTTTTATGCCTTTAAATTCTGAACAAAATGGTACAAATTCCGTTCCTTTGTGATTTTTACTATTAAATATCACAGTTACTCCCACCGCTTACCCATGATAAAGGTTGTTGACAAGCTAATGAGAGAATGTATGTGTCAGATTGCTGATACCGTTTATTTTTATTTTTGATTGTGATGTCACAGTCTAATTTATATAATATATTGCTGCACAATATAGGGGTCAGAATGGAAACCACCTGATGGTGGTTAGTATCAACAACATGTTGCGATGTGGTCAGATGTGATGGTACAGCAGATGGTTACAGATTGTTAAATGTGTTTAACAGTGTGAGATATTATTCTCAAACTGTTTGGTCACTGTACAATACAATTAGAAAAATATGTGCATTAGTCTATTTCTGTGTGTGACCGCGATTTTGTTTGGTGTTAGTGAGAGGCCTTTCTGGTTTTACAGTTTTTGTTTCAATCGTTTGAGCTCTTCTGTGTAGTATTCCTGTATATTCTGATTATGAAAATAAAAATGTCTGCAATTTTGAACTATTTAGGCACAGAAAACATACTATTATAGTATTATGTTTTCTGTGGTTTAGGAGAAGGATTGTGGCCTATTGGTTTGATTAATATTCATCATGCTTTCACTACAATGTTTAGAAAATAATTCATTTAATAAAATAACTCGCAAAAATATCAAATTTGAAGCTACAATATTAAATACATCTGTTTAGTCAACTGAGTAAGAGTTACAGGTCCAGAAATTGAATTAACATAAAATGCATTCATTTAATCCCCCGTAAACTATTCTTCCACAGTTAAATGTAAATTTGTTATACTCCAGGCTAGCTTATTTTGTTTGTTATGTCCATAGTAGGTAAATAAGTAGTTTTTAAGTGTTTTATTTAAACCAATATCACATTATCAAAACTACAACAGTGTTCAAAATATGCATACAAAAATAAAAACTCCAACGTAAATCGTTTAACAGGTTTTTACACATTTCATATTTTACATCCATCTAAAAATAAAACGTAGCACAATAATAGACTGGTAATGCATCGTAATATTGTAAACAATTCTTGATACCGAATTAAAATCCAGATCAGCTGTCCGACCCGTAGTAAATTTAATTTCAAGCAATCCATATTAAGAAGGGAAACCACACAAATTAACATGGCCAGAACGACAAAGAGTTTAAAACTCGCACCCTAACATTAGCATCTCTTTGAACCCCGCGTGGTACGATAATTAGAGGAATATCCCAGAGGGATGTTACGTGACGTAAAGTTAACATTGGCGTTTTAAAAATGAAATATATGGTTGTGGGTTTATTTTACTCTAAAAACAATCATAGTTACACAAATTGACTTTAATATCCCTTGTATATGTGCATAGTCGAATAATTTCCTAAGCATAACGACGAAGAACTTTATTTTCATAGCATTAGCTAACCAACATAATCTTTTTTACCAGCACGACAGTATTTAGAACTTGACCACAAGCTACAGATTTGTTTTGGTGATATAAGAAACAATATGAATAAATAAATAAATGATAAAACCACTATATTTGCTCGTATATAACCTCAAAGTTACTGACATTGATGCAACGTATCATTGTACCAAACACTGCACCACTCAACAATTAAATTGGTCTAAACAGCTGATTAGTTGACATTCGAACATACAATTTTACTTCTTCTCTCTCAATCCTCGAACCTCATTGGTACTTTACCCGTGTTGTTAAAAACTATGCTGTCATGTAAGGAAACAATGCTGTTATGTGATACTTTTCAATTCTAAGAACTGAACTGAAACGGCTACTGAAAAATAAAACTGTCGTAGGTAAAAATAAATTCTCAAGTTGTTTTTGCTTATAAGTTAATTCACCGTAACAATACCAGGATCGCAATATCTTCGTCAAGAAGACCCTCGACCTAGTTTGGACAACTCAACAGCGTGGAAAGTGACACTTCAGTGAAGAAGTCTTCTTGGATAAAAGGATTCTATACTAGCCTAGTAATAACAGCAAAATAAATATATATTAAACGGTAAATCCATTAGTATATGTTTGGTTTCTTTTTAATGACGTTGTTTTCAAAATAATTACTCCCAATGTTGAAGTAATCATAACTGAGGCACTGTTTGCCTTGATCATGTTGAATGTTTATCGTTTATTTGTTCAGCAGCATGCAACTAACTTCATTATTGTTTAATGCGATAGTTTGTGACGAATAAAATCATGTTTTCTGCTAGGTACAACAATAATGATACTTTATTGTCTTGACAGTATACAATTGATTAATTCTTAACTTATGTTTAGTATTAATTTAAGCTCATTATAATTTCGTTTTTAAATTTTGATGCATTTTTCACTGAAGTCTTCAATAGAATAGATCGGATTTTCAGCCAGGATTTGTTATAATTTAGTTGTATTCCTTTAATTTAAAATTTTGAATAATAATTGTTAATATGTTAAATAATTTCCTTCCGTTGTAATGAATATGTTATTCAAAAAACTTTGTTTTGTGGAAAGAAGAAGAAAATTATTTGTAAATTTCTCAAATTATAACTCTTCACACATAGTTCATCATTTTTCCAGAATTTCTCAAAATTTTACTTTACAACTAGTAATGTTTCGTATGTATTAAGTAAAAGGTTATTTACTAGTAATTTTTTAATACTTTCTTAAAAATGTTGCAAATTACTTACAATGAACTTTTTACATGAAACATCCTTGAAGATATACAACATTATTATAATTTAATTAAATCCAACATGCAAAAAATCCTTCTGTTACATAAAAAGCTAACTCCGATAGAGTATTCAAAAATTAAATAAAAAGTAATTATAATGCACAAAATAAAACATTAATGACACAGATAATTATAATTATTTTCTAAAAACAGTAATGTTTTTATAATTATTATAAAATAATCACTAAGTAATACGTGTTCTCTTAATTTTTCAAAACAAGAGTTAAAACACATTTATATGTTAGACAAATGTAACAAAATATGTCGCGAGTTGCTCAGTGTTTTGACACACTTGTGCAATTGCAATGTTATTAAATTACTACTTAGTTTTGTTGTTAGTGTGAGACTTACCCTCTCCAGTCTGTATTGATACTTGCAACACTTACCTGAAAAAAGAAACTTTTATTGGTTTACAAATCATATATTTACATCATAATACGAAACTATAATTGTCATACTTTGATAAAAATAAGATAAAAATAATATATATAATGAAAAGTGGACTCAATTCTAAGATAAGTCAAATAAATGACAGTCATGATTGTTTAGATAAAAAATATATCTTTCCTCTGCCATAATTGGCCTGACCCTTTCAAATTTCCGGAGGTTATTCTGTCCCCAGAAACCGTTTACAACGATTCGCTTGTACGCTTAAAGGACTTCCGTAATTGGCCTTAAAATCCAAAAACTGTTTTTAGTTTTGATTTTTTATTTGCCCTTCCATCGACTATAAGCTATTATAGGAGGCCAACATTATTGTCTCGTTATTGAGTGCTTATACTGTTGTTAGTGATTGTATTTTGATCCTGATACTGATAGACTATAATATACCTTTTATGGACATCTATAAAAACCAGCATATCCAGATAGCTCCGTAACAAAAGACTTAAATAATTATAACTAGAATTAATAAGGATTATTTAAGTTAGTGTTACGATAGCTTAAGACCACTAAAAATAGTTAACATTAAAACATCTTTGGTTTAGGAAAGAAAACTGTATTTTACAACAGAATAGTATATTGGTGGTACTTGCATGTAACAGAGTTATATTTTTTTTTAATCTGGCTACACCTTCGAGAAAAATATACAATACACCTTACTGTAAATACGGCAATATTGTTTTGTAATATGAAATACACAATCAAACGCTTGTTAGTCAGATCGTAGTTTGGCAACTATTTCAAGATGAAAGTTTAGTAATTGGAATTCCAGAGAATGTAAGTGATCCTAATAACTACTTTGCATTTAGATGGTTCAGAAAGCGTTTCAAATAGCAAGCGATATAGGTTGATTTTACTTGGTTAAATATTTAGACTAAGATACACAACGATAGCTAGATGTATCTGATGTTCGTAATAGTTACCCAATTCTTTGTTGGATAAGTGTAAATCGGTTTTGATAAAATGTTACCACTCGTGTCAAGGTGTCACCAAATCTGAATTCACATCTATACCACCATTTACGAAATAACAAAACAAGTTTATGATCAGGAAAAAAGCTAAACGTTCTTTTCTTCAACAGAAAAGTCCCAAGTTACGCCTTTATTTACGACGTTTCACAAGATTTTACAGCCGAATGTACAGCACCAGCGGAGTGAAGGCAATTAAGTTACAGGTAAGTTACGCTCCCTTAGCTTGGCAGTAACTTGACGGAACATGGTTCAATAACTTCATCTCGACTTGGGAGTCGTAATCATCTGGTCTGCTTCATAGAGTTCGTTTAAGATCGATTTTATAACACGATGGAAATGTCTCATTTAATGGAGAAGTTTTGTTGTTATGGAATTCAATACTTATTTGTAAGTAAGTTAAGATGACGACGGTGTTCTATAATGTTTGTAAGCCATCGTAAAACGATCTTATGGACTAATTTATGTACGATTAATGTTGTTTACCAAATGAAAAAGTAGTTTTTTTTTTTTTTTAAACTGAGTTTGAGAATCAACATTATCAAAATAGGTAGCTCAAAACATTTAATTTACGAAAACTACACAATAAATACCTGACACATTAAGATTTTAACTTTCATACAAGAGTTTAGAATTAAGGTAATTTTTTGTCTCAAAGAAGAGCTCTGTAAACTGAACTTTTTTAGACTTCTCAACTGAGTTTTCAGACACTCAAGTCATACTTATGGCTTGTTGAACTTGCAACTTGATTTTCAAGTTGTACAGTGAATTTTGATGGAACGACTTTGTTTTTGTTGTAGCCCAGTTTTTATTGTATTGGCTCGAAACAGCTTTCATCAGTAGAATATATATTTATTGTCATATTATCGAGCGATCTGATACGATATGACAAATACAAAAATAATAGACAATTACGATAATGAAGTTAAGCCCTTTATTTTATTATCATACAGCTTGGTTTTATTAGTAATTGATAAGAATTAAAAAGACCTGTATGTATTTCTGCATGATTATTTCTTTAGCTAACAATTTCGGTCATAGGAAATAAATTGGTTCGTTCAACTCACACAGCCGATACAGAGAGTTATTATAGAAGAGCCGAGAACTAAGCCGGAAAGTGTGAATATAATCCTGAAATATTGAGGTGGCACTCAACAGGTCTCGAGCCCTATATCAGTTTCATCACAACGTAAGACGCAACAAAGTCTGATATATTGGGCTGATATATGCGGCATGGCCTGAGCCGCCTTAGAAGGTATATGAAGAAGTAAGACCAGTATTTTTACTTTTAGCGAATTTTCCATATGAGAATCAGCTATATTAGTACCAATGGACCCGGGACCGATTTACTTTTTCGTTTTGAGGTCTCCAGAGGCAAAAAACGCCATCCGTTTGAATTCATATATATTAATATTTATATATGTGTCCGTTAGCACGATAACTCAAGCAAAAATGGTCCGATTTTTATTAAATTTGGTATAAACGTGTGAAACTACATTTTTTCGAAAATAAATCACGAACCACCATGGTAGGACTATGGTAACGGGGGTTTTTAAGGTTTTATGAGGTAAAAATTGTTTTTTCCCCATTTTGACAAAAAAAAAAAAATTTTAATTTCCTTCCAAACCATTTTGTGGAGCCCAAAAAAATAGTACATTTAAGCGGTATTATGCGCCTAATGGTTACGGAGAAAATTCCAAAAAATGATAAATTTAAAATTCCCATTTTGCTTGTTTATGAACATATTTTGATCTAATTTGAAAAATGCATTTATTTCTTACTAAACAATATAAAAAAAAAACACTTTTACCCACCCTGTTGCAGCAAACCTAAGTAATCGTTAAACTAATTCTATTTAAATAAGGAATAAATGTGATATTTTTAAGGAGACATTGTAGTGTAAATCCAATCAGGAAAATGGAAATTCCCTTAGTCTGCAGGTTCGCTGTGGCGGAGGTATTGGTTTTAAGTAATATAGAAAGATCATGCTTTTTTATTGTAACTAGTGGTCGTCCTGTGGTCGAAACTCGACCAAAAATAATTAATGTACAGACTTCTCTAGTTTCTCCCCACACTGTAAATAAAACATGTGATTGGAATTTCTTCCATTTGTTTTGATTTTCTGTTCACATTTTGTTGTTATTTCGTCACCATCATGGCAACCCATATAGTCCATGTTACATTTTTTATGTTTTCAAATTAATTTTTTGTGTTTATTTGTTAGCCTATTTTATTTTTTAAAGGCATTCTGCACATCTACAGGAAAATAGCTTTCCAACAGTATGCGTATATTCTCCCTGCGATGCACACGAGCTGAGAAAAAAGGTTTTAAAGAAACATGCTTGCCTATTAATATATAGATAGATGATGACAATTTGTTAATTTCACAAAACTGGACAATCGTTACTGACTTTGAGCTCTGCCCAGTGGTTATCTCTTTTAATACCGACCTAAGCATAAATGAATTTTATGATCTAGAGACTAATTTTAATTTTAAAGGATTTTGAATTAGTGACTTGACATATTTCATTTCATTTCATCACTTACCCAACGTAAGTCAAACTCACTTTACCTATAATATAGAAGCAAGTCACGTACATACAGAGATAATGTTAAGATACCGACGTTGCTTGCCAGAAGCAATATCCTACCTCTCAGATATAATGGCAAGGATAACAGTATCGTAGTTGGAAATTGAATGTACAGTACTACGAAATTCTCAATTTTCTCGCTTCATTGAAGGTTGATTTTACTAAATCCATTGAAACTGTTGACTTTCCATGAGATTTAACTGGATTTTAAATGTCTCAAAAGTAGAAATAATAAATAATACAAAAGTAAAAAGTAATTGAACCATAAGAAAAACAGCAGAGAGGTTCAGGCTGAGGCATGTTGTTTATTTTCTCTACTAACTGAGTGAGGTGCAAAGAAAAATTTTTCTTAAGGTTTTGGAAACATTTTGACCGTCAGAATTGCAAAACTTTTCCTTTACAAATACGAAACGTTGAAGGCCTCCTAAATCATCTTTTGAAAGTGAAGTTACGTGTGAAATCACGGAGTATTCACGTCAGTAGCAGAAATGTAATCGCCTTACGTGGGAAATCAGTACAGTTCCTTCTGGTGAAAAAGAGACTCATAGGAATATTTTTGACATTTTTACTTTAAACTGTATTCATCAACTAGTTTCTTAAGAAAGGGTTTAATTGTTTTTGTTATATTAGGTCAAAAGTTTACTTTGAGAAGTAATTTAATAAAGGAAGAAGTATTGGATGTAATATTCTTAACGTACTAAGTTGATTCTATTTTGAAACGAGACCCCAGCTTGATACATTTTGCATAACAAAATCAAGGTTCGTATATTACAAATTGAGAATTTATGCCAAATGAAAGTAGGGTTTAGCATCCCCACTACGCTATGCCAAATTAAAACCAATCTAGCATTGTGAAGATGAATATGATGAAACCCAAAAAGATTTTAATGTTTAGCTATTGCATACGTAATTGGCAAATTTTATTCTGTACCAAAACTGTACACCGATTATCTCGTCGAAGTTTTTTATGTTTGAATTGCATTGGCTCAGTAAAGTAACCTTGTAATACACTCCCATCAACTTTAAAAATTATTAGGCTATGGTCTAAGAACAATTTTAGGCGAGATAATTGAAAATTTATTATTAACTAGCTGTGTGCCCGTTCTACGCACGGGGATCTTATCATAATCAGTTAAAACCTTCTTATATAAAGCACAGCAGTTGGTTTGCATACTTTCAGATATGCTGACAAAACTATTCCTTCGCAAATACAGTATCTGACAGTTTCAAGCCAAAACTAATGCTTCGCAATTAAATGTCACCCGGATCTTGTTGGTCCATATGATATATCCAATGATTAAACTAAATAAACGGTATCAGCATTCTGACACATACTTTCTCCCATAAGTTTGTCAACAACCTTTATCATGTGTAAGCGGTGAGAGTAAATATACGGAAATAGGATTTGTACAATTTTGTTCAGAATTTAAAGGACTTATAACATAATGGTTAAAAGTATTTAAGGTACTACCTCAACCTCTTAATTTAACACTTTATTCGGGTTGACATTTTCATTATCAAGGCGCTCTTGTCCTTTCCGTGAAACATTGAGAAACAAGGACATTAATGCGTTACCATCATACATACACACAAAAATACCGAACTTAATTAGGGAATCTGCTACGCTTTAAGCATAAAAAGGTACATATAAAATTAGTACTTGAAATCTTTGTTAATGCCATAAAATTTGATCATAACAATTTATATTTGCTTGGACCGGAGATGACTCGAAATTCTGTTGAAATGCTATCTGAATCGGTTTGCTATATGAAATGAAGTACAGTAGGCCTACTATAGACGATTTAGATTGGTAATTTGTAGTAAAAATTACCAAAATAGGCCACGAACTATTGATACATAAACAACGTTCAAAGTGTTTGAACAATTCATGATGGTTTGCTGAATAAATGTTTTACTAAAATGCGTTATAGTTTTCTTAGCATAACATTTTGGAATCCAGACAAAAAAAGCAAAAATTATACAGTTAAGACATCAATTAAATTGAATAGGCCTATGCCTGTAATAAATAAGGTGCAACACCAACGATAACTAATTTGTAAATTACTGTGATGTGTTGGTACGTAAAAATGATTCTTGCTGCTACTAAAGGTTAAAAGGAAAAGAACTAGTACCGTACCAAAAACCAACGTTTACAGTTAAGAACTGTAGTACAGCCGACCAATTATATGCGTTAATCAAGGTTATTGATCTCTTGGTTTTGGATTTTCTCGTAAAAAGTTATCGACATTTAAAGTTATTTCCCATTAATTGCTTTATTTGTACACAACTCTTAATGTAAACTTATCGGTGTCAGTTTGAAAAAAAACCTTATACAACATAACTTTCTGTTATTTAATAGATTACGTATTCTCTAAACAATGGTTGCTGGTATATATATTAACATTATAAGGAAATGTGACAAAAATCACACAACGTTGGGTTTTTGGACGTTTATAATTTTATTTCTTAAGTACCTAGGTAGGCCGTGTATTCTATGGAAAAGTACCGGTATCAAGGATCGTTGTCGAAAGGGTCGTTATAAATAATTGGGTAAGCATACGTACCACACGTACACAAGAGAAGGGCTATGGGCCTATTGGCTGTATGGTCCAGCGATTGCATCACACGGTGAGTAGGAACTATTGACTTTATATAGTCAATAGTAGTGGCGAACTACCGGTTTTACCTCACTTTAGGCGTTTTTTCCCATAAGAATAACATGGGGATCATTTTTTGGCCACCAATTCCAAAAATCCTGATCTTTGCCTGCAAATCCCTATATAATTGTCAAACCTTATTTCTTAGTTATTCCTCATAAATATATTCGATATTAAGCAAAAATAAAAAAAACTAATTATTTCATTTATTGACCCATGCATGTGTATATGTATAGTAGTGTAAAAACGCTATTCACTGGATCAGGACGAGCAACCCCCAATTGTACCATAGCACCCTATCATGTGTACAGTTTATTGTGTATCTGTTTTGGTTTAAATATATATATTTCTATGCAATAACACTATTCAATGAACCAGGAGCATGTGCACCCCTCCAACTGTCCCATAGTATAGTAGTGTAAAAACGCTATTCACTGCAGCAGGAGCAGTAGTAGTGTAAAAACGCTATTCACTGCAGCAGGATCAGGTGCAACCCCCAATTGTACCATAGAACCCCACCATGTGTACACGATATTTTACTCGATTGTTTTGGTTTTAATATATATTCGATGGAGCAGGAGCAACACCGTGTTGAATTTCAATAATCAGATTGTTGCTGCCGTTTTTTTTTTTGAGGTGCGGGGTTTTTGGGCCAACTCCCCCCCCTCACCCCCTCACCACTCCCCTCTGCCCCATGCACAATTGCTAGTACATCTACCATTCCCCTTTCCAGTTGATATATTATATTTCTATTTCAAAATCATGTATGTGCGTGGTTTGCACGCGAACTCGGCTCATGGCGTGGGCGCGCTCCTGACTCATGGTTGTTTCTTGCCTCTAGTGGTGACGTGGTGAAAACGTCACTCACTTGGGCTTGCTCCTTGCTAGTCTTGGATCTGTTGAAGTAATTTTTACAAATTTTTAATTTCTAGCTGAAAATTTTTAAAATTTCCAAAATTTTGAAATTTTCGAAAAGTCTATAAATAGAAGTGACACAAATTTTTTTTGTTATATATAAAAATGAGGCCCACCTGTCAACACTGCTCCGTGTCGCTCTCCACCAAAAGTAATATGATTCGTCACTACAAGGTAATTCATCAAATGAAGGTGAAACTGTGCAAAGTTTGTAATTTAATCTGTGATAGTAACATTGCTCTAAAATCACATATATTACAAAGTCACAAGAGTTGTAATTTCTGTAAAATGAATATTGTTGGACATTTCAAAAGACATGTTAATTCTTGCATGAAATGTCCATACACAATGATTAAATTTGTTGGTGAATCGATTAGAACTGACCTTGAAAATACTCTGAAGTCTTGTCCTCTACCGATAAAATGGACTTTAGTTAGGAGAATCAAATTTATAAAATATTCAATGGATCAAAATGGAAAATTAGTTAATGAGAAAAAATGTATTGCGGATTTTAGAAGCCTTACTACCTTAACTATTGAGAAGAGAGATTTAAAGCCTCAAATTGAAAATGCACTTTTAAAGATTGATGCTTCCATACACAAATATCAAGCCCAAGGCAGTGGATGGATATATGATCATACTAAATATTGGCAGTTGCATGTTTACAAGTATAAACCCCTAACTCCAAAGTCATATATCCCCACACCAAAAAGTATTCAATCAAAACATGCTGTTTTAAATATAAAGAATTCTGACAATAGATGCTTTCTTTGGTCGATTTTAGCAGCTTTACATCCAAGGAATGCAAACAATGCTGAAAGGGTTTCTAATTATGTACCCTATGAAAGTCAGTTGAATATGACAAACATAAAATATCCTGTGAAAATATCTGATATTGATAAATTTGAAACACAGAATGATATAAGTATTAATGTATTTGGGGTTGAATATGATAAATTTATATATCCATTAAGAACAACCAAACTAAATAGTAATATTCATGTAGATCTATTGTTATTACAAGAAGGTCGTAAATCACATTACTGTTTAATTCGTGATTTTGATAAGTTAATGTTCCACTCTACAAAAGATGACCATAAGAAGCATTTTTGTAAGTTGTGTTTGCAACATTTTTACACTAATGATATATTAGAACGTCATGCAACATATTGTAAAAACTTTGATGCCCAACGAGTGGAAATGTCTAAACAAGATACATTACAATTTAAAAATTATAAATATCAACTTAAAGCCCCATATGTAATTTATGCAGATTTTGAATGCTTTATAAACTCTAATATACATATTCCATCGGGATTTGCATTTGTCGTAGTAAAAGATTCATAAATTATTTCTGAAGAGTTGTACAGTGGCACAAATGTTATGGATGTGTTTTTTGAAAGATTATTTCAGACTTATGATTATATTAAAAATCAAATGGCAATATATATTCCTCTTCAAATGACTCCTGAGCAAGAGGTATCTTTCCAAAACTCAACACACTGTAACATTTGTGAAAAGCCCCTATATTTTGATAGGGTGAGAGATCATTGCCATTCCTCTGGCCAATACCGTGGAGCTGCCCACAATGATTGTAATTTAAATTATAAAGTAACAAAGAAAATACCAGTATTCTTCCATAACTTGAAAAATTATGATGGTCACATAATAATGCAACATTTGGGAAAGTTTAATAAACGTAAATTAAATTGTATAGCTAAAGATATGGAAAAATATATATCATTCTCTGTTGATGATTTAGTATTTTTAGATTCATACAACTTTCTGTCCCTTCCATTATATAAATTGGCTTCCAATTTGAACACATTTAGATTCATACAAAATCCACTACTACAACGTAAAGGTGTATATCCCTATGAATATATGACGGGACCAGATAAGTTCGCAGAGTCTCTACCCTCAATTGAAAAATTTTACAGTTCTATAACTAAAGAACATATCTCTCCCAATGAATATGAACATGCTAAAAATGTATGGACCCATTTTAATATAAATAACTTACAAGAATATCATGATTTATATCTTAAAACAGATGTATTGCTACTGGCTGATGTGTTTGAGACATTTAGAGACCTGTGTTTAAAAGATTACAAACTTGACCCTGTACATATGTATTCACTTCCTGGACTTACATGGGAGGCCTGTCTTAGAATGACAGGAATAAAATTACAATTATTCAAAGATATTGACATGCATTTGTTCATAGAAAGTGCGATTCGAGGAGGAGTCAGTATGATTTCTACACGTTACGCTAAAGCAAATAATAGATATATGGGTGAACACTATGATCCCAATCAAGAGAGTGTCTATTTAATATATTTAGATTGTAACTCGCTATACTCAACAGCGATGTGTGAGCCGCTACCTATGGATAGATTTTGTTGGTCGAATGAGATAGACTACAAATAATATAATCAAAATGATGAGTTTGGATACATTTTAGAAGTTGATTTAAAATATGATAAAAGCTTACATGATTTACATAATGACTATCCATTAGCACCAGAGAAAATGAATGGTAAATTAATGCCAAATTTAAATGACAAAACTAAATATATTTTACATTATAAAGCATTACAAAAATATGAGGAATTGGGTTTGATTGTTACAAAATACCATAGAATTTTAAAATTTAGACAGTCTAAATGGCTTGCACCCTACATTAATTTTAATATTGAAAAACGAAAATGGGCTAAAAATGATTTCGAAAAAGACTTTTATAAATTGTTAAATAATAGTCTCTTTGGTCGAACAATTATGAATCAACGAAAGTTTCGTGATATATATCTCAAGGATGAGTCACTATTAACAAAATATGTCACTAATCCAAGATTTGATTGTAGTAAAAAGTTTGATAACAATTTACATGCTATACATTTAAATAAATTAGTTGTAAAGTTTAATAAACCAATATATTTAGGAATGACCATTTTGGATATAAGTAAAGTAATAATGTATGATTTCCACTATAATTATATGTCAAAATTTAAGAATAAAAGATTTCTAATGACAGATACAGATTCATTAATGTATGCTATAGTTACAGAGGACTTTTACAAGGAAATAGAATGTGACTTACACTATTTTGATACCTCTGGATATAGTAAAGACCATTTCTTATACTCTGATAAAAATAAAAAAGTCACTGGAAAGTTTAAAGATGAATTAGGTGGTCATATTATGTATGAATATTGTGGTTTAAGACCAAAGTTATATTCTTACATTCCTCTAAAATGGTTATATGAAGAAGACAAGCAAGCTTTAGAGGTGAAGAAAGCTAAAGGAGCTGATGGTGCCACTGTTAAACATCTCCTCAGACATCAACATTATTTGAACTGCCTTGCAACTGGGCAAGATTACTATGAGAATGTGACAAGAATTAAATCTATAAATCATCATCTTCAAACCTTAACCATGAATAAAAAAGTACTATCCTTTGACGATGACAAGAGGTTTATTCTGGAAGATGGGATCAACACTCTTGCATTTGGTCATTATAAAATTGATGTTCAAAATGTGTAGATATATAATAAATACAAATGTTAAAAAACTCCAATCTTTCATTTATTTAATCTTACCATCCTCTTGATAGAATTGGTCAAACATAAATCTATATTTGCCATTATTCTTTGACCTTTCTTTGTCTATTACGAAAAAGCCATATTTAGTTTTATCCCAACATTGGTGGCAGAGATTTTTAAATTGGTCAAATGAAAAGTCATTACCAACATGATTGTGATATACATGTTTTAAATTTAAATAATCTTGTTTGAATAATATTAGGAAATTTACATTATCACGTAAATGTTTGTGTACTTTGCTGTAAGATTGACACAAGTAAAAACAGTTAATATTTTTATGTCGACCCATTGAGAAAAATTGTGTAATATTTGGACTATTTATGTCATCAAATACAACAACTGACTGTGATTTTACATCATTTGGTGTGATTTCACAGTCAGTAAACGTGTGTAATTTCACTTCATCACACAAACTAAATATTTCAATTATTTTTTTATATTTTTCTTGTTCTAAAGATTTAGATACCTATTAAATATAAGTTTGTAAATTTTAATCCTTCCTTTCTTACAATTAAATTGTAAATTACAACCGTCTTCCCACTTCCACTTGGACCGCAAATAACACATCGAATATTGGTAGGAAATAGACCCAACTTCTTTGGTATATTTTCCTTACTATGTACTATTTTAAATTTGTGTTTTTGTTGAATAAAAGACATTTTTTATATAATAAAAATGGTAAAAAATGATAATAAGAAAACATGTAAAAAGGGCAAAGGTTTATTCCTAAAGCCTTACAGGGGTCGAGGGTTATTGAATACTCTTATAAATAACCTTCCATTTCCACTTCACATACCATCATATCGATACTGTGGACCTGGAACGAATATACGTGAGAATCTAGCTAAAAATGTACCTCCAAAAAATAAACTAGACTCTTATTGTAAAGAGCATGACATATTCTACATGAATAATCCCGATACCGCTGCTCGGAACAAAGCAGACATGAGATTAGCAGACTTAGCTTGGACTAGAGTTACAGCCAATGATGCAAGTCTTGCTGAAAAAGCTGCTGCTTATGCAGTGACAAATTTGATGAAGGCAAAAGCAAAAATGGGAATGGGATTAAAATTTAATAAAAAAAGATGGACAACTACCAGCTGTTAGAGGCCACAAAAGACGTGCCTCACTTCAGAGGGGTGTACCTAAAAAGCGAGCTAAAAAATCTAACACCAAGAGTAAAAGAGTGCGGAATAGTTAATTTAGACAGTTCATCTGGCACACATTGGACAGCATATCGTAAAAATAAAGATATTGTAATTTATTTTGACCCATTTGGAATCCAACCTCCAAAAGAAGTAATTAAATATTTTGAGGGATATAAAATCTACTATACAACCGATCAAATACAAGATTTAAATAGTTCTATTTGTGGAATTTTATGTTTATCATTCATAAAAAATATTTCTTTATAAAAATGGATTCATTTACTATAACATTTTCGGGTACAGAGTCAGAGCTAAAGTCAGTGTTCTTTCCTCCCATAGAATTAAATGATGATTATGTAATTGGATTAGTAGATTTTCAAAGTTATAATTCTATATTTAATGTTAAAAAACCTCTAAATACTTTAACATATTACAAAGTAGAGAAAATAACATTACCAAAAGGAGAGATCTCTGTCGATGATTTAAACCAGTTATTAAATGGCAAACTTAAAGTTATAATAGATAAAAATGGAGAAGCATTAATTAATACTAAATCCAAACTTTTATTTAAAGGGCTTATTCCAAAATTAAATCAACTTAAAGGAAAAAAATTAACCATTAGTGAAGGTGATGATGTTTTCTATTATGACCACAATACTCCAGTTACAATAGAAATTTCTGAAGGAACATATGAGGTGGTTGAGCTTGCAAAGGAAATTCAAAAGCAAGTCCCAGACTTTTTCCTTACAGCTAATAATAAAACTATGAAAGCTACACTACTTTCTAGCCATGTGTTTGATTTTACAAAACCATGTTTAGGGTCTGTTTTATTGGGATTTAAAGGTGTTTCTACTCCTGGTGTTCAGTTTGAATCTACAAATAAAATAAACATTAATAATGTAAATGTGATTAGAGTAAAATGTAATATTGCAAACGGGTCCTATTTAAATGGCAACAAATCACACACCATACATAGCTTTTATCCAGAAGCTCCTCCTGGCTACAAAATTATTGAAGTTCCAAGAAATATTATATATTTTCCTGTAAATAAGAGAAGTTTAGATGTTGTCAGTATAACATTTGCCGATCAGCACGACAAGGCAATTGACTTTAACGGAGAAGAAACTACAATTACTTGTCATATAAAAAAGATATGAGAATTTATAAGAATTTATCTATAAGTGTACAAAATGCTAGGTTCCTAAAGTCAATAGGACTAAAGTTAAAATTTTCTATTAATTAAAATGGAAGATTTTCTAGATGTTACAGGGAAATCCCAATTCGACGATAGTGTGGTTAAAATTACAAATCACTCCTATGTTCCCCACAACACTTTGGCAATAAATAATTCTGATGAAATTCGAATATGTATTAATAATCAAGACTTGCTAACTCTCCCATGTAGGAGTTATCTGTATATTAAGGGAGAAATTGAAAATCATGATAAAGGTCATTTTATAAATAATGCATTTGCGTTCTTATTTGATGAAATTAGATATGAAGTCGCAGGTAAAGAAATAGACATTGTAAGAAACCCAGGAATTTCTAGTCTTATGAAAATATTGAGCTCTTACAATAAAACTACTAAATTGTCAAATGTGGCATTTGATTCTGATACAAATTTAAAAGAGTTCCATAAAGGTGGTAAGTTTAGTACATGTTTGCCATTAGAGCTGTTAATGGGTGTATTTGAGGATTTTAATAAGGTATTAGTAAATGTCAAACAAGAATTGGTGTTGAAAAGATCCAAAAATGATTTGAATTGTATATTAACAACCGCTAGTGTTCCAGCCAGTGGCACTGCTGATACGATTCCCAAAATTACACTTAACTCAATTCAATGGGTGATGCCACATGTGATACCATCAGATGGAGAGAAGTTACAATTACAAAAGATGTTATTGCAAAATAAAAATTTGCAAATTGCATTTAGAAGCTTAGAGCTGCATGAACTTCCATCATATCCCAATACTACAAGACATACATGGTCAGTAAAGACGTCTTCAAGTTTGGAGAAGCCTAGGTATATTATATTTGGTTTCCATACAGCTAGGGATAATAGTGCACGAAAAAGAACTGATGAATTTGATCACTGTAAATTAAAAAATCTCAAAGTATTTCTAAACTCTGAATATTATCCTTATAGTGATTTAAATCTCGACTTTGAAAATGGAGATGTCTCTAAAGCTTATGAGATGTTTATGAGGTTTAGAGAGACTTACTACAATACTATCCCAGATCCTATGATTAGTAGGGCTGAGTTTATGAAGAAATATCCACTAATTGTAATAGACTGTTCTAGACAGAACGAAACAGTGAAGGAAGGAATTGTTGATATTAAATTAGAGATTGAAACTGCAGAAAATGTGCCAGCAAATACATCTGCATATTGTTTGATAATACATGATTAAGTGTTTGAGTACAATCCTTTGTCAAATGAGATAAATAAAATGTAAATAAAAGATGAAAAACATTCAACAAGAATTGGTTGACTCTGCAAATCAAATACGAGAGAAATATAGAGCTTTTAAACGTGGCAAGTTTCTAGAGGCTGAAGAGAGGTTCCAGACATTCCAACCTTTACTAGAGCCATTACAAGAATTAAAGAAAATCACATCAGAGAGGCCTCGAATGGAGATACTCCCAATGACTCCATCTAGAATATCAATGATACCAAGATTACAACCATTACAACCATTACAACCATCCACTCCACAGAAATTAGATTTTGGTCTTTTAGCATCAGACTATTTAGGAAATTACCTCAGTAAAAGTAGTATGACAGACACTACATATGGTATTAGACGAGAAGCAAATAAATTTTTTATTGGAAATAAGGAAGTTGATATTGCCAATGGTGATGTTACAGTTGCAAATAAAACCTACAAGGGGACAAAAGGTTTATGGGAATTGTTAACGTTAAAAGAACCTGAGAACTATACTCAGGCTGATTTGCAAAATTATAAAGAGATTTTAGAAGCTACAAATGGACATTTAAAGAGTTACAAAGATGGTGCACCAATTTCAAGTAATAGACATACTAAATATCTTAATATAATTAAACCTCTATTTAAATCTGTTGGTGAAGGTTTGAGACAAGTGACTGGTAATAAAATAGACTATATTTATTGGGATGATCCTAATGAGCTTGTAGATAGGTTAAGACTTCTTTGGCTAAGTCGCCAAGCTGGTAACTCAGGAGTGGATAATGAAATAGATTCCATTATTGAGGAATTGAGAGAAAGTGGAATTATCTAATATATAAAATTCTCGTGTCACAGTGTTTGTCTGCAAACTCCTCCGGAACGACTTCACCGATCGTTATGAAATTTGGTGTGTAAATTCTGTAGGTATGCGAATAGAAAGTAAACTATTTCCCGTTTCGAAATTCTTAAAAGGGCTCCGCCCCAGTGGCTCTGGAGTTTCCCATGTTAACCTTATGAGAAATGGAATTAATGAATCTTAACAGCTGTTCAATAGCATTAAAGTTACAAGGATTACCAACAGGGTGCAGCACTATTATTTCTTTTACATTTATGACAACAGCTAATTTGCAACCAAAAGGTGAGTGAGCGTAGCGAACGAACTTCAACCTGGAGGCGAGTTAGCGTAGCGAACGAGCTAACCTGAAGGCAAGTGAGCGCAGCGAACGAGCTCCAACCTAAAGGTGAGTGAGCGTAGCGAACGAGCTCCAACCCAAAGGTGAGTGAGCGTAGCGAACGAACTTCAACCTGGAGGCGAGTTAGCGCAGCGAACGAGCTCCAACCTAAAGGTGAGTGAGCGTAGCGAACGAGCTCCAACCCAAAGGTGAGTGAGCGTAGCGAACGAACTTCAACCAGGACGTGATTGAGCGATGCGAACGAGATCATCTTGAAAATTAAACGTAACGGTACTTTCTTTCCATCGGTCTGTCTTAGGGGAAACCTATAACTTAGGCGATACGAAGTTCGCCGGGTCAGCTAGTTTATTAAATAAAAATATGTTTATAGATAAATTTTATCGTTTATATAATCCATATAATAAGCCTGCAGAACCCAGGGCTAGTAGTGAACCTACTTTAAATTTACAAGACGATAGTTGGAATTGTTTAAACCGTAAAATTGGTAATGTTAAAGATGGGGAGTTTGTAGATGATGTATCAACTTTGGGACAGACATTAACTAGAAAAGGTGATGTCTTTTTACAAGGTAAAACTAAATATGAGTTTTTAGAATCTAAGAATAAAAATTGGAATGCTAAAAAACAGAAAATTACTAATGTGAAAAAGGGTGAAAGTTTAGATGATGTGCCCACTTTACAACAGACTTTAATACGAACAGATGGTGGTACATTTGTACAAGACAATAATAATTATGAATTTTTAGAATCAGAGAATGGTGTTTGGAATGCTAAGAAACAGAAAATTACTAATGTAGAAAAGGGTGAGAGTTTAGATGATGTGCCCACTTTACAACAGACTTTAATACGAAAAGAAGATGGTAAATTTATACAAGATGATAATAATTATGAATTTTTAGAATCAGAGAATGGTGTTTGGAATGCTAAGAAACAGAAACTTAGCAATTTGATGGAAGGTACAGATAGTAAAGATGCTGTGAATGTTTCACAAGTTCCAAAAATGGAAGCAGGCTATTGGAGTTTTTATAATAAAAGGTTAGTACGTGTTAAACCTGCCATTGATGAAACTGACTGTGTTATAAAAGAACAGACTATAACTTTTGATAAAAAAGAAAAATGTTGGGATGCCAAAAAACAATTTATAAGGAATCTACCAGAGGGAGAACATTCGGATGATATTTGTCTAATGTCACAAGCTATGCATTACGATGGATCAAAATTTGTATATGGAGAAAAAATGTTTAATTTGATGGAATATAATCCTGATTTATTAGTTGCTGACCCCACATCTTTGAGTGGATTTAAGTATATAGATAATAGACCATATATACCAGAAAACTATGTATTTAAAAGAATGGAAGATAATCTATTGATTGGGGCTAATGGTGATGTATTTAGAGTTACAGGAAAGGATGATGTTATAAAAAATGAATGAAATTGCATACGAACTTCATAAGCCTGCAAGAAAGAATTTCATTAGAAGGTCTTTTAAAGTATTGGGTATAAACGAAACCGTACAAATAGATTTAATTGATATGCAAAACTATGCTAGAGAGAATTCTGGCAATAAATATATTTTAACTTTAATAGACACATTTTCTAAAAAAGCTTATGCTGCTCCACTAAAGAATAAGATAGGGTTGGTGGTTACAGAAGCCATTAAAACCATTCTACCAAAGGGGGTTAAAAATCCGACAATGGAAAAGAATTTTTTAATCAATATTTTAGCAAACTAATGAAAAAATTAAATATTAATCACTATCACACATTTTCTACAACTAAGGCTGCAATTGTGGAGAGGTTTCAGAGAACTTTAAAGAATTGGTTATATAGAGAATTTAGTGCTCAGGGGAGTTATAAATGGTTGGATTTACTTCCAAAGTTAATTCGAAAATATAATAATAAGGTGCATAGATCTATAGGAATGAAGCCTAACCAAGTGAATATTAAGAATAGTAAATATGTGCATGAGAGGTTGCATGAAAGGACTTCTAAAGTAGTGCAAGTTAAAAAGCCAAGATATAAGGTAGGTGATAGCGTAAGGATTTCCAAGTATAAACATGTTTTTAGTAAAGGTTATACTCCAAATTGGACAGGGGAGTTATTTACAATAGCAGAAGTAAAGAATACAAAGCCTGTGACTTATATCTTGAAAGATGAAAATGGTAATATAATCAGAGGAGGATTCTATACAGAGGAGTTGTTAAAGACCAAGTATAAAGACATGTATTTAGTAGAAAAGGTAATTAGGAGGAAGGGTGATTTATTGTATGTCAAATGGCTTGGGTTCCCAAGTAGCCAGAACTCATGGATTTCCACTAAGGATGTCCAAGGGAGCATGCCATGAGCCGAGTTCGCGTGCAAACCACGCACATACATGATTTTGAAATAGAAATATAATATATCAACTGGAAAGGGGAATGGTAGATGTACTAGCAATTGTGCATGGGGCAGAGGGGAGTGGTGAGGGGGTGAGGGGGGGGGAGTTGGCCCAAAAACCCCGCACCTCAAAAAAAAAAACTCCTTGCTCCTGCTCCATCGAATATATATTAAAACCAAAACAATCGAGTAAAATATCGTGTACACATGGTGGGGTTCTATGGTACAATTGGGGGTTGCACCTGATCCTGCTGCAGTGAATAGCGTTTTTACACTACTACTGCTCCTGCTGCAGTGAATAGCGTTTTTACACTACTATACTATGGGACAGTTGGAGGGGTGCACATGCTCCTGGTTCATTGAATAGTGTTATTGCATAGAAATATATATATTTAAACCAAAACAGATACACAATAAACTGTACACATGATAGGGTGCTATGGTACAATTGGGGGTTGCTCGTCCTGATCCAGTGAATAGCGTTTTTACACTACTATACATATACACATGCATGGGTCAATAAATGAAATAATTAGTTTTTTTTATTTTTGCTTAATATCGAATATATTTATGAGGAATAACTAAGAAATAAGGTTTGACAATTATATAGGGATTTGCAGGCAAAGATCAGGATTTTTGGAATTGGTGGCCAAAAAATGATCCCCATGTTATTCTTATGGGAAAAAACGCCTAAAGTGAGGTAAAACCGGTAGTTCGCCACTACTGTCAATGGTAGGAACAGAAAGTGACACATTGGAAAATCGAGTTCAGCATCATCCGTAAACCTCTGTTACAATCACCCACTGCAGTTGTAATTTTTTGCTTTACACTTTACACAACCGCCATTGAAGAACCGTCAATGAGTGGAACATTGTTTCTAAGCTATTGGCGACGGTCATTAGTAAATTTAAGTTTCCCAGCCGTATACAACACTGATTCAATCTTGATTCAATGTCTTCTTTCTGGTCAAAACTCCAAAACAATTTTATGCACATATTTCTGGTTCCTGACCTGGATGATGCCTAGTTATTTAATTTACGGTTACACTATATTATTCCTCTTGCGATTAATGAAATCCATTATGTAATAAAAACGTTTTTAATCTCACTTGGATGGGATTTGCCTTCAAAACGTGATCGGAAATGGTTGTGGTGTTTGTAAACAACATTTGTAAACATTTCAGTGACAGCTAGAAAAAATTATCTTGATCCGAACAGCTGTTCGTTGTTTCATAGATGATTATTATGTGATACAAATTGGAAGAAAACTTGACAAAAATCGCACAAAACTGCATTTTTGAACGGCCGTAATTTTAATTACAAAGTAGTGAGACCATATTTTAATGGCTAAAGACACTCTCGCCAATCCAGAGAACACATTAAAATGACTTCGGTCTTGATAGGTACTCTCGATTTCCTGGAGAAGATTGCGTAAAATGCCATCTTGAGTGTGTCAGACAGACAGACAGAAATTTAGATGAGACTTGTTTCGGCTTCTTTAATGTATAAAACGTAAAAATAACCTAAAAATGTATGATTCTAAGCAATGTACAGACAAAACTCTAATTTTATTTATATAGATAATACAAAAATCTACAATGTGCATGCATGTAAAATAATACTTGTGTATGTAACTACTATTAACAAATAAATAGTATAGAAATATGAGATTGGTAAATTATTAAAGCTACTCTTTCAGTAAGAAATATCTTTTCTAACTATTTACTTAAAACAATTCCACAAGCTGGTGGAATAAATTGCACACAGTTTAATGCACTAGATAATATCTATAATGGAGGATATATTGTGAGAATTATAAAGTCAACTACATCAAGTGCATTATAACATTATAGGTGACCTACTTCCTTTATGGCATTGTATCCAAGCACCTGGTGGTGTAGAACATTATATCATTGATACTCAATGATTATATTAACTTAGAACTAATCAGGCAGAAAGTTCAGTTATTGGCTTGAGAAGGATGACTATTTAGTCAATATTAGGTGTCACGTTTACTGTAAATGTAATCTGCAATAATTACTTGTTCTTAATAAAGTGCAACCTTATTATTCTTGTTATTAACCATATAAGGGTTTAATTCTGTTGTTATAACTATTGTGATTTATTTGAAGTGATTCGTCGTATCAATGTCTTTTGTTATATGTTAGTCTGTAACTAATTAGTTTTGCTTGTTCATTCATGTATTATTTTGTAATGAGTCGGAATCTATCAATGTAATTTGAAATCATAATTATCTATTTCAAGTCATTTTGTAAATGTCATGGGCCTGTGTAGTACAAACCTAATCGTTATACATACTTGTGTATACCATCTTGCTTCTATCTAAATATTGTATAATAGCTGTTAGTTGCCGTAGAAATATATAAATAAACAAACCTTATGGACGTAAACATTTTCATGCATTTCAGTACGCTTAGTTCTTCAAGTTCTTTAAAATTAATCGCGTTAAAACACTGATCTAATGTTCGGTAACTATCATAACTACAATGGTTTAAACTATGGATATCTAATTTTTTTCATTCATAGTTTATAATTACGCCAACTTTATTTTAATTTAACCTGTCAAATTAATATGTTTAGTTGATTCCTTAGTTTTAGCTGGTTTTTAGCTTTCTACTATTCTGGTTGCTTGAGCAAATTGTTATTTGCATTGTCCATGATTCAGAGAAAACTAACTTTAAGTTTAAGAAAAAATAATAATATATACAGCATAAAAACCATCTCATTATCTGTGATTTGCGTTAGAATTGGAAGAAAATATTTTTTTACAATTGGGCATTCTATTTCCAGGATCTTCGAAAAGTATTTTTTATGAAGGCAAAACTAATATCGCAAGCGTCAAGACCCTCAACCTGTGTAATCGCTTTGACATCTTAAGATGTCAAGTGGCCTTAATCTTCTCTACTCCAAGGTTTATGGATTAGTATTACGTTTCAAAAATCATAACAAACAAACGTATATAAAAATATATTACTAATAAAATATTAAATTTAAATAACGGTAATTGGTAAAATACTAATTGGTTGGACATCTTATTATTTCTGGTTAAAATTGAACTCAAAGCCACGTAATTTCATGTTAGTCTAAGAGTTTAAATTAATACTTCAAGATACGATTTTGGTCAATTGCTTTAAACAAATAATGCGATATATTGACTTTGGATATAAACAGGGGATGTAAAACGTCTTTTATTACTGTACATTAAACAGATGGTAACAACGCTACATTTCATCACATGAAATTATCGATCATTAAGTTAGCACAGTAACAACTAAAAAGTGGATATGTTTTATTTATTTAAAATAGTTCCATTGTTTAAAATTTTATCTCACTGTATTGCGTTGGAGATACCGTTGAATATTTTTTTATCTAATGTGTTAAGTATGGACTCATTTTGTTTTCGGGCTGGGTACGGATTAAATAATTAAATTATAATTAAATTCGTTTACAATAACTGAAATTAAAATTACGCATTTATACAACCATACTTTTAGAGGTCAGAAGGGCATAGAAAACCTTAAGACATTTTGAGTGCTTCAAATGCTACGATTAGTTAAGGACAAATATCTCAGGACTCTTTCTTGCCAAATAATTACCTACACTGTGCTGACAATGCTTTCAAACTGTAATTTTAGAAAAGAAAAACAATGAAGTTATCTCCAAACCTTTAAGTTAACTTTCAAAATATAGAAAAGCTTGGAAAACCCCCCTTGACAGTTTATTAAACTATAATGCTTAATTGTATAAACTTTGATGCGTAACAGCTAATTAATTGATTAAACAAAAAATATCTAGTTAGTAACAAACGTGCTAATTGCTTAACCCTGATTAACCGTGCTAATTGCTCTATGCTTTGATAAATATAGAGTTCTTTACCATTTCCACTAAATTCCATATCAATATAATTTAGATATTAAATATATTGCCCAACATTAAAATTTTGTACTTTAGTACTAACTGAATTTACTTGTACCTAAACATTCTCCATTTTCTGGTACATTGGTATTTTATACTTTGCATAACTCGGAAGGTTAGGTCTTGATTCCCATCATGATCAATAAATTAACAGATTGTAATAACAATCAAATAAACGAAATGTAAATATACAACAAACTAGTATACCCGCACAGCTTAAATCCAATCTACTCTGCTGCATAGGAATTACTAGCTCAGCAATTGCATCAGGATCTGCATTCATTTATCCTGCACTGTATCTACTTAACCAACTAAGTTTTAAGTTCCGTATACTTTTTATACAAGATTTATTGTTCACTGATTGTTGTTAGTTAATTTTTGTTGTTTGCCTCCAAAAATACTTAGTTTAGTACAGTATTTTGAAAGGAAGTTTCAAACAATTACCTATCAGAAACCCCGTGCCTTATAACTGAGCCACTTCTCTAAGTATTAATACTAATGGTGACTATCATTACTTGAAAGATATATTTACATCCATTCGAAAATATATTTGGAGTTTTATTAGTCGTTTTAAATTTTAACTCGTAAAAGAGCAGACATTGTAAAGTTGTTACACTGGCACGATACCGAATAAAAATGCAACACCACTACTTGACCTGATGCAAATACAATTTCAAATTTTGTATACGCCCAAAAGGGAAACCCACAAATTAACATGGTCAGAAGAGCAAAATGCTTAAAACTCACACCCTGAAATTTGCATGTCTTTGATCTTCGGGTTCACTCTAATTAGAGGGAAATTCGTAGCGGGATTTCATATAAGGCAAAGTTGAACAGTGGCTTTGTTTTACACAAAAACATTTGTATGAAACTATTTTTTTTTATTAACCTGTAAAAAGTAAAACACAGGAAATTTAAAAACGTTTTTCTTCTTCTTTTATTTCAAAACTCAAACTAGCAGAGTATTTAATTAAACTCTAGTAATTTGTTTGGATAAAAAATCTTAGCCTGATCAATTATGGTATTAAAAATTATTTTACGAAAATGACTTTTGGTAGCCTACTATAAAGAACGTTTCTTATACATTAATTAAACAATAACATAACAACATATAGACTTAATTATAATAATAGGATAATGAATATTTTATGTTTGAAGTTTTACCAATTACAATTATTTGTATAAGCCTACAGGTTCCTGTGAGGCACCCTTTTATATAGTTCCTTAAAATAATATAACTTAATATCTGTTGCCCTACATGCAACAATAGAGAAAGAAAATGCATAAACAAAAGAGACTTTAAAATACAATCTCAGACAATCAGCGATTTTTATGCGCACACAATCTATCACAGGCTGCATTTCCCAATATTTGCATTTAAATTAAAACTCTTCTTGGATTCTGTTTGGAATTGGATTATTGAACATTCTTTCGTAGAGCTTGAGTTTATTAAGTGATTGTTGATTTGTATCATTTTAACATTGTTCTGATACTTTTTATAATATATTTTTTAAATATTTTTCATACAATATCCATAATTTTCATTGCATTGTTTACTACTAGCATTGTTAAGACAATCTGTCTTTATATGCCGAAACATATTAGGTAATAGTTTTCGGCAAGAATCTACAAATTTAGATAATTTCTGCTTTAAAAAAAAAAAATTAACTTTATTGTCAGACCTGCTGCGTGAAAGATTGTTTCATTCTTAGTTTGTTTTAATATTACAATAATTTGTTTTACATTTTTAAGCTTTTTAGAGACTTATGTCCCTACATGCCACTAGTGTTAATTAAAAGCAAAGAATTTCATATGACAGCCTTTTCTGTTCACTAGCCTAACTGTGTTGTTGAAGGCTTGAATTATAATTTCATGGATTTTTTTATAAAACATAGATGATACTGACTGTTTCTTCATATCTAAGTTAATTCACCGTAACAATACCATGATCGCAATATCTTCGTCAAGAAGACCCTCGACCTAGTTTGGACAACTCAACAGCGTTCAAAGTGACACTTCAGCGAAGAAGTCTTCTTGGATAAAAGGATTCTATATAGTAACATAGTACGATTACACATTATATAGCCCTACTAGCAGAGTACCCGTCCTTCGTACGGGATTGGGATATAAGAATAAAATGCTTATTACAGTTATGAGAGAGGACATGGTTTAAGAAAATTTTAGTTTTATTAATTTATACGATATGCTATAGACTACCACTGCATCTCCGTAGAAAAAAGTAAAGTTCTCATTGTGTACCACCGTTTTTTTTTTTGCTAGTTTGTTTAAATTAGCTGTTGTCATAAATTCAAAAATATAACAGTGCTGCACCCTGTTGGTAAACCTTATAACTTTTTAATGCTATTTAATATCATAGAACCAACTTGTGCAGTTGAACAGCTGACAAAATTCTTGTATTCCTTCTAAATATGACTACTCAAAAAGGTTAACTTGGAAATCTCTAGGGTCACTGGGGTGAAGCCCGAAAGGATGTTTGAGATAAGAATATGCCTACATGTTAATCAGGAATGTGAGCTATCATCATACCAAATTTTAACCCTGTCAGTTTAGTATTTTTACGTTTACTTGTCACAAACATCCATCCATCCAAACTTTCTCACTTATAATTTTAGTTGCATATGGTAATAATACGATAAATAACAACGTCAAATACAAATAAATAATTCATAAATTTTTTTCGGTTATCTTACATATTTTGGTCACCAAAATAATAAAAGAAATGGCACCCCGTTGTCATAATAAAAACAACGAGAGGCTTAACACGTATTTCCTTTTAAAATTGGGTCACACCTAGAAAATTAATACTTGATTTACACCTTAGTAATTTCCATGCATAATTGATAATAACCTATTTCGTTGCATGGTCGATTTAAAACTGAACACTTAAAGTCTTGAAAGCAACCTTTTGTTATTTGGACTAAAATCAACCAGGTTGGTGCCAAAAAACTTGTATAAAACAAAATAATATATTTTAATTAAACTAGGACATTTATTTTTTCATAATCAGCGTCATAATGCATTTTAGAAACTCTGTAACGGTTGATATTTTCGTCAGCTCACCATTATTTGCAAATGTTATTCAATACAAAGAAAACACTGTTAAAATACAAAATATATGGTATAATCTCAATAACTTAAGTAAAGCACATTGTAAAGTTGTAATAGCATTATAACTATGGAAGTATAACAGTATCTAAATGAATAGACAATAAGGTAACGATGAAAAGTTCAGTAGAAAGTGAAGAAAAAACTAAACCAATTTTCATACTTTAAGAGGTCGTTAAGATTAGAATATTAGCAAAAGTATTCGATATGAGATAACAGTTTATCAATTAAGTTTGTAAACGTGAATGGCCATAATTTACCTTCACAAATAAGAAATATTGAAAGCCGTCTCCCCTAAATCATCTTTTAAAGTGAAATTGCGTGTAAAATCATTCACCGTATTTACGCGGGAAGTAAAAAATGGAATCGCTCTATTCAGGGAATCAGAAAACACTTTATAAGGCTTATAAAGCATTTTTGCAATATTTTGAGATGGGTTGTGAAGATATTTTAAATAGCATATCAATAAAATATATTAATATATAGATAGGTAAATTAACAAATGTTGATGATATCTATTTACCACACAGAATGCAAAATATCGCCAAGCTAAATTTAAATTTAAGTTTAACCTTTAACCTCTAAAGTTGTTTGCTACAAAAGAAAAACTTAAATAACACCGTCCGCAAGACTCTCGACCTAGTTTTGTCGCTTCAACACCAAGTGAAGTGTTCTTATTGTTCCTTACTCTAAGGGATAAGGAAATCCCATGAAACGTACACAAATTTGTGTAGTTATAGGAAGCGATAGATTATGGATATAATAGAAAAGAAGTCAATTATATATAGAATATTCAAAGATGTATCAAAATACAAGACCAACTGGAAATTCGTGATATTAAGGTTTTAAATTTTTTTGCAAAATGTGTTCACTGGACCAGCGTTAGATCCCCCAGTGGATTAGATAAGTGGACTTCTTAACATTGAGGACAAAACGATCATTTCCTCGGACTGGGTTTGCGTCAATATTATAAAAAAGTTTTTTAGCGTAAAACAATTTTTCCATCACAGCCTTGCACTTGTATTATTTTTAGCAAAATTACTTTCAACACTTATAATAACCGTTGCATCCATTCTTTAGATCTTTGTGTGTGCAACTCTTACTCTTATTATATAGGAAATAGCTTTAATGAGTCCTTGGGTTTGCTGCAGGGGAGGAAAGGATGAGTTTTTTGTGAAATATTAATATATTTATAATATTAGTAAGATTAGTACGAAATAAATAAATTTGCCAAGCTTTTCCAAATATTTAGCCCACAACAAAATTATAATTAGTATTAGTTTTATCTAGCCACAGTACATGTCAAATGAAACAAAAATAATGATAGCTAATTTCATTTAATAAGGTATAACTTCTTCAGTCAACTACAGGCAAGTGAGTGTATTGCACTATGACTCAAATGAACTGTCAAAATTATAATCGGATGATAGAATAAATTTAAATGATAAAGCATGATAAAATACACAAAAATAATAATTAAAATGTGTTTAATATTAAATGATAGTTTATGTACCCGAGGTAAAGACATACAAAAATCTTGTTTATTACGGATAGCATATCAAGACACAATACCTTTACAACAATAAGTGAACACAGAATCTAATAAGTTACTAACAATGGCAAGATAAAGATAAATTCCAAAAAAAAGAATACAAGGTTTAATAATCAATACAGTTACAAAAAAACTGATGGCCCAAAGGCTTTACAAAATGTTAAACTGTAGAATAAATAAACATAACAATATTCAATACAAAGTATTCTTTTACTGACGTTGGATATCATTGCAATTCAAATTACACAATTAAATTACCATACCTTTAGAGATCAACAGAGCATACAGGGCCGCCGGACTTACGGTTGAGTTGTCTTAGTTACTGAAATTGAGTTAGGGGAGAATTTCTAAATACTTACCCTTGTCAATGTACAATTAGGTCAAAATGTAATAAGTTACTATAAAAGTAGTTTAAATAGACCATACATGTAGCTATCTGTTTGGAAAATATTTCTCATTAATTTTTGAGAGAGTTGCACCTTTAATACGGTTCCAATGGGAGTGAGCTGGTCTAGTGGTAGAGCCCGGGACTTAATGAATTTGACAATAGTTTTATACATTGTGCTGAAAAGCAAAAAACACATCTTTATCGTTATCAAAATATGCTTTCTTTTCGATTCTACACAATTAAAATTTTTATAAAATTATTATCGTTATGACTTTTTTGGTCTGGTGCATTACGGATCAAGTTAGTGCAACAGCATCTGCATTCAATTATCCCCGTACTGTATATACTTGACCCACTGAAGTTTTAGTTTCCTAATATTTTAAAGAATAATACTTTCTTGATACCTCGACCAATAAGAAATAGTTAATAGTAATTTTGCTTATAGAACTGTAACTTCTTAAAATAATGTTTTTACCTTCAATTACCTTCATAAAATACCTTCAATGTAGTCTACTTAGGACGTATTAAATGTTATTTGTGAAAAATAAAAGCTAGTTGCGATATTAGTAGTATAAAATATCTTATTACAGAATTATTGAGAAAACTGAATTTACCATTACCCAATTACTAGTGGTCAAATTTCCTTTTGCAATTTAGACTGGCCGTGCTTTTAAATCATTGTAAAAAAAACTCATATGGTCGATTTGAGATCTAATCCATAAAAAATTGGCGTATAAAAATCTCTAAGGTCATAATACACTAAATATTTTTTCAGTAATCATATCACAACACCTGCAGGCTGGTCGGTTCTGATTGAAATGTGGCTGTCAACGACCCGTTATTTCGGGAAGGGATTTAATATTTATGAGGCTGTGGACTGTTATGTCATAAAACTGAACCATTTTTATCTGTATGCCTCATACAATTCCGCAACGGTATGTAGTTTATAAACTCTGCATTAAAATTAGATATTTTCTCTGGTCTTCACAAAACTCTATTTTCGTTTTGTATTGCTAGTGATATTTTGTTGAGGAAGTTTTTGAAAATCAGGCACTGCAAAGGCTATCTTTTATAAGAGTTTTTGTAATGTTGTAACATAAAAGAAGTGTTTTTCACTTGTCAATCACATAGTTATAGGTAATAACTTTAGAGCCATTCAATAAAATACTGGATGAATCTAGTAAGGAGCCTAGTATTGATTTCAGACAAACCGTTGATCCTAAAATGATTAAATGGGATGTTAGCCCACCACACCAACCCAAAGGAATTACGTAAACCATTTTGAATGTTTTAAATAGAAGATGTACCAACGCCATAGAATTACTGGTTAGAATCCCGTAATTAGATGTCGAAAACAAACATATTATGTCATGATATACATAATTTATGGCTATTTTTAATGCACACTTGGTGGATTTAGAATTCGACTGCTTTATTTTTCTTGAAAATACAGATATCTCTCTGGGTTGGTTAAAATTTAACATTTCATAAAAGGGAAGCTTTATTTTGATCAACGGCATTATAGTATTATAACCAAAAAAATTTAAAAATTTATTGTTTTTGAAAATAGTTACACAGCCGAAACTCAAAATCTACAAATAGCATTATATGTAAAAATGCGTAGGACCTATAATGTTTAATGTATTGCAATTCCATGCAGCTTGCAAACATAAAAATTAATTTTGATCGCTCTTAGTTTTCATGTTATCAACTAAAACCAGTTTTCCCCATTTTAAGTATATTCTTGAGAGTTATGTAACTCAAGATTCAGTGTGTACGGTTGGCACTGCAAACATGTAATTTAAAAATATATGTACACACTTTTACGAGTGACGAGTAGATTAATTAAATTATATTCAAGATTAATAATTCTACAAACATTCAGACTTACGAACGATATCTGGATATCTTCTTTTCTGCCACTTACCTAGAACACACAAATTTTAATTTAACTTAATAGTCAATGTTTAAAGTTAATAATAATCTCAATAACTCTCAAAAATAGCGTAATAGTAACTACCGAAACCATTATTTAATTCGCATCTCGAAATTCGTGTGATTCTATAAAGAATTTCACTAAATAAAAGTTATCAATGATAAGTGTTTAATAAAACTACTGGCATTTTTAACATTAGGTATATAGAAAGTTCCCATTAGAAAGAATTACGACCTTTAAGGGCAATGAAATAATGGATAGTTTTGCGCAAGGTTTCTCGTCATGACGAACATTTTAAGTATAGTTTATGGGGGTGTGAGTTTGAGTTTTCTCAAAAGTTCAAGGGTAATTTCGGATTTATATATGGATTTATGTAATTTATGTAGGCCTAGTTGAAATGTAGTACCTTCTACATTATATGCTATAACTATCATTTATGAATACGTTTTTAAGCTATGTGACTTTGGTTCAGTGTAAAATAATGCAAGTAAAAAAAAAACAAAAAAAACAACAAGCTTCACCGAAAAGTATTGCACTTCAAACAAAAATGAAAAGTTGAATAAACATGCCAAAGAGTGTATCGTTTGAAAATGCAGTTTATACGCATTTCTTTGAGCTCTTTATAACTTTTAGAGGAAATTAGTTTGTTACATGTTCGATATGTGCAAATTTACCTTTGTGTTTATGATACACAAAAAAGTGCCTCAGTGTTAAACTGATTGAAAGGGCTTTTTTGTTTCAAAACTATATCTGATTTATGTTTGAAATTACAAACAATAATACCTTTTAATTTATAACATGATCAAATATAACTTAAAATAATTACATTGTTACAAATCACATAGCTAGTAGAAATATTAATTTATACTCATTATCAGTATAAAAGCTAATAAATAATTATTGTACTATTTAGTTTATAGTATAACAGACCAATATTACGTTATTAAAATTGCCTTATCAACATGTTAACGAATCTTTTGTGTTATAGGAGGAGGGCTGTTTTTAAACTTACACAACCATCACAATTTTTTTTCAAATATCTGTTAAATAAACTTTTTTACTCATTTTCGTATTTGGAATTTTAGTTTTTCCCCATTCAGTTTTCTGGGAAACTTTATAAACTCGAACACCGTCAGAAGACTCTTGACCTACTTTTGAGGCTTAAACGCCTCACAGAAACACTTCAACTAAAGATTGTCTTGGATGGTATAAAAAACTATTTGTAGTTTATCGCCACATTTTCTTTCAGAACGAAGAGAAATATATATTATCAATGCCCAATACTTCTTCTGATATTCTTCTGAATAAAAACTGAAAACTAAAAGCACAAATGTATCAACGAGAAGTAAGTCTAATTTACCTAATTATAAATAAACAACGTGAAAGTTTAAAAATCTAAGTAGAATTAAATCTCAGTATTATTACGGGAAACAACAGATTCCCCATGAAAAGAACGAGGTCTTTGACATCGCTTATTTGCTAGGCAGAAATGCTCCATCGTTTTAAAAATAACCTTCTCACCACACTCACAAGTCTGATCATTTGTCCGTTTCTATTTAGTTTTCCAATAAATAAACCTCAAGTCCTAAAACAGTATATGTGTATTGCTTAGGTGTAAGTTTTGTTCCACTTTGTCAGTTAAGTAGGGTATCAAGAAGCTGATCTAAACTTGAAAACCCTTATGATAATTTCCAACAACATTTAGAAACGCTTTCTTCATCTTGAAGGAACTTTGGATATTCAATTTAGTATATAAATTTGTTATAGACCATATGTTATAGATTTTGTAATGTTTCGGTTTATACAATACACAAAGCCAATACACCGGTCAATACACAAGCGAGTCTACTTGAAATTAAATTGCATCATCATAATAATTGTAAACGTTGTGTTGATTATTTTAACTTAAACAATATAAGCGCAATTGTAAAACGAACCTAGTTTACGTCAAATTATATTAATTCATTTATAATTGAAATGTTTATATCTCAACGTAGTAGTTGTCAACTATAATTTCAATTAGTTTAAACGTTATAAATATAGGCTAAAATTATATTTAAAGAAAAGAATTTACTTTTCCTACAGTTACCTAACAATGTACATGTTCTCTCACTGATTTGAGAAAGCAAAGTGGCCAATTCGCTCATCAGTGAGACAATGTTAACATTGTCTCACTCTAATTAATTTGTCTCACTCCAGATTTGCAACGTGAAGGCACGAAATAGTGAGCGCGTAACATGCAGGCAACGTGGTATGAGCGCGAAATACGTTGGCAGCACTGGCTGTAAATCAGCTGGTCAGCTGTTGTACTGTTGTATTTGTCACTTCACATTAAATGTTATATTAAAAGTTCACTTCTGTGTAAAAATAGGTTATGCTTCTTCACAAATTTATTTGTTTTATGGTAACTGTAGGAAAAGTATAATGTGCAACTCGAGTTCAAAGTGCAATTGCCTCACTCGAGAAACCATTCCTCACTCGCCTACGGCTCGTGAGTCAGGATTTCTCTCAAATGAGTCAATTGCTCACTTTTCTCACTAGTTGCACAAATAACTTTTTCCATTTTCCATAACAAATGCCGTATTTATTATAAGCTCTTACTTACTCTACCTCCAATTTCATTCATCGTATATTGAACACTGTTGCCCCGTTTATAAGTTAATTCACTGTAAACAATACAAGGATCGTAATATCTCCGTCAAGAAGACCCTCGACCTAGTTTGGACAACTCAACAGAAACGAAGAGAGAGATAGACAATTCAGTGAAAAGTCTTCTTGGATAAAAGGATTCCTTATACTAGCTTAATGCTTCAAAGTTCACAAATTTTGTTTCATTAATTCAATAGAGGATAAAGCTGTTACCACCGTTTTTTAAACATTTACACCGAAGGTAAAGCCAGTACTTCATAAATACAGTATGGCGAACACACATATCCTTATAATTAATTAATTAGTCTCTTTACTTTCATATTTGTTTTTTTATGTAGCTAAGTAAATATTTTAGCAGTCAAGAGCTTATTATATATTTATTTTAATTCGTCGGTGAAAATTTAATTATTATCATTTCTAAACCCTTTCAGAATTGATGTTAATGCCATATTTTTTTACCTAAAGACATTAACGATTTAATTTGGAAAACCCCAAGATAGTTTGTAAAGATTGTGTGAACGTATAATTTATTTAGGTAAAATACAATTTACAATTTTATTTCATTGTAAATCTAAATGAAATACATAATTCGAGAACAATAAATTTTAAATATAAAAATTTTTTGGTTTGATGGTCAACAAAATACTCCTCACAATTCACACATAAATTAAAATTACGCAAAACCACCCACAAATAAAAATTAAATTTAAAACGTTCTGCTAACTGTACGTGATTTGAATTTCCGTTAATGGCACTTTGTCTATATTTCAACAAGGAAAAGTCAATTAGCCATATAGAAACTAGGATTTAAAAGTAGAAAAGAAAAATTGTTACTTCATCATTCCACTCTCAACAACTCGTGTAATAAAACATGAAGAAGATTGTCATACACGTGTTTTATAAATGAAAGGCTCAGCAAAGCTGGCAGGAACTTGTTCATCAACACGTGAGATGAAAACACTGCAGTCCTCTCAGCAGTGACTACTGTTATACTGATAAAGATAACAACTCGCATATTACTATGTAGTGTGACAATGTGTAGTTTATATTTTATGCTATTTTCTAAAGAAATTGTTAATTCTATAAGGGTGCGCTATAAAGTCACAGTTGTTAATTAATTTATTCTCTAATGCAGGGAACTCTATCAACATAAAGTTAGACGATTTTAAAATATTTTACTTAATCCTATTATTTGGCTTTAGGTTTTCGTTTGTGGTTTGGCTTATCCCATGATTTGAGCCGATGCTACTCATATAATACTTTCAATTTTTATCGAACTGCTAATGGAAAATGCATTAAATGCAATGTGTTTCTTGTTATTATTAGTTAATTTATAGCTTTGAAGTATCATCCCGCTAAGATATATTAATACAATCTATAACATTAAGTATAAAATATTTTTTTCATCCGTTAGCCCTAAGTTCATTTACATGAGGGAGCAATCTGGTAGTTGGAGCGAGGGACTTCGGTTCCTGAGGTTCCGGGTTTTAAATCCTGCCAAATCACCAATGGATTTTATCTAAGTTATATTGCCGCAACCCGTAGGTCTAGCCTGAAATATTGTGAAAAACAATCCTGGGTTCGTGCCAAGCGTCCTAGGATAAAAAAGCTCATTTACATAAACTTTACTTTCGGTTAGGTTAGTTTAGGATCAGCGAACACATTATGTGGTCACTGTTTAGTATAGTTATTTAAATCGTTATATACATTTTGAAATAGAAATATGTATTCCAGATGAAAAATGTAAAATTACCAACCTATACTAAGTTTCCCTAAGCAAACAACTTTCAGTGAACTGTGTTCGAGAGGGCAGCTTACGAATTTCCCCTCAACAATAAAACGTTGAGATGTCTGTAAAATTGCCATACTTACTAAAACAAATAGTAAAAATATATTTTTCTAACATATCTAGACAATTTAACAAAAACGTTTTTGTTTTAAAATTGTTGTCTAAACTGAACAAAGCACGTTTGGCACTACTTAATCTGATCGAATATGTGTAGGATTTCAAAAACATTTGCAATAAAAATAACGTAAAACTGCCTACACACAGTCTGCACCATAAAATCCGCACCACAGCTGAAGTAAGTCATTACTTATCCACAAGGACATTTTTTGTACAGATACATTGTACCAGTTTATGCCCGAGCGGCCACGTACATCAGGCAGTTATGAGGGTCCCGGCGACATGTTTACTGACTCAGCCCTCATATCTTTACAACTCACGGAGATCGTAAATACGTACCAGGACCTCCTAGTGAGCAGAAGAAAGCGACACATTGGAGCTTATGGGGGTTCAGAGTTTGCTATAGCTTTTACGGGCAAAAGGTGGAAGGAAGTCAGGTTAAAAAATCAAAGACAAAAAAATAATGGCGGAGATTTTCTAATATTTTTTAAAGTTAAGTTAGGATGTATACACATTGCTGATAGGCTACATTTTTTCTTGTTTTGTCCTAGAACGCTAGGGATGAGCCCGGGATTGTTTTTCACATTACTTCAGGTTAGTCTTAAGGGTTGCGGAATTATCACTTAGATAAAATCCATTAGTGATTTGGCAGGATTTGAACGCGGGATCTCAGGGACCGAAGTCCCACTTTAGCCACTACTAATTGTTAATTTGGCCCAATAAAATGATTTGATTTGATTTGATTTGATTTGACACCAGCTCACTCCTCACGCTGATAGGCTACTATGAACGGATGCTACAATATTTCAATCAATAGAAGGCATCCCATTCCAATTTTCTAGATATAGCTCTTTTTAGATTTGAAATTTACGTAGGTACTGTATTGAATTACATACTGTATGTATGTATTCAATGTATGAATTCATACTGTATGTATTCAATTACGCACAGTCATTGAATTCAGTTACCAGTAGAGTGTGCCTTTCAAACTACCGATTTCTGTAGACTATGTAAACTACAACTTGATGTAAGGGTTAGCATTATGTATTCATTATTAACAACGACTAAGGGTAAAATATTTCCTCACCCTCTGCAAATCTTTCAATTATATTCTTTTAAATAATAAAAATGTCTACAACTGGCCACGAATGGAAGGATTGCTTACTTCATTATTCTAATATAATTTCTACAAGTCCCCAAAATAACATGAGTTTCTCTAAAGACGTAAAAGATTAAGACCAAATCTAGCTAGGAAAGATAATAGAATACAATACAAAATTAAACTCACAGAAAGTTATTATTCTTTCTCCTTTTTAAAGTTAATTTTTAATGATCGTTTTGTTTAAGTCATTTTTGATTATTGCAAACATTTTCCATCGAGAGAGAAAAATTACTGAAAGAATGAATGATGAAATTATTTTATACTTTTATTCCTGATGAAAAATCCTAGACATGTGTATAGCTAAAACATGTTATAGTCTTTTTTCTAGCTTTACATCGTAGGACAGAGCCTTAAACCAGTTTACAAGATTTGTCAAGATTGGCCTTGACAGTCGCAACTTTTTAAATAGCTAGTCATAAATAGCAGACGGGATCCAGTTTGGACCAAAATATATTAAAGCATTAACTAGCCTTGTTAAAATGTTAATTATACTCCCTTTGGCATTTGTTACATCTCACTTCCCGTGTCGTAACTTTTCCTACAAGAGTTACAAGACAGTCTAGGCGGTGTTGCCTGCAGGGCTACAACGCGACAAACTGATACGCTTTACGCATAATCAAAACATCTTACCGAACAATGTGTAAACTTACTGTACATAAATAAAACTTGATAAAGCTACAAGGTGTCCACAAAAGAACTGAAACATTTTAAAGGCAAATACTGATACCAAATAACTATGTTAAATGTTTTATATATGTATTTGAAGCTAAAAATTCTCAGGTTTTGTTAGAAACTTAGTATAACTCGATATAAGCACCATTAGTGGCCTGGCATAAATCTAAGTGAAATTATACCTCTTCCCAGGTTTTTTTCAGTACTTCAAGGGATGTTGCACCAACACATGTGATTATTCTCTGTTCGGAGGTGATTCAGATTCTGAATCTGCACTGAGTGGACATAATTATTTACTGTCCCACAAGTGAAAAAATCCAGGAGTCATACCTGGACTCCTTGGAGGCAATTAGATGGGCCCTTTCCTGCCAATCCACCGATCGTTGAAACGAGTATCCATAGGACTTTTCGCACACGCAAACTGTAGTGTGGCGGCGCTCCATCCTGTTGAAAATAGAGATGGACCATTCTCCATCTCAATGTCATCCAACCGTGGGAAAACGTACTCCTCTAACATGTCAAAATAAATGTCACAGTTTAAATCCCCTGAAGTACTGAACAAAACCTGGGAAGAGGTCAAATTTCGCTTAGATTTATGCCGGGCCACCAATGGCAATCATATCGAGTCATACTAAGTTTCTAATAAAACTTGAGAACTTTATCTTTAAATACATAAAACTACTTTATCTGTATACACATAAAACATTAAGCATAGTCTCTTATTTGGTATCAGTATTTGTCTTTAAAATGTTTCAGCTCTTTGTGATTATTATTGAAAATGAATCATATAGGACCGTATAATTTCTTTTTACGGTTTAATTAAGTTATATGTGATTAAGGTATTTAGCTGAATTTATGTCCCAATGGAAGAGTGTTTTGAAAAAGCAAAGCAATTGTTTGTGTCGGTGTAACCAGACACTGAAAAATTATCGTCCATTCATCTGTGTTACATTGTATATAGTCTGTTTAATTGATACTGTCTCCTGACCGTCCGTCTACTGGCCAACACAGAGACAGGTTCCATTATACAGACTATAACACTATAAGAAAATGCATATTTGTACCATTACCATCACAATGTGTCCACTATTTTACCATAGGCCTAAGGGGAGAGAGCAGGTCTTGTGGTTAGAGCGCGGAACTTCGATCCAAGAGGTCCCGGGTTCAAATTCCGCCTAATCACCAATGGATTTTATCGAAGTGATAATGCCGCAACCCTTAGGTCTAGCCTGAAGTAATGTGAAAAACAATCCCAGGCTCGTGCCTAGCGTCCTAGGACAAAAAAAACTATTACTCTAAACCTTTGAAGTCATTTTCAAAGAGCGGTTCCAAACGGATTGATGAACAAGCAGTGCTTTAGTCACAGGTTGACTAGTGTCGAATAACAGCCTAATGACCACACAAGCAAGGGAACGACGCTCTCAAGTTCCTAGAACTTAGTTGAGTAACAAGCAACGGGTGAACTTCGCCGATGTGTAATGTTTTAGCGTTCACAATACACTGTAATTCCTTCTAGTTAAGCCAAATACATTAATCAACTCGACAGGAATTAGACGAAACATTTTCGTTACTTTTTTAGAACATTTTGCATAAGAATATATTTGGAAATTGTTTTTCTTTTTTTTAAGACTTAGTTTATTTTCTAAGTAATGTCAAAGTAAGAGTAACAAGTATTAATTTAACTGCTTTGTTCCTGATTGAATTCAAGCTGTCAACCAACTTTTTTCTCTTTCTTACAAATATAAATGCATTATGTGATTTATTAATAAAACATTATGAAACATTGCATAACTTGATCAGCATCGTACGTGTTGTTAAATTACCTGAAAAACAAAACCAATAGTATATAAGAGTTAGCCATTTTGATTCTTGTCATTCACCTATTGGGTCTGATGATGATTGGAGTGTCAAATCAAAATCGATCACCACTTACCCTCTTTTATATGTATTTAACGTCTTGTGAGTCAATAGTATAAGTGTAAATATATTATTACAAGTGTTATTAGACGTATATATATTTGTATTTTCAGGAATAATTGAACTCATTCATTGAATGTCTAGAAAACCTGCAGTGGTTAATCATAACCATATCGTGAAGCGATTTAACTTTCATTTTTTGTACAGCAGCGTAAATTTTGGATGATACAAAAACATAAGTTTGGTAAATTGTTGAAAACATAGGATGCACTACTGTAAAAATACAGTTAAGGTATTTATTCGGTTGAAATAGAGATTTTTACCCCTTGTGAGCTTAGTTTCTTAATTTCAATACCCTTATACCCAAGCCCAATTTAAATAGTTATGAAATACACATTTAGTAAACTATAATACTATTCGTTTTATTTGTCATTGTAAGCTAATTTCAATTATATGCAAAGTGGTAGATCTTTTATTTATAAGTTAAGCTAAGTTTTGGGGTGCAACACCTCAACTATGCCCTGGTTATATAGGACATAATATAGGCAATAATGCAAGTCCTTTTCATATAGAGTTGTTACATTAAATCTCAATAATAATTCACCAAATTCTCTTAGTCTAAAAGATTTTTCTAGCGAGTATTTTTAGTTTTCCTACGTAAAAGCTGTTAATTTTTCATAACAAATGGGGCATAAAACGAGCCATCATAGCGCGTTGGCTAGCTGAGCTCATATTCTACAAATTATGACTTTTTCACGACACTATTAATTTTGCTTTACGAGCCCAAATGTCAGTGAGGCAGCTTGGGAATAGGAATAAACTGCAAACAGCTCGCAACGATTCTTGAGTTACATTCGATGAAAATAAACCTCCAAAAAGATTCTGCTGGTTTTCTGAAGCAAATGATCCCAATTCATAAAAATATGATGAGGTCCATTGACGTGCTTTTAGGCTTATTATATGTTCATATAGTATTTTCCACAAAAATAACACCACCATTTTCCCTTCATTGACATTTAGAAACTTTTGAAAAACTTGATGTGTCATTGTTAGCTATGTGGTACTAGACGTTTCTAGAAGAGCCACATACAGTACGTTTATGCAGTGTTTTAGGCAGTAGTGTTATGCATAAAACAGCCACAGTACTTTTTCAGCCCATCCGGCAACAACAAGTAAATATCCGTTCGTATATGATTGCAAAACAGGACGGATATGATTTTTCTGCTAAGGGTAAACAACGCACGTTAATTTAGATAATGGCGCAGTTTAACAAAAAATACAGTTCGTCACATAGACTAGAAGTGTCTTTTGACACTGTTCTTTATTGAAAACATGTTATAATCTTATAACTTATAAACTTATCAAAACATGTTTATAAAGGCCTATAACCACTTCCAACACCGATTCCATCTGATACATTACAAACTGGTTTGATCTACCGTCAATTTAGAAAGTTTTTTCATTAGTGGCGTATCAGATAGTACAAATGGTTGTAATTTCAACGCAAACATTGTTTATTATTACCGAAAAACGAAGAGCCTGAGGGGAGATTTACCGATCGGATCCAACAGACCTCACACCTGGCCTAGATAACATCAGACTGGCGTGAAGTCTAAATAGCTCCGGGGGAGTAGAAGCGGCTCGGCGGAGAGTAGTTAGAGGTTAAACTTCGACGTTTGTAGCCTCCGGATCACGGAACACGGAAACAAAACACGGACGTAAAACAAAACACGGACGTGAAACGAAACACAGACGTAAAACGAAACACGGACGTGAAACGAAACACGGACGTGAAACGAAACACGGACGTGAAACGAAACACGGACGTGAAACGAAACACGGACGTGAAACGAAACACGGACGTGAAACGAAACACGGACGTGAAACGAAACACGGACGTGGAACGAAACCCGGACGTGAAACGAACAAAACACACACACAAATATGTTGCGTGCAAATTGTGAGTCATGACTTGTATACGTGCTTTCGGGATTTTTAACACAGTGATAAAGTGGTTCGTTGTGATTAAATTGGCATTTTGTTGTGTAATTAACCTATAAGTACTAAACCAGTTTTTTTTAGTTGACGAAAATCGTTGATTATTTGACAATACAACAGGTATTTAAAATCATTTTATTTTGTATGGTTTTGTAAAATCTTTTAAACTAGGCATCACAGTAATATTTCTTTTCAGGTGGTTTAGTGTTTAATTTTAGACAACGAATAGGGACTGCTATGAATAAAACACACTCTGATAAATATTATACCAGACCAATATATAATCTGTCCATTTATATGCTTTGATAACGTATTAATTCAGGATTTGTGTCCAATCCGGCCTTGCGGATGGAACATGTGTTGCCCCCAAAGCTTACTTATCAATGCCCAATGATAATTTAATATAAATAATTGTTCCAATCTAAATAACCTTAGACTAAGTTGATCTAATTGTATAGGCCTAAGAATACAAATTTAGCCAAGTAAACAACGTTTACTGTTTTAAATTTAACACATGTATTGCAATCGATATACTGAATTGTAATGTTTTATATGGTGAAATGCTTGACTTGAGAGACAGTAATTAACCGTTTAATTGTATTCACCAGTTTTATCACACTTAATGCAACGATCGCGAAAAGATAGTGTTAACGACACGGGTAGCCAATTTAAGGTACGAGACTTTGTTAGTACCTTAAAGAAGTTGCGTACACTACTTTACCTACGACTGTTTTTTAATTACTAACAATCACTACTCATAACTTCTCAGAGAGGTTATGTTTTCGTTAATAACCTCTCATTGCCACTGATAGTGATACAACGAATCATTGTACCAAACACTAATTGCACCACACAACAATTAAATTGGTCTAAACAGCTGATTAGTTGACGTCGAAGCATTACAGTTTTACTTCTTCTCTCTCAATCCATGAACCTCGTTGGTCTATTGTGTTGTTGCGTAAGTAAACAATACTGTTATGTGAATCTTTTCAATTCCAGGAACTGGACTGAAACGGCTACTTAAAAATATCTTAGCATTACAGTATTACTGATTCCTCACACATATAAGTTAGATGGTTTAGTTTTAAACATATTTAACCATCAAAAATCTTTAATTTACTTAGAAACTAAGCACTAGTTAAGCCGGTTTGTCGCAATACAATTAAACATCTTGTTCATTTAGGAAAGGGTAATTCCACAAAGCAGCTTATTCAAAGGGCGAAAGTTCAAAAACTCGCACCCGAACATTTGCATAGCTTTGTGGCGTCGGCTTTGTACGTAATTATAAAACATTTCGTTGAGTATTTACCTCGCAAAGATCAAAAAGCGAGTATTTATTATTTGCAGGTGTGGTTTTACATGTCAACAGCTTTTGGATAGGTTTTGAGAAAATAGTATAACTTGATTCATGATTATATTTTATCGTCTCGTTTTAGGAAATCTTGCCCGCTCTAGAGATGTTATATTTAAATTTCTACATTATTAGAAAGCTACTAGTGGCTTGTAGGGGCAATAGCCCCTATATATATTCTAGTAATTATTTTGTTCAAATTATTAGTCTCATGGGTTACCCTACTTATTACTTATTACGGGTTACCCTAATTATCGTTAAAAATTTTTGTATATTCCCCTATAATATTTATAATAGTTATTACATACCTGCATAATGCTTTTTGATGTCTGCTCTGTTAAAATTAAAATTCCAAAGGACTGTTAATGCGGTGAGTTTATAATACAAACTTTCTAATCATAATACATCTAAGGAACTTTTTTAATAATAATCTTCATTGCTTATTAATTACATGTATATAAATTTCTTTGAATATAGGCACAAATTCACTTAGATAAAATACATGGAGATATTTTTTTTTATAAATGCAAATTTTTGTGAAAATTTTATCCTTGTAAACCTAAACGGCATATTAGGATCTGTAGATAATTGTTTTATTTTTGGCATGAAAAATATGTTCCCTTTGCCTACTCCAGTAATTACTTCTAACTTTACACTTTTTCGGACCTACCTAACACAATCAATCGTACTCCTTTAGCTAATCCAGACCCTAGGTTCATATTTCTTTAGGAGCATCACTATTGAACCAACTTAAAAAATAATTTGTGTGGCGGCATTCCGTGTAATTGAATTTATACAGTCAATTGGTATGATCAACCTCTCTGTAGGGTTAGTATACATATTACAGTACATATTACATATTACCATATGCTTTAAATAAAGTTAAACCACATGTTTCAAAGTAAACAAAGCAGACATGAGCTAGATTCCCATGTTATTTAAATGTGAATTATTTTATTCCGTATCAACTTTTAGGTGCATAATCGGGAAAAATGAATAATTTTCCCCAAAATTTCATGCCCAGACCTTTAAAAAGAGACCTCTCCCAGCTTTCTACGGCCTCCCGTTCGCTCACAATTTCATTGTAAAATTTTGGGCTTACAGAATTAGATATATAGATAATCAATTTTTTATCCAGTTAGGCGAAATAATATTTTAAGTCTCAGCTTAAATTAATATAATAGAAGGGGAAAAGATTAATTTATGGGTCACTAAACAGTATACGTTGATAAAACTTTAGGGATGTTTAAAGCTGGCCTCGTGTTTGTAAACAAGTATACACGGTGTCCCTTAAAATTACTTTGTGTAGGAAAATAACGATAGTGTTTTACTTATGAGTTTATTACTGCAAAAACTATATAATTTTTACATAAATTACACTCAAAACAATTTTAACATATAACTGCCACCCGAAAGCATAATTTACATTGCTAATCAAATAGAAAATAGAAAATAAGCGTAAAAAACCTAAAGCATGTGTATACATAAGTAACCGAACAGTATATGCTACAAAGTAACAGATTCAACTTACAAAACGATACTAAAAAATTCAAACCCGGATCAAAGAACATTCAAAACAGATATCATGTATTTTAAAAGGCTGTAATGAGGATTACCAGTGTCAAATACTCTTATAGCGTCACCAATTTCAAAGCTATCCGAACAATCAATCAAGTGAAAGTGAAAGTTTGGCGAAACATTGGGTAAAGTCAATTTATAAGACGAGTCTTCACCCTAATGACCATCAATTAACATGATTACAGCTATCACAGTTAACATTTACGTAATGGCCATAATAAGCGGGAGCTAAATTAACTCATTAACGGTTATTTAGCCTGTAACTTAAAGTTATGAGACATTAATTAATGGACGTTAAATGGCTACATTTCTGTAGCTCACAAGAATATAAAATAACTCATGGTGAAAACTTGTTAGTAAACTTATTTATAAAATGTTTTTCCTGTAGTAAAAGGTTTTGGATTGAAGATAAGGAACAGATTAATGTATATTTAGAGCTCGACTACTATAAAATACAGCTGTGTAGTGCCGTAACCAGTTGGTTCTTTGGATATTTTGAATATTTGAGATATTTTTTTCGGAATATTGTTGTAGATTCACTCTTAAAAATAAAACATGAGAGCTCTCAAATATAGGGAAATATCATCTGCATTTAGCATTCATAAAGTTGTTTTACTAAAAAATGTTGTTGGATTCGTGGTTTTATATAATTTACATATCAACGAGAAGAGTTAATTAACTTATTCAGAGGCCAGCGCGTTGTTACTCACACTTTTCATTTGCATCTCTTTGAACTATGTTGAGGTGAATTTTGAAATAATCAACTTCAATTATTATGTATTCGTATATGACCCCTCGCATATGCCATAGATGTGTTCGGATATCCATGAATTTTTTTGTTGTAATTTTATTTGGGTTGTGTGTTACCTCCATGTGAACATTCTGTAATTAGTTTTTTCTTTTCATATTAAAAATATTTCGATGCATTTACGATGAAAAGAAAATAATTTTCTACTTGATCAATTGTATTGATCTTAATCTGCAAAATACTACTTTTGTAATAGATAGTGATATTTGGCAATTGGTTTCTTATTATAGTTAAAAGTAGGCTATGTTGTGTTGCATTTACGATGAAAAGCAGATAATTTTCTTACTTGATCAGTCGTAATCTAAATAACAGGAATACTACCCTTGTGATAGATATTGATTTTTACCTCGTGAAAAATAATTTTTGGGTGTAAAAAATTTTGTTTTTACGATTTTTTGTTGAGAAATGTAGTTTGATTTCAACTTTAAGTTTAAACGGATAAATATTACGATCATCAGTTGATACGGAACATAACACATTTCTTAGTATATAGCAAATGTATGTTCGAGTTAGTTGAGGTGGGATTTCCAAAAAAATAGTTCGCATCTACGCTGTCAACAAATCGGAATTGGTTTATTTGTTAAAGAGATGTACAAGCTACTTCAGTCAAGTTTTTTCAAAAATAATTTCCGTTAAAACTGAATTGAATGAATCTAAGAAGTATTTACCTGACCACAAAATAAATCTCTGTATAAAAAATACGTCGTAAATGATCAAACAAAGTCTACCTTTTTCGGACATATTTTGCAAATATCACATTTTTACACAATCTACAAGCCCGGCTTAGAAGGGTACGAAGGAATGCAAGAATGATGGTTTATAATGCTGGCAAGCCGCTGTATTTACTATCCTCCTTATCTTTATAACCTTGCCCAGGAAGGAGCATCTGAGACCACAAACTCTCGTGTAACAAGGCTTTCGAGCCCTAAAAGTATTTGCAGTGTTGGGGAAGCTACTTTTAAAATGTAGCTAGCTACAACTACTGCTACATTTCCAAAAAAGTAGCTTAGCTACAGCTACAGCTACAGTTCCGAAAAAGTAGCTAGCTACAACTACAGCTACAATGAAATGTAGCTACAGCTACAATTTTAGCTACTTTTCCGAAGACGTTACTTTTTATTCCACGCACATTAGGTAAATGTAAAATTAATTGCAACTACATTTTTACTGAACAAACATTTTAAAAAAATATCAGTATTGTAGGGCCTATCTAACATTACTTGGAAAACAAATTATTCCTAGATTGTATTTAATTTTTGGCATTATAAACCTAACATTTCAACAACAGAACCAAATAGTTGGGTGTCCCATCATATTTAGTACTTATTTTTAAATATTGCATTATTTTTAAGCATCCTTAAATGTAAATTTCATTAAGTTCAAAGGACATACAACCAAACTATATTTTAAAAGCTCATTTTATTTCTTTAATATAGATTCATTTATAGATGTCTTATATCAACAATTAAGACCAATAAAACTGTAAAACGATTATTTAAAAATACTTTTTTTTGTTACAGAGCCTAGCCTACTGAAATTGGAGTTTATTGCCTTTACTTTTAATGTTAAAAACGACATTGCTATAAACTTTTAAAGTGATAAGTTACTTCAATTATCAATCATTAAGATGGGGATGCCACTTGGGTGCGTATTTTAACCCAAATATGAGTAAAGGATGAGTGTAGAATGGTGTGAGATGATCTGTGTAGCTTTGTTACTGACTAAGATCAGCTGTTTCATTAGCCAGGATCATTTATTTAAAGCCCAATGATCAGGAACAGCTGGGTCCAGTTTCGAACTTGTTCTATGAATAACACTTTTCAATATCAAGAAATCGTCCTTTATTGTCATTAGGGCAAATTGTGCTTCAGCCTAGTTGGTACAGAAAACAGTATTCAGTAACTTATCCTGAAATCGGCTTTTAATTTAAACATGTTGAAATTTGTAAAATAAAAATAACAAGTAGGCCTACTTGGCTAGGTAACAAGTTGGCTATAGTAGGCTTGTTCTTGCAAGGACTAAACATATATTTTCCTAATAATTGAACTTGGAACTTGGTATTCCTCCTAAACCATAGCATAGCCTAGGAATAGTCATATACAAGAGCTATGTTAGCAGGAGCAAACTATGCTATTTTTTCAATGTAAGTTTCATGTTATATGGAGATTTTTTCGTTACAATTATCATTTAGTCTAGGCATATCTTTAATCACATCAGGTAATTTCCTCTTTGTTAATTTAGTAAACCTTTGAAAAATCTTCGTAATCTAACCAAGGAAGGGCTTGTGATGATGAACCAAAATCAACAGCTGAAGCAAAGGTTGATAGACCAGCTTTCTCATTATCTTAAGGTTTAGTGTTGGTTTCCATTAAAACCCAAGTTGAAACACTATCGGTATAATAAACAAACTAAATTGATTACTAATTTCCCTGTCAATCAAAAAGCAAGCAAGCAAGCATTCAATAGCTTCTCTTGTCACCGGTAACGTTTAAACGTAGTCTGCATCTAGCGATTTTATTTTATCTGACAGTAATCATAGAGTAGTAAATTAAGGAAATGAGAGCCAAAATGTGGATAACACTCATTTAATGGCCTCCATGTCCACACAACGTTGTAATAGGGAATGAAACGGCTGCAACCAGCTGTATGAAGCCAAGAAAGTAAGGCCTATTTTTTTTGAAAATCTCAGTTTGAAAGAGGTTGTTTCACGTAAGGTTGAGGTTATGATAAAAATCACTATTTTAAACAATGTTAATGTAGCGAGAAAAGTAGCTAAAATTCCGCTACAACTACTTTAAAAATGTAGCTAGCTACAGCTAGAGCTACAAAATCATAAAAGTAGCATAGCTACAGCTAACGCTACAAAAAAGTAGCGCGCTACTGTAGCGTCGCTACTTGTAGCGCGCTACTTCCCAACACTGAGTATTTGTAACCATTCAGCCTTTTTCTGAACTTGTGTCAAGATGGATATAGGACGGTTAAGTGGTCATAGCGTTCCCATCGAATTCTAAAAGATGCTAGTTCAATCCTAACCGGAGTATATTCTAGATAAAAATTACATATGTTTTTAGACTATAAAATTAATTATGTCTAACAAAGGTTCGACTTAAGATAGTAATATAATCTTACCAAAACGCCTCGAAATTGAGAAAAACAACACTCAAAAAAAGCTATTATTTTGGAAAAAGTTTTGTATTTCAACCAAATAAAAATATATTATCAGTATAAATGTGTGGTTAAGGGACCTTTCGTTGACTAAGACCAGCTATTTCATCAGACAGAGCTATTTTTTTAGTCTATTGGCCAAAAATAACAACTAGTTGTAGTAGGCTATCTAAATAGAAAATGTAATGTCTTTTCTCAGAATCTAAACGGTTATTTCAAGTTCTTTCCAATAAATAGGCAATTTAGGTGATACGCCATATATTTACTGTTACATAAACTTATCATTTTTCATACTTAAATACAGTTTAAATGACAGGGACACCACGATTAATATTGTCTTCATTGAGAAACGTCCAGCGTAAATTTCTCTAGATCAATAATTACCGTAACATCCAAACTCACGTTTATAATGTTATCAGTGGGTTAGTCAACCACTGTCCATAGTAAACCACTGTAGAGCGGTGTTTTCAAGATGTCAATAAAAGTAAGTAATTATATCCACACCCATTACGAGACAAATATATCGACAGAGATTTTTAATGTCCTTGATCCCAAAAATGGGCATTGTAATATTATTGTCCGTTATTTTAGCATGTTAAGCTATGATACGATTCTATTTCAAAAACAACATCTCAATGACTATTTTACAATTTTATGAAACGGAACATTTAAGGAATTGTTGAAAGAGTTTATTTTCAATAAATAAATTTAAAAGTAAAATAAAACTACGTAAAAGCAAACATGCCAAAACGTTAGATAAAGGAAAAGCACTTGGGTTTGCAGTTATCACTGAAAAGGTTGAACGTGATCAGAATAAGGCGATGTTTCCTCTCCGCGACTTCTGCCCGTTTCGACGTTTTCGCACATTTATTTTTACTAGATTGTTGTAGTTTTCTTTCTTCAGTGTGTTGCGTAGCTGTCGTGAAATCGTTTTACTATTGAACATATCGTTCTTTTAATTGAATAAGATTTGGTAACATATTCAAAATGTTATTATTAATTTGATTTTGATGAATTTTTAAGTGTTGTATTAACATATTACGAGTATCGCTTTCTTGCAAACTTTGAAAATTATCTTAAAAGTAAATAAATTCCACTAACTTAAGGTGATAACTTACATTTGTCAATATTTATGTAATATTTGATTGCTTATATAACTGTAAATTATGGTTTAGTAAAGAAAATAAATTACATAATTATACCAAAACTAAAAAAAAAATCAAAATTGAAAACTATTTTTAATAGTGTAAATAGTTTTCAATAATCCTCACTTTAGGATGGTCCAGCCAATAATCTCTGATAGTGATATGACAGGATGTAATCTCCTTGTCACAAACAGCTGTTGCTAACTTGAACATCTTCCCATCATTTCACGTCACGAACAGATTGTACTTTATTGAGAGGTCACAATATGTGTCTCTAATGTTATTAGATTTATTAAACTAATCTACAAAGTAATTTACTGAATGTACGACAAGGGGGATTTGTTTGCAAGCTTTACTTTGTTCAAACATATTCCCGCTATTATGCGCAATTAGTTTCCTGTATGTGGTTAAAAAAACACTACAGCAAAAATAGAATTTGTAGGTTACGCATTACTTTTTGGGGTCAAAGTAGACCAATGCATTTTTGTAGTCGTTGAACCAACGAAAATACAGTTCGACATTTTGGATGCATAGCAGTAATTTTTTTTCAGGACAAGAAATTCAACTTATAGTCTGTATGATGGGACCTGTTTCCTGACCGTGCCTGAGACTGGTCCGGCCCTCAAACCATTACACCCACACATTAGGTAGACAGGGGTCTTGGGACATGTTCCATCCTACAGACTATAGTGATGAGAAATCTGTCAACATTGTCGCAAGTTCAACTATGAGGTCTTTTCAAAATTACGAAGAATCAACACGTTAGATATTTTATACAAAACAGGACGTATAAGACTAGTTAGAGGGACTGTGGAATAACTTCATCAGCAGTCGTGGTTGGAGTGAGAGTCTGGCCATGTGTGTGTGTGTGTGTGTGTGTGTGTGTGTGTGTGTGTTTGTATTCACCGAATAGTGGCATCCTTCACAGGCACACGGCCGTACTGTGGCACCTTCAAAAATTGTGGCACCTTTTTCAGGGTGCCACAGCTAATTCGATCATTTTTTAGGTTTTCCAGCATTATTACGTCGTTTAAACATCACATGCCACAATTGAGTATTTTTGAACTCGTTGATGTGAGTTTAAGTAGCGCAGGTACACACCGAATTGTGGAACACGAAACCATACAGGTAGCTAGCGCGCCTCGCGCCGTCCGCCGGAACTATAACTTTCCTAATGCTACGTTGCCAATTCTCGCGCCAGCCTACACTCGAAATAGTGGCACCATGCCACAATTCAGTATATATCAACAGTGTGTGGACAGGATGCCACTTAATGAGTTGTAGAGCTTGAGCTGTGTGTAGAACAGTGCAACAAGCAACTAATAAACTAATAATACTATACTGCCACGTACTATAAAACAATTTAAGTACCATAAATAAAATACTTTTGCTCCGAGTGGTGAACAATGTTTTACATTACAAATAATTTGTGTAGTAAATAATAATTTAAATTATTTCGTACTGATACATCTATTTTTTTAACATTTTAGTCATGTTGACAAAATATTTTGCAATTACATTTCTGAATCAGTCTGTAAAGGTAGATATTTCGATGCATCATTGCTGAAAGTTATGTTTTGCTTCTCACTCTCAGAGTATTCCAAAGACATATAATGTTTCAATCCATGTTCAAATGTTATATGAGGTAAACATATAACCGAATCAATTAAAGTACTTAAATTAAAATACATATTATTATCAACACGCATAATCTAGTTCAGATTATAATATCATCTCACAATCATATTTGTAAAACCTACTGTGGTGTTTTAACCAGTCCCCACTAACAAAAGCATAAAATGAAAGGTCCTAAAGAGGTTAACATTGAGTCATAACAAAAGTAGTTTAAAAGTTGTAACCGTGATACTGTAAATAATTTGATATTGTTAGATATTATACGATCGTTTTACAATTTTGTCAATCTATCTGTTACTTTCATACAAATGTATTTTTATTATTCAATGTTTCGTTTTGTAGAACCTTTAGTATTCTCAACTTTATTAATAACTAGTAGAATACCCGTCCTTCGTACGGGGTTGGCATATAAGTAGAACATGATCATTGCAGTGATGGGAGAGGAAACGGATTAAGAAAATATGGTCTTTTAATTTATACGGTATCCTATAGTGTAGCACACATATACCTATAATAAAAGAATGTGTTTAATGGTTTGCACTGTAAACGAAAACCTATCACAATAGTTCCAAACATGTTAATAGGGCAATTTTCTAACATATTTTAGTGAAATTATAATCAGGCAAACGGGAATTCGCTCAGTCTAGGTTTGCTGGGGCAGGGGGATTATATTACTGTTTACAAACAAATAAATCAAAAGAATATACCTCATAACTCAGGATAAGGGCCTAGGTTGATAAGGCAATATAGAATGTTGATTATTTCCTATATCCATCAAATGATTTCTTTTACAATGAATTATTATAAAAATAAATAAATATTATTACAACATTTCACAAAATTAAGTATATTTAAGTATAATTAACAAACAGACTCAGTATAGTTAGATCATAAACAAATGAAGTACTGTTACCGAAACAATCCTATAATAATGAAATTACATTTACATATGGTTTGGCAGCTCCTTTAGGTAATGTTAAATAATGTTTACATTCAGGCTAGTGACATCATTATTTTAAATTTATAATCCTTACCCTCTCTGTTACCGTCATGGAGGGGGCCGCTATGGAGAGGGTCGTCAAATCCCTTTTTCCGGATCATATTCTGCGCCCACTGCGTGAGTTTGAGATGATGGACGATGTCCCACTCTTCACTCATGAGGAGCTGGAGACTGCCGTTTTATCCCTAAAAAACAACAAGGCTCCTGGACCTGATGGGGTACCTGGCGAGGCTCTTAAGAAGGTTTTTTCAATCAATCCCCTGATTCTTCTGAGCATGTACAACGCCTGCCTAGCAGAGGGGGTATTTCCGTTGTGCTGGAAAAAAGCTAGGCTCGTGCTCGTAGGGAAGGGGAAAGGAGACCCAGAATTACCGTCCTCTTACAGACCCCTTTGCATGTTGGATACGGCTGGGAAAGTCCTAGAGAAGTTGATCCGTTCCCGACTCAATTCAGCCGTGGTTGCTGCGGGGGACCTGAGCCCTCGCCAATACGGCTTCAGGAAGGGGCGATCAACGGTCGACGCTATTGAGGAGGTGAAGCAAGCCGTGATGAGAGCTGAGGATTTTAATCACTACTCTCGTAGGGTTGTGCTGCTCGTTACACTCGATGTGCGAAACGCATTTAATTCTGCAAGATGGTGCGATATGCTGGACGCTCTGGAGAACAACTTCCACGTCCCGGCATACCTCATGCGCATTATAGAGGATTACCTCCGGTTCCGCCTCCTCATGTATGATACTACAGAAGGCCCGCGGACGATGAGTGTCACTTCTGGTGCTGCCCAAGGTTCCATACTCGGCCCGGACCTCTGGAACGTTGCCTACGACAGCCTCCTTAGGTCTGAAATGCCTGAAGAAACCGTTTTAGTTGGGTACGCAGATGACATTGCAGCTTTAATAGCTGCTCGTAGTGTTGAGCTGGCCCAGCTAAAATTAAACCGAGTCATGGGAACTATAAACGCATGGATGGCAGATCACGGTCTCTCACTCGCGCTGAACAAAACTGAGATCGTGATTCTGACCAAAAAGCGGATTGACACCATTGTGCCGTTGAGGGTGGGGGACGTCGAAGTCCAGTCCGTTCGTGCCGCCAAGTATCTTGGTGTCATGGTGGACTCCAAGCTTAGCTGGCGGGACCAGATATTCCGAACGGCGGACAAGGCCGCTAAGGTGATATCTTCTCTTAGCCAGTTAATGGCCCAATGTCGGAGGTCCTCGTTCCAGTCGCAGAAGGCTGTTGATGTCTACAGTTCAGTCTGTGCTCCTGTATGGTGCGGAGGTGTGGGCAGACGCGCTCAATAAGGAGGTGTATAGGATGCGGCTTGCCAGAGTGCAGCGTCAGGCAGCACTCAGGGTAGCATCCGCCTACCGAACAGTGTCTGAACCTGCCATCTTGGTGGTTGCTGGAGTAATCCCCGTCAAACTTTTGGCGGCGGAGAGGAAAGCGATTTATCAGCGGCGTGGAGAGGACCATGCAAAAATGGAGGAGCGCAACCGCACCTACCAGCTCTGGCAGGAGAGCTGGGAACAGGAGTCGCGGGGACGCTGGACCAGGAGACTGATTCAGCAAGTCCAACCATGGGTTGACCGACGGTATGGTGAGGTGTACTATTACCTTACCCAGTTTCTGACAGGTCACGGGTTTTTTCGGTCGTACCTGTTCAGGATGGGCAAAGCCGTGTCACCCGATTGCATCTACTGCCCAGGCACTCCCGACGACGCGGAGCACACCTTCTTCCGCTGCCAGCGTTGGGAAGGTTCCCGCCTGGAGGCTGAACAACATGTAGGGCAGTTGTTGGTGGACACGGTCATTCCGATGATGACGGAGGGTGAGGACAATTGGACCTGTATGTCACATTTCGTCCAGGATATTCTCCGCACAAAGAAGCTAGAGCTTGACCGAGATGCGGTCTAGGTCATAAAGAAATTGAATGCCAGAAACGGCGCGAGCCCTGAGGGCTTAGGTCACACGTTGACCTGACCTGAAGTAATGTGACAAACAATCCCAGGTCTGTGTCCAACAGAGTAGAGGGGGTTTTTTAGTGAGTAGTCTGACAAGCTCAGGAGTCTCACACTACAGGCTGGCTACCTGCGTGCGTAAAAGCATTTTTACCTCCTCTCCCTTATAAAAAAAACCCCCTCTCTGTTCTAATATTCGTGCAGTTAGGTTTGAACCAGCTGTGTTGAATTGTGAAATCAAAATCAATTTGACAGTTAGTTAGTTCTGCTTGTTTACATTTTTAAACTTACTAGGTGTGTTCTTTGTTACCATGGATACCATCAATCAATATTTACTTTTAAATCTCTCATCTCAGATTTTTGAAAGCCCACGGGGCAAAGCCCTAGGTGAATATCGAAGCGGCAATAGTTCTATATGTATCCTCGGAGCTGTAGCTTCATTTATGTGCAATTTGAGCATAGTCGGATCAGTATTTTTTTAGATTAGCTCATACAAACACACACACAGACACCTCCTCTTCTTTATAATAGTATAGAATAGAATAGAATATATAATAGAATAGATAGATAGATAAACCTATTTCAACGTACAATATCAGTTTTAGGAAATTCCTAGTAAGGTTATTAGAAGTATATTGGCATCCGTGAAGTTTGTGTAATGTTTTTTAAAATCACTGTGGGATATATTTAACTTCACTTATTATTTATTTAATATGTTTCTACTTCTTGAAATTCTCAGTTAACTGGGAGGCGGAGCAAACAGTTTGTTCTAAAATGAACTTGAAAATTTTAAACAATCTTTTTCTGTTGGTTTACTTAAAGTATATAATGTTCTACTATGAATGCAAATCTTTAATATAGTCTAAATTTCCAGTCCCACCCTCAAAAACTATGATATTTAACAGTTGAATCTTTATAACGTATAAACACAATATTTTTAATCGGTCATCAAACTGATTCTTGAATTAGTAGTTGCAAGAGTACGCAAAACTGCAGAGAGACCTTGAAAATGCTTGTGCAATGATATAGTTTTAAATTATAAAAGAAACCCTTCAAAAAATTGTATTAACAGGACCAGAGGACCAATATGCACATGGTATGTCATTTGTATAAGGCAAAAAGTTCAAATCATATTAACTTATGATTGCCAATAGATTTTGGGTTTCCTTAAAACAATTATATAAAACTGTCTGCAAATGTCAATAAAACTAATTTTATAAGAAATTGTAGATTCTTCTGTTGCTCTGTAGGCGACCATTTTGGTCACACAAGGAAGTCCAAACTTATATCTAAGTTTGAACAACGTCATCTTGATTTTACATTGCTCAAGATACATAATCGACACATAGGCCAAACGAATATAGAAGTTAGATCTACATTCTTCATTTTAGGCTTGAAATAAATTTGTTTGTGGGTAAGAGCGAATGAGTAAGCATGAACAATAATTTTACCATTCTCCCCGACACGCCACCATACCACAGCATCTTACTAGCAGAGCTCAAGGTCATTGACGTAATTGTAATGAACTAAATTTAGACTTCCACCCCCCAATGTCACCAATGGGCCCTAAAGGTTGGTATGTAACAATTCATGACGGTTGAACAATGGCCTTTAAAATACGCTTTTAATTTGTTTTCTAGCGTTTACCGTATCTTAGAAAAAGTTAGTTTACAATAATTACAAAAACTTGTTGGGCGAAAGGAAAGTTCTAAAAAGCTACAAATTAATTTATAATATATGTATCTATATCGTATTAAAGTGTGTTAAAGGTTTAGCGTTTGGTTTACAATGTAAAAATTTTCAAAGTCACAAGATGGTTTCTGAAACTCTTTATACAACTCTCCTTTATAAAAATTTAAACAAATATTATCCAAGAAATTTAGCTCTTTAGCCACAAAATCCACCGTTTTTTTTACTTACCTGACGAAGAAATAAAAACAGTAGCAGCCGACGAACTTTGTTATGTCATATTTAAAAACTCATTTAAAAGTACCGACTTTATTTCAAGATTTAAAATAGAAAATATAAACTTTTGAGCTTTTAATTAGAACCAATAGTGTCCTAGACTAATTGACATCTTTCACACGAAGTGTCAACGATTTACCTTTAGTCTAAATGTCAAGTTATTTTGAAGCTGGACATTGAGTTTTGGTGCCGTTTTCATTGGCATCTACCACTTCTAACCTGCACTAAGATGGCGGACCTGGCTTCAACTGCTTGTGTGTTAGTTATATAGATGTGCTCCATCTATTAGTCTTATGTGATCGTTGATTTAAACTAACGGAATTCTGATGAAAATTTGATCATGAATTATTAGCAGTTTTGCAGGGATGATTAACAATAGTTTTTTTTTTTTCTTATTTAAATTGCTTGTTAGTTGGCAACAAATCTTAGAGATGTGTATACATTTTTTAGGACAAAATTGAATTTGCAGATGCCATAGTAAAGAAGCGTACTAGAAAAAGTTACTTTCGCCTCATCCAATTTTTACAGCAGTCAGCTGTTGACATGCTAGGCGAGCAACCGCGACAGTGAGGACGGGGAACAGCTGATTTCATGTTCCTAGTTGGCAAATTGTCTGCTAGTTCTAGTTGGCAAATTGTCTGCTAGCTACTAACGTACACATGCATAAGCCATCAGCGGTAGCACCAGTAGCCTCAATTAATATATAAACACTTGTGTTAAGGTTTAAATACAGTAGTCAATGTTATTACTGAATTTGATACTATACATATTGTTACTAATATATGAAATGGAGAAAAACGTTACCTTAAAAATACAAAATTTCCCAATTTATATCCAGACCTTTTTAAATAGCTTAGAAAACAAACAATTTAGTATATCAAAGTGTTTTTGTACGGTTATTGGTAACAGGACAAATTCAAAAATTGTAAATTTAAAATTCCCTTGTTATTCATATAAAGAATATTGTAAAATGTTGTAGTTTGCTTGTTTATGGGTATATTTTGATCAAACTTGGCAAATTTATTCAAACAATTACAAAACTATTTGGATCATGAACGGTACTCTAGTTTTCCCAAGGTAGGACACGTGAATTGGAATTTTGGCGTTACAGGCACAATGACAGTAACAATCAAACAAACGTACAGATATTGACACAAGACTCGTTTCGGCTTTCTTATTATATACAACGTAGAAATAACCAAACACTTCATGCAATGTACAGACAAAACAGTAAAGACTTTATAATCTTATAACTAACTATCTGCCCATGCTTCGCAACGGGGTGAGAATCTTTGGGTCTCTAAATCCACCGTAAAAAAAATTGTATATTTCGTACAGTGAGGTTTTGCCGAATCGATATCGGGTTTTAAGTTCGGGACGAAGTCGAGAACGTGAAACGATCGAGAGCTGCAAACCCATTTTGGCTCGTGGTACGAGCGCTATTTTTCACCCAAGTATGTTTTGCAATATAACGTCCCTCTTATTTATGTAAAATATTTTGAGGAATCAGCAAAATCAAAAATAACAATAAATAGTTGTCTAGGCAGCTGTGACAAAAAACAAGTCTATTGCAATGCCATGGATACAGCTTGTGCATTTAATATACATTAATGTTTTAAGTAAATAGGCGAACAAGTGATTTTGCGGCCCTAGGGATGTAAACCCCTGCTCGGTCCCCATATGACGATGACAGCTGGCATAGCCAGCAAAACGTAACTTTCAGCCACCAATATAAACCAGCTAAATGTATGTAAAACAGCTAAAAACATCATAGTGAGGTGAAAAATTCGTTACGCATACTTTTACATTACCATGAATTAATTATATGCATACAGAAAAAACGGAGTCATACTTATTGCGTATTTTAATGTAAACTAGTGGCTTGTAGGGACATAGTCCCTAAAAAGCTACGGAAAAGGAATTATTGTTGGAATATTTAAACAAACTCAGAATCAAATTATCTATATGTTAGGATAGGCCTAGATATCCCACTACAACATATCTTTTGTGCAAAAAAACAAAACAGTTTGTTGTTTGTCTTTGTTTGCTTTTGTTGATAACGTTATGTTCAATAAAGAATTTGAATGATTCCAGAGGTTTAACTGCTAAATGCAGCAAACATGTTTATGAATAAATATTGGTTTATTAAGGTAGCTTTGGTTTTTTGGTTAATGCTGATAACAAGGCTTCCCCGATTGAAATGCAGTATTGGAAATTGTCTTCGTCAAATAAGAAAAGGCAAAAAATGGTGTGTTGAGATACCCTACCCAGTTATTATTTCTAAGTCTATGCTCATTTTGTAAAGGTTTAACAAAATTATTCTTAAGTAAAGGCATCCCATTGACAGAACTTGGATCTAAATTTGTTTGTGATCAACATTAAAAAACCACTATTAGCCTAGTGTAAGTATGTGGTGTTAATCCTCCTAAAGGTGCGATTGATTTACATATTCTACCAAAAAAGGGCCTAGTCAACGTCTAACTACTAACTATTTTGCGGCTAGTTAGGGTTCCATTACCCAGTTATCGAAACTAATCACGACATAAATATTTTTGGTTCGTTTAAATACCTGTACGAACCTACTTCATCTCTATTCCCAAATTGTTTTCTAAGAGTAACCGTTGAGGTTATTCCACTTCATACAAAATATTGCTTAAACACTACAATAAATCTCAAATATAAATGTTAGTAAATAAAAAAAAAAATTGGAATAAATCTTTTACATATGTTTTGAAATAAAAACAAAGAAGATCTTCTTTTAATCTTGAATCGTTTCTTAAATCTTGAAAACAATTTATTTCAACTTTGACATAACTAAAAAGTCTTGATTATTGAAGGTAACGTTTTCCCTTTATACTGTATAATTGGTTTTATATAGTATACATTACATTGCAGAATTGACTGGCAAATGAGTAATCCAAATGTAAGCTTACTTGCTAATGATAAAATCACGATCAGCTGGATTGAAGTAAACAAAAATCAGCAGTAAATGCCTTCTAATGCTATTCTTATAGAGAACATTGTACGTTATATCTAATTTTGTGTTAAGATTTTGGGAATTTCACTATTTTTCCCGCCGTCACGGGATAAAGACCTTTAATTTGAGCCCTCTCACGTCGTTCTACGACTTCCCAGTCGCCCACAATTTAGACGCAAAGAATCGGCTTACGTAATTAATATATAGATAGAATAGATTTCTTGTATATTCCCATGAAACTGATAATTTACCCAGCACATTAAGGCCTTTATTCCAAGTATCTCAGTTCGTAAACCATACATACAATGTGACGATAAAATATCAACAAAATAGCATGTAGTTTTATGTAATCATCACGACATTTCATTTGGTCCATTGACTTTAAATCCAATAATTGTAAAAATTATTGGAGCTTTGAAAAAAACTTCATATAAAATCCTCACACTAATAAAAGACGACGTCATGAGCGCGGGAAATGAGCTACAGCGGCTAGGGCATAGCCAAATAATACAGAACGGAATGAAGGAACTAGAACGGAGAACTGGCAACAGCGCACGCGAGAAGTAGGGGGGGCGCACACACCGCTCAAGCACTACAACGCATTAGTGGCATCCTGTCCACACACTGTTGATATATACCGATTTGTGGCATGGTGCCACAATTTAAAAACTGGAATGTTAGATGTTAAAATGGAGTGTTCATTAAAAATATCGATGCAGACATGTTTCTACCACCTTCCTTCATCCACTGGTGGCCGCAGGTTGAAAGATGCCACAATTAGGTGTTTGCGAGTATTCGGTAAAACCCCGTATGTGTGTATGTGTGTGTGTTTGTGACACTGGGGAGAGATAAGCGTCTCCCACTCTTGCAGGAGTCACGAACATGGATGGCATTCCACCTCCGTACATGGAAGTGTCAGCTGATAAGTTACCTGACGTCACCTCGGCACCAGGACTGCATCTCAGAACAGCTGTGTTTTGTCATTGTTGTAACAACTGAGTTGGGTATACAACTAGACTGGAGGATGTCCTGGCAATGCAACTCTGCTAGAAAATTGACATGCTGTAGAATTTGGTAAAGTTGTTCCCAACTACAAGAATCAACCAGCTCCTTGGCTCATGGCCTTAATCCCACATAACCCCTAGTTCAAATTTGTACCCCTAGTACATCGCGGCCAACGTCCTTTAATTCCCCAATTTAGTGCAGTTGTATCTCTAGCTAATAGATATAGCTGGACATTCCATATCCATTTTTAAGTTGTAGCCATTTGTTTGTTAAATTTTCATAGTTGAAAAAACAATTTCTGCTCAAGGTGCCAGCTTTTATAAGCTAAAGCGTCTCTTACGACTCGTCAACCAACATAACTTAAACAATAACAAAAACTAAGTTAATACCGAATTTTAGACTAGATATGACATTTCGAAAGTGGCTCATACAAATGTGATCTTTGAAAAAGAAAATGGCTGCAGCTGGACCATAGGTGGAATGTTTACTTCATTACCCAAAGGTCAATGAACGTACTCAGTTAGAAAGAATATTGTTTAACACTTAAGTACTATTGTTTATACTGAAGCTTTTACAAAAGTATTGGTTTTGACCAAGACCAAATATTGTAACCAAACCAATTATTTTTAATACTACGGATGTTTAATGGTAAACAAGTACTGAACCAGTTTTAGGCATGGCCATGATGCAATTAATTATAAATAATAATATAGACGTTTTAACGTCCATCTTTTTGTTTGGTAAGAATACTACTGTTAGCTTTTTGCTGTTCTGCCAAATAATTAGAATATAATTTGAAGAGAACATGATCACTGTCAATATTCGAGACTGTACACAGCTGTAAGGCTCATTGGTCTATTGGACACTCTACTAACTAACGTTATCATGTTACTATTACATTGTTAACTGTTTTGCTAATCATGTAGGTAGTGTTTGATGACAAGACAGTAATACTAAATACACGGCCTTTGTCAACAACATGATCTGTTGGTTTAGATCAATACACTAGACAGTACACAGCTGTAAGGCTCATTGGTCTATTGGACACTCTCCTAACTAACGTCATCATGTTACTATTACATTGTCAACTGTTCTGCTAATCATGTAGGTAGTGTTTCGATAACAAGACAGTAATGCTAAATACACGGGCTTTGTCAACAACATGATCTGTTGGTTTAGGTCAGTACACCAACACAGTTGAAAGGCTCATCGGCCTATTTGACACTATTATAGTGCGAACTGACGTCATCATGTTACCTTTACATAATTATTGTTCTGCGAATCATGTTGCGTTGTATTTGATGACCCCATGAACACAGTGATGCTGTAAATACGACCCTTTGGCAATTACGTGATCCGTTTGCTAAGGACAGCCATAGCCGTAAGGCTCATTAGTATATTTACTTCTATCCTAATCAACGTAGTAATTTACCCATAGGGTACAAGACAGGTCACGTGTTTAAGTCCACCTCTGTTTTAGGTCTGATTTGATAGCCAATGGATAATTACCCATGGTTTTGTCCAAGCAATGGTAATAAAAGCTTTCTTAAGCCTTAAGGGCAATAAAACCTTTCTCTGTATCTAACACGTTATTCTTGTCACTATCGTACAACCGTTTGATTTTAAGTCGCCGTTACGCTTTCAGTAGTTCTATTTTATATTGAATATTTTAATTCCTTTACACTGCAAATGGATCCCTTATACATATTATACAACAGTAGCTTTTATTACGTTTTTAGGAAGATAACAGTGCAAACCTTGTTGTAACAATATAACGTTTTTTTTACCATCATCATTTATAGCAAAATAATATACGGCATCTGGGTCTAGTGACGATCTTGCTTTGAATCAAACCTGCGCACTCCAGATTCGAAGGCAAGTAACATAACCATCTTGGTTACCCAGACAATTAACCTTCACTCTTAAAAGACTTAAACTCACTAAACATTGTCCAAATGAGTCACAAATTACAAACTGTTAGAGTTACAGTATTTACTCTGTGCGCTTCGATGCGTAACGCTGCAGCCCACCCACTATTGTAAGGTCACAGGTGCCGCCTGCCACTCTTATTTGGTACGGGATATTCAAATTATTTATTTTTCGTGTATGGAGTTTGAGATTTGTTTATGACGCTGCATTAAACAAGAAGACTTTGTCAGAGTTCTTCAATTTACCGAATTTCAATACTTATTTACAAAAAAGTTGTTGATAATAATGAAAGCGGTGATCTCGTTATTATTTATTTTAGATTTAAACACCAGTGTATAAATCCCATATCAATATACCATTCACATTACAATTTTTTTTAACATAGACGAATGAACCTTTTCACAACATGAGTTACTGATAAAGTGTCCCCACTTAATATCCTTACTATGATAGTTTATAAAAAGATGTTACTTTTTACAATGAGTTGATCTTTGGTTAAAAGGTGTGTGTTCAAGAACGGGGTATTATGAGGTTTTGAGATTTTTTGTATAGTTTGCGCTCTTACATTTTTACTATTTAAACATGAAAATTTCCTTTTTTTAATCAAACCCATCGTGTAGAGCTAAAAAAATAAACAAATTTTTATAATCAAGCGTTGTTGTACAATAAAAGTTTACAGAGGAGATTAAAAAACATTTTTAATATTCCCATTTCGTTCTAAATGTGAGAAGAAACCTATTGTAGTCTTTATGATGTTATTGAGCGGAGCGAGCGAAGCGAGCAAAGCTCTTATACGTCGACTTTATGCATTTCGTAATACGCAAACTCCTCCTAGACGGCTGAATCAATCGTTTTCAAATTTTGCGTGATGATAAAGACCATATCGGTGAGTGCCAACATCTATATGGCGTTAAAAAAGTCTCTCAGGAATCCGCCCCACTGGGTCTCAAAGTTTCAATGTAATCCTTATGGAAGCAGTATTTGACACAAAAACAAAGACATATGATCAGCTGTTGACTTTTGAATGCAGTAGATAAATAAATAGCTGATAACATTATTCCACAGATATTAGAACGCAAACGGTGGTATGGATCATAAATATAATCAAATGAAGACACTAGCTTGAGGTCCGTGACGTAGGAAGTGGTGAAGGAAGTAGTAACTGTTAAACCTGTTAAACTGTTGTGTAGTGTTAAACTGTTTAAGACGATTAGATTTAGGTAGGTATCTGCATTCCTAAAATTCTATGGGAAGAGAGGAAAACGGGTCCGTGACGTAGGAAGTGATGAAGGAAGTAGTCAAGGCGATCTGCCCGGAGTGTGGGAACTGTTTATGACGATTAGATTAAGGTATCTGCATTCCTAAAATGCTATGGGACGGGAGGAAAACAGGTCCGCAATGTACAAAGTGGTGAAGAAAGTAGTCAAGGCGAGCTGCCTGGAGTGTGATATCTGTTTATGACCAATAGATTAAGGTATTTGCATTCCAATAATGCTAAGGGAAGGGAGGTAAACAGGTCCGTGACGTAGGAAGTGATGAAGGAAGCGCTAAAGGCGAGTTTTTCGGAGGGTGGGAACTGTTTATGACGATTAGATTAAGGATCTTACAATCTTAAAATGCTATGGGAAGAGAGGGACACAGGTCTGCGACGTGAGAAGAGGTGAAGAAAGAAGTAAGGTGAGCAGTGTGGAGTTTGGGAACTGGTAGCAGTTAGATTAATGTATCTGCAATGCTGAAATGCTATGAGAAGGGATGGAAGCATGCCCACGACATAGAAAATGGTGAAAGAAGTAGTAAAGGCTAGCAGTGCAGAGTGTGGGCAATGTTTGTGGCAATTAGATTAACGCATCTAAAATACTAAAATGCTATGGAAAGTGATGAAAACAGGTCCACGATGTAGGAAGTGGCCTAGGAATTAGTAAAGTATGAACATATTGTGAGAACCGTCTGTGGCAGTTAGATTAATGTATCTACAATCCTAAAATGCTATGAGAAGGGAAGGAAACAGGCCCCACGACGTAGGAAGTGGTGAAGGAAGTAGTAAAGGCTGGCATTGCAGAGTGATGGAACCGTTTGGGCAGTTAGATAAATGTATCTAATACTTAAATGCTATGAGAAGGGAAGGGAACAGGTCTATGACGTAGGAAATGGTGAAGGAAGTAGTAAGGCTTGCAGTGCAGAGTGTGGGAACTGTCTTTGGCAATTATATTAATGTATCTGCAATCCTAAAATGCTATGGGAAGAGAGGGAAACAGCTCCACGACGTAAGGGGTGGTGAAGGAAGTAGTAATGGTGGGTAGTGTTGAGTGTGGGAATGGATTAATGTATCTGCAATTCTAAAATGCTATGGGAAGAGACAATAGACTGAAGGTTAAAATGATTATGAAGCACGAATCGTTACATATTTCGATACGTATTCAATCGTTTACAATAGAAATTTACAACTGAGTTGAAAACAGCTGAGTTTTACTCCATAGAGGCTTAAACGAATTTTATTCCCTAAAGAATCAAAATGCTACTTTAGACCCGCAACGCAAGCACTAATGACGACTGTTTTTACTGCAGTATGACAAAAACAATATAATATGAACCCTTGATGAATCCGCTCAATTTTGTGGATGCATCTGCGAACGCCACCTAGTTTTAATCAAATTTGGCAAATTTTAGCGCACATTTTAATATAAATAAACAGTATCAGCAATCTTACACAATACTTTTTCTCCCATTAGCTTGCCAACAAGCCTTATCATGAGCAAGCGGTGAGAGATACTATGGTATGGGTAAAACCCCAAAGGAGGTTTACTGCGATGGTGGTATTTATTCGTGCTGGCTACAACTCCAATCATTGATATGGGCATATTCAATGCCTATGTAGCATAAATTCCTTTCCCTCATCGTTTTAAAAGATTTGTCGATCATTTACATAGGTCCACTAGTTATGACGTCATTTACATACAGCTGATAAGCTTTAAACATGAACAGCTGTTGTCCTGATAGTAAAACCATAAACTTGTCAAGCTATGGCGAGTGTACATAAAGCATATCTCCATCTCTCACTGGTCACGTGATAAAGGAAACTTGTCTCCTGATTTTTGAACTGGTTTGGTCACAAAATAACTGGTAAATGTCACAGAATAACAATGCGGAATTTACCGATATTTTCTTTCAGTTGCTTAAAAACTTTTGTTTATGGAATCATCATAATGTGATGTTTACGCGGAAAAATATGGTTCAAAAACAATAATTTGATGATAACTAGTACACATTTACTTTGAAATATATGTTATTAAGGATGAGGCTTTTGTATTTAAAAATCCTAACATTGTATTTTCCCCCAAAGTGCGATATCCGTTTATAAAAGGGCCCAAACAAATAGGTATGAATATAATGTTGCTGACCAGGCATAATATTTCAAAATAAAATATGATTACAAAAAGTTTTGAGAGAATAATTTTTTTCTTGTTTAGTTGAACAAATTTAAATATGTATATGAGTGTTTCTGATTTATTACAACCATAATAAGGTATTTAGTTTAGTTATGCCATATAAAACAATTAAAATGTTTATTTACTTATATACTTAGACAGCAAGCCTCTAAATGAACTGGCTATATAATTTATCAGATGTTGATTCAGATTTCGATATATCTTTGCTTTGAAATATTCAATTTTTGATGCAAAATGAAGATATATGTCCTTCATAATGACATAATTAAACTAAACCCATTAACTCTAATATGAATCAATTGTTATATTTGTTATACACCTCATCTTAACTTGATATTGGTTATAAACCTTACAAAAACGTCCAACAGCAGATGGGCTACTACTTGATTTATAACATAGCCAAATTCAGAAACGAATTTTTCGGTTAATTGAATCAGTTGCTCATTGCGAAATTAAAAATAATCTAAATATACTGAAAAACTACAAATTTTAAAACAAAATGTTGCAGTCTGATGAAACTACAAAATTTACCGAGTACAGATCTACAACAGACATTTTGGATTACTCTGTGGAAACACTTCCTAATGTGTCCTTCCTGTTCCGGTGTCTAGACCGAAAGTGGAAGTCAAAGGTCAGGTCAGGTTCTGGTGAAAAGCTTTTAATTATTACCCTACAGAGTATAAATTTAATATTTATTCATTTATTTATGTATTTATGTATTTTTTAAATAGTAACTAATTATATTTACATACATATTGTATCTGTATATTAAATTTGTTATTGTGGGGTCAGTTTGAAATGGACAAAATAAATATTCATGGTTAAAAATAAATTATAAGGACTTTAATACAAACTTTGATATTTAAATTATATAAAATGGTCAATGTATTAGCAATTAATTTTCCAGTTACAATTATTACTGATTGTGGGCAAATTTAAGACGCAGAAAGCAATTACGATCATGATAGAATGGATTAAACGTGATTATTAATGAATATGTTAAATTAATCCCAAATCCGCTAGAGATATAGCAAATTACATAGGAATTATATTTTGTATCTACCAACTAGCCAATCATAATGAATCTTAAAATTGTTGGTAAAATATAGACGTCTTTTTAATGTAATTTTATACATAGAAGTTTTGTTGGGTGTTTGAGTATTGACTAGAGTCTATTACTATAATTAATCGAGAACAATTTATAAATTTATCCAAATATTCTTTTCATCGTTAAATGTACTTTCTCTAGGAAAATTTTTACGATGGAACTAAATTAATTCTTATACTCACTACATAAAGTACAGAGAAGTAGACTTACCTGTAAATAAAATACATAATTAGTATTGAAATACAAAATTGAATTACATAAATGTTTGCAAATGTAGACCACACTATTTAACAACTTACCCATTTCGTCAACTTTTACATTAGTTTTTCAGTTTATCGTAAATACTGTATATTGCGTGAAAATCTTCTTTGTCTCAAATTCATTTTTGCAATTCACTCAAGTTTGCAATTCCGACTCTGAAGTAATTGTGTCCCTTTTGAGTTGTTTCTTATATTAGTAGTCTTTTTAGTAAGGTACTGGTAAGACTGGTAACTACAAGTAATCTTTTCGTCCCATTATTACAACATGTATGATCATGTGTCAGATTTGAGTGCACTGATGGCAAAAAATTATTCTTTTTTATTTAATTATTTACTTGTAATTTTGTTGCATTTACCAATGTTTACTTAACTCTTACCACTTTTTTTACCTTAATATAATACACCATCATTAAAGTTGCTGTGTTTAAAATACAACTAGTAGTTAAGTTACAAAACCTAATCCATGTGGTTATCCATTCTAAGCACTGAAACATAAAACTATTTAGTTAGCAGATCTCACGTTGCCAAGGTATTTGCCGTGTTTAAATAGTAACAGGGATATCACATTAGCCAGGCGAGCGGTGAACTTAGGACAAACAACCTCACTCTGGTTACACTAGTCAATCTTGCCTTTGACATAACGTAACTACAGTATTTTGTACTTTAAACCATTTATGCTTTACAGTCATTTTTGTGTACAAACTTGGCAAGCCATAACCTCGAAAAGAGCCTTATATATTAAACGAGGGTACCCGTAAGCATAGGGTTCAAAACTTGTTGACAAAAATCTATTAAGTACAATACCCATTTAGGTTGGTTTGGAAAAGTTTTAAAAACTTATTCTCATATAGTTATATAACATTTATAGTTGTAAAAAAATATTTTACTTTTACTTTCGGACGGATTTTAGCTATTTGATAACATGACTTTCTTCAAGTAGCGTGTAAAATGTTGCTGGGCTGGAACCCTTAGTGGATATAGGTATTACATAAAAAGGGATAAAGAAACCCCCCCCCCCATTGTGGAACAATCAAATGTTAAACACATGAATTTATTTAATTAAAATAACTCACACAGTATAAAATATACAATGACTTTATACATGCATATTAATTATTTGCATCAAACTAGATAAAGGATGCACTTGTGTCTGCTGCATGTTCTGTGCAGCATATCGTCATACGTGTTATGTGCTGAGCTCTATTGTACAGTCATGTACAAAACTATTTAGATTATCTGTACACAGTGATAGCTTTGTTGGCTACCCATATTTCTGGCTTTGTGTTACATTATTATTATATGTCATCTGCAGTTTTTGTTTGGTCTAGACTTGTTTAATAGAATTTATACTTAATTGGATAAGGTTCCTAATGCGATTATCTAATTCTAGATCCATTATTAATTTAAACATGCTTAGCCTCCGATCAAGTGTTTTTCTAGGAAAAAGGTTAATACATGTTCAATGATCCGGTTTTCGTCTAACAAACACGTTTCGAACCTAAGGGTTCATTTTCAAGCATAAGTATACCAAGTAGTTGGGAAAATATCCTCTTCACCCTCCCCCCCCCCCGCAGGGGCTGAGAATAGACATGACTCATTTTCTGTCGGCCACCCTACGCGTATACATTTTAGTATTACAATTTGGCCTTACATTTGTTAAATGTTTCCTTGTTCAAGTTGTCATTGTAGATATGTATGTGACAACTCATCAAAATCCCAGGATCGAAGAGGATTTTTACAACTACTTGGTATATTGCACTTCAGTGTGAAAGATAACTTTTAGGTTTGGAACCATGCTTGCTAGACGAAAAACGGTTCATTGACGGTACAACATTTCTACGAGGTTCCATAGTAGTGCATGCGTGATTCACGATAACACAATTATTTTATTGATTAGTTCTTAAAACAACATAATTGTATGGTCACAATGAGAAATATTGGATGATTTATTGAGTAAAAGATTCCTTAGATAAAAATGATATTCTTCAAGAAAGAGATCTCTATGTTTAGGTTAGATGAACCTTGAACCTGAGGGCTCGAAACCACCAGTTACGTAATTATATACTTTAGCCACTGATGGGATTTAAACTAACTAAGGTACTGTATATACGATCGGGCAGAGACGTCTATTTTGCGTCACAATTTGACACACATATCGTCAAATTATGAGGGGTCTCCCACGTTCAGACACCACAAAAAGAGCCACGACGTTTAAGCCAACCTTCCACGACCACACTTGTCGTTTTTCGTTATTATTCACCAGTGTCAGATTCCGATTCGTTTTTCGTCCATTGTAAGCAATCCATTGATTCCCAATCCAAGGTCCCGCATTCTACCAGCGCCACACAGTGTCGGTGACGAAGCAGGTTTTAAACCTCTCCCCGCCGGTCCTCTTTAGCTCTTCACTATTTGTATTTGTCAGATGAAAACTTTCACTTCAGATCAACTTAAGATGTAGCCACAAGGGGATTTGTTCTGACGTGATAGTAAAAAAGGTATACAATGTTTTTGATCCACGTGATGATTTTATTACGGTCTATCTGATGTTATCAAGGTCTACTGTTATCAAGGTCTACTTGTTATCAAGGTATACTTGTTATCGAGGTTCCACTCTATTGCAAGGTTGAAATCATCATCTTATATTAAAAACGAATTCACGATTCTGGAACCAATTGAGATTTTTATTTACAACTTGTCCTAACAAAATGACAACAAGGTTAGAATATGAGCCGTTGCTTACAAACATACATCCTATTAAATATAAAAAACAAGCATAAAGCTTACAAAGTAATTTATGAAACTTGTTTTCTATTGTATAAATTAGAGATTAATTGGTACAAAGCCAAGCAAAGACCACACAAAATATAATTCTGTTTTAGGGGAAGAGAAATGGTTTCAAAATGCAAATAACAAGGAAGGAGGAGGCAGTAATTAGTCAATGTGACAGAACTAGTGGAAGATTGGCTACAGGCCAGACAGGCTGCCTAGACAATCTTGAGACTAGAGTGGAAATCTTTAAACTTAGAGGTTTATTTACCAGAAATGGTCAGGATTTGGTAGAACCAGTTCAAAACTCTATCTAAACACACTTCGGTTAGAGGAAATGTTTAACCTTTGATAATTTACTTATATCGGATAGTCCCAAAGTTAAATAATTTCACTACATTAGCCATGTGGGGATCGAATGTTGCATAGGCTACAGACTGCAGTGAAATCTTAAGTACAGAAAATGAAGTTTGAAAATGAGCTATCTATGAGTCAGAAACGATGCTTATACACTTGATATGAAAATAGAATTAATAAAATGATGATTGATTTGTAACAACAATCTACTAGGCTATAGTGAAACTCTTTCTTTAATTTAGAGTCTTAGGGACCTGGAATACGCACAGAATCGTATATTGGTATGAGCCTAAACGCACATCGAGGATATTATGTATATTGGCGGTGTATTCCATTTTGGGGTTATTATAATCTCGTACGATTGAACCGTTCTGACTTTATAGTTTTAGTTATTTACCAAATACAATGTCAAATCTATTATGGAGTTTTCAGTGGTTTTAAAAATAAAACCTGTTACTGCGTGGCAAGCCTAAATCCTACTTGATATATTTGAACGCCAATAGTGCATAACAGTATCACAGGCTAGCAGTGGAAATATGCAATATGTACTACACAGTACACACTATAATTTTTCAATTAAAAAAAATAATGATTTTATATTGTTTCTAGTTGGTTTTGAACTGCTATCTATCGACGATTACCGTTTCACAAAGTGATACAGTTCATATAAACCAGTTTCTATTCAAATTTAATTTAGGCTTATATTCTTTCACCGTCATTGTCTTTAGGTTTCGTCATGATGAGTAGGCGAGTTCCTTTACTATAGACAAAGCCAACCTGTCAAGAGTAACTCATTCATAGAGATCAAAGAGTTTGTTGCTCTGTTGTGAAACAACCATAGACACAACTTCGAGGCTCAGTTAATTCCCTTGTACGAACGTAACACTGCTAAATACCATTTCTGGGATGGCAATAATTGCACCAAATTATATGAGTCAGGTAGTCGGGTATTCCTGAATTGCGCCAACAACTCCAGGGAGCCACTTGATACGTTTATTGACTGCACTAAGTGGTGGCCCTCTTTGACTGTATAATTGAGTAGTTTAGGTTTCGTTAGGTTAGGTTATGTTAAGTTAGGTTAGGTTAAGTTAGGTTAGGTTAGGTTAGGGTGGGTTAGGTTAGGATGATACGTAAGCAATGCCATTCCTTCTCTGTCAACTCACCCCTACCTGGCTTGGGCTTGGCGCAATTAAGGAACATTTTCGGGACCCTTTAAGTATTTGGCGCAATTAAGGAACTCTTTAGCACAATTTATGCACGACCCCCTTTAAAGCTCGACTTATTTCTAGAAATTTGCTAAAATATTTCAATATGTTTCAAATCTAAAGCCATGGTTTTCTACTAAGTGTCTCAGTAGTTTTTATATAGGTGACTCCCTTTGCAATGGGCCCTATAATGGTATCAGCCTAAAAATATCCAGTGGCTTAAAAAGTGTTTCGCTTCTGGAAACTTGCATGAGTGCGTGAAACTCTTCGCAAGACATCAGTCGCATCTTTAAGAACCTACTTCAAATTTGGCTGGGAAAAATCCTTTACAACATACTGGACGACCTCTTTAACCGAAAGCATCGGAAACCTTAAGAATGTTTACTATATGTGCTTGTTTATGACTTTGCTACAACTTACTAGATCTTCGCCCCTTAGAGATTCCCCTTCACTCTACTTTATTATTTTTAAATGTTATGTTTTGTAAGTTTAATTTAAAGACTATTGTATAATTTTCTATTAACTGTAAAGATACGTTTGATTTCCAAACCTGATATTGTTATCCTTGCCATTATATCTGAGAGGCAGGATATTGCCTGTGGCAAGCAACGTCGGTATCTTAACATTATCTCTGTATGTACGTGACTAGCTTCTATGATAGGCAAAGTGGTCCTAATGTAATTGATTTCTGAACATGTAAAATTATATTTGTCTTCTCCTATTAGTTATTAAAGTAAAACCAAATTACAAGACAAATACTATTTGTTATTAAGAATACTGAGTTCATTTTGTTAGTATTAAATGAATTACTCAAGGAAATGGGGGAAGGGAGATTATAGTGTTTATAAGGGACCCAGGCTTGGTATCAAAGTAAGATTTTTCGATTTGTACCCCTATAAATAGAAGTTTATTAACAAAGTGCTATAAGCAGTTCAATGTCTTGCATAATACCGTAGAATGGGGTGAATAGAAACAACAGGGTGAATAGAAACAAAACTTCAATGAATGATTCACATTTTTATAACTTTGTTATACATTGACTTTATAGGGTGTCCATAAAAAACGTTTCAGGACTTTGGGAAATGAATCCTCATACTAAAAGGAAGAAAAAAGTTAATGGGAAGGTATGTCCGAAAATCCATATTTACCCAGATATCCGCCATTTTGTTTTTTATGCAAAAATATTTTTATCTGTGAAGTTTTTTATTCGATGATTATGAAACTTGGTAAACATGTTACCATACACAAGACCTATAATAGAAAAAATAATAAAGTTGTTCCGATTGTAAATTTCAAAATGGCGGCCATTTGAATTTTTCTAACTTAAATAACTCGAAAACGGCTAATTCTATGAAAAAATGTCAAGAATACTTTTTTTTAGCATTTTTAATTTCCTATCAAACGATACCAAGATCAAAAAGATCGGACAAAAGATAACTGAAATATACCGGTTTTTGTGTAGAAATAAGGCAAAATTTAAGGGTTCCCCGACTAATTTGCCTTATTTTTACACAAAAACCGTCATAGAATTAGCCGTTTTCGAGTTATTTAAGTTAGAAAAATTCAAACGGCCGCCATTTTAAAATTTACAATCGGAACAACTTTATTATTTTTTCTATTATAGGTCTTGTGTATGATAACATGTTTACCAAGTTTCATAATCATCGAATAAAAACTTCACAGATAAAAATATTTTTGTATAAAAAACAAAATGGCGGATATCTGGGTAAATATGGATTTTCGGACATACCTTCCCATAAACTTTTTTCTTCCTTTTAGTATGGGGATTCATTTCCCAAAGTCCTGAAACGTTTTTTATGGACACCCTGTATAAGGGAATTATTTTCCCCCATTATGACCATATCCTATCTACCTGGGAAAACTTATTTCAGCATATTGGTATCACTGCTTCGGATGTTGTATGATGCGAAACCTCATTTGAAAATTTTGGCGAAAAACATTCTTTTCAAAACTCTCTCTCTAAGTATGAACCTATTACATGTATTTATGTTAGTAACCATTTTTTATATTGTCTTAGGTATCTTAAAACCAAGTGTGTTAATAGATTAGCCTTAGAATAAAACTATATTTTTTTACTTTATTTTTATTTTAGGTTATGTCATGATTTTGCAAAACCAGGGTAAATAGAAACACTTTTTTTTAACCAGTGGTTCAAATAAAAGTGGACCTGAAAACCCCCCAAAAAAGAAAAAAATTACCGGAGATGAAGATGATTCCACATCAGTCACACTTCTCACTGGAAGAAAGTGACAAAGACGAACAATTTGATGAAGAAGAACCAGCATACCTAGCTCAAGACATCAGCGAGTCTTCAAAGTTGTCCCTTCATGATCATGTAATTGTCAAAGTAATGGGGAAAAACAAAACTTGCTATCGTTTATATGTTGCAAAAGTTATTGAATTTGACGAGGAAGGATAAATAGGAAGATTCATCAAGAAAATTGCGCAAACCAACAAGTTCTGAGGGACAGATTAAGAGGCCCTCTTCGATGATTTGATGACGTAGTACGTCGGCTTCCAACTCCCAAGCCGTGTACAACTTGTAGATTTAAGGGAGTGTTGTATTTTGAGGAAGATTTGTCTGATTTTACTCTTCATTTAGTTGGTTTCTATGTAAGATTTTGTAACTCTGATTTTACCCATTGTCATTTATGTTCTCCGATTTGTTTGGATAAGGGTTTATGAAAACGATGTTTTTATACTTCGTACTTATAAATAAATGTGTTAATTAACTTTATATATTTTTATTTACAACAACCTAAGCTAACAAGCATAAATTTCATGTTTCTATTGCCCCTGGTAAGTGGGGAAAAGCAACAATCATCAATTTAACACAGTGTTTCTATTCACCCCAAAGTGCAGGGTGAATAGAAACAGCCATATTTTTTTTTCTGCTTAATGATTAAAAAGAAAAAAAATTGATAACTGGTTTGAGTAGAGGAGTCCAAGACCGAAAATATGAGCTAGTGTTGAAAATTTAAAAATTAAAAATATTATTGTTTTTACAGAAGCTTAAAAGTCAAAAAGTGTTTCTATTCACCCCATTCTACGGTATTAATTTACTGAATTAACAACATTGGACTCCTTTTTTTCGTACCAACGCAACATTTGGAGAATGGGATAATTTTTTCGTAGGCTTTTCAAATAAATTCAAAGCAACAATGTCATTGAGGTTGGCCCAAGTAGCCATATCGTACATTCATAAAAAAACTGTCCTAACTGATACTATAGTTATCTAAGAGAAAGAAAACTAAGTTATTATAAATCCAAATGTATTCAAGTTCAGTTTGGGCGGTTTGCTGTGACGTGGTCATTATTATGTAGTCGATTGTTTTTGGCCAGAATTATTGTCGAATGCACATTTCCTTCACGCAATAATTCACAATTGTCGCATCCTTTTTTCACACAATAGCAACATGAGATTGCATTTTAGGCTTAGTGATTCATTTATACACAAACCGGGTCACATATGGTCACAACTGGTTTCCTGCCTTTTATGGTGGCAGTGTTTGGCTTTGTGCCCCCCTCCCCTCGACGATGGAACACGTACAGCTTTTGTCGTCCAAATTCTCTGTAATGTGATAATAATTCCATCAATGTTTACACTTAATACTGTGTACAGAATATGGTTTGTCCCGAAACAGTCTTACTCGAAATTTACATTTTCATAAAACACGTCCAATAACAATTCGAAACTGGACCCAGCTGTTCCTGATCATCGGGCTTTAAATAATGATCATGGCTAATGAAACAGCTGATCTTAGTCAGTAACAAAGCTACATGGATCACACATTATTCTACAATCATCACTCTTATTCGGGTCAAAATACGCACCTAGGTGGCGTCTCAATTACAATTTGTGTTGATAATTATAACTCTTAAATCGTATATTTAAGCCAACTGTTAATTCACAAGATGGGAAATACATATAAAAGATGGACTTACCATCGATTTCCATTGAACACTTTAGCATAATCATAATGATCGGATGATTCCTGATGATGAAACTTAACAGTGTAAAGGAAAATATATGTTTCAAGAATGTTATTAGACGTATGTTTATATACTTTCTGTAAATTTAATAATAGGTACAATGCCAATCAAGAAGTAAAATAAATAATATGCACATTCGCCATATATTTTATGCATCATGTTATTCACGGAATATTAAAGGGACGTATTAACGGTATTAAGATTTATTTATTCCAATAATGAAATGAAAATAGTTTATTTATACAGGCAAAGTTAAATAATGTACTGTAGTGGGAAATATAAAAATGTCATGATTTTTGAACACCTATCTAAAAGTCTTTTATTGATCCTAAAAAAAGACAATAATTATTTGTGTAACTAGTAAGCAAAGTTCTGTCAAGTACTATACAACTACAACATGTTTTTTAGGTTAAAGCGGCGTTTTCCTAGCGACGCGATTAAGCCTGTTACGCTGCGTGCTTCGTGCTCCGCGGTTGCCGGAACCACCGATCCCTTTTAAACGAATGAAGCTAGGCGCCCACCGGGCAACCCAGCGGATGACGCGGCGCGGCGCGGCACGGCGCGACGCGGAGAAAAACTTCCGTCCGCTTCTCCAGGGTTCGCGCCCACCAAGAAACTCTAGCGGAAGCGCGGGGCAGCGCGGAGAATTATTCTTTTGGAGGGGATGCTCAGTGCACTTCGATTCGGACCCGAACACTCCCGAAGGGCTCACGATACTTTCCGAAAACACCCGAATGAGCGGCAGACGAGGGGCAGACGCCGTTTCCGTGCCTCTACCCCGCGCCCACCAGGCAACTCAACGGAGGCGCGGCAACACGAGAGGAAGAAATTCTCCACCGAATTCTCACTGCCGGATTCGAGAAGAAGTTTTTTTTCCGCGCCGCGTTGCGCCACCCGCTGGGTTGCTAGGTGGGCGTCAGTCCATAAGATAACATGGCACGGATACGTGGCAACTTTTTTCCACGGCGCCGCGCCGCGCCGCGTCACCCGCTGAGTTGCCCGGTGGGCGCCTAGCTTGACTGTTTTCCTAGCGGCGCGGTGCGCGACTTACTGCCAACTGCGCAGTGCGCAGCGCGCAGCGTGATTGGGACCACTGCCTCGAGAGCAGTCAGTTGCGAACCACGCTGCCGAACTGGGCCATTGTTTACATTAGAAATATGGAGAAAACGATAAGTTGTAGTGATGTTACCAAGTTCACTGTTGATGATGACAGTTTATTAATTGACTGTGTGACCATTCGAAATCGATACACTTTTACCAATTTCATGTATATTTAAAGTCATGAAAACAGTATAAGTGTAAATATATTTTTAAAGTGTTGTACCTAGGACGTTTCTTTAATTTAATACATTAAATACTTAAACTAAACATCATATCAAAAAATTTCAATTTAACGTAGGCCCTAATTTAATATTTTTTTATTTTATTTTAATTTTGTTTAGTTAACATGTTACACTATGTAACCAGTACAATCCACATGTGTGGCCTTGGGGCGGGCTAACTTTACGCTCGCATATCCATGCCCTAAATTGGGTTTCAAACGGTGTCAATAGTTAGTTACAAGTTAGTTCCCAATAATTCCGTCTATCGAACGAACTAACTAACAAATGCAAATTTTAACGGAACTATGAAGAAATAACACGGAACTAACAAATGGAATTAATAATTGTGGGTAGGTTTTTTTGGATAGGCCAACTTCACATACCCCAATGTATGAGTCACCACATTTATTTATCATTTATTTATGTATGAGACTCTTCTTTCTCCGATCCATAGCAGAACGCTACTGTGGAAACCGCGAATCTGCTTGTTACGCAACGCATTGCTGGATTTCTAGGAAAACACTTTAGCGCAGCGTAAAATTTTAATCACGCTGTTCCTGGCCACGCTGCGTTCTTTAGATTAATCGCGTAGCACGCAGCGCGGTTACTGAAGTTAGAGGAAAACGCACCTTAAATCCAATCGTTGGACGAAATGGGAAACGCTGCAGCAGCTGATCGTAGTCAAGTGTTGCCAACTTATTTACAAGTGTACACGTATTACGTGCATAATAAAAGCACGCTGTTTTTGTTGTCTGGTTAGAATACTGGTGTGCGCTAAAGTAGGGTTTTCTGTACTCTAATCTGTGCAAGGAAGACCACTTTGTCGGGTGACTGTAGGAAAAAATCTTTTATTGATCCTTAAGGTCTTTTCACACCGGCGTACTGGACGTACTGTACGTACAGTACGTACTGTACGCGGTCCTTTCACACCGCACAGAAACTTCCAAAACGTACACTTGTTCGTTTGCAGTCAGACAAGTAACACTGGCTGAGCACGTGGTTTGGAAGGGGAGCGTTTCATAAACTCCAAATTTCACAAACTCCAACGCTTAAAATATTAAATAAACAGAGCGGTTCATAACCTCCAAATTGCATAAGCTCCAAATCTATAACATTCAAATAATCACTGTTTCACAATGTCCAAGTTTCACAAACTCCAACGTTTAAATATTAAATAAACAGAGCGGTTCATAATGTCCAAATTTCATAACCTCCAACGGTACAGTCTGGGCCAGAAGTCTCTCTAGTGGTTGCCACAGTCAGATAGCAGGCACTGTTCGCCAGCGCTCAACTACTGATTATACGTACATTTTATTGATTGAAGAACACTCAGATGTGTGACTCAAATATGTGTTAGCACACAATGTGCAAATCAAATTTACATTTTAGCGAATTTCCCCTATAGGGAATAAGCTATTACCGTAGTACTCATGGTAAGACCTGGTCCCGGGACCGATTTACTTTTTAGTTTTGAGGTCCCTAGAGACCAAAAACACCATCAGTTATATATAAATTTATATGTGTGTCCGTTAGCGCGATAACTCGAGCAAAAATCATCCGATTTTGATGAAATTTGGTACAAACGTGTAAACCTACGTTTATTCGAACGAGTTCGCGAACCAGCATGATCGGACTATGGGAACTCTTAAGAATATATACTTATACTCTTAAGAAAGCAATTACGGAGCAACAATGATACTTCGTGTTGCGCCACTACAACAGTAGAACGTGTAGCGCCTACATACCGAACCACGGCAACCTCTGCAGCGACTTCTGGCAGAGACTGTACCGTTGGAGCTTATGAAACTTGGAGGTTATGAACCGCTCTGTTTATTTGATATTTAAACGTTGGAGTTTGTGAAATTTGGACATTGTGAATCGGTGATTATTTGAAAGTTATATTTTTGGAGTTTATGAAATTTGGAGGTTATGAAACGCCCTGTTTATTTAATATTTTAGACGTTGGAGTTTGTGAAATTTGGACATTATGAACCTCACCCTTTGGAAGTGTTTTTGAAGTGTTCACTGCGCATGCGCGAGCCCATGTACGCCACGTACGTTTTAGAAAAATCGCTCTCCGAGCGATTCACACAAAATCATCGCGTACGTACTGGACGTACAGTACGTTCTGTACGCGCGGTGTGAACGAGCTCATATGATAACATGGGTAGTGATTTGTTGAAAAAAAACCTACCAAACGTACAGTACGTCGGTGTGAAAAGGCCTTTAACAGTTAAAAGACAAAGAAAATTTTATCTTAAGAGTGTTTTACACTACTAGAGCAACGTACGCTCTTTATTCTATATTCCCTCACCGACACATCAAAGAGCGTCAAAGCCGAGTAATCCGTTACAAAAGCCTACAAAAGCCGGACTCCTCGAGCGTGTGATGATACATGTTAGATCAAAGGCAATATATACATCCTGAGGCTGAAGGAGACGACGAGAAACAAGGATGTTTTATAAACTTCCTTAACAAATATACAGGATGAGGCGATGAGTGAGACTTGTCATATTAATGTATTTAATTATTTCTATAATTGTACTTAGATGATTGGTAGAGTTGGTAAATTTATGATATTCCCTTTTTAATTTCTATTCAGGTGGTAAGTTTTAATTTGTAATCTAAGAAAGAGCAGAAAATCCAAATATCTTAACAGCGATTACGAAAAACGTATATTATTTTAAAGGAAACGGAGATATTTAGTTTGAATATTATTTTCACTTTATTACTTTATTTACATTAAATGCAGTAGCATACTAATTATGTAAAATCATAATTTGTTAGGCAATTGAATAATGAAATTTGGTATAAACATGTAAACCTACATTTATTCCAACGGGTCCGCGAACCAGCATGGTCGGACCATGGAAACGGGGGTTTATGGGGGATTTTCACCTTTTTTGACCCTAAAAAAATATTTTTGCAATTTCTTTCTAAACCATTCTGTAGAGCTTAAAAAAGATATAATGTAGTAAATTGAAAAGCTGTTGTATGCATAACGGTCATGGAGAAAATTAAAAAAGGGCTACACTTTAGTTTACGTCCTACACTCATTCGAATGAATATATCGATATATCAAGTTTGGTTGGTTAGGTTAAAACTTAACCTAACCAAATGAAATAATCGATATATCGATATTTTTCAATGAGTGTAGGACGTAAAGTGCAGCAAACAAAAGTGTAATTTAAAATTCCTATTTTATTATTATGGAGAAAATGAAAACTGTTGTAGTAGTTTACTTGTTTATGTCGATAAAATTTGGCAAATTTATTTATTTCATCATATACTATTGACTTAAAGTAATAAAACACTTTTTATATTCACTATAGCAGCAAACCTAAGCACTGGCTAAATATTATGGTATTTATCCACCATATTAGTTACCAAGGCTCAATATTTTCCTAGAAAGGACAATGAGAAGACTGCGTCTACGGATTAGTATCGTTTGTTCCGTGTTCATTTGAGCGCAACGCACTTATACGCCCACATTGTGTGGATCACAGATGCCGCCTTTGATACTGAAACAAACACAGATGTATTTACATTACGGCTTATTGTATCCTGAAAAGTTGTGTTCGGACAGAGCCATGTCACGGTTAGTTACAAGGACAAAAGGAAGTTTTCTTTGAAAAGCATCTGTATTGATCTTCGGAGAGTGAAAAGACCGTTATGAATTGTAACAATGTGGTGTACATATGCGTGTTCAATTGTTGACGTATATTCAACACAGCGCATATGTTATATGGCTGTCATGTGTTATAACATACCCCGGCCGCAGCAAACATGCAGTCTAAGCAAATTTCCAATTACCCGGCTGGATTTCTACTAAAATATTCCCTAAAAACTTTCAAACCTATTTCCTATTTAAATAACATTAATTTTAGTAAGTACCTACTTAGGTTTGCTGCTACGAGGAAGATATGGAGGTGTGTTTTTTTATGTTGACAGCTTAGTAAGAAATAAACAAAATTGCCAAATTTGAATAAAATATATCCATTAACAAGCAAACTACAACAGTGTATTTATTACTTAAGAATAACATGGTAATTTTAAAATTACAATTTTTTTATTACAGTATATCCGTACCCGTTGGGCATACAACAACGCTTTAATACACAAAATTATTTCTTTTTTTTAAGCTGTACTGGTTTGGAGATAAATTATGAAATCAATAAAAATCAATTTTATCCCATAAAAACACCATAATCCCCCGTTCCTATTATTCGATTATGCTGGTTCGCGAACTCGTTCTAAGAAACGTAGGTTTGCACTTTTGTACCAAATTTCATCAAAGTCGGACCATTATTTCTTGAGTTATCGCGCTAACGGTCACATATATAAATATATATATATATGGATTTGAACGGATGGTGTTTTTGACCTCTGGGAACCTTAAAACGAAAAAGTAGATCGGTCCCGGGTCTAGGTCTTACAATAAGACCTGCGGTAATAGCTTAAACCCTGTATAGGAAATTCGCTGATAAAAAGACTAAAGTCATTAACTTATGATCAAGCGTGTAGATTTTTATTAAAATTTAAAACCGTTAAAATATGGATGTATTTTTATTTCCGTTTATGTTTGTAGGCACTACTATTGACAGAGTTTTAATTTTTGTTTCGAGTAAATTTTATAGTATGTGCTTTATTTTGTTTTAATGCAAGCAATTGTCTACTGCCGTATGAACGAAATCCGTAAAGTACTTATACAAGATATTTTATCACCCAAGTCCTCAAAGGTAGAGAAGAAATCAGCATGATTAATACATCCTTGAGAGGAATTAATCTTAACCTTCGCTAAAAAATTCGTAACAGCCGAAAAACTCTAGGATCAGTTTCTCACCTCTCAAATTCTGAAGTTCGCTCGTTCAACTCCAGTGAGACCGTTATTAGACCCAATTGTAGTTTTTTACTAAGCTAATTAAGATTATACCTATCAAAAGGTCGGCAGTTAAACAAACAATACAAGAGTTTGGGCCTCTTTCTTTCCAATTCCATAGCATTACAGGTCAAGCCTCGTTAGCCTGAATCTCGGTAAAACAAATTCCTTGATAAGACGCACTTGTAAAAACTCCCTTGAAGCTTTCATAAAGGTGCTAAAACACCTCTATACAACGTAGTAATTAGGTTAAAAACCATCTTAAGACGAATTAGTTTGCGACATGAGCTAGGTCTGATTCACCTCTACACAACGAATATTCTTAGCACAAACCCTCTACAAGACGAATGCGACCTCTATAAGATGAATTTCTCACGATCTTTACCTCCATAGTACGTAGTTACTACTACTATACTATACCGACGAATAACGGCAGTGTTAAACCTCGATAAAACGAACCTCTTTAAGAATACCTCGATAATACGAATTGTTCCCCCTTGAAATTCTTCTTATAGAGGTTTGACTATCATTTTCATCAACAATTGGGATTGGAACGCCACCTACGAGCGTATTTCAACCCAAATATAATTTAAGGATGAGTGTGGAATAAAATTCACAAAATCATAAGAAATTACAATGTTACAAATGTTGTACAACTAACAAGAACTGCTGCATTACTGCGTGCCCACTTAGACAGGTTATTTTGTCACCCAAGCACCTCAGAAGAAAAGAACGCAGCTATGACTAATAGAGCTGTCTCGTTCTGACAACAGGTATTCAGCCAGAGACTTATCACGGATTGGTTCCACAAGCCTGGTAAAGTATGCGTGCCGCGCTGTAGAGGTTATAAGTCTTCGGGACACCTACATTTTGCACCGCAGTCCTGTGGGAGACGGCCATCAATTTTCAGTTTGAATGCAAGATTTATCTTGTGAAGTGACAGGAGGGATAAAAGGTTTATTGGTGAAAACAAAAGGTATTTAAGAACATTTAGGCTGAGAAATGGAACTAGAAATCAACCCGAAAGTCAGTGGTATAATCTTGGATGGATAGCAAGATTATTTTATGCAGAATTTGAAGATTTGTAGGGTTGGTCGTAGTCGCATTGAAAATATCGGGTACAGAAATATTTGACCCCCTGAAAATCTAAACTGGTACTTTGAAATAAACACAATAAAATCTGAACTCAGTGAATTAATCTCACTCAATCTAGGATTAAAAAGTCGACCAATGAAACTAATTAAATGGCTTGGAATCATATCAATGTTACAAATCAAATACGTTGTGTGAAGCTAACAGTTTTCTTCTGTTTGGAACTTTTGAAAAATACGTACAGATTCCAGTTATTATTAATTAAATAGAATAGTTGGTTTCAGCGTGTCCAACCCTTGGCATAATAATTATCAGTTTATATAACACTGTTTGTACCAACATACCAACATAGAACTTTAATTTAAAGTGGAACTTCATAACGAAACAATGCAGTTAAAACAGATATTCGTTATCAATCTTTTACGTGTCCATCATATTTTTAAGAGACAACAAATAAATAGAAGATTTACATTTTCGGAATAGATTTATATTCTTCATAGCACTGTGAAAAAATTAACGAGTAAAATATCTTCAATTATTTAAAACAAATAACACTTTGAAGGTAGATCTTAGGCATTCCAGGTATTTCTGATCACTGCAAAGGGGAACACGAATAACGCATTAGCCAGTGGCGTAAAGCACTTTGAACAGGCGAATTGACTCGGCTACACCTGATCTTGCTTTATAAATTGAATTCACTAGATACAAGTGAAGGGATTTTTCACAATTGGTACTCTCTTAAAATGTACTTGAAACTCTGACTTGTCAAGCTAATCAAACGTTAGTCAAAACCCATTTAGATAGTTTTAAATTCTGTTACAATTGATTTACTAAATTACCAAACTAATCAAGTTTATATACAATTGTTTAATGGTTCGTTTATATTTTAATCCAGGGTAGGTAGATATAAAAAAAATCTTAAAATAACTAGCTGTTACCCACGGGTTTCACCCCGTTTGACTTTATAAGTATTACTAAAACTATTAATCGGTTAAGTTAAGCTGAAATAAACAAAACAAAATACAGTAATACAAACAAATAATCACACTTCAATAAGGTAATAAAAAATTAAAAGAAAAAACAAATAAGTACAGCTGGGATATTTTCACCAATAGGTATATGGAAAGTCTCTTTAGAAAGGAATTACGACCTTAAAGGGCAATTTATGAAATAATGGATGGCACAAGGTTTCTCGTCATGACGAACATTTTAAGTATATTGCTTATGGGGGCGTGACTTTTAGTTTTCTCAAAAGTTCATGGGTACTTTAGGATGTATATGGATAATTGGGATCCGCATGTTTTACATGTTATTCCGTTTGCGCAAAGTGAATGTCATAGTAAATAATCATCATAAATCAAATTTATCCACCTTAAAAAGATGTCACAATTCACTATGAATAGACGGTTAAGTCCTTCTATTTTCGCTACTAATGATGTGTACTCAACTTAAAAAGCCTCATCAAACTAACAGAGTCTAGAACTTGAGACTAAAATCTTGATATTTTCAAAATCAATTACATGTTTTAATAATCATTTAATAAAGCTATTAGGTACTGAATCTTCAACCTTGAAAATTCAGTAGGGGAAGGTCGGCTAAAATGGGGACTCTAGTGGTTTCCACATTATATTTCGCTTACAAATATTGCTAAACTTTTGAAATTTAGACAGAACAAGACTATACTAATGTGTTGACAGAAACTGATAGCTTTTGATCAATTATTCCCTAGATATAACAATAAAATTATATATTTTTTAAATGCATACATTGTCCCCGTTTAAGACGACCTTTCTGGTAAAATGGGGACGCCATAAGAGCACATGCAAAATTGAGTTTTTTAAATGAAAAATCATTTTTATTGAATACACAACACATCAAACTCATCATATTACCTCTTAAAGTGACTAAACATGTTAGAAAGATTGTTATAGAAAAGGAAAACTAAGAATTTGTCAACTTAATAGATATTTTAACATATTTATGGAGTTGAAGTTTTTTTAATTAAACTTTACCATATTTATATCCTTAAGCATATCAGTTAGACATTTATAAAACGTATAAACTAGTAAAACACTGGTTCATGCCAAAAGTGTTAAATGTGTATACGTTATTATCCTACAATCTGTCCAAAATGGGGACATTCTTATAAAACGGGGACGTCCCCATTTTGTCCTACCATGTACGTCCCCGTTTGACCCGCCACTGTATTAATAAAACAAACATGGCGTACCTAGCCTCCACTTTGAGATTTTTGAATAGAAGAAACGACAAATTGTAGCCTAATAACTGAAGATAGTGATCAAACACTTACTTTTTTAAACTCTCTATATTGGGTACGTAAAAACACAGTTGAGACACGAACAAAAATCCAAAGAATAAATCGTCAAATATTTAAAAGTGTGCAACATGAAACTTATAGTCAGTATATCAACGGTAACTAGCTCAAAGTAGAGTGAACTAATTAGTTCGCAATAGTTCGTCAAAGATCAGCTGATAGCAGCACTAGTTTAGCAGTACCGGAATGTCCCCATATTGCCTAGCGTCCCCATTTTAGACAACTCTCCCCTAGTAGTGGAACATTAATTCATTACAAAACAAGCAACTGATTTTGCAAATAAGATTTCAGACTCAAGTTAACGTATATGTACAGTATAACAAAATGATGATCCTGGAAGCCATAGAAATTAGAATACATAAATAAACGTTAACTTTCCATTATAGTATTTCCAAATACTGGTTTGTTCGTAATGTAACAAATAGGTCTAGTAGTAATGTTTTTAGTTAATCGAAATAATTAACTGACTCTCCTCTCCAAGCTTGGCTTGTAATTCAAAGGCCAAAGCTTAACATAAATTACTTGGACGTATGCAATAACAGTTGGAAGTACAATTGTCACATGCACAATATAGAACCGTCATAACATCAAGCATGTTACATGCAGCCATGATGTCCTCTTGTGAAGCTTTATCATGCACATAAAGCATGAATTATGTAACGACATTGTAGTGTTCCACGAAGTGCATTTTATTTTTAACATACTTCCCCGTACAAAACAACAAAAGGAGGAGGTTCTCAATTCGTTTGTGGCAATGTTTTGTATATGTATGTTCACCGAATTGTCTGTGATTCTTTTACCGATCAGCGTGGTTCCACCACCAAAATAACCAGAAGAGTTTCCCTTTGGTACCATCTATAACATTATTTTTAAGTGTAAAATTTGTGGAGGTGAAAATTCAGAAAACCTTAAATATTCGACATAAAAATGTTGTTTACATTTTTTTTCAAAGAATGTGATAGATAACAATAATATTCCTTCAGCTGATAGTTGAAACCATTTAAATTAAGCTACAGTTCTTCATGAAACAGCTGTTTCATATTGATTAATCAACTATTTCTTGCCATGAAACCTAAATAAATTAATTTATTTTGCAAAAAGAAATTTTTTTTAGTTACTATACGAAAGGTATTTCAACGTTTGTGTATAATTCTATTTTGAGAGCTTTTGAAGTCGGTTGTTTAAAAAAAATATATAATTATATAAACACGTAATGCCTGGTTATTATGAAACGATTTAGTTTCTCATAATTTTTAATAATAATTTAGCCCGCTACATACGTGTACGTGTAAATTTCGCAATTTATTAGACGTAGTAATCGTAAATTATCGATGTTGACAAAAATACTTTAAAAATATTCCAAGAAGTTAGATTTCAAAGGCATATTTGATTAAAACATCTCTTCACTCTCATAGACTCATAACTTACAAATTAATTGACTGCATGGTTTATGTGATGAAGAAAAACACTATTTAGTGCCAAGAATTAAACTAAACCCTTTTTTCCTATAAGCAAATCTCTCCCACGCACGATGAGATGGGCAATTCTTATACATACGTGTTTTGTTTTGTATTTTCCTTTATACTGACGATGTTTTGACAACATGCACTCAAATAATTTTGAAAATAATATTTGTTTATTTAATTTGATCTGTTGACCAAAATTATATTTTTTTTGGCATATAACCGTTTCAAACGTACTTCTACCAATCACGAGATGTTTGCAATGTTGTTTAGAAGAGAAGACTCATTCACACTCTAACCCTACAAAAGCTGAACTCCCAAGCCAGCTGAGTGGGACATCAAAGGAAGGCTATATCCGTCTTGTCACCAGAGTAGACAAAGAAGGATAATTTCGCAGCTAACTGCATTTTTTACACGAGACTCCTCTTTGCAAACACGCTTTCAGTAGCTATAACCATTGACTTTGATCTGAAAGTAGACATCCCATTTAAATGGACCAGATAAGGGGAACGAGCTGGTCTAGTGATAGAGCGCAAGACTCCGGTCCTAGGGGTCCCAGGTTCAAATCCCGCCTAATCACCACTGGATTTTATCTTAGTGATAATGCCGCAGCCCCTAGGTCTAGTCTGAAGTAATGTGAAAAACAATCCCAGGTTCATGCCTAGCGTCCTAGGACAAAAACATGGACCAGATATAGGTTTTTTTTATAAAACAAGTCACATGGTTGAATATAGGCCTAAATAACAAAGTATGGTGCAATTTAATATACATTTTTCTATATAGTTAAGGTGATAGTTGATTTTTCTTAAAGTATAATGTAGGTCTAGTGTACCCTACCTCGGATTGATTGAGAAATATGCGTATTTTGGCAGAAATAAGTAATTTATATCATTGAATTTTGATGACTGTGTTATATATATATATTCCAATAAATTGTTAACTCTTTATTTCACACCCTACAAGTTAACCTCTTTAAAACAAAGGCAAGAGGTTGTGAGAATTTGCAATAATATAAATTACTGTTGGGAAATGCTGCAACTTTATTTTCAGCAACAACTAATTGCAATATACATTGTTTGATTAGTTTAAGTACTATTTCAGAAATGTATACAAGAGTTTTGCATTCAGCAAAACATATTAATATAATTTAAACAAAAAATTAACTATTTACTGGTTATACTGTTTGTATTTATTTAAAGCCAAATAAAACAATCACTATGTAATTAATTAACTGAAATAAATTACGAGTACAAATCCAATATCCAATTTAAATGAAATACTGACGTAATTAACCTTGATTTACAAAACAAATTATACTCATTTCAGCGGATTAATATGTAAATTAATGTGGCTATCCATTTTCCGTTACTGTTTGGCATTAAACATTATTATAGGCTTATTATTATTTATATTAAATTTAAAAAAATTAGTCATCGGAATTTAATATGTGTAAAATTAAATAAATATAATCATAAAGGCTATTGAAAGCATACTTATATAAAACTGCTGTATATATAAACGAAATTTAAAAACATGAATCAAAAATCAGGACTGCAGGCGACAAACTGAAAGTGGTAAAATCAAAACGAATTGTAGCCTATCAGGGGATTTCTCAGGAATTTAAATTAGCTAAATGAGAAACAAGAATATTGCATTAGCAGTGAGAGTAACACCTCGGCTGAATAAACAAGTCTTGATACAGCCTGGTAAACTGGTGTGTTTAAAATACATTCCGACGTTCTTACGAAAGGAAATTTCTAGCGGACTTTGGTTCGTAATTTTTACTCAGACCCTTATTAAATTGATTGAGGTTTTAAAACTTATTGTATAATTTTCTCGTACTCCATTAACCTCGTATTATGGGACAAAAACGTACAATAATTTCTAGTTTTGAGTTATTATGCAAAAAGGAACTCGCTAATACAGTAATGATTATTAAAATTTAAAAGTCTTACACATTTCCATTATGGTGTACAACTTTAAAAACTTAGAAATCGCTCAACTGAAATGAAATAGTTTAATTTTAAAAGCATATATAAGTCTAATCGGTGAATGATTATTTGAATATAGACCATTTTCAAGAATAATTTACTTCGTAATTAACGTTATATTTCAATTTAAAATAAACCAAATCCGAGTAAAATGTGTATAACATTAGAAATTATAACTAATATTATCAGGTTTATATACTTGCCTTAGATCTTATACTTTTAAAGCGGTTAATCAAACTTAATCCATAATAATCTTAATTTAACTTTATCTTAACTTAATTCTAGTAAATAATCATCATGATGTACCTAATTATATTTTAGGACACTGTAGTTATTAGGTCAATTCAGCTTTATTTCTTACTGTAAAATTAATCTTAGTAAATAAGCATTCTTATCTCAAACCATAATTCGAATTTATGTTTATAAAAAACATAAGATATCTCAAGGTTAAACTGGTTTGCAGTCAATCGTAAACAGGGATATTCAGAGAGAAAGTCCAAGATTTAAATACTACTGCAACTTGGCAAGGCGCCATTGGAATCTGTAACCGGAACACAGACCACTTGAGACTTAAAACTTGTTAGCCACAAAATATCGTATTTTCACCTTATTCCTCACACAGCAAAGAAATGATGCATCATATAAAAAGGAACTACAGGTCGTCCAGTGGTCGAAAACTCGAGCAAAAAATATGCAATGTACAGACTTCTTTATTTTCACCCCACGGTGTAAATAAAACATGTCATTGCAATTTCTTTCATTTATTATTTTCTGTTTATATTTGGTTGTTATTTCGTCACCAACATGGCAACCCAAAAGGCTCATTTTAATTATTTTTCACCACACTATGTTGTATGATGTTTTACATACGTTAATTAAAAGGCTGAAAGTTACGTTTTGCTGGCCATGCCAGCTGTCATCGTCATTATATCACGAGTGGTGGTGAATAGTAGTAGTGTGGTGAAAAATAGTGTTCGTACCACACGGGCCGAAATGGTTTTGCAGCTCTCGATCGTTTTAAATTCTCGACTTCGTCTTGAACTTAAAAACTATCTCGAGCCGGCAAAACCTCATTTTCGGCCCTAGGTACGAAATATACTATTAAATTCGTTTTATAATATCTTTCCAACAGGGTAGATGCGTAGATTTACCTACGATGCACACCTGAGAAAAAAGGTGTTCAATAAACATGCTCAACCCCCACAAAACACACCCCCATATAGAAAAAAAAAACATATAAATGGACAAGGCAATATCATTCTGATAAGTTGGCAATATCAATGCTTTAACCTGAAGAAAACGTAACTCTAGCTAAAAAGGATTCTAGGGATTCGCACTCTCCATCTATTACGAGATAGAATTCTTAAATTTGCATTTAAATTGAAAGTCCCTCTCTTACAAGATCCTTTGGAGGAATAGAGATAATACAACTTGTTCCCTTTGAAAAAAGATTATTTATTATACTTGGTATTTATTTAATTGACTGGGTCAATTATTTTTTACTGCGGTTCTTTTGTTTAATTCGCTTGATTGATGTAGTTACTTTAGAATTTCTAAGTGATTTATATCGGTCATGTATAATAAATTGCCAATCCAATATTACCGAAAACCATGTTTCATTTTAATAGGTAACTGTTACGGTGTGTTTTAGATGATAAATGACGAATCTGTGATTTATTCGTATTGCTCTATTTCATCATTCAATCTCATCATTATATTTTCAATTTCATCATTCTATTTCATATTTAATCATTGTATTTTCATCGAGAAATTGGATAGAGCCTAGGGACTATAGTAGTTGTGTGTAGGAAATTGCTCATACTTTGCTCATCTCCACCACAAAAATACACTAAGATAAAATGTCGAAATTGATATATTAAGTAGTTTCACAGGGTAAAAGTTGTCTGTGGTGGTTTAAAAACATACTCCACACTACTATATGTCAAAAAATCATATATATTAAAAACCCGTATGAGGTCGTCGCAAAACTTTCTTAAAATTGTTATGTGTAGCAAAATTAAATGACTATTTAAACTTGAACAACAATGGTCCTTTCATTGGTTTGTACGAATCATTTGAGAAGATGAATTTGGTTTTACTGGATTAGATTTGTAGCGAGTATACCTTAAATGCTAGTACTATGGCTTTAGGATGAGTGCTAAGTAGATCATATTGCTTTTTTATCCACCGGTTCTCTCGCCAGGCATTTCTTTTTCATCCCACGGATCAAGAACAAACTGATACAGTTAACTTAATACACGGCAATAACTGCTGATACAGTTTTGAACCGTTTAAAGCTTCTGGCCTCTCAAAGGATCGAACCGGCTACCTTATGACTAGACGAACACTTTAACCCCTCAATCCACCAAGCAACTATAAATTTAAAGATTATAATGTAGCTCCCATTCAAAATCCGTCTAAAGTCATACTTTCCAACTACTATTTCTCGACTCACAGTATAGTGGTGTCCTGGGGAATGGCAGGCACCGTCTCCAGGGACAAGAACATACATCTGACCGTGGTCCTGAAGCAAAGACAACGAGACGGACACACACTCTGACAATTACATACACTGACGAGGCACACACACACGCACACGCACAGCCACCGACACACGCGCCACATCCTACTGGTGATGCTGCTCGCGCGGAGGTTGAGCCGCGACTGGTCTCTGTGTCTCTGAATCCTAGTGATGGGACAAACGACTGATTTCAACTATCCGATGTTTCTTCCGATGGTTTTGCTTTCATCCGATAGTCTTCAGATGGATGATTCATCCGATGGTTTTTAGTGTAGTGGGGTGGGGAGCGTCCGTGCTGCTTCCGGAGACAGATAAAACTATCCGACTAGAGGTAGAATGGATAAACCATCTGTTCGCGCGCCTCGCCTGATCAGTTAGATAGTTTTGTTATAGTGGCGTTTGGCGTTCCTATCCAGCGCCATGTTTTGGAGAATTTATCCGTGCATGAATAAACAGAAAAATATTTTTTTGCATGATTAAAGAACTAAAATGTCCTGTGAGAAAATTACTTCCCTCTTCTATGTTTTATTTTCATAATAAATTTATTTATTTGTTTATTTTTTATTCGTTTAAAATTATTTAAAATACATAATTAATTCGTGCTTAAGGTTTGTTATTTGCTATTTAAGGAGACAATTCCCATTTTTTAAGTTGCTTGGTTATTTAAACTTAATTATTTCATCTTTCGATATTTATTACTCACGTAATAATTTTACGCCTAAAAGGTATCAAGGCTGTTTGTACAAGAAATTATTCATAATAACTACGTAATTAATAATTAATATCTGCCCGAATGCATTTAAGTTACTGTTGTGCTGACTGCTGAGCATGAGTAGATGATTCACCTGAGAATGGATGAATAAATAACCATTTAATACCCCTGTGTAGATAATTAAAAGGTAAACAAATTAATTCATCGTGCAAATAAACGAATATTTATTTCACCATTCAATAATTTAAAGAACAGTTTCAGTTGTCAAATAACTAATTCGTAGTTTAAACGAATGAAAATGCGGGACAGATAGTTTTACAATTGGATGAAAGCGTGGAACGGGTGGATTACAGACAGATGAGATAGTTGACTCGGCTGATTCACATGTGATAGAATGGATAGTTCATCCGGATGAATATTAAAGTAACCATCGGATGAATCGGTTGGTCCGCAACAACCGGATGAATCGTTTGTTTCTATCGGATAGTTCCCATCACTACTGAATCCGCTGAATGCTGAGCGGTGCTGCAGCTGCTGAGGCACGCACGCGCACACACAGCTGGCACGAGCATTGTTGCCACTCAGCAGTCTGTTCTTGCTTAGTTCTGTTTCTCGCACACGTTGGAATTTTCATATGAGTTGCAGGCAGATTAGCGCGTGTTTATACTATGTAAAAGACAACGGGTATGGATGAACTTTTGTGTATAATCATTGGTTCTATGCGGAATTGTTTGCGTATTCATGGGTGATATGATGGTAGTGTAGTACTCAAAGGATTAAATCCACAAAAATTTCATGGGTATCCTTCTATCGCGATAATTCATCCTAATACACTTTTTATTAATAGATGCATTTTTTATCTGTCCATGGACCATGATAAATTTAAGCTGAATGTTTCTATTTGGAATTGATAGACTTCTTAATTCCTTTTGGCAATTTGTAAGCAACTGTACCTCCTACCATTAATTTTTAAGATATTAGTAATAATTATTTTAGTGTCAATATAATCCCACTTTCTCTAATAATATTATTCATTACGTAGTTAACAACAAGTAGCATGATTACAGCAACTACATGTTTACAGGTACAGTCCAACCTCAGTATAACGAATCTGAAGGGACCGAACTGAATATTCGTTATATCAAGGATTTCGTTAAAACGAGGTTCGTTATATAGAGGTTATGTTTGCAGGAATTTCGCTAAGTCGAGGTTCAGAACCAGCGTCGGTCAATATAGGTCGGGATTAGACAAAACACAATTAAAATAGCATAGGCTACAATACTTTACAGTACAGTGTTTACATTGTACAGTAGAACCTAAATCATCCGGCATAAAAAAGGGGAGGGATGTTGAATATTGCGCAATCATGACAATGGCATTGACCTTGGTACAGGTTAAAAACTGTAAGTTTAAAATCACAGCTTGTTCTAACCCTCCTAAAACCTAGCCAATCACTGTATTGCGTAGTCATAAACCATGTAAAGAACAAAACAAAACAGTAGTAGAAAGTTTTGTAAGCTACTGCTCGTGATAGGCCGGTAGGCTACTTAGAGTACAGTACTGATTTATCACAACAGAGGAATGTCAATAATAATCATTAAATATAGCATTGGTGTTGCTAGTTGAAACAAATCGTATTGAAAACAATAAATTATTAGATAAGTCATTATAAAAGTGTATAATCATAGCGAACTTAAAGATAATAAAAACACTCGAAAAAGAAATGTTAAAATAACGATGTTGCTATTCTTTCTCTTTGGTTTTGTTTTTATATTCTTTCTTAGGTTTCTCTTTATCCAAAAATTGTACAATTCACGATAGTTACTTATCGCCCAATCACAGCTTACTAAACATTACGTCGTCATCAGTCCTCAGTGAATGAAATCAGTTCTCAGTTGCAACATAGCGCGCGCAGCGACAGCAGACAGAGAGATGTGTAAAACGGAGCAGACGAATGTTAGCGCAAGCGATGACGTCACCTTTCATTTCATTTGATAAAGAAACAGATTTTTCAAAAACAATAATGGGGTGGGGGATTTGTTATATCGTGGGAAAGACGTAGACAATTCGTTATGCAGAGGTTAAATTCGCAATGTAGAGGTTCTGACAATGATAAATTCGCTATATTGAGGTGTCTTATTTTAGCCGAAATCACGAAAAATTCGTTAAATCAAGGTCGTTGTTATGGTTTGTTCGTTATGTAGAGGTAAAATATACATTGTGTCTTATGGAGAGTTCTAGGGGATTTAAAAAAAATTCGTTATATCAAGGAATTCGTTGTATCGAGGTTCGTTATATCAAGGTTAGACTGTATATTGATGATCTGAAATGAATAAGTTGTAAAAGTTTATTAATTGCTGTAAATATAATCGTATTTATCTTACAGGAATACAATTTGCTACAATTGCCAACATTATTAAGCTATTAATTAACTAGTTGCAGGATTAATTTCAACGTAATAGAATTCATATTGAATAACATTAAACGATGAATAAACTACTCATAAACCAATCTGTTCAGAAAATGCTGTCAAAACCAATTTAATCTGTTGTCATTTTTCAACAATTCCCACGCATCACTTTAGCAAGAAACTTCCAGTTTGTGTTTTCGCATTTCTTCACAAGTGGTCATCTCTCATAAGCAACACATAAACACGTATTTTTATCTTTGTTTATGGATTTTGTTGGAAGTGTGAACGAACAACTCCCATGTCAAAACATTGAAATCATTCCTTGGTTGTAATGTGTGACTCAAAATACCATTTTCACATTGTTTTGAATGCGAAACATTATTTGATAGATATATTTGGGACTCAAAAGCTTCCGTATGTAATTATACATCAATTTTTGACTATTCTATTGAAAGGATACCCCCCCCCCCCCAAAAAAAAGTATAAGAAACATCAATATGGCTTCATATTTTCAAAAACTATACTTTAGACTAAGCTATTAGGAATAGGTGAGTCATTGGCTCAGTCGGTAGCGTCACGGACTTCGGGCCTGTCGTGGGTTCGGATCCTGGTCACTGCCACAAACATTTTATTAGTACAGTTCACCTTCGTACTGTACCGGCTTACCCCTTGCTTTACGGGATACGTTCCACGCACAGATCTGTAGTCTATGAGGACAGGCAAGTGCAAAGTTAAAAAGTCCGCCAACCTTTTTTATAAAAAAAATAATGAAGTCACGCGTCTGTCTACGACACTGTAAATTCATCTTATTCCAAAGCAACACGACACATATTATTTCGAGGGGGTGATGATACTAATTAAATATGATTGAGACTAGTGAGAGAAGGAAGTCATAATTTGGAATGATCAAAGATGTCCACGTATCGTGTAGACCGTGGCAGAACGCCAGCGAGGGTCGCGATAGTTGAAACATATTAATATCACATCGTGTTGTCATTGGAGTAGCGTCCTAAAGTACATAATGTTATGTTTACATGTGAATAGTGAATTGATGAATAGCCCAATACAAATAGTACCGTCAATTTTAGAAAAAAATTAATGCAATTCGGAAATCCCTCAGAGTGAAATATATTCTGAAAACTAGTTAAGAGTTATAGTGATCATGGAGAGGGTTTTAAATCGAAACAGGTTATCAAAGAGTGCATGTTTTCATTCGGTAAGTAGGCTAATAGAAATTTCCTTTGAATCAGGTAGCTTTGATAGTGAATTTCCAATCCTCATTTTGATCTCGGTTTCACTTATGTTGTTAAAATAGAACTTGTCCCGAAAAGAGTCACCTTGGACGCAAGTGGTTATTATATGGTAAATAAACGGTACCAGCAATCTGACACATACTTTCCTCCAATACCTTTGTCAACAACCGTTATCATAGTTATGATAATTTACAGGAAAACTCGGAAAAATTGCAATAACTTTTGAACCGTAATTTTTAGAGCAATAGGAGCTATACCAGTTTGTTCCAAATTTAAAGGGTTATAACATGCTAAATTGTCCTCAAAATAGTTCGGGCCATTTTCCAGAAAATTAGATTTTTTTGTCAATTTATGGTTTTTTTTATCACCACTAAAACTCTAAATTTAAAAATGAAAAAATCCTGGATATACCATGGATTAGTACCTACAAACCTTATGTCATCAACATCGGACCACAGGTGTAGTCTGTAGCTCTGTACACAAACACACACAGATATCACGGCGAAAACCACTTTATTGGGTCAAGGTGAACCCAAAACGGATATATCTACTCAAAACCCAAACTTAAAAATATTTACGAAAACAATACTTAAACCATTTACTATGGTTTAGGGGGAGAAAGTAAAAAATATGTTAAGCACAACATTGTAAAACGCAACACAACACAAACATACACACACATAACACATTGTAAATAAACACAAACACGGACACAATGCTTTCCACTTCGCAAATCAATTTACACGCTCAGGAAAGGAAAATAAAATCCTCAATCCATGATAAAGCAAAGAAAGTTGAGAGAGTCTTTTGGTAGTTGATGGTGAGGAAAGTCAAGTCTCTGATGGAGTTAACAGAAGATCCAAGGATGTCCGAATGTCACGTCCAGAACGTTAGATAACATCTTTCCCGTCTCCCCCTGGACTGCCACTGCTGCCGACAACTGATTTCATCCTTATTGTACAATACAGCTGAAATCTCTTCACCTTCGCAGGCCTCTTCGTTTTATTATTTGTACCACCTAAGTATTTGATAAGAATTAAATATTCTGTTTTGGAAACTTGTTGAGAATATTTGATTAGTAGGTTGATGTTCAAAAATAGTTTTGGGACTGGAATATAGGTATCGTTTTCACCATGGGATTTTGTAAATAAATTAAAATTAAAAGTAAACCAACGAAATGGCAAATAGGTTTAGAATTAGATTTGCAAAAACTTAAAGCCGTTGTTTTAATATACCATTAGTACAATCGGTTATACTATTCCACATAATATAGCAATATATCTAAACATTTTAAATGATTAAACACTCTTTAATTTAATAAGCCTTTAGTATTTCGAAACAACTTAATAGGTAGCGTTGTAAAAGCAACGTGGTCCTGGTAGCCGCCTATTAATTAAAGTATATTGCCTATTAAGGATAAAGGTATATCGCCTATTAAGATTTGATATTGAGAAGTCAGTAGAGTTTTGATGGTTAGAAACTTGACCCAGCTGTCCTTGATTGTTGGGCATTAAATGTATATCCCTGACTTAGAAGTAACGTTTTAGAAACATTTTAGTTAATTAAATCACATGACCATCACACTCTTATCCACATTGGCCCAACATTCAAATTCAGCTTACGCAGGCCTACACAAAATTAGATTACGTTTCATCAAAGTGATTAAGCAAAACATTACTAACTGTAATTTGTAGCAACATCATAACAGCTTAGAGATCGTGAAACGTCCAATTTTTTTTAATTTGAAAGATTTAGCAACTTATTGTTTTTTTCCTAACTATTTTTTTAACTTAGAAAAGCATATGTTTTACTCTTCAAGCAGATAAGTCATGACGAAAATGGCACAAAACAATCCAATAAAATCATCTCTTTTATAAAATGTATGAATTTGTAACGCCAATTATCTTTCACACCTGTGTAAAAAGGGTCCAAACTTCGTTCTTAATATTCTTCTTTGTTCTCAGCAGGTCATGCACGTGAAGCTAGCTATTTTTCCGTTTCGGTGCTATTGCTTTGTATACAGTTTGCTTCAGACGTATAACGTTGTGATCTTCAGAAGAGTAAATTACATCACGTCAACATCACAAGCACCCTCACGGTCCGTAACAAGACAACTCCCAGGAGGTCCTTGTAATTATAACTTGGGTCTTCTCCCCTCTAGGCCCGACTCATCTACAGGATCATCATCGGCTAATGGAGTTTAAAACTGCACGCCTCCCACTCCATCCGTTATTTGTGGACTTGTAGAAGCGGTGCTTGAAACATGAGCTGAATTCGTATTATTTTGTTTCCGCTTGATTTTTTACGTTTTTTTACGGCTAGAATGGAATATGAATAAACCTGGTCTTGTTACACACCTTTTTGGTTGGATTTTCTCATTTATTGAAAGCCTAATATGGACGCAGAATCAATCTCGCTTAGAATCGAACCAGCAAACGGATTTTGAAGACAATCACTGCAAGCCATTTTGCGGTTTGTGCGTTTCCATTGGTTTGTGGTTGTATTACGTCCTGTTTAGACTTTAGTCAAGCTTTTGTTATTTACTAAACGTATGTTTTCAGATGACAGATTAAAGTACCTTTGAACTTGTAAATACGTTGTAATAGTATATTTCGTACCTTGGGCCGAAAATGAGGTTTTGTTGGCTCGAGATAGTTTTTAAGTTTTTAAAACGATCGAGAGCTGCAAAACCAATTCAGTCCATGGTACAGACGCTATTTTACCATACTGTACCCTATTGCCACTATTCACCACAATAATAATGTACACTAACAGTCAACACAGCTACAACTATTAGGTTAAGTGAAGTAATAATTTGAAGAATCAGCATAAATAATGATACACAGTTGCTAGGCAGCGGTAACAAAAACATATATTTTGCAATGTGATAGATACAGCCTGTGTATTTAATATACATTATTGTTTTAAGTAAATAAGCGAACAGTTGATTTTACGGCCCTAGGGATGTAAAAACCTGTTCGGTCGCAAAAATGACGCCGCAAGAAATGGCCAGCAAAACGTGACTTTCAGCCACCAAGATATGTCAAAAATTATGTTGGATCATAAATAAATCAAATCGAAAAATTAAACACACCAATTTGCTACCAATGACAGTTTATCATTAAAAGAAAACATACATGGTTTAAAAAAAATCATTATATTCTATGTCTATTTTAAAAATATTATTTTTAACATAGAAGATGACTTATGACATCCTGACCTTTAAATGGTATTCAGCCTCAGCTGGCATTTCTGCAATTAAAAACTGGCCAGAGGTTAGAGATTTATCGGCTCCGTGGAAATGGCAGATTGCCTGTTGACCTTTTATCCATCGCCACTACTCGTCTTTCAATAAACCATTCTTATAATTCGGTTCGTTTCTATGAAATGCAGTAATGACGGGTTAAAAATCTAGTTTAATACACAGTGAACAGATTTTATTTAGGAAAATATTTAAATGCTTGAGACAGATCAAATGAAATTAAGTTACAAAAGTATAATACTTATTCTTACACAAATTTCAGTAGTAACCATGCTCGTATGGAAGCTTGAATTCTATAACTAGGTAGGTCTTTGCAAAAAAATACTATTCCCTGCCTCTTCAGACAAATACCAGTAATTCTTTTAGAACATTAAAAACAGTCCTACGATATGATGTTTTTAAAGAAATTCCACTATGAAATAATGGCTAGAATTCTGATATACTGTATTAGTTCAACTATCATACTTTGGAATATTTAAAAGTCAAACTCAGGGTCCAGCGTATTTACGGCAAAATAGAACAAACTGTTCACATTGAAACATATCATGATTGATCTGACTCGATGGACATTTGATTATCATGACATAAAGTGATATCAGTAACCGGCGGCGCCACGACAACATTTTTCACTCTGTTATCAGACAGTTATTAAGCAGCAGATACAATCAGTGTCATTCAGCGTAACAAAGTTAAAACGGTCAGCATCAGCCAGACCATATATTCAGACGTTATATTCAAAAAGAAATTTAGATAATTTTATACTGTAGCATACTCAATGAATACCTCAATCAATTACGTCATTTTTATAATAAACTGAGTAAAGCTGGTTTACACAAACTGAGATGTATACTTGTTATTGTTTAAAAAATCAATTATACTACCTGTCCCAAACTAAGGTCATAACAGTTAAAATGTTTAACCAGGCTCTCATGTACATTTTCACACGGACAACATAATAAAGTGACTTCACAATATCTAGCAGACAATTGAGCTAAGATAAGAAGATATTCCAGACACGTGTCACAGAGATAGTCCAGACGATGGCAGACAGCCAGCCACTAACAAACCTTCTCACTGCACTGACATTGTAGACATTGTCACTATCAGGGACAATGCTACAAAATACTTTACAAAGACAAGATTTGAGCTAAGATAAGATGATATTCCAGACACGTGTCACAGAGATAGTCCAGACGATGGCTGACATCCAGCCACTAACAAACCTCCGCACTGCACTGACATTGTAGACAATGTAACTATCAGGGACTGTACAGGTACAATGCTACACAATACTTTACAAAGGCAAGATTTGAGCTCAGATAAGATGATATTCCAGACACGTGTCCCAGAGATAGTCTAGACAATGGCAGACAGCCAGCCACTAACAAACCTCCACACTGCACTGACATTGTAGACATTGTAACTATCAGGGACAATGCTACACAATACTTTACAAAGACAAGATTTGAGCTAAGATAAGAAGTTATTCCAGACACGTGTCACAGAGATAGTCTAGACGATGGCAGACAGCCAGCCACTAACAAACCTCCACACTGCACTGACATTGTAGACATTGTAACTATCAGGGACTGTACAATGCTACACAATACTTTACAAAGACAAGATTTGAGCTGAGATAAGATGATATTCCAGACACGTGACATAGTGATAGTCTAGACAATGGCAGACAGCCAGCCACTAACAAACCTCCACACTGCACTGACATTGTAGACATTGTAACTATCAGGGACAATGCTACACAATACTTTACAAAGACAAGATTTGAGCTCAGATAAGATGATATTCCAGACACGTGTCACAGAGATAGTCTAGACAATGGCAGACAGCCAGCCACTAACAAACCTCCACACTGCACTGACATTGTAGACATTGTAACTATCAGGGACTGTACAATGCTACACAATACTTTACAAAGACAAGATTTGAGCTCAGATAAGATGATATTCCAGACACGTGTCCCAGAGATAGTCTAGACAATGGCAGACAACCAGCCACTAACAAACCTCCACACTGCACTGACATTGTAGACATTGTAACTATCAGGGACAATGCTACACAATACTTTACAAAGACAAGATTTGAGCTAAGATAAGAAGTTATTCCAGACACGTGTCACAGAGATAGTCTAGACGATGGCAGACAGCCAGCCACTAACAAACCCCCACACTGCACTGACATTGTAGACATTGTAACTATCAGGGACTGTACAATGCTACACAATACTTTACAGAGAAAAGATTGAAGCTAAGATAAGAGGATATTCCAGACACGTGTCACAGAGATAGTCCAGACGATGGCAGACAGCCAGCCACTAACAAACCTCCGTACTGCACTGACATTGTAGACATTGTAACTATCAGGGATTGTACAATGCTACACAATACTTTACAGACACAAGATTTGAGCTAAGATAAGAAGATATTCCAGACACGTGTCACAGAGATAGTCTAGACGATGGCAGACAGCCAGCCATTAACAAACCTCCGCACTGCACTGACATTGTAGACATTGTAACTATCAGGGATTGTACGATGCTACACAATACTTTACAGACACAAGATTTGAGCTAAGATAAGAAGATATTCCAGACACGTGTCACAGAGATAGTCTAGACGATGGCAGACAGCCAGCCACTAACAAACCTCCGTACTGCACTGACATTGTAGACATTGTAACTATCAGGGATTGTACGATGCTACACAATACTTTACAGAGACAAGATTTGAGCTAAGATAAGATGATATTCCAGACACGTGTCACAGAGAAAGTCCAGACGATGGCAGACAGCCAGCCACTAACAAACCTCCACACTGCACTGACATTGTAGACATTGTAACTATCAGGGACTGTACAATGCAACACAATACTTTACAAAGACAAGATTTGAACTATGGTAAGATGAACCTGCTTTACATTCAAAAATTAATTGTTTTTTAAACAAATTTGTTGCGAATTTTTCGAATATTTATACATTTTATTTAAATATGATACTTTGTCAGTGACAGAGGCGATTGAATATAGAAAACCTTTTGAAAACAAGAAAATAATTCTAACTTATCCACAAATCTTAATTAGGCTAAAACTACAGTAGACAATTGCAATAAAATAAGCCCAAAAAAATACTGTAATTCCTAACATGAACTTCAAGTTAATACAGCAAGGTAAACCTACTGCATTAATCACAAATGTAATGTTTAGATAAACGTATAACGCCAGACAAAATAAATTAAAAATATCCCTAACTATCTGCAAAACAATTTAGCCTCATATTTTATGCGGTATGATTCGCACAATCAGCTGTGAGGTCATAGAGGTCAAAGTGATTCAGTAAATCCACCAATGAGACAACAGACAGACATACGGCCGCACATATCAGCCAGTGTGATGCAAACACATAAGTTCACATTTTGCGAAATATGAGTAACCGCATAAACAAACAGTAGCTCTTTATAATTTGGCGGTATTTTTTTCATGAAGGGCACAGTTCAATTTCGTGCTTCGAAATATATTACCGTTACAGTTGTTTGGTGAACACTATTTTGATTTTCTTTCTTGTAAAGTGCTATATATTTTGAGATAGCCGAATAAAATGGGAATTGTTGATAAGAATAATGTTGAATAATATATGCTTGAAAGGCGGTAAAAGTGTAAACGTACAAATACGGATTTTGCAGTGCAAAATTCTATTAATTATATAGTTTTACGAAATATATGGCATTCCAATAAAAATCTGTATTTAGAGGTTTCACAGTCCACGCTCCACTTTCCAGCTTCGAATTTTAGAAAAGTAAAATATATAAAATTTCATTTATTGCATACTTTTTTTATTTTATATACCCTAAGTGGTTCAAACATATTTCACGCCCAAATAACATAATAATTCAGCAAAACTTTCTTCGTTTTCTCCACTTAGGTAGAAAAACAACTGAAGCACTTGACAGGCAACTCTGCTAGAAAATCGAGACACTCGAATTTTGTTGTGAACCAACTAGGGGAATCATCACATTTGCTCATGGCTTGATGTATGTACAATCTCAAAACCCCAAATGTACTAAGTAGGCCTACAAAGTGTTTTATCCCCTGGTACAAATGGAGGCCAAAGACTCACAGCTCTCACATTCAGGGCCACCTCCAGCTGTATATCTTGCAAGGGGTTTCACAAGTCCCAATTGATCTGCCATATCGAAGGATTCAACAAACGCTTGAATATCCAAGTTGTCGCCTTGAACTGAAGACGGTTTCCCTGGCAGCGTCGCCCACCGCACGCCCATGTCGTCTGTGCTAGTGTCGTTAACGACAATTACTATTCTACGCACATTTATATTCACGACACATTATTATAATGTAGTTGTCAACTGTTAACGACGTGACGTCACGTGTGTAGGCCTTAATGGGAGAAATATGGATTTTCTATTCTATTCCTCGGGAATAATTTCAACTCGTGGACCAGTGTTTTGATGAAGAGGCCTACAGTAAAAATGTCTGTATAGATAAATTCAGACCTAATTATGTGGTAGTGAACCTGTGTGAAACCTAACTTAGACTTTTTTATGACAATGGTCGATACGCATAAGGTTGATTATCGAAAAAGTCTAAATTAGACAGTTAAATATATCCTACAAGGTTTTCGCCAGCCTTTATAGAGCTTTTTTTAGAGACAATACGCCATAATCGGAACTTGATGCTGCTTAATGTACACCTCTAGCGTAACAGTAATTAATATTGACTGCATTGAGATTTGTATTATAAAATTCATATTCTGTCATTATATTATTAAGGAGAGATTTTTTAGGAACATCTGGTGAGACGAAGTTACAAGTCTATGGAGATGTTCTAAATTAGTCTGCTTGTTTATTATCTATTGAAATATTTTGTAAGAAAAAATGGGTAAGTTAAACTCAAAAAACTGTTTTTATTACAAACCATATAAGGAAAACTATTAAATTAAACAATTAGCGCAGAAAATGAATACTGTCCGCAGAAATGGAACGTTTTTGTTACAATTAAAATAGTTTAGGTGCTTATAAAAATAAATCCGAATCAGAAAAGTATCTTGTAATATTTATTGATCAATTAGTATTGAATATGACCATTTGCATGCTATGTTAGCCGTACCCCCTAGTGGGTTAGTGGTCAGCTGACTAATGTACGTGGTCTGTAGTGGTGGTCATTACCTGTAGAGGCCATGTCGAACATTAGTCTTCTTAGTCACACCACCAATGTGGCTTAACTGATAAGTTACACACTGTGTCAATCAGGCTAAGGATAGCCTACTTTTGGTAAATATTAGTTCCCAGGTAAACTCTTTTATTGAGCAAAAATCATTCTGTTCATAATGTATATCCTTGACTGTTAAGATGATACCCATACATTTTATTCTCATGTGATGGTGTTAGTTTTTTTCTTTTTTTTTGTCCTAGGACGTTAGGCACGAGCCCAGAATTGTTTTTCACATTACTTCAGGCTAGAGCTAGGGGTTATGGCATTATCACTTAGATCCATTACTCCCGCTCCATTGGTGATTTGGCAGGATTTGAACCCCAGGAACCGGAGTCCCAAGCTCTAACCACTAGACCAGCTCGCTCCCCTGGAAGTTATAGTTTGATGTTGATTTAATTACTAATTTTGTCAAATGGTATACAGTAGAAGGTTGGGCCACATTCAACGCAGATGTGAGAGAGATATGGTAAAGCAAGTGATGAGAGGTACTCTGGAGGGCAGGAGACCATTGGGAAGACGATGCGATGGGTTGACAAAGGACCTAAAGAGCATGGGAGCAGACCTAAAACTGGCAGAAGACTGAGATCCTGGAGGCACATGGTTGATAGAACACCTAGGTTTTCAATAGCCACAAAAGTAAGTAAGTGAAGTGGCATGAATGGTTAAAGTATAAAAAAGAGACGGAATATAATTTCGACTGTAGCATACTAAACCAGTAACTGGTCCTGTGCTTGTCTAAGGTTCTATGTTTCCGCGGCTTATCTAGTTGTTATATTCGAAACATCTGACCTAACAGAAAAGTGTTCAAGTCCTGATATTCACCAATAAATTTCAACCATGACATAAAGCAATGACTCGATGACAAGCAGCCCAATTTCAGTGGTAAGCTCACTTTTATATAAAATTAAAAACATAAACCTCTCAGAAGATGTCAAAAACCTTTTGTATTAGAAAAAATGTTTACATTAAAATTACAGTTAATTTTTTGTAATTTACCACAATTTCCATTTGTAAGATTCCAATTTTTATAGTATCAAACAATCCCAAGGCAAATCTCAAACACATTCAAACTTTCAAGCTCCTACTTCAAACTTTCAAACTTTCCTACACACACACATTGATCTTAGAGGGCATAAACAATGACATGACCGCTTGAATATACAGGGGTTTCCAATGATCAATATAGCTCATCAGGCTAGTGGTTAGACTATACCTGTTCTAGGAGCACCTTCATTACCAAGTCTGTGAGGGGTCGTCAATATTGTATCTGAACCTGACATTTACGCCTTGCTTAGAGAGTCAACATATTAGCCCTCAACATATTAGCAACGATAAATACATCATAAATATGTTTATTTTAACTAGATAACTAGAATACTTTTCTACTAAATCTGCTACTGAGTGCACCGACGAATCCGAAACATTTTCCACTACATTTTGGTTTATAATCAAGTTTGTTCAACTCAAAAAATATTTATTTTCGTCGGAATTTACAGGCTAGGTGTCAAAAAAGTAAACAAAATGAATAGAATATGAAATTTGAAAAGCTAAAAGAGCTACACAATGTTTAATTATAAGTAGCTTCCAGGCTATACGATAGTTTTGTGGCCTACAAAAAAAGAAACGAAACCGGTTGTATTTTGACCCAAGTATGAGTAAAAAATTTAGTTATTGATTACAACATGTTTGGACCTTATAAAAACATGCTTTCACGTTATGACAATGCACATGATCAATTAAAACTACCTACTATAAAGTCCTCACCAATCAGGTTGACTCATTTGGCCACTTGTTATCCTAAACATCACAATCCACATAAAAATCATCATACATTTTTAGAGAATTCCAAACTGAAAGATATAATGTAATGGTTTATAAATAAAAATATATTGAAAACTCATTATTCATAAATGACGATGACGTCCATATTTTAACTCACACGACTTCAAGGCATTGGCTATTCACACACACAATGTAATCAATGTTCAAACTCTTCATGCAACCACATCTCCACTAATCAAAGTAATGTTTTGGTAGCGACCGTTTGGCAAATTGAATTGGCCTCACAAAGATTCTCTTTCACTTGGTCACTTCTGAGTCACTCAATGAATCGATGATTGACCCCGGACTAAATAGTGATTCATTGACGAGCTGAGTGAGCTGACCTTGAAATCATTGAATAAATTTATAGCTATTTACCGATGTTTGATGTTTTTGGTGCAAAACTTCTGAATGCAGTAACAATAATTAAATGAATATCAGTGACGATGTCCGATCGGTACTCAGACAAAGAAAGGTTTTAAAGATGTTTTCATTTTTAAAGTACACATTTATAAATTTGGTCAGTTTAGAAGTGTTGGTGGCAAGTAATCAAAACAGACCAAAGGTCGATTCGCACACATTAGTTACGGCACGTCACAGGATAGTCACATCAGTCACGTCACAGCCAAAGAAATATTCTTTAATGGATTTTGTATTACGCTATCTACACTCATCCGGCGGGGTTCCGTTAATGTTGTCGCTCTGCCGGCGTCGGTCAGTTAATTTCATATTTCTCACCGATATTTTTAGATTGTTCGGACGCCTGACAGACGTGTTTGAGGTTAGAAAAAATTGTTTTATTTAAATGGTCGGGTTTATATTTTAAGTAATGTTTGTAGCAATCAACTTGATGGGCGATGACAATTTGATAGACTATTGTGTTTTAATCAAAAGTTCTTGACTGTAACATCACAGTAATAAAGTTTTACGGAAGACTGACTGAATCCAACTGACGGACAGTTGACTGACGAATTGCGGATGCTACTGAGACTGAACTGTGACTGGACTGTAACGAAAATGTGACTGAAGTTTGTGAATGCTGTCGATACTGTGTTTTGTTTGGTGGCCTATAGAGATTTCCTTTTTTAGAACCTTGTAATTTTTTTATTATTGCGGTGGACTGGTGGTAACCGTATAGAAAATAAAGTTATAAAACAACGTAGACACAGAATACAAAAGCAAAGCAAGCATGGTAGTACAAAAATCCCTCTGTACCAAAAAGTGACGAACCCTTTTTAAGAGTGAGATAAAAACATTACTTCGTAAATTTTACAAAAATAAGCTTGGAACGTAGAAAACTTAAACGTTAACGAGCTGATTAAATCTTCCATCCTTCTCAGCACGATCCGTCAGTCACTCATGTGTAAGGATGCCAACAAATGATCTCCCGCATACAGAACAGCTGACTGACGCCGTCAGCAGCTGATTGAGGCAAGGGAATGTAGACCAAGGGTTTCCTATGGTTGATATACTTTCTTCTTTACCAATTACCAAACACTCTGTTGAACTATTGATAGTAAATGTCTTTTACAGTGTTTGACTCTAGTTCATTAAATATTATTTCGAAAAATAATTAGTAAATAAAGCACGAATAATCGTCGTCATTTGCTTTCTATGATTGATATGCATTCGTGATTGGACAATTTCTTAGGTATTTAAACAGACAATTAATTATTATTGTTGAAAAGATATAGGTATAAAAAAATGGCCTAACAGTAGTGATTGACTAAAAATGTAGTGTATGTGTTTCAATAGAGTTTGTAAATAGGTCTGATCATGACAATAAAATTGTATTATTTCTTTCAGGTTTTTTTTTAGTTAGTTGTAGTTCTGGAATTAGCATATTTTTTCTAATTTAATCTTTGAATTGCTGTAAAGACCACAATTCAAATCAAATTAATCGTGTCACCGATGGCATAAGACAATTAAAATGAAATCCTTTTACATAATCACTTTTAAAGCAACAATACAACACTTGCTATCCAATATGATCCAAAAGAGCATAACATACCGATCTCTTCGTTACATAGACAAATAAATTTTGATAAAGACACTGACTCCTTTAAGCTAGTGGCATTGTTAAGATAATCTGTCTAGTTGTTACTGACTATGACCAGTTTTTTGACCAGGTTAGTTCATTAACCCAGGCACCAATGACAACTAGGCCCAATTTTTACCTATAAAATCCTGACTTATCAAAATCAAACCAGTGACCTTTTAAATTCACAACGAGCACTATAACCTGTTATCCACCCATTTAAATGTCGAAGTCATCTAGTGCCTAATGAATGTTTAGACCAGGACTCTAGCTGCACGGCCAAGGTCACCAAAGGTCAAAGCTTGCCAGGTGACGTGGGCCTGACTTGCTAATGAAGCTCCCACTGCAGTTCACGGGAAGTCTATAATTAGAGAACTCATCTACTTATCTCTGGCCCATGTAAACAAATCATCAACATGCAGTTCGGCATCTTTCTTATGATAATGGGATGATAATCAGAGCTTACTTTGAAACGTCTGGACAGAGAATGTTTTTTGGTAAGGTTCAATTGCAGTAGGCTGCATATTGGAGGTTGAAACTAAACAGGTGGGGAATTGATGTACCAAATATAGCAGCCTAAATATAAGAAGATTGTCCTTGAAAGATCCCTTGAAACAACTCAAAGACGTCTAGGAGAAGGTAAGATAACAATCATGAAAAAAGTATGTGTTTTGTTTATGATTTCCCAACTTTTCTCACATTTTTTAAATCTTTTAATGTTTTAGGTATTTCTCGTACGAATGTTGGAACAGATTCCAAAGTAATAACATTCTTTCACTAACCTTGATAGAACTTTTTCAACAACCCCTCAAAATAACATAAACCATCGCAAAAAATAAATTCAAGCAGAGTCCCTAACACTTATGTATAGGAAAAAAATACAAACGAAAATCTACATGGCAATCGAGCGGTTTTGACTACATGTGATTCGTATAACAAAAGAGAGCCGAAGAAGGAGAAGAGACAATGGATTTGGCAGCGAACGTGCCCCAAACAACGGCATACCTCGTCTACGTGACTAACAAGAACAAAGCTACCATCACGTCTACCTCAACACGTTCTTGGGCTGCACCAACTATAGATGGTCATGAAGAAAAATGAATTGATTATTCGTCATCAAATCGCCGTGATGATTCAATCCCGAGAACGAATGAATTCAGCTGACCAAGTTCCTATTTGTCAACGGACTGATGGTGATGTTAAGAGCAGGATTATGATCATTTTTGGGAACTATTTATGAACGAATACTACACACGTTTAAGGTCACTAAGTAAAATGTATTTCTGTTAAATGCATGCAGTGCTGGATTAGGCTACTTTCGGAATGTGACTGATCTAGTAGGTATTCTGCGTGACCAGCCTTAGGCCTTAAATTAGGCTACAAAACCACTGGAATTGATCGGTCTTCCAAAAGAAACTCTGTCTGCGTGCTCGGATTCAAATAATTTTGGATTTCAGCTATGTAATAATAGCCACCACCCGAGGGATTTCAGACTTCTCAATGCACAACTATCACCAAATGAAGTCTCTCTGTCCTGGAGAACACCTCTCTTTCGGAACACCCCTTTACTAATAAAGATCAACCTTTGTTGTTGCCTAAAGTTCTTGAGTAGGAAAGATAATTGCGTCAACCTATCATTTCGCCACCTTGTGTGGCATCTTTAGGGGTCTTCTTAGCTTAACCTCTTATCACTAACACTATACTGTATACTCTGTCTCTGTATTTACAAAAATAGTTTAACACGCGCGGTCAAGTATCGCAAATTTGCAAACACAAGAGTTGGGGAGTTAAAGAATTAGTGAGATTACAGACATCAAATTAAAGAAATCACAATGTAGCTTTGTGCTTTTATGAGTTTTCCAAGAACCATAATTTTAAGTTGACAATATAGCTTGTTTTGCAAGACTACAACAGTACTTATGTCAGAATAAAACGCTAGGAAATAGAGGAAGTGAATGATCAACTTATGACACAAATATTACCATATCTGAGTATATGGATGGTGTCAAGGAGTACTCAATGGAAGTCGGTAGTTTTCAAACAAAATTTACGTGGGTTTGCACGATTTTAACTCTATTTTTTTCTAAAAGTGTATTTCAGAGACATCAAAGCTACAAGCATTCACTAAATCTAATTATCAATACACTGCTCATCTAAACATGCAAAGTCAAATAGTGCTGATGACAATTTCAATTAAACCAAAGCTGGCTGTGGCTGTGGCTCTGACAGAAGTTGCCCAGTACAAACTAATCTTGTTTGCTAATTGTTGTTGAAGTAATTAATGAACAAAGTTGCGTTCTACTCTACAACTAACCAATCACGTTGATGCCTCTTTAGACGAGATCACTTCCAAAGCTGTTCCAAGCTTCCTCGTTACTATTCAACAAGTCTCCAGAAGGTTGTTGGAAACAAATATAAAGTAATCATATTTATAAATACTTGATCTCTAAGAAATTTTAAATATTGCAACTTTAAAGTATAGTACTGTAGGTTAGTTTAAATTTAAAATGTCAGCTAACCTTTACGAATTAAAAAATGCTACCAAGACTATTGTATATTTTTTATCAAACTGAATACAAACCATTAAAATAAATAAAGATAAAGATAAAAAAGACTTTGTGGCTCAAAAGAATACGTTTGATTAAGAATTCAGAACCGTTTATTCTAATACCATAAACAGTCTTTATTTTGGGTGAAAACTAAAAACAATCTAAGTCCACTCTCACTCTTAACATGAACTTTCTTAACTTTAGTTTCTGAAGTGTCGTATGTGGTTCCATGTCAAAAACATTTAAATTAATTTGTATTGTATTCAGTCAGACAATTGATATTGAGAGATTTTTTACTTCACAATATAATTATTTCTGTGAATATACGGTGCATTTCAACATGAATGGAACAAAGCCGAACCGTAACTTTAATGCCTTATCGTTCTGCGGTCATTTGAATTTTAATGGATCGTAAAACACTATCGTAATGGAACACCGCAGTCGTAAAGAACCAGAAGGCCTGTGCGAGATCGACTCGTTAGATATACGGAGAGAGCGGCTGGAAGCTGGACCCAGGGAACAGGCGTTGCTGGACCCAGGGTACAAGCGTTGCTGGACCCAGCGACAGACGTTGCTGTACCAAGGGAACAGGTGTTGCTGGACCCAGCGACAGACGTTGCTGTACCAAGGGAACATGTGTTTCTGGTCCCAGGGAAAAATCTTTGCTGAACCCAGGGAGAAAATCGTTGCTGGACCCAGGGATAAAATCGTTGCTGGACCCAGAGAACAAGCTTTTCTGGTCCCTGTGTACAAACGTTGCTGAGCACAGTGATAAGGATGTAATAAGGACCAGCAACACGCTGGTCCAAGGAAAAAATCGTTGCTTTACCCAGGGAAAATTCGTTGCTGGACCCAGGGAGAAAATCGTTGATGGACCCAGAGAACAATCTTTTCTGGTCCCTGTGTACAAACGTTGCTGGACCCAGTGAACTAGTGTTGCTGGTCCCATGGAACAAGCGTTTCTGGACCCAGCGACCAGGCGTTGCTGGACCCAATGAAAATTCGTTGCTGGACCCAGCAAATGGAAGTTGCTAAACCCAGCAAGTGATAATGCGAATTATATGATTATAAGTAGACCCTAAGAAGCTATATATGACTCAACGAGTCCAGCCATATGGTAAATGTTTTTTAAATTATGCTTGATTATTTACACACAGTAAATTGTCATTGTCTTGAAGAGATCTGATTAAAACAAGCAACTCTTGTCAAAAGTTTCCCTATATTATTAAAGTTAGTTTGATACATATTTGAAAGCGTTTTATCACTCGTAGCACAAGCAGGTACGTACATACTTTTATTTTACGTGGAATGGAATCGTACTTTGAGCTAAATAAATGTATAATTGTGTGGGATGGAAATCTATAGAAAATACGGAACTAGTGCGGTTGGCGTATTTATTTTAAATAAAGATCTCAATCATGGAAAAATTTTAACCAACCATTTTTTTCAATTGATTGATGTTTTTCAATTGATATCTCTAGAACCCACACTTTAATCTCTGGACTAGCTGTGCTCAAAATTTGTGTATCTAGAAGCATAGATAAAAGGAGTAAGGTACTTTGGATTGTTTGTAGTAAGCATGTGAAAAAGGCCAATCATAGAGCTAAACACGGAGGTAATACATGTACGAGAACAAAGAAAAGTGTTAATATTACGGCACTGCACCGTTGGCGGCACTGCGAGGCACACTCGACGAGATTGCCATCTGTGTCCGAGAGGTTGGTAGACCTTTGGCTCTGGTGACATACATTTTGCTTTCAAATATGTATAAAAGCTTTATAATGTGACCGTGTACAAAAAGTCAACATGCCCGCTTACTTTTTTAATGATTTATTGTTTCGCATAATAACAACATTTAGCACTAAGACCCTAAGTCATTATCAAAAAACAAGTCAACCCACAACATTGATGGGCTCAGCAAAGATAGCAAGTTTTTGCGAATTGTATAAGAATTAATTTGTTTTCCTAGTTAAGAATATTATAGAGTATTTAACTACTTGAGATGTGAACAAAAATGTACTTTATGTGATATCACTCTTGTACATTTCCTTTAAATACTATTATGGCAAAACTAAGGAATTGTTTACGCTTTAGAAAAGATACTATTAATGATGCCACATGTGTATTGCATTTAAAGTATATAAGATCATTCATAGTTAAAGAACTTATTAATTCGTATGGAAAATATAATGGAATAAAATTTCTTCATTTAAAAAAGTGTTAAAAGTCAATCTAAATCGTAATTAGGTCTTTATATTACAAAAATACGGGCATGCAAATATTTGACAGCAAAACGATTAAAAACATAGTTAAATATTGATAACATTGCATTTTATAACCAGTAGTTTTTTTACCGTGTCTATTACTATTTGCAGCACGTAAAAAAGGAATTTACACCGATTAAAAAATAATTTGTACAATTTTTATAGTGTTATCATAGAATAAATATGCTGGTCAAAACAGATGTTACTTATTGATTCGTATGTATCTAAATGCTGGTTAAACGGAACATCAACTAATTTATTTCCCTAAATTATTTTATTATAAAACATATAAAACGAACTACATTTACTAGCTTAGGGACTTTCAGCGGCGTAAAGCGTAAAAATGGCTAATAATTAGTGTACATTATCAATTACACGACGACAGACAATCGCAATAGCTCAGTTGTAATGATACACTTAATTAAATCCATCGAATAATGTTTGAAACAATGTATACGATAACAGTCGACACAAAATGTTATGTGTCATCACGTGACCTCAAATGTCCCCGCCACAGCCATTAGTATCTCATGTCTGCAGTCAACACAATTACTGTATATTTAATTGTAGGATGCATAACAGTCGCTGTCATAAACTAACTGGTTAAATTTCATTAGTTGATTTTTACTATATCAACCTTTTAGTTATTAGTACCTCTCATATGCATCTCCCTCAAATATGTTAAAAGTCAACGCGTTATATAGTTTCTACGCAAATATTACCATAGACATTTAAACGTGTAATTTAGCGATTGTATTTACCTATAAAATGGAGATTCCAGCTATAAGTTAGTTCAATATGTTATTTCATAAGCTAATTTTGAAGGCATTTGTATCTTTAGACATTAAACATAATTATGTTAAAATATTGTAGGATGAATGGCTATCCCAGTCATAAACTCAACATGTTAATGTCACTGTCCATTATATTAATTACATATAACTCCCGTCTGTAACCGACACAATTGTTTTGCCTAAGTAATATTTACAATGACCCTCTAGTACTGACTCTTTAACTATTTTCAAAATAATAAAGTAATTTGAAATAATTTGATATATATTTTTGTTAAAAATTGCTTATACGTCAAGTTACAAATTTTGTTTAGTATATAGCGCATTTTCTTGGTAAATAAATAGTTATTTGTGTAACTAGTGTACGGAATGGCACTTTACTGCACATGACAGAAATGTTTCTCGAGTTCAGTAAAGGCACTTTACACTCGCGTTACACATTATATTTTTATTCCTACAGCTAAATATAAAGCTTATAAATAATTAGCCCTTCAACCACTATACAACACATTTTTTGGATAGGTTAATTCCAAGCGTTGAACGAAATGGGAAACGCTGCACCAGCTGATCGTAATCGTAGTATCTTGTAATGTTTCCAACTTATTTTCAACCGTACACATATTAGGTGTTTAATAAAAGCACACTATTTTATGATATTAGGTTGGAATACGGGAGTGCGGCAAAAAATAGTGCAGCAAAAAAATTTGTAAGTACATGCAGCAATTACTTTACGTACTATAATCAGTGCAAGGAAGCCCACTTTGTCAGGTGCGTCCATAGTCATATTTTACGTTGAATTTAAAGTATTTCAAGAGCCGCCAGTTTTTATCTACGGAAGCTTTTTGCATACTCTGGTCCCCGGAGACTCCTGTTTAGTGATAAGATCCCCATCGTCTTGAAATTCCGAGCAGTATCCGTCAAGAGTTTGCTCAATATCATCCCTCAGTTTGTAAATAGACTACGTAAATATTTCTTAGCGAATAGATACTGTTCATAAATGGATTTCTTACATATTCATTATTATATTATTTTATTATTATTATCAGTTGGATTGGGACGAAAGTGAAACTGATTCGACCAAAATATGATCAAAGGAGTGTAGACTGGAATTAGGTGGTTTGCGTACCTTTACCAAGTAAGACTTGTTTTCCGTTAGCCATAACCACCTTTAAAAGCAAAATGATGAATTTTGGTCCACTTTTGCCCATCAAAATTTAGTTGTTTTTTAGGATTGAACCCATCGATCAGGGCTTACTACTCAAGCCCTTCTTCCGCTTGACGAATTACATTTTTTAACCACCATAGAAATCAATAAACTATCGATGGAAACTTTGGCTTTTGTTGTGTTATTTGTGTATGCCAATTGTGATAAAATGAATTCATGACTATAAAATTTCAATGACTATACTTTCCGACGAGAAATTTAAAAGTTAAAAGAGTACTAAAGGAACAACAAGGCAATAAACTAACAAAACCCAACACAAAGTTGAATGCTGGATGGTTAACTGCTGAATTGCCACAAAGAAAGGTTGATTTTTTCTTCTAACTACTACACTCTATATCCTTTATGGTACGTTTCAGCAGTTTTATAGCGTTAATCCTTAACAAAAAAGAATAAGCTATTTTTAATTTGAAAAATTTACATTTGTTTGTCTTAGGTGTTTTAAAAATTCACATTAATTTCTGACTAGGATTTTTCCACAAATAGTTACTTACTGTAAACTACATTAAATATACCATAATATGCTTGAGTTTAATCTTGAGCAATTTGGTCAATATCAATCTATGAGAGGATATTTCAGAGAGAGATTTTTACTTGAATGTAACAATATTTTATATATTATTCATGGTTTATGCATCTCACATTTAGTTCTTACAAACTATAACAACATAACTAAAAACCTAATATGGATTGGTGGGAATTGAACCACTGTACCTCTTCACATAACAAAAGACATCGAATAACTTATTAGGATGAAAAATTACGCAATAATATTTTAAGAATAATTTTTTGTGCAGTTTTTAAATCATCACGTCAGTATCATTACTGAATTACTAATTTGGTAACTTATACACATTTAATATTTTTACCCTGATGCAGGCGTATGAAGTTCATCAATTGCTTGTAATTTACAAATAAATATGTTTGACTATACACATTTTATCGATTACTATAAATATCAAACTCAACCGTTTCTACACAACTTAACGTACAAACAACCTAGATCAAGTCTAGTTATCTACGAATTCCCGTCCATTGACACCGCAGCTATCTAAAGCCACGGTTCAATTCATTCAATTATTGCGGCGATATCAACAACTAACTGTTAATAGCTTGTAAGCCAGCCTAAGTCAATGGGTACACAGATAACGGGCTTGTCGAGTGTGAGGTTATCTGCGATTTGGTAATAAATCAAAAATTATTTGTAAAAATAATGGGTTATTGTGCAAGATGGACTTCCGTACACAGTTTTATTGCACAAGGTCAACTTCTAGAAAATTTAACGCAAGTTTGATAAAAGAGACTGAAAGAGGTTTTTTTTAACATATAGTTTACAAATGACATTTTAATAATATTATAAGGTTGTCTTTATTTAAGCCAATATAGAAGTTATTTGGGGGTATTTGATAGAATATGATTATTCTAACTCATAGAAAAAAGGGGAACGAGCTGGTATAGTACTAGAGCACGGGGCTTAGGTCCCTAAGACCCTAGGATCAAATCCCGCCAATTACTAATTGATTTTTATTTTTATTATTATAATTCCACAACCTTCTAGGAATAGCCTGAAGTAATGTGTAAAAATGGTTCTGGATTTAAAACCCCCAGTAAAATACTTATAAATGTCTGTGATCCAAAATAATTGTATATGAAATAGAATACCAAACGTTATACATACATGATTTTGAGCATTAATAATCTTTCGGGGTTCTTCTTCAATTATAATATGTATTTTAAGTACATGTACAAAAATCAGCTTTGAATGATCCCTTGCTTTTAACTGTTTTAAGTGGTACCTTTGACTAATGAATACTGATACAACTAGACATTCCATCCTCGAAAGAGAATGGTAAGTAAAACGTCAAGGAATTACCAAATATCTCAAATAATACTTGGAGTCGGTGTACAATCTGTTTTGTACATTAAATTTTACACGTTGTTATTTTAAGGCAGCTGTCAATTTCGTTGGTACATTCAATTTGGATACTGCAAATTGTAAATAAATTCCACATCATATTAAAATATCCTAAGTCGGATTAAATGAAGGTTTTCGTGGTGATAGACTTAGAGTTTTAATGTTTTACATATACTTGAATTCACTAGTATATTGTTATATTTTATTGAGATGGTTTTTCATTTAGTGAAATAACAGGATATGACAGTTTTTTACCAAGACAATTATTTTTTTCGTACATATCTTGTCACCCCAATAGCTCTAAAGATACAATTTTAATTAATATTCTCAGAATTAATAAAAATAAATAAATTCACCCATCTAAAGATTCAAATTTACAAAATGATAGGTTAGTTCAGAGATTCTAAGATTGACATACAAAGCATGAAAACACAAAGGATATTGAAACTGTAAATTGGAAAACTACGTGAAAAACACCTGACCCAACTGACCTCATTAACTTAACACCATGTTAATTTGCATAAAAGAGAACCAGGTTAATGTTTAACTTTGTTTTCAGTTACTTCCATATTTTAACTTCGTGTTACACAAATTTAGGCTGGTATTCACTTTGTAAACAACACAGTAATTCTCAGATGTTTAATGGTAACTTTATGTTGTTGATCGTTGCAGATATTTATCCTTACTATTTATCAGTTTTAATTTGACTACCAAGCGATCAAACCCCTATTCGTGTTGTATTCTAGATTCCACCTTTAAGTGAAAATGGGATCAAATTTCGAATTCTAAAAACGTCACAAAAACAGTTGGGAAAAATCTATTAAAAACACAGTGTTTTAACACAGAACTGTTCTTAGACAAGCATTAATAATTCAGGCTAGACCGGGGGTCACATCCTCATAAACCATATACTTAAAATGTTCGTCATGATGAGAAACTTTGCGCAAAACTATCCATTATTTCATAAATTTCCCTTTAAGCTCGTACTTTCCATATACCTAATGTTAAAAATACCCCAGCTGTACTTATTTCTATGTTATTCTTCCAATTTATTACCTTATTAAAATCAGGTGTGATTATTTGTTTGTATTACTTTATTCTGTTTTGTTTATTTCAGCTTAACTTAACCAATCAATAGTTTGATTAATACTTATGAAGTCAAACGGGGTGAAGCCCGTGGGTAACAGCTAGTTGCAGTAGCGTTCAAACTGTCGTTTAACAAATTTAATGTGCTTTTTATAGCTATATCAAGCTAAAAAATAGTAAAATTTTAGCCTAATTTGTATTATTTTATGATAATAAATAAACAACCAAAGAACCGAAGTTTTTTTACATTTTTTATCTGAGGTAGGTATATTACACACTTCACGTATTATCGGCACCTTTGAATTTCCTTTTATTTCATATTGACTATAAAACTGTTTAAGCGTTACGGAAATTAACTTTGTAATCTAAGGGAGAATAACTTTTCTTCTTAAGAAATATCACTTGATTTACATATAGATTGAAACCGATACTTTAACACAGGCTACGTGAGAAGGTTAACCAAAACAACACTGAAAGGTTTGCAGGCCAAATTGTGGTAAGTTATGAATTTTATTTAAACTCAATTAAAATATATATTAAAAAATAAATTTTTAATTTTAGTTATTTATTTTTAACGAACATATAATATGTCAAAGTGACATGTTTATTTCAAACTTAGCAAAGGAATAAACCAACTCAAAAGAATAAATTAATTTAATTAATTAATTTACAATATACATTTTTTAATTTCCCACTCCAACCAAAATTATTATTTTTCGACTCAAGGTATTTTTGAATCAGTATCTTTTTAGTAATAGTAGTAGTCAGTAGTAGTACTTTTGTCATCAAAACTGTGTAATAATTTTTTTTTACAATGTCCTTAGTATTATAATAATTGAGACCACAAAGAACAAAAGGAAAACAAAGTTAGTAGTAACTGTCAAATACAGAACAACAGACACCTTTGTTGACTCTAGGCTTATCCGTAATCTCAAGATTGGTTTTTGTCCCAGGTTTGACTTCAGTGAGTCAAGACAGTTTCATCATTCACTAGAGTACGCCTTTTTTTAAGTGTAAGAAAAAGTAGGCAGAAATTTTTGTAAAGCGTATTACGCTAAATATTAACTTTTTTAAATGAGTGTGTGTCCTTTATTACACAATTTAAGATTAAACTTATGAAATATTATTAACCTTTGAAATTTACAAATTATAAATTCGTTGCAGTTAGTGCACACTGTTATATGAATGGATTAACTAAATTAATTTATAAATTTATTATTTTTCAATGCTAAAATTTAAAACTTTTAGTTTATTCTATTGAATGATACTACTATACTAAAGTAATCTTGGTTTATTTAACTTTTCTGTTTCATTCTTAATCTTTCGTGCATATACTAAACCATTTTTTCGCTCATTTTTGTGATTATTTAAGAAAATTTTAATCTTACCCACGGTGAAAAAATACATATTTATCAGGCTTTAAACCAGTGCGATAAAAAGGTAGCTGAATGATCATAGTGCTCAAGATGATGAAAAGGAGATAATCTTTTATTGGGTATGTTTTTTAGCCTTTTGATGGTTGGATGTGGACGCGTTATCCTGAACCTTTGAGTTTTAAGAAAATATTCCTAGCTTAAGAACCAACATATCCTAGACATCCCCAGATATTCTTGTCAAGGATCCGAAGAAGGTGACATAGTAGACAAAACGATCCTACCTTAGAGGAGATAATAGGAATCACTAGACCAAATCAAGGTCAATTAACCTGTTATTTATGTCATCTTAGTAATATAATGGTAAGGGTTAACAAGTTGTTTAGCTACTGTTTAAGCATGGTTGAAGCTAAACGGGTCATCTTACTTCATTCTTACAATATTATAATTCTGCATAATTCTTACATCCATACTTACAATATGAACTTAAATGGCATTTCCATCACAAAAGAGATCCACGATAATGATGATAATATTTTCAAATGTTGTGAAAATTAGTTAAAACCCACTTACAAACTTCTTTGTTTAAACCAAACAACAAAACATGTGACATTTGATCATCAGCTGATAATGGAAACTCTAACACATTGTTGAAAAATTAAACCGTCGTAGAAGGTTTCAAAAGACATGAGGGATCATCCTTTGATCCTGGGTATGAACTGCGTGAAGGGTTAACTTTGATCTGACAGCTGCGTGAGCTTTGAGCTTTGAACACTTTGAACTGTTCAACGTTAACAAACAATGAGATAACGTTACAAACACGGTGGGGTTTGTAAGATATTCTGCTGAGGAATTAAAATCGGAACTTTCAACAGAACTTAGTTAATGGACAAAAGGTACTTACTCCTCTTGCACATGTAAAAGCACAATGTCGACTTACCTAGAAACAAAGTGATGTTTAGTAATATTTTTAAGTTATGTTAACATTTATTGGTTGTAAGATGAAAATAGTATTGTATAAGTATACTAAACATAAATTATGGTAAATCTATTTAGTTGTAACTGAAGATTTACCACATGAAAACCAATTGCAGTTTATAATTTGCCATATTATGTTTTTGCCATAAACCACCAGCACGCTCACCAATAATGATGGCAGTCATTAAATTGTAGCAATTCTAGTAAATCTGTCATGATTATGACAATAATATGTTCGCCTCTCCATACAAGCATTGTCAGCTCATTATTATATATGATGACAGGAAAAAAACTCGTTCATACGTTTCACAATAATTAACTCAATATTATTTTTTACTTATGAAAACTTGCAGCTGATATGTTATTATGCTGATATGTAATTTCAATTTTTGCTATGTTGTTTTGTTATATTGACTCATTCCATTCCATGATTATCAACCGTTGTATTAAAACTAGAATGTCTTGGTCAAAAGGGTGTACTAGTTATCAAAATGGAGCTGTCCGTTCTAATGTACAGTAAACTAAAATAAAAACATACATTGGATGGTGATGGTATACAGTTTTAGAGAGCCATCGGATGTTTGCGAAAAGTAATTGCCAACAAACATGTTAGGTTCCAATATGACGGATATTGTAATTTTGATAACTTTAATACCTAAAATAAGTCTGATTTTATGAGAAAATGTCAGGAACACTTGTATCACCAAGTCAAAAAAGATCTAACGGTAAATAGCGGGGAAACGATTTTAGATTAACAGGATAGGCAAAATAAGGCCAGGCTGTGCGTGCACCTCATCTTGCGTGTAAAAATCTTAATTTTTCAGCTATTACAAAAAGCTTATGGTTTTTTAAAACAGGAAACATAATTTCATAAAGATATCTTATATAGTTCTATCTTAAGTTGTAGATTAAAATTCTTTTAAATGAAAATGGAAATTAAAACTAGTAACTAAACTAACGTGTCGCTTAAAAATTATTACTTAAGAAATACTCCGTTTTATCGATAACTATGCCTACTAGTAGTAGCTCAAATAATGAGCTTTGAAAAATTAAAGTCCCCAAGTTCTGATTCGGCTACTTAGGGGTATAAGATATAAGGTATAAAATAGTATAAGATAAGACGCCAATCCAAGTTCTATGTTTATTCCACACTAGCAGAGTACCCGTCCTTCGTACGGGGTTGGCATATCAGTTTAAATTGCTTATTGCAGTTATACTCAAGCTTTGCGTTTGCAATGGAGGGGAGGACAAAGTTTGATAGAATTTTCTTCTTTAAATTGACGGTATACTATGGTATTACACATCTACCATAGCCATAATGTTCTACCTCTTCACCTAAACAATAAAGAAAAATAAAGTATTACAAATTTAAAAAATCACAAATTATTCATGACATTAAAAACATAAACATAACTGTAAACAATCCTACTTTGACAGTTCTCATTGGGTATCACAGTTGTTTGTTGCTGCTTAGTTCAAACTAGCTGTTTGCCCGTTCTACGTACGGGAATCTAGTAGTAAGTTAAAACCTTATATTCAGAACAGGAGTTGGTTTGCATATTTAGTGTGCATTTTTCCAGATATGATGGCAAAACTATAACTGTTTAGGAACACATATAAACCTTCTCAAATACAACATCTGACAGTTTCAAAGCCAAAACGAATGCTTCGCAATTAAATGTCACCCGATCGTGTTAGTCCATATTTTATATCAAACGATGAAAGGATTTGCTTTACAGTATAGATCTATGAGGCATAGCCCTAAGATAGGCATGTAATTTAAAGTTACTTTTCACACTGGTTAAAAGTAGTTAAAACACTACCTCAACCTCACTACTGCACACCTTATTCGGGTCGAAATTGTTATTAACAATGGTGCTCTTGTCTTTTCCACGAAAAATAAGGACATTAATGCGTTACCAACAGACATACACACACAAATACAGAATTGAGTCCACACAACATTTTTGAGTCCAGACAGAAAACGCTAAAAATTATACAGTAAGACATCAATTAAATTTAATAAGCAATATAATAAGTAAACCAACGTTTACATTTGAGAAAAGAACTGTAGTACTTACGACTAATTCAAACTGTATTATAGGTGTTAATTAATCTGTTGGCAAATATATAAATAAATAAATACACAGGCCACAAAACATGTAACATGTAACATTAACAACGTAAAGCTTTAAAAACGTACTATGGTTTGCTAAAAAAACTTTCACTTGATGTGGTGCAGTACCGAAGTTATTAATCTCCTTTGGTTTTAATTTTGTTTTTCAGTTTTCGAAAATCAAAGTTATTTTCCATTAATAGCATTATTTGTAAGCAGCTTTTAATGTTAACATATTAATGGCAGTTTGAAGAAACCACCTTTATCCAAACAAAGGTTTTTCATTTAAAAGATTACGTAATTTCTAAACGATAATCGGTAGGTACATATATATAGCAAACATTCGGAGGAAATGTGACAAAAACCGCACAAATCTGGGGTTTTGTACGTTTGTAGTTTTATTTCCTAAGTAGGAAAAGTACCGATATCGTTGTCGAAATGTAAGTAAGTAGAAACCAAAAGTGACACATTGGAAAAGCGAGTTTAGCTACATCTGTTAAGTTTAACCTCCGTTACGGTACGATCACGGCGAAATCAGACAGATCTTCCAAAATCGCAGCAACATCCACGATCACCCACTACAGTTGTGATTTTTTACTTTGCACTTTACCCAACTGTCCTTGAAGCGCCGTCAATGAGTGGAAACCTTTGTAAGCTATATTGGTGACGATGATTAAAAAAATGTAAGTTTCCTTGCACTATACAACACTGATTCACGGTATTTTCCCCGGTTATCAAAACTCAAGAACAATCGTTGCACTTGCGATTAATTAAACCGGTTAATTAACGGTTAAGGCACGGAGTAAGGCACAACGTTTTTAATCTCACTTGGTTTGGATGTGCTGACTAAACTTGATCGGAAATGGTTGCGGTATTTGTAAACAACTTTTAATGTAAACATATCAGTGACAGCTAGAAGTGAGAACTAATCCAAACAGCTGATCGTTATTTCATAAAATGTAATAGTAAACATTGGGAGAAAATTTGACAAAAATCGAACAAAATTGGGTTTTTGATGGTTCGTTATTTTGTTTTCAAAGAAGCGAGGCCATGTTTTTATAGCCAAAGACACTCTCACCAATCCAGTAAATACAGAAAAACGATTAGAACCTTAATCGGGACTCTAGTTTTCTAGGAGTAGGCCGCGTAAAATGACATTTTGGCGTTACAGACGAAGTCACAGAATGGACAAACAGACAGACATACAGACAGAAATTGAGATAAGACTCGTTTCGGCTTTCTTAGGCTATGAAACGTAAAAATAACCAAAAACTGCATGATTCTAAGCAATGTACAGACAAAACTGTAATTTTATTTATATAGATTTGTATGAACTCAAACGCAAACATCCCTGCGAGAACTTCACACTAACTATGTGATTACTTTGATTAATTTTACAAAATAAATAACAAAATTAACCTAAATTGAACAAAACTCTACATGCTTTAGTCAAATACTACATATTTACATTACCTAATAATACAAAAGTGGATAAAATAAACAAAATCTCAAAAACATTTAACAAGAGTTATACCATAGATGAAGTAATATTTATTCTATGGTTATACTATGTATCTATGGCACTATCTATCGGTGTACAACAAAGCACAATCTACATTACCGACACATCCATGAAGAAATAAAAAACTATCGATAATAATGTAGTTTCTAATTTTACTACAATGAGGTCGCCGGCTCGATCCTGAGAAAAGTCAGTAACTTTTTGATGGCTCGAAACTGGACCCAGCTGTTCCTGATCATTGGGCTTTAAATAAATGATCCTGACTAATGAAACAGCTGATCTTAGTCAGTAACAAAGCTACACAGATCATCACACACCATTCTACACTCATCCTTCACTCTTATTTGGGTTAAAATATTATTATAAATAAGGTAACGTATAAATATTATTTGGGTGAGTCGGTGGCTCAGTTGGTAGCGTCGCGGACTTTGGGCCCAAGACAGAAGTGTCGTGGGTTCGGATCCTGGTCACTGCCACAAACTTTTATCAGTACAGTTCACCTTTGTACTGTACCGGCTCACCCCTTGCTTTGCTGGATACGTTCCACGCACAGATCTGTAGTCTATGTGGACGGGCAAATGCAAGGTTAAAAGAGGCCGCCAACCTCTTTTTAAAAAAAAAAAAAAAAAAAAAAAAAAAAAAAAAAAAAAAAAAAATACGCACCTAAGTGGCGTCCCCATGTTAATGATTGATAATTGATTGATTGATTGAATGATAATTGATTAACTTTGAAAAAGGCTGTGTTGTATGTTATGCAGTTTAATATTTAAGTTACTTAGGATTGCTGTAGGCTAGCGTACATTTTTATTTTTTATCAAAAAGGTAGGTTAGCAATTACAAGAGAACAGACCCTAAAACACTTCTCTTGGACGTATACTTGAAAACGCCACAATAATTGACAAATGTTTCTTGAGTTGATGTTTCTTCATCAATCTTGTCAGATGGGAATCTAGGAATGTTCCAACCTTGCATTTATTTTTTGTTTTTAACGTTTTTAAATAGCTGTAGCTATTTTTATTCCAACCTATCAATTTTATTTTAGAATGTTAGTTAGTTAAATTGTACACGTATATTAATTCATGCCACCAAGAACAGTTTAATTTGCTTTTAGTTGTATTTTTATGAGGGTTGCGCCTCACCATGTGTTTAAAATTCATGATTTCCACATTTTTATACAAAGTTTCTAAAAAATCTAATTCTGAATTTTATAAAGATAAAACATGTCTTTTGTAAGATATAAATGTATATAATTCAAAATCGTGGTAATCTCGCTAACCGGTTTAAAGTATTCTTACTTACGAGAATAATCGTATTATCAATAGCTATATAATATAATTATTAATTTAACTTATTAGCTCAAGGAATGAGCTTCAAAAATTAAAGTACCCGAGTTCAGTCAAATTCGGTTACTTTGGTAATAAGTGACAGACAGACATTTACTAACACTCGGCGGTCCGTCAGATTGTGTTTGTCCTGCGAGCTTATTACAACTTCATATGAACTCAAACGCAAAAGTCCCTGCGAGAACTTAACACAAAGTATGTGATTCCTTTGATTATTTTTACAAAATAAATAACACATTTAACTTCAATTGAAAAAAGTGAACACGCTTTAGTCAAATACCACATATTTACATGACCTAATAATACAAAAGTGGATAAAATAAACAAAATTTCAAGTACATTTTACGAGAGTTATACGATCTATTTATGGCGCTATCTATCAGTGAATGACAAAGCACAATCTACATTACCGACACATCCATTAAGAAATAAAAATAAACGGTATCAGCATTCTGACACATACTTTCTCCCATAAGTTTGTCAACAACCTTTATCATGTGTAAGCGGTGAGAGTATATACGGAAATGGGATTTGTATAATTTTCTTCAGAATTTAAAGGTCTATAACATACTAAATTTTTATCAAAATCGTTCGGGCCAATTTTGGAAAAAATCTGATTTTTCGTTATTTTATGGGGTTTTTATGGGAAAAATATTATAATTTACAATAACTTTTGAACCGTAATTTTTACAGAAATGGGATTTGTACCATTTTGTTCAGAATATAAAGGACTATAACATACTAAATTTTTATCAAAATCGTTCGGGCCATTTTTGGGAAAATCCTATTTTTCCATTATTTTATGGGGTTTTATGGGAAAATCACCATTAAAAATAAAAATTTCCAAAAAGTAAAAAAACTATCAAAATTGTAGGACCATAACATACTATGTTAAATCAAAACCGGATTTTTGTCTAAAATCCTATTTTTCGTTATTTTATGGGGTTTTTATGGAAAAATAACATAATTTACCATAACTTTTGAACCGTAATTTTTACAGAAATGGGATTTGTACCATTTTGTTCAGAATTTAAAGGGCTACAACCTACTAAATTTTTATCAAAATCGCTCGGGCCATTTTTAAGAAAATCCGATTTTTCCTGTATTTTATGGGTTTTTATGGGAAAATCCCCATTAAAAATCAAAATTTCAAAAAAATGAAAAAAACGCCTGGAGATACCATGGGTTAGAACATACATACCAAATTACATCAAAATTGGACCACAGGTGTGGTCTCTAGCTCTGTACACATCCAGACACACAGACACACACACACACACACACAGACATCACTTCGAAAACCACTTTTTTGGGTCCGGGGGGACCCAAAACGAATATATCCACTCAAAACTCAAACTCGGAAATTTTGACGAAATCAATACTTTCTCCATATACTATGGTATAGGGGGAGAAAGTAAAAACTATCTAGGGTAGTTTCTAATCTAACTACAATGATTAACTTTGAAAAAGGTTGTGTTTAGGTATATGGAAAAGAAGTTCATGCAGTTTAATATTTAAGTTACTTAGAATCTGCTATTGGATATGCTATTGGCTAGCATAAATTTTAATTTTTTTACTTAAAAGTAATTAAAGCAACGACAAGATAACAAACCATAAAACACTTCTCGTGGACTTTGAAAACGCAACAATAGTTGACAAATATTTCTTGAGTTGATGTTTTCCTCATCAATCTTGTCAGATGGGAATCTAAGAATGTTCCAACCTTGCATTTATCTTTTGTTTTTAACGTTTTGAAATAGCTATAACTTTTTTTTATTTCAACCTATCAATTTTTTTGTTTGGAATGTTGTTTGGTTAAATTGTACACGTATGTGTAATTCATTCCACCAAAAACATTTATATTTTCTTTTTTGGTATTTTTTTTATGTTTAATACGATTTGTAACCAAATAGCTTAAAGTTGTGTTGTGTTTTCGGGATAAAAACGTTCATTGCGTTACAATTTATATACAGTAGTTTGATTTATTATGATAGCTAACATATCCAGATGATCACAAGTGATATAATTGACTAGTGCACCTGTTGCTCGAATTCGAGCAATTGCAAAGTATTATAGGCGTTATGGATATTTTAAAACAAATAACAGTCACAATTTCCGATTACTTAAAAGAGTCAACTCAAAGATAATGTATTCATTAACTCCACTCCACTTATCGAAACTGAAAACGGACTCAATCTGAAAACGAGTGTTCTCGTGTGTATCATGTGTGTTTACTACGAACAGCTGTACAAATTATTCGTCTGTGTAAAGAAAATCCTTTCTTCATAAGAAACACATTGGGATTTTGATGGCCTGTGGGGCAAAACCTGAGGACTTTGTGTCTACACAAAAAATACTTAATTTTGTCACATCGCTTGTAAAAATCAGTCCATTATTAACGGAGGAGTAGTGTTTCGTAGAAATCTCCTTCACGTATTATATACTGTATAAGAATTAAAAGATTTATATACGATATATCAATATAAATAAATAAATATGGTAATAAATATAATAAATGGCTTAATAGTTAAGCCGCTTAATGACGTCACTCGTTTAGTACCATTAAGGGAACACGTGTGTGTTAAACTTATTTGTTACACGCCATAAGAACTCTCTTATGCTATCCTTTGATTTGTGGGGTGTATGCTAACACAAAATTATTTTATTTCTTATTTAAAAAATGTTTTTCAAAAAACATATTTCCTTTAAGTAACGAAATTATACAGTTAATATGTATAAGTATTTTTTTCAGCTTATCATTTACATTAAGATATTTTAGATAAGTAGTTCAGTTATAACATTTTAATAAAAACCCAAATCTTACTTTACCAAAGAGAATCACCTTGATACTCTCATTACAGTTACAAAATTAGTTTAAAATGTATGTTTTAATACAAAGAATGTCTTTTAAGAGGAGAAAGCAAGCTTTGTTCATAAAGATCGGTAGACATCTAGGTTAAGAGGTCTTTCCACACTCAGTCGCTTTTCTTTTATGATTTTATACCTTCATACAATATTCAAATAAATAGGATATTATTATTATTATTATTATTATTATTATTATTATTTTATATTTATAATACTTTTCTTTTTGAGTCTTTATATCCCTTATGTTAAGAACAAACAAATGCGTCTGTAAAAGTGCAATTAATTTGTATGATCAATGTAGTACAGTACCACCAACACGCTAACCAAAAACAATGGCAATCATTAAACTGTAAGCATTCTAGTAATTTTCAGTAATGATGCAGACAATAATGATATGTTCGCCTCCCCATACAAGCATTGTCAGCTCATTATTATTTATCATGAGAGGAAAAATTTCAAAGTTACCAATTCGTTCACATTTTTCACAATGACTATTTTAGTATTAGCTATTTTACTTATGAGCATGTTTTCTACTTTTTCCAGTCATGTTTGCAGTTTTTATCATGTTAACCTTTGCATTATCGTTGTTTTGTCATATTCACTTATTCTTTACCATTATCATAAGCCGTTGTGAAGTCTTAAGAAAGTCTTGAAAAAAGGGTTTGTACTAATTATTGGAGCTGTCCGATAATTTTTCACGAATTTTAGATGTACACCTACATCTTAGGCAAAATAAGGCCAAGCTGTAGGGTCATCATGCGTTTATAAATCGCGATTTTCCAAATTTTTACAAAAAATGCCGTCAAAAATCATAAACCGAATGTAATAAAGATAAAACATGTGTTTTTTAAGATATAAATTTATTTTATTCAAAATCGTGATTATCTCTAGGAGGGTTATCTCGCTAACCGGTTTAAAGTATCCTTGAGAATATTCGTATTATCGATAGCTACATAATTTTTTTCGATATTTGAAATTTACACTTATTAGCTCAATGAATGAGCTTCAAAAATTAAAGTATCCGAGTTCAAAATCGGTTACTTATGCAAGCATCGCAAAAATAGTTACAGCAAAAGCAGCCGTGAAGTTGTTTGCTCAGTGAGTTTATTCTATCTTCATATGAACTCAAACGCAAAAGTCCCTGCGAGAACTTAACACAAAGTATGTGATTACTTTTCTTAATTGTACAAATTAAATAACATATTTAACATTAATTTAAAAAAGTGTACACGCTTTAGTCAAATACCACATATTTACATGACCTAATAATACATAAGTGGATAAAATAAAGAAAATTTCAAAAACATTCAACGAGAATTACACGTTATGTTTATGGCACTATCTATCGTCGAATGATAAAGCCTTTAACCACAGATAATTAACGCGCAAACTACATTACCGACATGGCCACGAGGTAGGAGTAAACACAATCTGCGTTACCATCTTGAATAGACTATGCATGTTGAATTTATTATGTACAAATGTAGAAATAGGTTTGATAGCACATGAACAAAGGTTGAAATAACATGTTTTCCAAAAATGCCTCGTTATCAAGGTATCGACCATTGTTTTGTGTTTAAAGATTATCCCAAAAAAACTATTTAGGATTTATACAGGGTGTTATTAAAAGTCCTCATAACTTTGGAATGGATCAAGATTTTTAAACACGAATTGGCATTGTAATCAGCGTAAAATTATAGTTTGAAATGATGGGTCACAACCCTACCTTTAGATTTGAAAAAAAATTGCATCCAATATGCCGGATCCAAGATGGCGGCCAAAAATTTATACCTAGTCAAAATGAAGTAGGCCTACTGACTACTCTACAATAATCTGACGTGGTCCGGAGTTGATATCTTAAGAAATGTAGAAAGATTTAGGAAGGGGGGGCTCATTCAAAACTCTGTATATGAAACTTAATATACAATTTTATCAAGTCGCTATCTCTTTAAGATAAAAATATAACTAAAACACCGAATATTCAATATTCAATAGCCGAGAAACCACATTTTTGGCCCAAAATGAGGCGAAGCATGTCTGCATGGCTTAAAATACCTGGCCCGTGTGCTACAACTTAAAACAGAATCAGTTATTTAGTAATTCAATGTTTGTAAACTTGGTGTTGTTTGATAGGAAATTTGTAATCCTAAATAAAACTTTATATCTAAATTATTGTTTTTATTTTAAGCATTCTAAAAACACAAAAAATGGGGGATATCTCGCTAAAATTATACTTGTATTTCGGTTTAGTTTGAATTATTAAATTATTCCTATTTTTTTATTTTTTTTTTACTTACAGTAGGCTTACTTACGGGGCACCTGTAAAACATTATAAGCTTATAAACACAATATTATGCATCTGAAATAATTCATGGTTTTATAACAACTATGGCATTATGTAATTTATTATGCACTTCCCTAAATGTTTATTTAGTTTGTTGCCAAGTAAATAATCACCAAAACGAAAACAATTTTATTGTTCTAGTATAGAATAGATTGTAAATAAATACTTGTTAAAAAAACACGACGGAATGTAAAACTACTTTTCATAAATATTTTCAACAGTGACATCCTACAATTTAACCCCTTAACCTTTTTTTGGAAATTCTGGGTAGTATAAAAATAAATTTTATGTAATATTTTTTATCTCAACGGTTTTATAAAGAGCCTACTTTTACAATACAACAATTCACTTAAAAATGTTGTGTTTTGGTATATGTAAAAGAACATTAAGTTATTTAAGTTTCAAATTGCTAAATAAAAATCCTTTATTATAAAATCCATAGTATAATTTGATTAAAAGGAAACTTTACAGCAATGATAACAGAAGAAGCCATTAAACACTTCTCGTGAATGTATATCTTGAAAACGCCACAATAATTGACAAATGTTTCTTGAGTTGATGTTTCTTCATCAATCTTCTCAGGTAGATGGGAATCCAAGGATGCTACAGATCTTACATTTATCTTTTGTCTTTAACGTTTCAAAATATCTCATCAAAATATTATTTTATTTCAGGCTATCTAGACTTTCATATCCGTCATAAGATTGCATTGGATGTTTGTATTAATGGTTAAAATTTAAACATATACTTTTGTTATTCTTTTTTAAAAAGCAGCATTTCTTGTTTAGAGAATTTAACACTGGAGCCATCGCCAGGCTTTACAAAGACATTATCACTTCTTGAGAAGGCCGTCACAGTTCACACAAAATGACAAACCATCAAAACTTTGAAAAAGTCGAAAACAAGACAGCGACAATGTCCGTAAGCCCGATGATGGTTCCAGTGTTGAGCCGAAACTACTGTAGTTGCTACCAAAATCATTTGGATTACAAATAATACAGGTATTTAAGCCACTCATATTGTATATTGGTAATATGGAGGCTATCCATATTGAGAAAACGAAATTAGTATTTTAAAATATTTTACGCTAGTTATAAAGTTAGTTCCTTGAACAAGAGCCTTTAAATCGCATTATATAACTTCGGATGGAGACAACATTCATTGCGTCAGTAATAATCTTCATTAATTTTAAATTTTAGCTGACATAGATATTTAGACCACAGATGTGATCTTTAAGTATCATATGGGGGGCACTGTATATAATACATCAATATTATTGATGGCTGCATATAGTCAACGGTTTGATAATTTAACCGCTTGCCGTCGCCCTTAGAACCATTGAAGGAACACGTATAAAGCCGTTTGTTGGTAAACAAGAACAATTATTCTTATTCTTCTTCTAATCTTATTCTACTCTGGAATTTGTGAGGTGTTTACCTTATAAAAAAATGTTATTTTTTATTTACATCGACTAAACTTTCCTATTTAACTGTTATTAGCCCTACAACATGGCTATAACCATAAACCACTTTCACATTAGGCCTAACTTTAAACGGATTTCTAAAAAATATGCATGAGTTGTATGCTTATCATGAACAAGGACAACTAAATGCATTCAATAATCCATCTGATGAATTAAAAAAAGTCATATTTTTTTCAAACCAAATAACACAGTTGCAAAATCAGTTAAAAGGTATGTTTTAATTCAAAGAATGTCTTTTAAGAGCAAAAAGCAAGCTTTGTTCTTAAATACAAGACATCTAGCTTAAGAGGTCTTTTCACACTCAGATGCTTCCTTTGAAAGCGGATTTTAAACCTTCATATAAAATTGAAAATAGAAGGATATTATTTATTTTATAAGTAATTTATAATATCATCTTTTTTGAGTCTGTATATCCCTAATATTAACATATGCTATGTAATTATGGAATTGTGGATATATATATAGGCATGCACTGTTGATACGATACTCCCTGGTGTGGATTAACGTCCGCACTAGTGAGTACTACCACTATGGGCTATATGAGCTGTGTCTAAGGAATATGTCGGCCTCAGTCACTAACAAGACTACAAGATCGCGCCACTCATCCTACACTCGTCTCCATTCATACTTGGCTTAAAATACCTACTTTGTATGGTCGCAATTTCATTGAAGTTATTAAACAAGTATATCCCTAATATTAAGAACAAACATATGCGTCTCTAAATAATGAAAATCTACCAAATTTTAGTATAGTATTTTGTATCAATCGTTGGTAAATCATTAGTCGTTACGTTTTAACATATATATTACAATTATTTTTGGGCTATCCGAATAACCAATTATTCACCTAATTCAAACAAAAACAATTATACCGACATATGTTTGAAGTAATCCACATAGCATAGCAATGGGTAGGGAAGAAACAAATGCTGTTGAATCGATCATGTGAAAAGGCAGGTACTTTGTTGTACATTCACTAGGGCGGACCCAGCAATGTATAATGGGCTTTTGTTGAAATCAATTTGACATCGAGTGGTTCACAGACCGTTTTACAGGAGCGAGTGGGCAGGACAAAGGCGAGGGCTCTGCAAATTAACTCTTCAGATTGATTAAACAATGGTCTAGGAAATAAGTCAACTGTGCTTAACTATATTAGTGACTAGCAGAGTACCCGTCTAAAAAAGATCTAATGTACAAAACTGTGTACAGACTAGTAGGGCATGTTATGTACATTTTGTCTTACTGTACCACCCAATGCTTGATTGTTTTCATTGATCATTTAACCAGCTAAAATAAAAACCATAAAAATACCAAAAAACTTTAATAATTTTAACGAGAAAGCGTACCTAGCCTATATTCTTAAAATCTCTTATAAGATGTGTGGCAGTTTCATCACTACAAGACGCCAGTGTTAAATTCGCCAATTTTTACTGTGTTTTCCCCCATAGCCCGTGGCCAGTTATGAATTTCTATAGCCACGTGTGAATTTCTATACCTTACGTGTGTAACCTATTGTTCTTCATAAAAGTGTACTATGCTTGGGGGCAAACTACCATTGTTTTAAACACCCCTCCCATGCCCATAAGCAATATTTCAGTTCTCTATTTATACAGAGTCTACTTTTTCATTGGTTTTATGCTGGTGACCAGAGATGGAAATATAACTATAAAACCTCGTGAGGTCTAATGGTTGGCGCAGGACTTCGGTCCCTGAGGTCCCAGTTTCAAATCCCGCCAAATCCCCCACAACCTTGAAAACTAATCCCGGTGCTAGAGCCTTAACGTCCCAGGACAAAAGGCAATAACATGACAATTCCTCAACTTACGTATTGGCTTGCCGTTTTTAGATTTCCGCCATAGGTATAAGTCTTACCTATGTTCAGACAAAACTCAAGGGTTGGTTTCGTATCGAATTAAAGTTATAATTTAGAAGCTAATCTTATTCATTCTCAAATTACGAAACAAAATATATCTCGTTGGCTTGTTGTTGCTAAGGAGTTTTAACAATCCACGAAAAGTGTGTTACTTATTTGTACCTGTAACAACTATAAAAGAGAATGAAAGTTAAACGAAGTCTAGTCAAATTTCAAGGTAAATAAAACATCCATTGAGAAACACGTAAAGCTACTGACACTGGTATATTTTAACACTTACGAAAACGCTTCCTTAGTTAATGAATAATAGTTTCTCATTATGAATGGGATTAATCCTAACAAGACTCAAGGTGGCTTAAATCAAACTTGTTTGCCTAAGACAATTTCAACTGTCACTCCAAGAAAAGCTGTTAAGCTTCGTTAAGCTAAGTTTGTGACATTGTTTCCTCTCTAAAATTATATTCCAAAATACTTGGAAATGACGTTTCCCTTTTTTATATTTTATAAATTATATGTTGTGTGAGTATGAGGAAATGTTTGGTTATTAAGAGTCATTTCTAATGAAACACGATTGCAGGCAATTTCTTCGTCACTACGAGAACTATATGAATTCCAAACAATAATCTCCAAACCCAAAACATTCGTAACCATTATGTTACTTCAACCACAGTTTCACTGCAGGAGTCTTTTGTAAATTTATGAGGCCATGTATCATTCTCGGCAATAAACAGACTTGAAGAAAAACTTCCTCAGACCAACGGATTTCAGAAGTTCACTGCTTGATTCGTATTGGTTTCCAAAGGCACGTTTTCAGTTTTATTTTGGGCTCCCACTATTTTAATTTATTCTTAAAGCTAGTAGAAGGAAACAACTTTTAAAATTCATGCATTTTTTTCAATTATTTTTCATGAAATTGTGTGTGTTTTTTTTAGGAACAAATTATTATGTGTTAACTTGTTGAAGATAATTGCAATAAAAACGGTTTGAAATTCCATTTTGTCTTACAGGCTTCGGAATTGTTCATTGGAAGGAATTGGCCTAGATGCTATTGTTTTAACGATACACTTTTACATTGTAAAATCTTAAACGTTTCAATAATTTGTCTATTCAGGATTCCTAATGATTTTGAAGAACATTGAATAGTAAAAAAAAAATCTTCGAAACAGTAAAAAAATACGCAAAGTGAGAAACTGGCCATTCCTATTATCCACCGAACTTAAGACGATCCAAACAAATTATAGTCTAAATTATGGAACCTGGGTCCGACCCGGGCGTTAAAGCATTTGCAAGGGTTCAGGTTAACCGGATCAGGAGACAGGTTCCGTTATACCGAGTATATAAGTGCCCATTGCACTAACAGGACTCGCATGGCCTATGTGAGACTATTTTTTCCGTATTTTCAATATTTCATGCAATCTGTCTTGAGTCGAGTCTCGGCATGCGAGCAGATCTGTCGCGTTTACCACGAATTAGTTAGTAGGCCTACTTTAAATGTATTTTTGTACCGGTAATGTGTTTTTGTGTGTGTCGAAACGCGCGTAATCCTATTTTTTGGACTTACATGGATCACTTAGCGATCAAGGTAATGTAACCTTACATATATTTTATCATCAGTGATTCAGAAAAAACAACATACAACATGAAGCAATCTGTAATATTTTAAAATCAACAGATTTGTATTTCATTTTATATTATAATATTGTTTAAAACCCAAAACGGAAAGATAAACCAAAACTGTTTTATGCACTCCACTCAATGTATTTATGGTAATAAGTGAATTCAATATTTAAACATTAAAAAAACTGAATTCTCCCAAAGTAACTGTTTAGCGACCACATAAAAATCTCTGACATTTCGAAACGATCTTGACTTTTGATTGTTTGGAACAAGAACAAGAATAATCTTGTTTGTTATTTTGTGCCATAGTCAACAGTTTATCACCATTCTGCTGCAGTGTAGTCTGTTCAGTTCGCGCTGTGTGAGGTAGACGCGACGTCTGGAAGGTTTCCCACAGGAATGCAAGGACACAGCTGATGTCTACGTCTGCGTCTGCAAATGAAATGCCTAGTGGTCTCTCTTCATGAAGCGGTTTGATAAACAACGTGTACAAATTGTTTTCCTAAAACGTTATCACAAATGTTTTAGGGTGGGGCAATGAGAACTACAATTTATTTTAGCTACCAGATGATAAATATTGCAACAATGAGTGAACAGCTGTGCTCGTAAACACAATTGAAATATACCATTTTAGTAAACATAGTGTTTTTGAATCCTGAACACCGTGATTTTGCTGTGGAATAGTTTTTTTTTCAGACATTGGAAGCATTTCAATATTAATCGATTTGGGGTGTTCCGAGTCGGTTAACTATTAAGAATTGAGTGTTACAGTATTATTTAGATGAATGGCGTCCTGTGTACAACTTCTCACACACCAGCCAATGTGGAGAGAGTACGAGCCGCAGTCAGCCCCTCAAAGTCCAAAGAGGTCCATCAGGAAGCAGTCCTTAGCACTTCAAATTTCTAGGAGAACTCTTGGAAGGGTCTTGCATTAAGATCTCAATTTCCACCCCTACAAGATACAAGATGCCTCGGACTCAGGCAGAGAATTGCCGAAGAGGTCCAAGCGATTCCTCAAAAATTCTTGAAAGCTTACTCGACGGTTTTTCCAAGGAACTCGAATAATGTCAACATTTTCAACGACGTCACTTGTAGAATGATGTTTTCTAGATATGACATAATGATTTAGGATGAAATGGTATAGAATTACCTTTGTTTCAATCGTATGGTTCTCATTACCCCACCCTGTGTAAATAAATATGATTTGTTTAGGTAAATGCTTTAGTATGATTCCAATCAGACACGAAACTGCGCTTAGTCTGCAGGTTTGCTGTAGACGGGGTACTATAAATACACACCTCACGTTCTGAGGTGATGATAAAACCCTGTCATTATATCATTATGTTGTTAGTACGTGCCCATCCGGTTTGATTTTTAAGAAATGCTCCTTCAATTTCCTGCAATCGTCTTTGACTGAGTTTGGCGTTTTTTTAGGGGAAAATAATTTAATGAAAATGCCCATTGCTTCAAATAAGTAATATGAAAATTTTCAACACTTACCGGTATTGCATTTTTGATAGCATTTCTACCAAATACAATAGTTTTAGATTTAAAAATATGCGTTCGGCAATTGGTGAAGTTTAAATCAATCTGTAAGTGTTTTTAAGTACCGTAAATTTTAAAATTAACATACTTAGAGCAATTAAACTTCAAAACAATAATTGTTGAGAATCCAAATATTTACCATCTTTTTTAGCCTCAGACCTGTAATAATAGTGGTTTGTGTTTTTGATAACGCGTATTTCCTAGTCTTCAAGTAGCCTAATTTTAGATTTTAAATACACTCTAGCAATTCTGTGTGAGTAAAAGGTTTGAATGAATTGAAAGATTGTTTATCATTGGAAACCCGCTTGAAACAGTTTTGGTGATATAGATTACATGAAATATAAGTTACTACATGGTGTACTACATTAAGTTAAAAATTACATGGCAAACGCTACAAATGTGTTAAATATTTTGGAAAACAATAGTTTTAATAACATATCTTCAGGTGTTCATTAGCAAAACCCCTCAACCAAATCAACACTAATAAATATCAATTTAAGTTTTTCCATTGAAAATTGAACAGTTCATTGAGCTTGTGGCGATAAATGGCTCCTAACAGTCGAACAAAATTACAGTCTTCGCAAATCATCCAGAGTCAGTTCAAGACTACTAAGTAGTCATTCGTCCTATTAGAATGTACCGCTGCGCTGGCCAACCTAAGTATCACTTGGTAATCTACCATTACCAGACTACAGACTAGCAGACTTGATCTTGACCTTGCACTGAGATTGTGGTAGAGTTCATATCTTGTGTTGTATTCATCCATTGGCGATGTATTACAAGACTTTGTAATCATCTAACATTCATAATTAAACATTGAGAATAATCACCAAAGATGTTGTGCATCAATTTCATTGTCTATTCTTGACGTGTGCACTCCTTGAACCTACATTGGGTTTTCTGAAGATCAGTGACGGAATTTTGAAGGCTAAACGGAAAACTTCTATTTACACTAATGTTGAACCAAGACAATATAAATCCATACTGTAAATAAAATGTCCAAAAACGATTCAAGGATAACCCATATTTTAGTTCTTGATTTAAGCATACCACATTTTTCTTGGCACTAGACAGATTCAAACTGTATAGGTAGAAAGATGGTCAAAATCATGACTAATTTTTTTACATCCGTATTCCTATATATTGAAAAACTTTTGCAAAACTTATGACAGCTAGCCTGACCATACTACTGTACCGAATTACACGCGGTTGGTACCAAATTAAAGATTTTTTTTGTTTCTGCTCTCAATTATGAGCCTTGGAAATTTTATTATATTAGAATGCTTTGTGAGTAGGCCTATTATTTAATCAAAATCTGGAAAAGAGAGAACATCTGTAATGCTAGTTTTAAAAAACTAGCTAAATTTTGAAATACTTACCCAAAACTAACTAGTTAACTGATCATGTAATCTAATGAAGAAATTACTACAGTATTACTTTACTGTACAACTGGTTTAGCATAACTGAGACCGGACAAGAAGGGTGATTAGGTTTTGTCTGACCAAGGTAACAATGTGATTGGCTGAAAACCATGTGTTTCAATCAATGAGTTACCCTGGCCAATCAAATTGTCGTCTCCTTTCCTTACAGGATCTTTCAAACAATTTGAATTTCTGGTTTAACTGACAAAACTTAAAGTGACATGTTTAACACATTTCATAAGTGAGCCGAGCAAAAAAACTACTAATTTGTTTATACAATTTTTACAAAAAAAAATGCCAAATATAAAATTCTACACAACTAAAGAAAATATGGTCCTGGTCAGTAAAGTATTCACTCGCAACTACACAAGGTGTTAACTCTATACTCATGCTTAACACATTTGTCTCAAAACCCGCCTTCTGCATCTTCATCTCAATTAGTAACAAAAACCAGTAATTTCATAAAGTTCATGACACCGAAAATCTCCGATTTAGCACTCCATGATCTTCGCACAAGGCATTGTTTTCATTGCATTGATGTTGTTGTGGCTCACTGAGCCAATCTATGGACCAATCACAGCCGCCGCTTCAAGCTGTGAAGCCAGATAGTATCAGCGGGGGAGGAACTGGTTCACGACCTCAGCTGGTTTCATTGTTGGTTCTGGTTCTGGTTCGGTTTTGGCAACCGGTTGGTAAGACCAGTTCCACGCCAAATCTCCTGACGTTTTACTTAGACAGTCTTATCGTCATCAGTTGGTTTTCCATATAGTAGCATGGATTAAAGAGTATGAGTGTTTCTACTGAGAGAGAAGAGCAGAAGTTGTCTACTCATTTAATCTATGATAGTAAGAAGGATACGTTAAGATGAACATCAGTGTGTAGTGAACATGTTCACTACACGCCAATTGATTAATGCGTGAAAATTTGACTACAAACACGCTAAATGTAATTAGCCTACGCATATTTGGCAGTGTAAATACTAAACATTTTAATAGTTTCTATATGCACCACGCAATTTCATCAATCTTTAACACTATTCAATATTACTCTTACTGCTAATTTTGTTTTTGACAGGGGCTAATGAGTAATACAAATGATTGGCAGTGATGTCATGTAATTCATTGAAACAACTTTGACTTATAAATCAGAACTATTCAATGCTAAACGTCTGTGTACAAGTGATTGTAAAAAATTCTAAAATGTAAACAAAATATTATTTAATTGCACAATTAATGGTTGAGATGCGTATAACATAATGTAATACTAAAGATATATTTTAACTTGAATCTCGAATAAGCAGTTTTAATAAATATTAGGATGCGTTGCTAAAATGTAATTTATTAACCTTCAACTACTGTGATTTGGTAATAGGCCTAGAAAGATTTCATATAAATTAGTTTTTACAATAGATAGCTACAATATAATGACAATTAACACAAATGAAAACCTAATTAAATAAGTTATCTGTAGCATTGTATATTTATTAGGCACAGTTACAGCGTCAAACGTATTGTTGTAATATTTGCAGCCGACAGAACTCTGACATTGATATCGATATGAGCTGATATTGCCACTCAATATCAATCTAACAATCCATTTGCGACTGCATAACCCTATTGAGCATAGGTAACATCACAACGCTCGTTGCATAGTAGTTAAGTTAAATTCGGAATCTAAAAAGCGACCATTCCACAGAATTACGAGAAAATATAGAGTTTCAGAAATAGCATAACCTATAACGAATTTGCCGTTAATTATTGCGACTTACCCCCTGATATTTTGGCCTAACTAAACAAATGTTTTGGTATTGATTGATCCAATTAAATAGCAGAACCACACCGGTATATTCCTAAGAACTGTACCATGAGTAGAAGAAAAATCGCCAAAAACTATACACAATCTTATGAAGAATATGCAAGAGCGAAAATAAATAACAGTACATATCGGTCAAAATGTCTAATTTGAATTGTAGGATAATTACTTTGTTTCAAATGTTCAAAACGTATATTTGAAAATAGTCCATCATGGTTAAAAATTCATTCCTACCTAAAATACTCAAAAATAAGAAATGTACAAAAACTTCTGGTAAAACATGCGTAGCAATGTAGAATATGTCAAGTGATTCGTTCTGTTAACTACAACAATGTAGGCCATAATGAAAAAATCACAGTTGTGAAAGTTGAGATTTCAATTTTAATCAATGGTGGTCAAGAGAATGTTTTGACAAAACAAATCATCACATTTTTTCAACCCTAGGAATTTTCTTATCGGTGTTTCAGCCCTTGGCTGGTTGTAAATATTTGTCATGCAATATCGTTTTTAAGGCAGCTGACATCGTACTGTAGTAGCTTATTATTTTCATTTCATATACAATTTTCGTATGCATATTTGTATCACTCACAGTATCGTGGTGTCCTGGGGAATGGCAGGCACCGTCTCCAGGGACAAGAACATACATCTGACCGTCGTCCTGAAGCAGAGACAACGAGACGGACACACACTCTGACAATTACACACACTGACGAGGCACACACACACGCACACGCACAGCCACCGACACACGCGCCACATCTCACTGACGCGGTGATACTGACCGAGACTGATCAGCTGATCACAGTCAGCTGTGCTGCTGACGGAGCGCGCATGCGCACTGAGACAAACAGCTGACCATTGTTGTAACTTAGCAACACAACGGAAATGGATTTGGGTCTTAGAAACTGACGTGTATTGTGTAGTACTGTATTGGTTACCTTGTACTGAAATGGATTCTTTGAAATACTCATTAAAATGATATTTAAGATGGGGACCCCACTATGTGCGTTATTAACCCAAATATGAGTAAAGGATGAGTGGCGCGATCTAGCCCATACAGCCAAGGGACCTACAGTTTATAGTGGAATCCGAACCAAATTGTTTTCCCAATTACCGAATTGGCTTATTTTTCAGGATAGTAGCCTACTGCGGATAGTGGTAGTAATCACTAGTGAGGATGTTAATCCACACCAGGGAGTATAGCATCCACAGTACACGCCTACAAATATCCATAAATATATGTATGGTTTCGAGTATTACCAGTCCATAGCATACATACGTATATTCAATGTTCACAGGATGGTTTGAAGCTGTATATCACTGATAACCTGATCTCGCAGGAGAGGAAGTGGTTAGTCTGAGAGTGTTGGAATGCTTGTCAGACATTTATCATTTTCCGCTCGGGTGAATCACGCTCGTAGCTCAGAAACCGCTGCGGATTCTCCATTTACAAAAGCCTATAATTTTTTTAATGACACATGCATTTTTTTATTCATTTAAAAACATTCAAAGTCTGTAATATATAAAGAGGTTTTTGAAATAATACAGTTTTTAGCGTCGACACACCTCTTTTGTGTTATTTGGTATTCAATGATTTTGTATTTTTATAATAATCTATGTAAAAATAAAAATAGACAATCCAACATCGATACAACCTATCACAACCTATCAGTGGTAAGGTGTTAAGGTTGTACTACATCTCAACTATGACATAGTCCGTGCACTTTGTCTCAACATAATACTTGTTTTTCGTGGAACCTACCACTAAAATACTATCTCAGAGATCCCTCTGCTAAATGCAATACGATAATAGTTATTTGTGCAACTAGTGAGAAAAGTGAGCAATTGACTCACTCGAGAGAAATCCTTACTCACGAGCCGTAGGCGAGTGAGGAATGGTTTCTCGAGTGAGGCAATTGTACTTTAAACTCGAGTTGCACATTATACTTTTCCTACAGTTACCATAAAACAAAAACATTTGTGAAGAAACATGAAGAAACATAACCTATTTTTACACAGAAGTGAACTTTTAATATAACATTAAATGTGAAGTGACAAATACAACAGTACAACAGCTGACCAGCTGATTTACAGCCAGTGCTGCCAACGTATTTCGCGCATACGACGTTGCCTGCATGTAACGCGCTCACTATTTCGTGCCTTCACGTTGCAAATCTGGAGTGAGACAAAGTAATTAGAGTGAGACAATGTTAACATTGTCTCACTGATGAGCGAACTGGCCACTTTGCTTTCTCAAATCAGTGAGAGAACATGTACATTGTTAGGCAACTGTAGGAAAATATATTTATCCATAATCTACATATCATTTATACCGTTGTTAGTTCGTTGCTCACAAAATGATGTCTAACAATCCAAATGAATGTTTTACCTACGCAATGCCCACAGTGCAGAATATGTGGGTTTTAGAAGTACGCAAAGAATCGTCCATCATCCAATGCGTCAGTAAGGCGTTTCCCAAGTGAATATATTTGTCGGCGTTCTTTAATTTACGGTTTCGTCCCAGGTTACTTTAATAAGCCTAGAATGTCCTATAAAATATATGTGTACCTCTATAGTGATGATTTTGAAGCTCTTTATAAATAGTATTTAACCTTGAAATACATAATCATGATTAAACGGACCTCATTATAACAAAATTACCACAAAGTTAGCTGTTTGGTAGTACAAAAAATATGTTGGTTAGGCCCTAATACAAACGAAGCAATTTAAATTTATTAGATTGCAAGAAAAATGTCTAAATCCTTTCCTTCTTACCATCCAACATCGGGTTTTCAACATCCAGCTAAATGAAAAACGGAATCTGGATACAAAAACGAGATATCTTGGTTTCGAACCAGCAACCTACAGATTTGGAAGGAAGCACTTTAACCACTTTTTTACACTTTACTGCAACCCCCTTCGGCTACCCAAAAAATATGTATAGAAGCTGTTATGTGCAAATATTACCTAATTTGATCCAATAGCTTCTGCGCAATAATAGGTCAGAGTGATAAAAATCTCAGAATTATTGTAAAATACAGAAAGTCCCGTAAGTAAACAGCCAAATTCCGGGAAATGGTTTTACAATGCAAAATAAGGGAAATCAAGGATAATTTATTTCCAAATAAAGCTTCTTTAACCAGACATACGCCATTATATATTTTTTGAAGTTTGGACGCCAATCAAACGCAACAAATTTTTTTTGGAAAACTTCATTTGTTATTTTCGCTTTGTTTTAACCCATAACAATAGCGGTGTTTGGCTGTTTACTTACGACACACCCTGTATGCTTCCTCTCTATACCAACTATAAAAAGGTCATAAATTATTACACAAATATTCCTAGCGTTTCTCTCAACAATAATCACCCAAGGACCACGACAAGACCCAGATTTGAATCAAATCGCTGAGATATCTTCTGTAATCATAGATTAAACAGCTGTTTCGACTTCCCCGACAATCTGGTCCACTTAAGTGGTCACGTCTGGTTGTAAAACACTCTACCTTTACGTTTCCAGACGTACAATTTGCTTGATGTATGTATTAGTGCTCAACCTCAGTTTACTAAAGTCACATGTCTCTCGGAATCGTGTGGGTTATGAAAACTAATGTAGATGAAATAAAATAATCTTTAAGCTAACAATTCAAATTCTAGGTGATTCAAAGTAAATAATTTTTCGTCATGATTTTACATCTTGTGTTTATGTTTAACCCTAGTATATCCGAAAAATGTAGATTTTTTATAACTTCTCTTTTAAAATTTGTGTATTGGATGTACAACATTCACTTAAATTGTATGACTGACCTCATCAATTGTTAGAATAGTTTATTGTTAAGGTTTTAAGTACGTTTTTGTACAATTATATGTGTATATTAGATACTTTAAACTATACTAAAAACATAAGCTAACCATACTTTTCATAAGATGTGAAATACTATGGATACCACAGAGCAAACAGCTGTAAACATAATTTCCATTATGTAACCATAACAGGTTTGGGTCATTTTACAGTTATTGCCCATTTATTTTCATTATTAATTTATGAAAGCTACAGAAGACTGGTTTGACAAGGAACTAATTAATCTAGATATATTAAGGCATATAGCCTAAACTCTATCAATATTTAACATGACTACAATTTGGTTAAACTAAATATCCTTTTGGTATCTTACACAACTAGAACTTTTGACTGTATCAACTCAAAACGATAAATGGAAATTAAAATATGATACTCAATCTCGACTTGAATTCGGGGTTTATCACTTAATCCAGCACATTCATGCTGTACCATTAACGAGAGATAAACATTATAATTTTTGAATAAAGATTGATTTAAACTTACAAGAAATAAGCTAATTACAGTCTGCCAAGTGCACAGTTAAATTTTTTTATTATTTTTTTAATTCTAATTTCAAGTGATGAATGATTCAGAGTAGAAGGATACTGGTACCAATAGATGATTGTAGAGAAGGGAATAAAATGTTATTACAGAAAATATAGATAGTGGTTGAGATATAAGAGAGTAAAATGAGAAAGGGTCATGAAAAATATATTAGAAGGGGACCAGAGAGTAATGTTGATAAATGGAAATTGAGAGAGAGAAAAATGAACACACTTATTAGGTTACAAGAGACAGACACTGTTTTATTTACATTTTGAATGCAACAGTTAACAATATAATAACAATGAATAATTTAACATCACAACAAACATGTTGCTGAGAAGAAATTTAGTTTGAAAACAAAGAGGATGGAATGAAATGTTCAAGTTTACTGAACAAGTAAAAAGTGACTAAGCTCTCTACTTACATACACAAGAGCGGTTAAGTTTGAATTCCACTTGATCTAGCGAATTCAAGTCTGTACACGAATCCCTTTGAATAACACATCCAGATCGCTAAGCTATTTCAATTGATGCTTATGACGTGAATAGAAATGAGAACAGAATGTTTGCGATTCAATGGCCTCAATGAATGGGGACAACTATAATGGCACTAGGTTGTGAATAAAATAACTGTGCAAACCGTAGTAAAACTTATAGTTATTAGTGGTTACAAGTACGCATTATTCCAGTTCAACGACCTCTTGGCTGCATTTATGAAGCTAGTGAGATCTACAATATTGGTATATTTTTTATCAGGTGTTTTAAGACCTGGTTTAATACTGTTTATTAATGACTAGCTGTTACCCACGGGCTTCACCCCGTTTGACTTCACAAGTACAAAACTATTGATTGGTTAAGTGAAGCTGAAATAAACCAAACATAATACAGTAATACCTTTGACTATCAATTAATAGTCAATGGTAATACTGTAGAAACATCACATCTGATTTTACTAATGTAATAATAACAAACAAATAAGTACCAATTATACAAATATTACGACAGTTGCTAATTACATTTTTTCATCAGATATGTTTATTGTGAATAAAAAGAGTGCGCAGCACCCTTATGCATAACAATATAATATATATTTAATATATCTGTAAAACTCAAAGATGTGTATATCATTTATAAAGTTTAGTTACACGAAATCGTTCATCGTTTGTATTAGCCTATCTTCATCCAATTGTTTTTATTGATTGATTAGTTACTTTGGGCAGTACTTAAAGTAAACAAGCTAGTTAAATAAATACGTTTAAATTTTATGTTGGCAAAACTTGGTTATTTATGTCAAACCTACCAAAAAATGACATCTGCCAAACAAAGAGAAAACACATTTTGAGCAAAATTAAAATGCAACATCAAACGCTTAGTAGCTTTGTAACAAAAATATTTATGTTTGTTTATAAAACATCGAGGACAGTGTTTTTCTACGCGTCCAGACAAAACAAAACCCAAGGACAGCACGAGAGGTTGACCAGCGACGGCGTCTGAGGCTAAAAATATCTCACGTGAAGCCAAGGCTATTAACCTGACTTGAACCTGCTGACCTCTCACAACTACTGTGCCTCCAGTTAAGCCAATTTTCGAAATAAATGTTTTTGGAAACATTTTTTTAGAAGATAATAGGCGTATTGTAGATTTTAAAAAACAATTACTAATGTTTAACATAATCAATAATGGTTATTAAATAGTGTTCCTTTCACAGTTCTCTTGTAGAGTTTTGGAACGTAATTTATATATTAATAGCAATAGGCAAGCATGTTTCTTGAAAACCTTTGTTCTCAGCTCGTGTGCATCGCAGGGAAAATCTACGCATACTGTTAGAAAGATATTTTCCTTCAGATGTGCAGAATCTCTTTATAAATTAAAATCATGTGTTTACATGATTTATTTACAGCGTTGGGTGAAAATAGAGTAGTCTGTAATTACATTTTTGGTCGCGTTTTCAACCACTGGACGACCTCTAGCAATTATATACAGATATCATAATCCTCTGATATGCATGTTTAGCTTTCTGCTTATTGTACGGAAAGTACTCGACACTTCACCTTTATCTGGGTTACGTTTACTTATAAGGGTTTATTTATCGTTTTTAAGGAAAGTTTGTTAAGGTGGACCGATGCTATTAGGAGTTAATACCTAATTGAGGTATCTCATTTAGGTTGCTCCTCACTTAACGGGGCTCTTGGGAGTTAACTAAATAGTCATCAACAACCGTTACAATGGTAACCATCTCGAATATTACAGCAGAAACGGCACGGACCAATAAATAAACAAATTACGTCACTGGCCAAAGTTAACGTATTTGTACTATTTAGTGGAACTGTGACAAAACTTCCACACTTTATTTTAATGTTTAGTATAAGATTCGGGTCAGTGACGTCATTTGTTTTGTTTATGATCCATACAGTTTCCGTTCCAATATCTGTGGTAATCATCATGGTAACATGATAAGCATAATATTTTAAAAGCCTGCGATAAATATTGAAAAGTAAACAAATCGTCAAGAAACCGATGCAGTGACTAAGCTTGATAAAGTCATTTGAAATCCGCTTTGATTTCCCAAACTTAAAGAAAACCACAGCTCTGTAATTTCTAATTTACTGTTGGAGAGTACACATTTATCATTTTAAATTCGATTATCACAACAAAAAATTATTAAAAGGATAAGTATTTAGTTTTAATCATATTCAAGTTTATAAATTCTATTTTAAAATTACTGTTAGTGAATCTACGTGAACATTCCCTTACTTTAATGATTAGGCATTAAACATTGTTCCCTTAAGAGGTTTTTTGCAGAGAGTTTTGGATTCAAGTAATCATTATTAACGAATAGATAGTATTCATATTCATTTGAGATGGGCACGTGCACCTATGTGCGTATTTTAAATCGACGTAAGATATTTTTCACATCATGTAATTCAACCATTTATAATCCCAAAGATGCTTTAACGTAACCTGCATACAAACCAATGTGTCACGGACAATATGTTTACTTAGTCCTAGGACGCTTGGCTCTACCTCGGGATCGTGTTTGACATACTTCAGACTAGAACTACGGGTTGCGACATTCTCACTTAGATAAAATCTATTGGTGATTTGGCGAGACTTGAACCCTTCACCTCAGGGACCAAAGTCCCGTACTATCACTAAACCAGTTCACCCTCGATGAAACATCGAAATTTTATGTTGTGACCCTCACCAATGATTGTCGATAGATCTCAGCAATGACAGTTACAAAGCTTCTAGATTATAAGTGTTCCAAAACCAAATTTTTTTGGAAAGGAATAAAATTTATGTGTACCAAAGACTACATGAGCAATATACAGACTGTCCCAAAAGTCCCGGACCGGTTTAATATTTTCTAAACGACAACAGATAAATCAATAAAATTTTGCACATCAACACCACACTTAAAAATCTACTTTTTTAAGGAACTATCAATTTTCTGTCATATCATGGGGACGTCTCGCAAGGAGTCAGAAGGAAATCTATACATATGTATAATTAAATTTATACATATGTAAGAGTATTCGGTGAATTCAAATTCTTTCGCCTCGTAAAAAGACAAAATAATTCCACATCTGCTATTTCTTACTTACATGTGACTTACCTAATCTACACACAACTAGACTAATACTCAAACAATGAGAATATAAATTACTCACTCGGATCAGCATATGAGTCTTTGAACTTACCTAAAAAAAGAAATTTCTATCAATACAAAAAAAAACATAATTAGTAATCTTTTACTAAAATCGGGTACAGTCTTATATGGAGTTAACCAAAATTATTTAAACAACTTTACCTGTTCAAAACAGCTTCGGTATTACCAAAACACAGTATTATATTTTTCATGCATGATCTATGGAGAACTTTGAAACTACATTTGTCTCTCTGCACCTCCTTAAAATTACCACAGGCGTAGAATACTAAAAAAATAATACTTTTGTGGTTACTGTCGCCAAAATTATATCTCTTACAATACGAGGGAACTGCGGTTGGCGAAGTTATAGGTTGTATCTGATCTTGTGATTCTCAACGATTTTGGTCGAAATACTTGACAGATTAACATAGAAACAGTTACACATTCAGCATACATATAAAAAAGCAATCAATAAACTACAGATGACAACCTATTTTGGTATTTGTTTAATTGTACATCATCATCAAATTGATACTTTAATGTTTAGTATTTGTTATTAACACATATTATAAATTTATTACTTAACATATGTGTTTTAGAGCGAAAGGCATAAATTAAAGAGAGTTGTTATTATCCGGTCCAAAATATTTATCTTTACGATATGAAGCAAGGCGTGAACAAGCAAGGGTGATTAGGCAAAGTGTGAAACAAAAAAGTAATTTCATCAACGTCGGGCAAGACAAGACGTTTTTGCCTCATTACGTCATCACGAGCTAATTGGACGTCAAAACAACACTGATGGAACGTTGGTGATTATCAAGACAATTAATTAGATTAGGGAACCAAGGGCCTTATTTTAACATTAAAAATACCCCCGCCGCAGCAAACCTGACACCTTAGCGAATTTCCATTTGGCTGAATTGATTTTCAATTGATCTATTTAAATAACATTAGGTTTAACGAGTACCTAGGTTTGCTGCTACAAGGAAACTAGTAAAGTGTGTGTTTTAAGTAAAATAATTATTGCTTAGTATAAAATGAATATATTTGCCAAGTTTAATCAAAAGATATCCATAAACAAGCAAACTACAACATTTTACAATATTCTCCATAAGAATAACATGGGAATTTTAAATTTACCATTTTTTTAGTTTTCTCCGTAACCAATAACCGTACAAAAACACTTTGATATACTGAATTGTTTGTTTTTTTAAGCTCTTTAAGAAGGTTTAGAGAAAAATTAGGAAATTTTGTGTTTTGAGGGTCAAAAGTGAGAAAAACCAATTTTTACCCCCATAAAGCCCTGTTCCCATGGTCCGATCATGCTGGATCGCGAACTCATTCAAGTTTATCCCGCCTTACACCTTCAAACCAAATTTCATCAAAATCGGATAAAAATTACTCAAGTTATCGTGTTCACGGACACACACACACACACACATATATATATATATATATATATATATATATATATACATATATAAAAATTTGGACGAGTGGTGTTTTTGGCCTCTGGGGACATCAAAATGAAAAAGTAAATCGGTCCCGGGCCTAAGTCTTACCATGAGACCTACGGTAATAGCTACTTCCCTATAGGGAAATTCGCTAAAACTAAAAATGTCCTTATATAAAGCGTGCGTATATTTGGTGACATATTTTACAACTTTTGTCAGAAAAGAGTTTGTTTAGTAAAATTATACAGGGTGTCCCGTATTACGGTTTTAGTTGTAAAATGGGGCAAACCTGACTAACTTCTGTCTTATACTACCCCATTTTGCAGCTAAAAATCGTAATATTTAAGCTATTTCTTATTCGATCTTTTTGAACTTGGTATCGTTTGATAAGGAATAAAAAATGCTAAATAAAAATGTCCATGGAATTCTTTCATAAAATTAGCCCTTTTGAGTAATTTAAGTTTAAAAATTCAAATGGCCATTATTTTGAAAATTTAAGTTGAATCAAGGTGATTTTTTTCTAATATCGGGCTCTTTTACCTTAAACTACAAACCAAGTTTTATAAGAACGGTTGAAGAAATCAAAAAATCAAAATGTTTATGTGAAAAATACAAAATGGCGCATGTCCAGTTAACGAAGCGATTTTGCAAAAAGTGTTAGTTTTAATTTTCTTTTTATTTTGACCCATAGAACCAATTCCCGGAGTTTGGCTATTTACTTACGTGAAACCCTGTATAATCACTATAAATATTTATCTTTTTTCTACTTTTAAAAGATGTTGCGTTCTTTTACAACAGTGTCAGAATTAAATATATATTTTAATAAAAAAAGGGACATTCTCTTATTTAAACTCACACCCATTAAAAGAATAAATTATATTATACTAACAAGTTTTATGAGGGATATGAGAAGAATGTCCGTTACAGAGGAGATGAAGAAGGACCGAGAAAGATGGCGCAGAGCTGTTGGAGAGGCCAAAAATCTGCTTAAGTTTGAGTGGCCAGCTAGGTAAGATAAGGTAATACTAACAAGTGGACCAGCAAATAAATGAATAATTACCATTCCTCACTGAATTCTGGGTAAATTAACCGAACATTAAAAAAATGGCAAACATAAAAATTTTAAAGACGTCTTTCTAAGGTCACAGCAACTGATAAACAAAAACCTCAAACCACTTCACCAGTTATTGATTGTATCAATCAGAAAGTGTCAACACCAAGTTATGCGGGCAATCATTTGTTTCTATCTTTGAAGAACCGCCAAACCCAAGTCTTGTTATTGATAGTGGTTTGATCAAACCAATCAATTCTCATCCAAGAACGTTAAGTATTTATTTGTCTTCCCTTTTGTGCTAGACATACGATTTTACAAACAGATTCTTTAAGTTCAGTGTGATTTCAGTTATAACAATTAATTTGGTGATGGGGACGCCACAATGTGCGTATTTTAGCCCAAATATGAGTGTAGGATGACTGGCGTGATCTTGTAGTCTTGTGAGTGACTAAGGCCGACATATTCCTTAGACACAGCTGTTAATTAATAGCATATTAATTCAATAGCAGCCCGTTAATTATACAGCGCTAGTGAAAAATTGTTACACCACTTAAACTTGACTTACAATGTTGAATTGAAATTTGGTATTTTCAAAATGTGGCCATTCCAATGAGATACTGATTTAAAATAATTACTACTAGAGGTCGTAAAGTGGTTAAGACAAAAAATGAGTGATGTTCTGACTTCCCTATTTTCACCCCACGCTGTAAATAAAATATTTGATTGGAATTTATTCCTCCATTTGTTTTTATTTTCTATTTATATTTTATTGTTATTCCGTCACCAGCATGGCAACCCATAAGGTTCATGTTATTTTATTTATTTTAAATTAACTTTTTGTGTTTATTTTAATTTTTAAGGAGATTCTGCATATCTTTCCAACAGTATGCGTAGATTTTCTCTGCGATGCACACGAGCTGATAAAACAGGTTTTCAAGAAACTTGCTTGCCTATTGATATATAGATTTTCTTCTCAACGGGGGTCAAACAGCTGAACTGCAATATTTGACATTCACCCTAATGTTTACAATATTCTTATTTTCAAATGATAATTCTTTAGCCAACCTCCTATCGGAAACATATGTTTTTGCGAGAGCTCTGGCAGCAAAGTCTCATATTTTACAAATGACTGATCTTAATATCCACCCACGTAGAAGAGAACCACGTATACAATATTTTATAGAAATATGACAAAATCAGCTCATTCATAACCATTATGTTACTATAACCGCCACTAGCACTGTGGGAGTCCTTTGTAAATTTATGTGGTGATAATTCACCCGATGAACAGCACATTCTTTACACTACATTTTGCAATACTATTTCAGCCAGGTAACTGTAATGGTTTCCATTATCTAGTTTATGCGTTGTCTGTTCAATTTGGGAGTATTCGTATACGTTTATGAGATAGCACCGTAAAACAATAGAAATTACTGCATAGATATTAGAATTTTGTCAACTTTTAATTTAAGAATTCAAAAGTATATTGAACTTTTATGAATAGTTATTTGATTGGAGGTTACTGTTTATGGACATTGGGGAGCGAGCTGGTATAGTGGTAGAACTCGGGGCTTCGGAGCACGAGGTTTCGGGTTCAAATTCCACCAATCACCAATGAATTTTATCCATGTGATAATACCATGACCTTCTAGGTCTAGCCTGAAGTAATGTGTAAAACACCTCCGTCCTAAGATGTGAAAGTGGGAGAAGATCAAAATGTCATGAAGTAGGTTCTAGAACCTAGTGTGAATGTCCTTCCTATAGAAAGGACGTTCAAAAATACACGGATACAAAAAATTAAGTATAAAACTATTGAATATATTCACAACAATAAATATTATGTAAAATATGTTACATCAGTGATAGATTATCAATTACCAATGATTGAGATAGAGACGCCACCTAGGTGCGTATTTCAACCCAAATATGAGTGAAGGATGAGTGTAGAATGGTGTGAGATGATCTGTGTAGCTTTGTTACTGACTAACACCATAGAAAAAAATAATTAAATATAGACTGTCAGCCGTGCTAAGTTCTGGCGCACACCGCTGGGGCCCCATGTAGTTGCGGCGTACGCGCTACGTAACTACAAGGCGCTCCCAGCGGTGTGCGCCAGAACCTATGGCAACCACGGTAACCTCAGCACAACTGACAGTATATTCTTTTTGTCCATGCTAAGACCAGCCGTTTTATTAGTCAGGATTTATTTAAAGGTGATCAGAATCTGCTGAGTCTAGTTTGGAAACATCAAAAAGCTACTGACTTTTCTCAGGATCGATCCTGCAACCTTATGATTGTAAGGCGAGCATTATAACCATTCTGCTACCCTTCGACCAGTCATCCTTAGTCCTGGCTCACGCGGAGTTCCCAATAGACCGACCAATATAAACCAGAGCGGATAACTCAAGGCGATTCCAGCACCTATAATTATGTAGTTAAACTCGATGACTGTAATCTGTAGTCGATGTTCAACAACACCTATGACTGGAGTTTCTGTATTGTTTTAACACTTTACACTTATCACGTTCTAAGGATACAAACCACTTATCATATCGTTATGTTGTTAGTACGTGTCGTCCGGTGTTGAATTTAACTTTTACGGAGTCTGAAATGTTTTTAGGTAGTTAAACATAATAGTTAAACACCCCTGTCGCAGCAAACATGCAGACTAAGAGAATTTCCGTTCGGTCGAATTTTCAATTACAAATACTTAAGACATTAAGTTTAAACAGTACCTAGGATTCCTGCTACTGGGATGCTAGTAAAATGTGTTTTAGTAAAATAATTAAAATATAATATAGCTTAGTATAAAATAAATACATTTGCCAAGTTCGAACAATATAACAACCATAAACAAGCAAACAAGCGTTATTTATTCTCCATAAGAATAGCATTGGAGTTTTACATTTTGATTTTTGAATTTTCTCCGTAACCAGTAACAGTTTAAAAACACTTCAATATAGGTTCTAAATTATTTGTTTTTCAAGCTCTTTAAAATGATTGGAGAAAAATTGGGAAATTTTATGTTTTAGGGGTCACAAATAAGAAAATTCAATATTTACCCCATTTTAACATTGTAAAATTAATCAGTCTACTTCAAGACATTTTTCTAAGTTTTCATGATATATTTAAGTTGTTACTGCTAAAAACTCGTTAAGTTTCTAAGCTACTGAAAATACCTACGCTGTAGTCAGCTAACACCTGGGTACAACATACCACATACCCTACTAGATGTGCAGGTAGCACAAACTAATTGTTTTTAGCTTTGGTGCAGATTCTGAATCTAGAACGTTTTGCCTACAATCTTCATTTGTCTCGATATTTTATGTTTGTAATTTCACGAAACGTTTGCGAAAAAATTTATTCAACACATTTTGCGGTTCTATCACATTAACGAACCAGGGGTATTTAAGGAGAGTTACGAGTTGTAGCTAATTGAAAATTGTATAACAATAATGTTAATTTAACCCATATAAACATACACGTGAAAAGTTACGTTTAGACGATATCAAATTTCACAGCAACTTTAAAGAAATTAGTTTTTTATTTACAAGATAAATCAGTTCATGGTTTTATTATCAAGTAAAATTTGTAACGATACCGTTAAAAAAAAAAAAAAACATTATATCGGAATTTGAAGACATATTAGACTTATATTTCTCTCTGGATTATATTTGAATAGGATGTTGACTGTGAAAATACTGCCGGATATTGACGATCGTTTCTTGACATCAGTACATTTAACTGATATTTGTATTGTATGTTAGTAATATGACATATTACATACAATTATTACTGACATAATATTCTTTATGTTTTAATGGTTTTATTTAACCTAAATAATAATGATGTAAATACATACTAACCCAGGATACGATCTTACTAATATTATAAATCTGAAAGTTTGTGAGTTTGTGTGTATGTTTGTGTGTATGTTTGTGTGTGTGTTTGTGTGTGTGTTTGTTGCTCAATCACGCATAAACTACTGGACGGATTGGGCTGAAATTTGGCATGATGATAGCTCACATTCCCGATTAACATTAAAGCATATTCTTATCTCAAAAACCCTTTTGGGCTCCGCCCCAGTGGGTCTGTAGTTCCCCAAGTTAATCTTATGATTTTTCATATTTAAAAGGAATTAATGAATCTTAACAGCTGTTTCAATTAAACAAGTTGGTTCTGTTCTATGATGTTCAATAGCATAAAAGTTACAAGGATTACCAACAGGGTGCAGCACTATTAATTTTTTTTTTATCTATGACAACAGCTAATTTCCAACCAAAAGGTGAGTGAGCGTAGCGAACGAACTTCAACCTGGAGGCGAGTTAGCGTAGCGAACGAGCTAACCTGAAGGCAAGTGAGCGCAGCGAACGAGCTCAAAACTAAAGGTGAGTGAGCGTAGCGAACGAACTTCAACCAGGACGTGAATGAGCCATGCGAATACTTATGAAGTTAAACGGGGCGAAGCCCGCGGGTACAGCTAGTATGAAATAAATTCACGAGCTGAAACAGCTGATTTAGCTACACTATCTTGTCTGAAACTCGTCTAAACATAGCTGCAGCCTCTGCAGGTTTATATTTTTCACCACAACAACGCAATGCTATTTCATCCTCTGTTCGTAGCAGTTTCATTAGTTTTCAGTCTAATGAAAAGAAATATGATATTTCAAAAATAAAATTTATTGTTAAATTCTTCTAAAATATTTCAAGCGGAATTCAAGACTTGTATTTATGAAACGGAAAAATATTGTGTGCATGATAATATTGAATTCTATGTCAAGATTGATTATCTGAATGCACCATAAAATAATGTAGGCTACTTTTACGAGTTAACACACCAATCGATCATTATTTTTTATAGAAAATCTATGAAAGATTTGGGTATAAAATGATGTTGCTACTTTACTAACTCTTCCGGATACAAAGAATGTCGTTTATCATGAAGCGAAGGAAGTGTTTGTGACTAAAATTAAAGGAGTCACAAGTCCAATATTTCAGCATCAATTTCACTTGGGTGAATCATATTTTGCTTCTGGTTGGAAATGAATCTTTCGAATGGTGCTGTTCGAAGGGACTTATACACTAGTCTAGTTTTACTGAAATAGCTGCAGTAAAGAAAGTATTTCATCACTAGGGCCTAAAGTGACTGTTTTCGACCCGAGCTCAAGTTTTACGATCGAGGAAAAGTCGAGTTCGGAAAATGAAAAAGATTTGAAAATATACTTTTTGCCAGTGCAATGGACTATATTTTTCGCCATATTGCACCATTTTGAACAAGCCATGATACAAAACTAAGATAATTTTCATTTAAAGATAGCCTCTCAAAACCACTTCTAACTTGTTTTTAATTTTATTTGCTAATGGAAACAAACAGCTTTTTAGTAAATGATTCAATTGTTTCGTCTATTACGATTGTGTTAGTGTACGTTATACTATCGATATGTCAAACTATTTACAATAAGGCAACAATTTACTACAATCGATTAAACAATCGATACATACTTTCGATACATGCAATTTTGTTTACAATCGAAATTTACAACAGAGTTGACAACAGTTCATTTTTACTCCCTAGGGGCTAAAAACGGTTTTTACTCCCTAGCGAGTAAAAATGCTACTTTATTTTTTCTTTATTATTATAAATTTTAGGTGGTATGATGGGGTTTAAGCAAACCAGTTGGTTAAGTATACAAACTTAGAATGTAAAACAATAAACAATAATATTTTTGCTGACATAAGTAAGAAAAAGTGTTGTCAACCACAACTTCACTACACAACAATCTAAAACCATGTAAGAAATAAAAACTAAACTCTATCAAATGCTTGTCGTAAACCCTAAAGAAGACTGTAATTATTGTACCACTACCATGATGGAGCTATAACTTGTATTGGTAGATTAGATTGTCGACATGGTCAATCCACTTAACTGGTTACAACACCTCTCTAACCTACTTCACGTCAGTTGAGAATGTAACTATATGAAGTCGAATTTCACGGTTAACCTCGATTAAACTGATTAATTATTCTTTAGTTTTATTTTTTTTAATATTATTTAGGGTAAACGCTTCCGGAAATACCTAAAGTGTTTCCACCATTAGAAATGCATGTTGATGTAAGTCATTGCACTCTGTATTTATAAACTAAGTCACCAATTACAAGGGTTTCACGTCAATTATAATATATAATGCAAGTGGTTCAAAGGCTATTTTCCATCCATTTTATTGAGTAAATAAATATCATCGTTGTTAGCAAAATAGAAAAAAAACATCCCTCTAGTAGATTTTGTAAATTTTTAAGTACAGTTTTTGATTGCTTGGTTAAAATTAATTGATTGTATATTATACAGTTTGGTTCATATGGCGTATTTGAGTGGTTGTATTAATAAGTGTGTGGTGTGTTTTTTTTTTTTTTTTTTTTTTTATATTAGCTTAAAGAAGGCTTCAACCGATAATTATATTTGTGTTTCGTTAAGTTGTATTGTTTGTGTATTTATGTTTAGTTTCAGTTTTGTCGTGCGTTTATTTCTGTTGGGTTTTGGTATATTGTTGTCCAGGTTATGCAATATGCTATCAATGTGTAGGAAAAAGCAGGAGGTAGGTTAAGTTATATAGTGTAATTAGGTAAATGTAGACTAGTTAGTGACTTAAAAACCGGAGGAATTTACTCACCTCCCGAAAGGTGGTATAGTCAAAACACTCAGCATAGGACAAATCAATTACTAAAATTTAAAATTTAAAATTTTACGAATTGTAGTTACAGGTTTTTCTAGTTTTTCTATTACACGACTTCATATATGGATGAGTAGAAAACCCAATCAAGTAATGATACTTGCTAAGAAAGTGACCATAAAAGCGAATAAACCTTTATAGAGGACAAGAGTTAATCCGACATGACACGAAGGAAATGAACGGTAAAGACCTTCTACAGTTTATTGGTCTGTGGTTGTCACCCTTTTGTCAAATTAACATTCAATTAACATGTTTCTATCAAAAGACATTATAGATAATCATACACTTCTTATCCTACTACATAAAGTCCAAGTGTTAAGACATTTTTGAAAATCTATCCTTCTAAAAGTTAAGCTGCAAAGAAAATACCAATTTCAAGTAAACTCTACTTTTAGGATCACAAAATGGTGAGTTTCATTTAGTTCAAACCTTTGTTTATAGCTTAACGAAGAAAGAATGTCAGATATTTAGGATTCATATCGTATGTTTCTTTTGACAGTGTGTGAACTAGAGCATAAGACGGGAGTTAGTCTCAGTCTCTAAAATACATACACACTCGTCATCCCCATCATAATTTATTTTTCATAGATTTTCAAAAAAAATTTGGACTTAACGAAATAAATATGTTTACGAAAAAACGAATAACGAGTTTTACATGAGAATCAAAATATTATCTGACGTAAAGCTTAAACGTAACAATGTTCAATTATTAAGCTTTACATGAACCTTAAGAGTAAAACTAAATTGTTTTTATTTTTTCCCACCATATCAGTTTATTTAATCAGTACTATTTTAATCTATACTGATATTTAATAAACTATTATAGTATATTTATTACTATTATATCAGTAACTATTATAGTATATTTAATAAACTGTTATTTAATCTTTCGCCTAAAATAAATTTGTTCTGAGAAATTACAATAACTAAGTTATAGGCTTTCACATTTATTTACACCCAACTTGTTATTTAATATGTGATTAATTAACTACCATTCAAAAAATAAAACCATACTACAGTCTTTATTCTTTTCAAATACTTAAATCTGTTTACGCCTAATTACTTTCGGGGGTGAATACATCTCCCTATGCTTCATGACATGCAATATATATATTACGTTTTACATTAATATATTTTAGTATTGCTGTAACTCTACTAGTATTACTAAAAAGTAGGCTAAAAAAGCTAAAGTGATCCACATGAAGATTTTGATAAATTACTGATCTACAGCTCAAATCTTACTAAACTGTATCTCGTTTGATTGGTAATCAATAATGTCTCATCAAGTGGAAATCCTGATTGAAGCTTATTGGACTCGTTCCATTATACTTAATCAGGCCTGATCATACATAATTAGAGCTCAATTTGCATTAGTGGTCCAAACATGTGCCCGGTTGTTAGCGGGAGTCCTTTACACAATGAAACGATTAACAGAGTAACCGCTAATAAACACAACTGTGATTTTAACAGTTGGTTGCATAGTGTAAACAATTCACGATATTCCGGTAGGTTTTACTAGGTGGCGTTCGCAGAGGCATCCACAAAATTGAGCGGAGTCATCAAGGGTTTATATTATATTGTTTTGGTTATACTGCAGTAATACCAGTCGTTTTTAATGCATGCGTTGCGGGTCTAAAGTAGCAATTTTAAGCTGTAGATTTAACTAAAATGGTTTATATGGTGCAGATACAGGGCGTTTTAACGCAACCCAAATTTCAACTACTTTAAGACACTGTTAAACAACAAACTAATCTCATCTATTGGTATCCCTGTCTTCTTTACTTCATTTCCGATTACATTATATGCATTGTTGCAAACTTATTTATGATGTTTAGTGTAATTTGGAATTAATCGCACATATATCTTTATGTGGGGACCTAAAAAAGAGATCAGTCCCGGGTCTAGGGCTTACCATGAGACCTACGGTAATAGCTACTTCCCTAAAATAGAAATTCCCTAGTAAAAATAAAATGTGATCCTGATAAAGGGTTCATTAAACGATGGTTTTTTGAATGATAAATTGCTATAGTTGACCCACATTGAGGGTATAAATGTATCAGTTGTGCATTTAATATAATATTTATAGGTGGAAACAAGGGATTACTGTAAAACATCACATTTCTAAACATATTACACGTAAACGTCCCGAAATCTCCATATAAATTGAAACAGTGACTTTAAACTTTTACGTGAGTAAGATTACAAATAGCTTGGAGGATAAAAGTAATTTTGTTTGCATTACATATTTTTAGTTTCTATAAGAACATATTATTGAGTTCACATTTGGCATCTCAGTTTTTATACTTTAGGATATAGGATATTAACTATCATTTCATGATTGTTTTTCGCATAAAGTAGGATTTTAGTTTTTAGTTGGACAGTGATCATAACCTAACAACGTCCGTCTATACTCAACGGTCTAAAAATAAAGTGCGTCCAATCAAAGAAAACTTCAGGGGAATGGTGTTGAAGGAATGCTATTAAAAATATTAGTTTTATAAATACTTATAAAATACTTAAGCCAGACTTTTAGAGACAGCTGCATCATAATGATGAAAAAAGGCGATCTTTGTTGATTTATTTAATTAATTTAAGTGATTTGTTAGTTAACGCTTTTACATATTTAGAAAGTCGTTTGAATTTAAAATAACTGTAATTTTAAACCCTCGTAAATCTAGTATTTTGGTTAAGCTTCGTAACGGCATTCTGTATCTACTCTGATTTCCCAAACGTAAACAAACCCAAAACATCTCAGTCTTCTATTACAATAATTTACCTTTATTCTACTTGAAAATTATTTTAATTTTATTTGTATTACGTTCAATAATGGAAAACAAATGAGTTACTATTACATGAAACAGATGCTTGATTTATAAAACAAAATAGTTTAAAATTATAACTAGCCCATCTGCCGTGTGATATTCAATTGATTCTGCGACCCTTTTCATGTTGAATAATAATACCATTAGCTGTAAATAACGAATATAGCATTGTCATACCCCATTCTTAAGCTACATTTATGCACAATCAATAATCACACAAGGCAAAGAAAAAAATACATTTTTAAATTATTTTAGAAAAATCATATCCCAAACAACACTTTAGAAAAGCAAAAATGTTATATGTCCTCATAACTACAGATATAAGTTATTTTGGACGTTATTTAATACTTTCAGGCAGTTAAATTACTTAATGGGTTACATAAAGCATATTTTTACAACTTCTGGCGACAGTCCAGTTACATTTCAGACAATATACTAGGAGAATTCTCCTCGGCTACATAACAACATAACCTGTGAAGTTTGGTTTACTGGTTACTATGCAGTGGCATTCCTGACAATATTTACTGTGGTTATTGCAGTTATGTTCAGAGATAGTTCTGCGCTACAATCTGTGATCTGTGGCAATTTATATTGTCCATTTATATTCTTTACACCTTAAACTTTGATATTTTCACTATAGTTTATATCGTCCTACGATAATGCCAATAAATTTAAAATACTATTTGCAAAATAACCCCCTAATACCATCGTCATTAGAAACGTAATTTAATGTAGGAAGCTGTACATTAACAACAGTTTCCTATGTAATTACTTTAGCTTACCAATGATCAAAAATAGTTTACTGTGATTTTTCGTGGATCCATATTTTACGAAAGTAAAAATATTTTTCTCCGAAGCTTTAGCAAATTGTAAAACAAGAAAGTAATTTCATAAACGTAGGGAAAGACAATACGTTTTTGCCTCATTACGTCATCATGAGCTAATTGGACGTCAAAACAACACTGATGGAACGTTGGTGAGTATCAAGACATTTTAATTAGATTAGGGAAAGACTGATTATATCGTTAAAGAAGACTTTAGATCATACAGTTAAACCTTATGGTTGACAAAGCACAAGTATGGTAAAGTTTGCAGACTTATTTTTGACATTTTTTAAGTAAAGTCTTAGTACATCCATTTATTCGTAAAAACTACAAATCATCTTTTGAGTCGGTATATATTTTAAATTTGTTTTACTTCGAACAATGTATTTATTAATATCAATATATACTGTTAATTTACATATATAATAGCCTATACCATCATTATAAAGTGTTATTTCCAAGGGCGCTTCAATTATAGTTAACCAATAAGTAAACAAAAGCCTCAAACCACTTCACCAGTTATTGATTGTTTCAATCAGAAAGCGTTAACGCCAAGTTATGCGGGCAATCATTTGTTTCTATCTTTGAAGAACCGCCAAACCCAAGTCTTGTTATTGATAGTTGTTTGATCAAACCAATCAATTCTCATCCAGATCATTTTCCCCTCTGTTTTGATTTCTGTGTCAGACAGTAAAGGATTTTAATTATTGCTTCTCGGTATATTTTTACCGGACAAAAACTACAAACTCAACGAAAATACACCGAATACTTTAGCCTTTGAACATAAAGATATCAACAGATTTGTTTGATAATTGACGTGATAACTTTGTATAACATAAAAGTCAGAGTTGTGTACTTTTTCGCCAATTCATTCGTTTAAGCTACCTTTACTTCATACTTAAATCTGAAATGGCAATCGTACGAAGGTAGGTGTTATATATGTTATATATTATTGCCAAGTATGAATGGAGATGAATGTAGGATGAGTGGCGCGATCTTGTAGTCTTTTTACTGACTAAGGCCAACATGTTCCTTAGACAGGACTGTTAATTAATAGCCCATACAGCTAATGGCAATTAAAGATACAGTAGGCCTACCTACAGATTACAGTGGAATCCGAACTATTTTTTTGCCTTGTAATTTACGAATCGGTCTAATTATCAGTATAGTATATTGGATAGTCGTAGTAATGACTATTGCGTACGTTAATCCAGGGAGTATCGTATCTACAGATCATGCAGTAATATACTTTTGTACTGGATTATACATAAAAACAAAATATCGATAGCTATGAACAATCAATTTAAAATTGTCCCATGATGGATCTTTGAAATTCGTCGGCATCAGTGAGTTACATTCTCAGCTGATGTGAAGTAGGTTAAAGGTGTTGTAACCAGTTAAGTGGATTGACCAGGTCGACAATCTAATCTACCAATACAAGTTATAGCTGCATCAAGTTTGTACAATAATTATAGTCTTCTTTTGGATTCACGACGATCATTTGATTCGAGCTTAATACGCCCTTGAGATTAATACTACTAGAATGATTCCAGGCCTGTATTAAAGGTAAACTTTGAATGAAGATATCCTACATAGGCAAGCATGTTTGCCTTTTGTATTACATTTGCAGAATCCCTTTACAAATTTAAATATGCTCACAAATTAAAACAAAAACGGAATTTAAAAAGATTAACATGGGTCTTATGGTCTTATGGGGGAAATAACAACCAAATATAAACAGAAAGTCAAAACAATTGGAAGAAATTCCAATCACATGTCTTATTTACAGCGTGAGGTGAAAATAGTGAAGTTTGCACAATACATACTTTTGGTCGAGTTTTCAACCACGGGGCGACCTCTAGTTAACTACAAATCTACAGATAATCAAAATATCAAAAGTAATGCCACTTCTTTTGTTACCATACACAACATTACAACTAACCATAATAAACCAGAACCAACCCCTGAACGAATGTAAGATTAATTTAAAGTGTGGATGGATTTCATTGATAGAACCGTGCCCAATCTGTGCTAAAGACAAGGTTTTGCAAATTAAAAAAGTAACAGTAAAATACTTTTCACCACACCACGATGTTCTTAGCTGTTTTACAGACGTTTATTGGAGGCCGAAAGCTACGTATTGCTGTATATATGCCAGCTGTCATCATTTGGGGACCGACCAGGTTTTTACATCCCGAAAATCAGCTGCCCGCTTACTTTCTTAAAACATTAATGCATATTAAAATACACAATCAGTAATATCGTTGTCAGTATCCAAGGCTTTGCAATGGAATTGTTTTATTGTCACCGCTGCCTAGCAACTATTTATTATTATTTTTGCTGATTTATCAAATGATTTATGCACATAACCTTAAAGTTGTATTGTCTTGACTATCAGTGTGCATTATTATTGTGGTGAATAGTGCTAATAGGGTATAGTGTGGTGAAATATAGCGTTCGTACCACGGATCAAAATATTTTTGCAGCTCTCAATCGTTCTATGTTTTCGACTTCTTCTCGAACTATCTCGAGCCGGCAAAACCTAATTTTCGACCTTATAGGTATGAAATATACTATATAACGTTTTAATTTTTTACACATGAGCAGAATATATAACATTTATTAGTTATTTAAATGTTTAAATCAATCCAGTATGTAATTTACAACATCATTGTTCAAAACAATATTCCCATAATTTATGAACAAAGATAAAACCTGAGTATCCAAAGAGATGACTGCACTACAACAGTTAAACGAACAAAGTGAATTACATTGTTCTCGAACAAGTCTACGGATCTAGTAAATTATTCTAGTGCATCCGCACTAAACTGAGATGCATTTCCTCAACTTGGAGCAAAATATGATTCACTGAAGTGGAATTGATGCTGAAATATTGAAGGACTTGCGACTCCTTTACTTTTAGTCACGAACACCGTCGCATCATGATAAACGATATCGTTTGTATATGCGGAAAAGTTTGACGATAAATCATTTCACGCTCATATTTCCTCATGTAACCAAGAAACAGACTTACTCCAAATAAAATTCAAGTCTTGGTGAATGTGTAGAGCTATAATAAAGTTGTTAAATCTGTTCTGAGAAGAATTTGTAATATACGTCATTTATTGTTCCCGGAGATAATTTTACTTTTAAAGTACCAATAAAATACCAGATTTGTATACCTACTACCTATTGGAAAAGGCTGAAATAGTATTGTGTTGTGTTGAAATGTTGGCTATAAAGCTGCAGAGGCTGTAGCTATGTTTAGACTAGATTCAGACAAGATAGCGAGGCTAAATACTGTAGCTTCCAAAGTGTGCCTTGTAGAACGTGCCTTGTACGTGGAAATCCATATTATTAATAGAATTGTTTGGATTTTTGTGTGCAGAAAATTGACCCCTAAATATTTGTTTTTACAGGTATATTGGGTATCAATTTAAAGCTCTTATCCTCTAGATGTATCTTTTGCGGGTTTGGATGATATCCCGTGAAAGCCCTTCGTTCTACAGGCTTTTAAAATTTTAGTTTGTACAGAAATTCTGTTGTCAATTATCTGGACAGTTTCAAGTTTACATTTGCTTACATCAAAACCGATGGACATATTACAATATTATTTACATCCGGATACGAAAATGGGGGCATCTTTCAAGTTATATGTAGTTGGGGATGTTTCAGTTAATTCAAGTAAAATATTGTAATATTATTTGATTAAAATGTAAAGAGATTGTTTTCATTAGCAATTGTAATTTTACTAAGATGCCTCGAAGAGATCGCGCACGCAATGAAAATAATAGGGATATGGTGAGAAATAAGTAACTGTTTTCACCATTATCAACTTCTAACCCTTAACCTAGGCTGCTAATATAGGGGATGCGGAATACTACCCCCCCCCCCCCTAGCAAAATGATATGCAATGTAATTGTAATTTTATTTTGAGTAATTCCGTTTCATAACGGAAAAGGCATGTGGGTGATATCAAACAGAATTTTGAAATGTTACAGCAAGTTCGGTTGGTTAGGTTAGGTTAGTTTATAATAGTTTGACAACGAAACTTGAGTGTCCGTGACTGGAAAACTGCCCCCCCCATCTCTGACATCAATATGACGTAGGAACCTGATTTGGGGGGGGGGGGTAGTTGTCCGGGGCAGTCTTCCGGCGACCCCTCGTATAAATCATTTAAAAAGGCAAACTCAAATAATCGTTCGATATAATAACAAAATTAAACCAGCAAGTGCGTTTTAAGGTTTTAAGGTTTAAGGGTAATTCCATCCTGTTCGTATTCTGGACCAAACCTCTTTGGTCTCCCGGCTATTAAAAATAATTTAAAAAATATAAAGATGAAAATAACGTTGAATCCTGTTTGAAATGAGCTGTAAATACCTACTGTGTGCTGCCTTCGATATTACATGATTTGAAGAAGTGTATTCCGTTTTACTGCCCAATGTCTGGACTAGGTCGTCATATATCCGGCAGTCCCTGAACAGTAAACATCCTTCATATAGTCGAAGTAGATACACCAGACTGTCTTGCGCTTTATACATTTCAACATTTCAGATATATATATTTTTAACATCGCATGATAAAAGGAATTACGTATCGTAATAATTTAAAATCCCTTCCAAATCATGTTACGTTTGAAGCGTACAGTTATCTGGACATATTATTTATAAATACATATCCAGGATTTAAAAAAATGAATTGCACAACGACTCTAAGCTATAAATTATTTGTCTAGGAAATAAATAAACAGGAATTGGCTTTAATGAATTAGGATGATGGGAAAACAACAGTAGTATTACTTTGAAAGAGACTTCTCATAAAAGCTAATAAACCTTTATCGGGAACATGGGTTGATCCAGAGGTTGGATAAATTCTAGGGAGGATTATGTACGGTTAATCTTCAATCAATCAATTTTTGGCCAGTAAACAAACTGAAAATGTTTCCTTGAAAAATTAGAATCCACATTTATTAAGTAATAATAGCAGACATTAGTTTGTTTGAGACTTTAAAAATCAAGTCCAGCATTAGCTTTAGGTATATCGATGATAATATTCGATTTCAAATAAACCCCGTAAGAAAGTCATACATTTAGTAAATTAGAATATATGAAGTTCTAAAATAGACTGAGGAAATAGCATAAATTATGTCGGAAGAGCCTTTTGACCAAACGATAAAACTTTCAAGTCATCAAGTATTTGATGCATTGGATTTCAAAATAAACTGTGGCCTGGTTCTATATCAAGAAGATTGATCGGGTCTTTCGCGGAAGATCCCCACACTTCCTTCAATCATTCAATGTGTTATAACTGTGACCAGATATTACCAAAATGATTATGGTTGTTGTAAAATTATGTTAAATTGAGTTTTGAATTTACTCGTTTTGTAAGTTAAATTACTACCACACCTAAATATGGGAGTGCCTTTTTAGCTTATATCCTAAGACATTAATAATTTCAAGAATTTTTTTCAATTACTAATTTAATTAAAATAAATGTATTTGTAAAACTGTTCTGTTAGTAGATCAATCTGATGTTAGTAGATAATAGTGTGTAAAAGGGGCTTTATCGTGCATACATAACGATATTTTCGTTTATATGTAAAATAAATAAAATTTAAAAAAAATGCATAACGTTTAGGTTCCCGATTTTATACTGTTAAACATTTACAACTTGAACGTAAACCAGACGTTGTAAACAATTCCTTACTGCCAATTATTTGCTGAACTTTACTGTGTCATATTTTACTCTGAGGTCACTGAAGAAAGGACAATTCAGAGAGTTAACAAACGAGTCAGTAAACAGAGAAACGACCAGACAAATCAACGAGAATGTTTCAAACACATATATACTCTTGCTCAAATATACGTTGAGAAGTGTATATTTTGTTTTCGCGTATATTTTGTCAAATATACGCTTACACGGCTTATAAAACAAACGTCGAGCTTGGTCTATTTCAGAATGATTTTCGTGAATTGTGTTCAAGCAATGTATATCTATCCAAAGCATGCTCAAAACAGTTGCTGGCAAAATTTAATATGTAACAAATAAAATCGCTACTGTGCCGACGTAATTGAGCAATTTAATGTGCTTTGACTGACATTTTTCAAGAGTCGTCAAGAGTTTTTAAACTCTGTTGGTTCTTGTAGATGTGACAGTTTTATGATTGATGTCTAATGCTAAAGTTTGGAAGATAAAAGTAGACTTTTAGTCCTTATATATGTTTAGTAAATTCATGTGATTATTCTGACTAGCAACTGTTTAATTTATTCATTTAATTGAATCAAACAACTAACTAAGTTAAATACTTGGAAAGTAATATAAAAACTATGTGTTACGATGTTCAAGGTTATATTGTACGCCAGCCATTTAACTTGTATAATCGCTTATTTGACCCGTATGATTGTTAACCATCCAACAAATTATGGTTATACCACAGACAAACATCATCTATTAATAGGTAAGCATGTTTCTTTAAAACCTTTTTTCTCAGCTCGAGTGCATCGCAGGGAAAATATATTTTCCCGTAGATAAGCAGAATCCCTTCATAAATTAAAATAGGCTCAAAAATAAGCACAAAAATGAATTTGAAATAAAAAAAATTACGTTGACCTTATTGGTCGCCATGCTGGTGACGAAATAACAACAAAATATGAACAGAAAATCAAAACAAATTGAAGAAATTACAATCACTTGTTTTATTTACAGCGTGGGGTGAAAATAGAGAAGCCTATACATTACATATTTTGGTCGAGTTTTTGACCACTCGTGACGAAATGCCTGTTCCTTGTGAATCCAAGACCGGAAGATTTACCCTAAATAAGATAGAAACACAAAATCGGTGCCCACATAATTAGTTAATTAAAACATAGACAAAGCTTTAGATTTTGCAACAAGACTTAAAAGTCTACTTAATACTGCCATAGATGAAGTATTCTGCTAAGATTTTCAAGCAAAGTTTCTCAAACAATTTGAATAACAACGGAAATATCGGAAAGTACCATTACGAGTGTCGCCATTCATTCAAAGGCCATTGAAACCCGGAAACTCTGTTCTCATTTATATTCATGACGTAGCGATCTATTGAAATGGTCGCGATCAAGATGTGTTTAGACTGATTCGTGTTCTGACTTGAATGCATTATGTCAAAAATCATTCATACTGCAACCTAGACTCATTAAATGATCGCTAATAAATTTATAAGTGATTCTTGAAAACTCGTTTAGCTCAAATCACTTTGCATCCAATAAAAGTTGCAAAATAAAATTCAAAAGAATACCCTGAATCACGTTTGAACATTTCATTCAGGATCGCATTCAAGTTACAAAGAGTAACTTCACCAATATCATCTAAAGAAGATTCCAGTTCATTTAATTAGCTATAGTGTGAAATTATGGACAACTTCTATTAAACCTAAGTTTGTAATGAATCTGATAGAAGTAAAACTAGTGTTGTCAAAGTAATTAATGAACAAAGTTTAGTTCTCTACATCTAACCAAGGACCTTGATGTTTTTTTTAGATGAGAAACGTCCTAATTCTATGATATTTTCATATTGTTTCTATTATAACAAAGATAAATACTATTTTGTACAATATTTGCTTATACAAAACCAGTGTACCTATTGCTCGAATTCGAGCAACTGCGAACTATTAAAAAAGTTCCATGTAGCGTTTTAATAATATAGATTTCCACCGAATGATTTTTACATTGAACAACAACTACTTGGAATCAAGAATCTAACCATTGTTTAGTTTTCTACTAGTCTTATCTAACTCATTTCCAAGATGAGTATACCAAGGCTGCGAAGCTACAAGAAAGAAAACAATGAACAATGTTAAATCATTTATTAAGAACCATTTAACACCACATTCTGATTAATTTTGGGGTCGACCTTATCTACATAGTTCGTTTGGTTCACTGCACAGGTCAATACAACAGATGAACTTCTGACTTCTATGAACGGATTCTAGGTCATCAAGCCGTTATTTAATTGGTCAACTTAGTATGCATTTTCTGAACATTTTTTCATCATTACAACAATGCGATATGGAAGTAAATATCAAAACCATAATAACTAGTGTACCTGTTGCTCGAATTCGAGCAATTGCATTACATGCAACTCAAAGATTATGGAAATACTCACAATCTACACAACAGTTAGATATAATCAAAATCCTTTGTAAATATCTTATCTTTTTTCAAAAAGCTGATCTTGTTTTTTTAGTGTTTTCTACAAATTTTTCCCTCTCATAGCCGCATTAGGTTGTTTATGATAACGATTATAAAAGAAAAAAAACATTATTTCTATTTCTTCTACTTGGTTGTGTTCTATGACTTTTTCTATGCTTCCATTGTTTGCAAATTGGTTATTTCAATGATTGCTCAATAAATGTAGAACAGTGTTAATTCAGTTTTATTTTTAGCCTATATCAAATTGTCCAGGATTTCTCACTCTTTTCCATTATAATAATTACACCAACCCAAGTTTCGTCTACAGATGCAATATGCCAACGAATATCACCTACGTACAATCTCCAAGAAGTGGTAAAAAGGCAGAAACCAACCCATACAATAGATATAAGTTAACTCCAAAAGAAATAATTTTAAGAGTTACTGTGATAATAGGATTTTCCACTGATTTGGTAATAGAACATTATATTGCAAAACATGACACGGTGCAGAAGAAAGTCCATTTTAAAATCAGAAAACCCCATTGCAAATACTGTACTTCATTTTGACAAATTCAATAAATCACAATTTAAATATTAACAGCTGTTTCATTAAAAAGTAGTGTAGAATTATGCATATGGTCGTAATGTAAACAAATCTGAAGAGGCAACTTTAAAGGCTTCTTGGGCAGAGCCCCAAGGGAATTGACCTTGTTCCTCTTTTGATGGCTCATGTACAGACCAAGACCTTTCTTTAGAGACCCCTACCAAGTTTCTACGCCCAGCCGTTCTCTCAAATTAGCTGTGACAAAAACCCCGTTTTCCTCTATAAGAATAACATGGGATGGGAATTCAAAGGCTACTGGGGCAGAGCCCCAAGGGAATTCACCCTGTTTCTCTTTTGATGGCTCATCTACAAACCAAGACCTTTCTTTAGACACCTCTACCAAGTTTCTACGCCCAGCCGTTCTCTCAAAATAGCTGTGACAAAGAAAAAAACTTTCAAATTAATATATAGATTTTGTGTTTTTGTCATACCAGTAAGATTAGGCGGTTATTCATGCAATGAAACTTCAATAGCAGTTACTTTTTATGAACGATTTAAATCATTAAAAAAGTTGTATTTATTGTAACCATCTACAATGATATAATACAGTGGAAGAGTAACTGGATTTACCTCTTGAATATGAATATTTAATATTCAATATCAACAGGTTCAGACATGAATATTTACTTTTACGGGTGCTTTTTCGGAATCCCCAAGTAAGCAGCAGTAAGGTTGCAAAACATTTAAAACATTTATAGTAGATTTCACTACTAGACAAGAGAGTAACCCATTTCGGGGCGAGATAGGGTTTTACACGCGAGTCGGAGACAATCATGGGAAACACTATCTCGCCCCGAAACGGCACTTTCGTGACGAGTATTGAACGATACTTTTTATTACGATGAAAAAAACTACTTCATAGAACTTAACAAATGTATCTGATATTTAATCGTAATCTATTCATTTTTCTTTGTTGATGTCAGGCAAAGTATTGTTTGTGAAGCGAAAGTAATTTTTTAGTCAGGAAAAGTCAGCTGAACACTATTTGTAGGTGTATGGAAATTGACGATTAAAAAAAATCTCAGCAGTAGTAGGAAATGGGCTATTTTCGAATACAGAATTATGAAAAATCTTTAAACTTTATCAATAATAGCAATCGCTATGTACCAAAATATTGTACATAGTAGGCCAACCAACGACGAATCCACTATAACAACATCAAACTTAAAACATTGTTTTTCATTTTTATGTGTATATGTATAGCTTTAACTAGGACTTATTAAAGCATTTTTTTAACGGGTAGATTTTATTTTAATATCTGCTTGTATTTATATTGACATGTTAAAAAAATCTCCCAACTTTAACAGAATTTCTTACAGTATGAGTCAGGAGGCAATGATTTGTCTCACAGTACTAGCAACTTAATGAAACTAACGATTGGTGTGGTTAAAACACATTTCTTAGCAACGAAAAATAAAATGTTGTGAAGGATACGGACGCGATGGATACGGTAACGCCGGAAGCTACGACTAGTGTCTTCCTCCCTTTAACGTTGGGGATAGGGGAGATGATATCGCAAAAATTCCCAACAGGAAGTAAAAAATGTGCGGAAAGGAAACGAGTGATACAGTTGATGGTGAATGAGTTGTAAATGAAACTTAAATTTTAACCAATAGGAAAGAAGGTTTTTTTTGTTTCATAGCCTAAAAGACAAAACAGAATATAATAAAATAGTTAGGGCTAGTCCTAAAAATTGTATTAAAGGATAAATCTCAATTTGATTTCTGTAAAGCATTGTGGATCACAAGAAATACATTTGTATGCTGCTGCTACTAATAAACACCCAAGTAAATTGTTTACCTGAATCTCCCATTTAACCAACTTATAATACAGCTGGCCCATTTTATCGTAGAATAAATGTTTTCTTGACTTCCAAACATAGATTAGGTAGCTTCAACTTTATGGTTTATCTGAACAGGATATCCAATTTTAATTATTTCAGTCAAAGTCAGAGCGAAACAATTATAATCTTTATTTATTACATTCAAGGTTAAAAATTAATTGGGGAACGAGCTGGTCTCGTGGTTAGAGCGCGGGACTCCGGTTCCTGGGGTCCCGGGTTCCGAATCCCGCCAAATAACCAATGGAATTTATCTAAGTGATAATGCCGTAACCCCTAGGTCTAGCCTGAAGTAATGTGAAAAACGATTCCGGGTTCGTGCCTAGCTTCCAAGGACAAAAAATCAATGTTAAAAATTAAATCCTTAACACTTAGGAAACTGGTGTTTTTTCCTTTTAATTGTATAATAAAAACTGGGCTACATTTTCGCATACATCAATGTATTCATCCTCCACTCTAAATTTCCCATTAATAATTCATATTTTCTACACTACTTTAGGTGGTAAAACATTATATTAAAACACCAGTTTCCCCTAATTCTAGTTTTCTAGTCAAAATATTATCTGATGTAAAGCTTAAACGTATAAATTTCCAATCAAGCTTAACAAGCATCTTAGGAGTAAAACTAAATAGTTTTTATTTTTCCACCATATCAGTTTATTTAATCAGTAATCTTTTGCCTAAAATAAATTTTCTCTGGGAAATAACAATAACAAAGTTATAGGCTTTTACATATGTTTACATCCAACCTGTTTTTAATGCGTAAGCAATTAACTATCATACAAAAGATAAAACCATACTACACTCTTTATTCTTTTCAAATACTTAATTATTTTTGACGCCTAATTACTTTCTAGGGTGAATACGTCTCCCTTAAAGAAAATCAATATATTTTACACAAAACAGTAATAACGCTTTCATTCAGAAAACGTATGTGGGCCTTTTAGTTAGTAGAAATTTTCACAATTTAATTAGGACACCATTGGATTTACAAGAAGTAAAATTAAGTATGAGGTAAAAATACTGGGCATGGAATTTCTGTAACACAACTAGTACTACTTATATTACCAAATAGAAGGCCAAAAGCCATTTTTTTTTCAAAAAGCGATCCACATAGAGATTTTGATAAATAGCTGATTTTAGCTCAAATCTTACTAAATTGTATCTCGTTTGATTGGTAATCAATAATGTCTCATCAAGTGGAAATCCTGATTGAAGCTTATTGGACTCGTTCCATTATACTTAATCAGGCCTGATCATACATAATTAGAGCTCAATTTGCATTAGTGGTCCAAACATGTGCCCGGTTGTTAGCGGGAGTCCTTTACACAATGAAACGATTAACAGAGTAACCGCTAATAAACACAACTGTGATTTTAACAGTCGGTTACATAAATGGTGTAAACAATTCACGATATTGTAGGTTTTATTAAATATTCGTCCATAGCTTAAGCCAGTAAAACGTGTAGAAGGCATATTATTTAGAATAAAAAGTGATATTTTTTGTATCTCTTTGTAGCCAGAGTCCACTTTCCTTGAAATCTTTTGTCTTTGAAACCACAGTTCAAATTTAATTTATAGCCAAAGGATTGAGCTGTGTTGTTATGTCATGACCCAATCGTTTTTAGAGCTCTTCATAAGCTGTAGATCCAACTAAAATAGTTTATATGGTGCAGATACAGGGCGTTTTAACGCAACCCAAATTTCAACTACTTTAAGAACCTGTTCAACAACAAACTAATCTCATCTATTGGTATCCCTGTCTTCTTTACTTCATTTCCGATTACATTATATGCATTGTTGTATACTTATTAATGATGTTTAGTGTAATTTGGAATTTATCGCACATATGTCTTTATGTGGAGACCTAAAAAAGAGATCAGTCCCGGGTCTAGGTCTTACCATGAGACCTTTGGTAATAGCTACTTCCCCTAAAAGAGAAATTCCCTAGTAAAAATAAATTGTGATCCTGATAGTGGTTCATTAAACGATGTTTTTTGAATGATAAATTGCTATAGTTGATCCACATGGAGGGTATAAACGCATTAGATGTGCATTTAATATAATATTTATAGGTGGAAACAAGAGATTACTGTAAAACATCCCATTTCTAAACATATTACACGTAAACGTCCCGAAATCTCCATATAAATTGAAACAGTGACTTTAAACTTTTACGTGAGTGAGATTACAAATATCTTGGAGGATAAAAGTAATTTTGTTAGCATTAAATATTTTCAGTGTTTATAAGAAAATAGTATTGAGTTCACATTTGGCATCTTGGCATTTCAGGATAATTTTTCGCGTCAAGTATTTCAGTGCTTTAATTGGACAGTAATCATAACCTAATAACGTCCGTCTATACGAAACGGTTTGAAAATAAAAATTCGTTCAATCAAAGGAAACTTCAGGGGAATGGCGTTTGAACGAATTCTATTAATTAAATATTAGTTTTATAAAGACATATAAAATACTTAAGCCAGACTTCTAGAGACAGCTCCATCTTACTGATGAAAAAGGCGTTCTTTATTGATTTATTTAAGTCATTTAAGTGATTAGTGATATATTTAACGCTTTTCTATATTTTGAAAGTCGTTTGAATTTAAAATGCTGTAATTTTTAATCCTCTTAAATCTAGTATTTTCATAACGGCATTCTGTATCTGCTCTGATTTCCCAAACGTAAACAAACCCAAAACATCGCAGTCTTCTATTACAGTTTTACAGTAATTTGCCTTTATCTTCCTTGAAAATTAATTTTAAATTTTTTTTGTACAGAATAACGTTTACCTAATGGAAAATAAATTAGTAACTATAACATAAAACATATGCTTGATTTATAAAACAAAATAGTTTAAAATTATAACTATCTCATCGGCCGTAGAATGTGTTATTCAATTGATTCTGCGACCCTTTTCATGTTGTATAATACCATTGGCTGTAAATAACAAATATAAGATTGCCATACCTCTTTCTTAAGCTACATTTATGCACAATCAATAATCACATAAGGCAAAGAAAAATATCCATTTTTAAATAATTTGAGAAAAAATATTACTCAAACAACACTTTAAGGCGAAATTGTCATGTCCTCATAACTACAGATATAAGTTATTTTGGACGTTATTTAATACTTTCAGGCAGTTAAATTACTTAATGGGTTACATGAAGCATATTTTTACAACTTCTGGCGACAGTCCAGTTACGTTTCAGACAATATACTAGGAGAATTCTCCTCGGCTACATAACAACATAACCTGTGAAGTTTGGTTTACTGGTTACTATGCAGTGGCATTCCTGACAATATTTTACTGTGGTGATTGCAGTTATGTTCAGAGATAGTTTTGTGCTACAATCTGTGATCTGTTGCAATTTATATTGTCCAATTATATTCTTTACACCTTACAACTTTGATATTTTCACTATAGTTTATATCGTCCTACGATAATGTTAATAAATTGAAAATACTATTTGCAAAATAACTCCTTAATACCACCGTCATTAGAAACTTAATTTAATGTAGCTGTACACTAACAACCGTTTCCTATGTAATTACTTTAGCTTACCAATGATCAAAAATATTTTACTGTGATTTTTCGTGGATCCATATTTTACGAAAGAAAAAGTATCATTTACTCCGAAGCTTTAGCAAATTGTAAAATAAGAAAGTAATTTCATCAACGTAGGGAAAGACAAGACGTTTTTGCCTCATTACGTCATCATGAGCTAATTGGACGTCAAAACAACACTGATGGAACGTTGGTGATTAACAAGACATTTAATTAGATTAGGGTAAGACTGATTAAACGTCATATTGTTAGTGAAGACATTTTACATTGTGTAGTTAAAATCTTAGGGTTGACAAACCACACGTAATAGTTTGCAGACTTATTTTTTCAAATTTTTCAAGCAAATCTAAGTACAACCAGCTGTTTGTAAAAACTACAAATAATCTTTTTTGTTGGTTTATATTTTTAATTTTTGTAATTCTTAAAGCTATTTATTTGTATGAACGAATATTCAGATATGGTACCATCTATTGTACATTCACAAATACAGCCTATACCATAATTAAAGTGTTATTTCCAAAGGCGCTTCAATTGTAGTTAACCAACAACTAAATAAAACCTCACACCACTTCACCAGTTATTGATTGTTTCAATCAGAAAGTGTCAACGCCAAGTTATGCGGGCAATCATTTGTTTCTATCTTTGAAGAACCGCCAAACCTAAGTCTTGTTATTGATAGTTGTTTGATCAAACCAATCAATTCTCATCCAGATCATTTTTCCCTCTGTTTTGATTTCTGTGTCAGACAGTAAAGGATTACAATTATTGCTTCTCGGTATATTTTTACCAGACAAAACTACAAACTCAACGAAAATACACAGAATACGTTACCCTTTGAACAGAAAGGTATCAACAGATTTGTTTCATAATTGACGTGATAACTTTGTATAACCTAAAAGTCAGAGTAGTGTACTTTTCCGCCAATTCATTCGCTTAAGCTACCTTTACTTAATACTTAAATCTGAAATGGCAATCGTACGAAGGTAGGTATTGCTAAGTATGAATGGAGATGAATGTAGGATGAGTGGCGCGATCTTGTAGTCTTTTTACTGACTAAGGCCAACATGTTCCTTAGACAGGACTGTTAATTAATAGCCCATACAGCTAATGGCAATTAAGATACAGTACCTACAGATTACAGTGGAATCCGAACTACTTTTTCCTTGTAATTTACGAATCGGTCTAATTATCAGGTATATTGGATAGTCGTAGTAATGACTATTGCGTACGTTAATCCAGGGAGTATCATATCTACAGATCATGCAGTAATATACTTTTGTACTGGATTATACATAAAAACAAAATATCGATAGCTATGAACAATCAATTTAAAATTGTCCCATGATGAAATTTTGAAATTCGTCGGCACCAGTGAGTTACATTCTCAGCCGATGTGAAGTAGGTTAGAGATGTGTTGTAACCAGTTAAGTGGATTGACCAGGTCGACAATCTAATCTACCAATACAAGTTATAGCTGCATCTCGTCGGCCGTACAATAATTGCAGTCTTCTTTTGGATTTACGACAATCATTTGATTCGAGCTTAATACGCCCTTGAGATTAATAATACTAGAATGATTCCAGACTGTAGTAAAGGTAAATTTGGAATGAAGTTATCTAAGTTATCCTGTATATACCGGACAACTTAGATAACGTCATTCCAAATTAATATTACTACTTGCCTATTAATATTAATAGGCAAGCATGTTTCTTGAAAACCTTTTTTCTCAGCTCGTGTGCATCGCATAGAAAATCCACTCATACTGCTAAACAGATATTTGTCTTTTGTAGTAGATGTGCGATATACCTTTTATAAAATAAAATAGGCTCTCAGATAAACCAAAAAAAGGAATTTAAAAAACATGGGTCCTATGGGGGAAATAACAACCAAATATAAACAGGAAATCTAAACAATTGGAAGAAATCCCAATCGCATGTCTTATTTACAGCGTTAGGTCGAGTTTTTTGGTCGAGTTTTCAACCACTGGGTGCCCTTAGTTAACTATAAATCATCAGATAATCAAAATATCAAAAATAATGGTTCTTTTGTTACCATACACAGCATTACGCTATCATAATAAACCAGAACTAACCTCTTGATGAATGTAAGATTAATTTAAAGTGTGGATGGATTTAATTGACGGAACCGTGCCTAATCTGTGCTAAAGACAAGGTTTTTCCAAATTAAAAAAGTAGCAGTATAATACTTTTCACCACAACACGATGTTTTTAGCTGTTTTACAGACGTTAATTGGTGGCTGAAAGTTACGTTTTGCTGGCCATGCCAGCTGTCATCGTCATTTTGTGACCGGGCATGTTTTTACATCCCTAGGGCCGAAAATCAGCTGCCCGCTTACTTTTCTTAAAACATTAATGCATATTAAATACACAATCAGTATCCATAGCATTGCAATGGAATTGTTTTATTGTCACCGCTGCCTAGCAACTATTTTTTTCTGATTTCTCAAATTATTTCTTCACATAACCTTAAAGTTGTAGTTGTGTTGACTATTAGCACAGATAAACTAATAAGTGTGCATTATTATTGTGGCGAATAGTGGTAATAGGGTATAGTGTGGTGCAAAATAGCGTTAGTACCCCGGATCGAAATGGTTTTTCACCTCTCGATCGTTTTAAGTTCTCGACTTCTTCTCGAACTACCTCGAGCCAGCAAAACCTCATTTTCGACCTTAGGTTCGAAATATAATATTTAACGTTTTGATATTTTACACCTGAGTAGAATACATAACATTTATTAGTTATTTAAATTTTTAAATCAATCCAGTTTGGAATTGACAATATCATTGTTCAAAAAAAAACTCCCATAATTTATGAACAAAGATAAAACCTGAGTATCCAAAGAGATGACAGCACTACAACAGTTAAACGAACAAAGTGAATTACATTGTTCTCGAACAAGTCTACGGATCTAGTAAATTAGTCTAGTGCATCCGCACTGAACAGAGATGCATTTCCTCAACTTGGAGCAAAATATGATTCACTGAAGTGGAATTGATGCTGAAATATTGAAGGACTTGCGACTCCTTTACTTTTAGTCACGAACACCGTCGCATCATGATAAACGATATCGTTTGTATATGCGGAAAAGTTTGACGATAAATCATTTCACGCTCATATTTCCTCATGTAACCAAGAAACAGACTTACTCCAAATAAAATGCAAATCTTGGTTGAATGTGTAGAGCAATAAAGTTGTTAAATCTGTTCAGAGAAGAATTTGTAATATACGTCATTTATTGTTCCCGGTGATAATTTTACTTTTAAAGTACCAATAAAATACCAGATTTGTATAACCTACGAACCTACTATTGGAAAAGGCTGAAATAGTATTGTGTTGTGTTGAAATGTAGGCTATAAAGCTGCAGAGGCTGTAGCTATGTTTAGACTAGATTCAGACAAGATAGCGAGGCTAAATACTGCAGCTTCCAAACAGTCCCTTGTTGCACGTGGAAATATCAAATAATCGTTCGTTTTTTTATAAATAAGGTAATCAGCAAATGCATTTAGGGCGTTTTGTCAAAAAGTAATCTCGGATTTTTTGTAACTGTTCAATATTATACTAAAAATTGTAAATGCAATTGTATGCGAAATATTTTTTATGTTGAATATTCAGGAAAATATGGAGCTTGAAAAGTAGTAATTAAAGTAAAGGTACGAATTCAAAGCCAAAGCTGGTTAAGTTATCGCTTGTTTTTTTTTTAATTTCCACATATAGATGAATTTAAACCAAAGACGAATAGGTAGCGTTTTTTTTTTAATTAAAAAAATTAAATATTTAAAAGTGTTTTTTTTTCATTTTTTAATTTAAAATTTATTATAATCTTGAATGGCTAATGATTATCTTATTTTTCTACACCTAAATGCCAATTTATGTAAGAATCACATTACCCAGTTCCCAAAAATAAATTAATTAAAAAATATATGAATAAAAAAATCTCATATATTTGTCTTTCTAATTTTTAGTATAATTGAACATTAATAAAATCCCAGATCTAATTTTTTACCAAACACCCTTAAAGGATTAAAATCTCGTTCGTGTTCTGGACCCTCTCTGATCTCCTGACTATTGTAAAATAATTTAAAAAAATATAAAGATGTAAATAACATTGAATCCTGTTTAAAATGAGCTGTAAATACCTACTGTGTGCTGCCTTCGATATTACATGATTTGAAGAAGTGTATTCCGTTTTACTGCCCAATGTCTGGACTAGGTCGTCATATATCCGGCAGTCCCTGAACTGTAAACATCCTTCATATAGTCGAAGTAGATACACCAGACTGTCTTGCGCTTTATACATTTCAGATATATATTTTTAACATCGCATGATAAAAGGAATTACGTATCGTAATAATTTAAAATCCCTTCCAAATCATGTTACGTTTGAAGCGTGCAGTTATCTGGACATATTATTTATAAATACATATCCAGGATAAAAAAAATGAATTGCACAACGACTCTAAGTTATAAATGATTTGTCTAGTAAATAAATAAACAAGAGTTGGCTTCAATTAATTAGGATGATGGGAAAACAATTCAGTTGTAATACTTTGAAAGAGACTTCTCATAAAAGCTAATAAACCTTTATGTGGGACATGGGTTAATCCAGACTGTCCCGGAGGTTGGATAAATTCTAGGGAAGATCGGCTACGATTAATCTTCAGTCAATCATTTTTTTTGCAAAGTAAACAAACTGGAAATTTTTCCTTGATAAATTATAATCCACATTTACTAAATAATAATAGTATAAATACAATAACATAAGTATGTTTCCGACATCAAGCCCAGCATTAGCTTTAGGTATATCGATGATAATATTCGATTTCAAGTAAACCCCCTAAGGAAGTCATACATTCAGTAAAGTAGAATATATGAAGTTCTAAAATAGACTGAGGAAATAGCATAAATTATGTCGGAAGAGCCTTTTGACCAAACGATAAAACTTTCAAGTCATCAAGTATTTGATGCATTGGATTTCAAAATAAACTGTGGCCTGGTTCTACATCAAGAAGATTGATCGGGTCTTTCGTGGAAGATCCTCACACTTCCTTTAATCATTCAATGTGCTATAACTGGGACCAGATATTACCAAAATGATTATGGTTGTTGTAAAATTATGTAAAATTGAGTTTTGAATTTACTCGTTTTGTAAGTTAAATTACTACCACACCTAAAGACGGGAGTGCCTTTTTAGCTTATATCCTAAGACATTAATAATTTCTAGAATTTTTTCAATTACTAATTTAGCCTAATTAAAATGAATTTATTTGTAAAACTTTTCTGTTAGTAGATCAATCTGACGTTAGTAGATAATAGTGTGTAAAAGGGGGTTTAAATTTTAAAAAATGCATTTTTAAAATTGTATAAACCAATTTCTAACATAGATTGTATAACGTTTACGTTCCCGATTTTATACTGTTAAACATTTACAACTTGAACGTAAACCTTACGTTGTAAACAATTCCTTACTGCCAATTATATGCTGAACTTTATTGTGTCATATTTTACTCTGAGGTCACTGAAGAAAGAACAATTCAGAGAGTTAACAAATGAGTCTGTAAACAGAGAAACGACCGAACAAATCAACGAGAATGTTTCAAAGTCTTGCTAAATATACGCTTACGCGACTTTGAAAACAATCGTTGAGTTTGGTCTATTTCAGAATAATTTCGTGAATTGTGTGTTCAAGCAACATACATCTACCAAAAACATGCTGAAAACGATGGCTGTTAAGCTAAATTTAATATGTGACTAATAAAATCGCTACTGTGCCGACGTAATTGAACAATTTAATGTGCTTTGACTGACAAGAGTCAAGAGTTTTTAAACTCTGCTGGTTCTTGTGGATGTGACAGTTTTATGATTGATGTCTAATGCTTACGTTTGGAAGATAAAAGTAGACTTTTAGTCAATATATTTTTATAATAAATTCATATGATTATTATGACTAGCAACTGTTGAATTTATTCATTTAATTGAATCAGACAACTAACTAAGTTGAATACTTGTTGGAATGTAAAAACTATATGTTACACAATATTCAAGTTGTTATTGTACGCCTGGCATTGAATAACTTGTATAATCGCTTATAGTTTTACCATTATACGGGTAACCATCAAACAAATTATAGTTATACCACAGACAAACATCATCTATTAACAGGCAAGCATGTTTCTTTAAAACCTTTTTTCTCAGCTCGTGTGCATCGCAGGGAAAATATATTTTCCCATAGATGTGCAAGATTCCCTTTATAAATTAGAATAGGCTCAAAAATAATCACAAAATACCCCCGCCGCAGCAAACCTGCAGACTAAGCGAATTTCCATTTGACTGATTGGATTTACACTGAAATGTCTACTTAAAAATATAACATTTATTCTTGATTTAAATAGAATTAGTTTAACAAGTACTTAGGTTTGCTGCATCAGGGAGGGTAAAACTTTTTTTTTTGTAAAATGTGAATAAGTAGTGAGAGATAAAAACATTTTCCAAATTTGATCAAAATGTGTTCACAAACAAGCAAACTACAACAGTTTACTTATTCTCCATAAGAATAACATGGGAATTTTAAATTTACAATTTTTTGGAATTTTCTCCGTAACTATTAGGCGCATAATAATGCTTCAATATACTAAATTATTTGTTTTTTTAAGCTCTACAAAATGGTTTGGAAAGAAATTGCTAAATTTTATGTTTTTTGGGTCAAAAATAGGAAAAACCTATTTTTACCCCATAAAACCCCCTGTAAACCCCCGTTCCCATGGTCCGATCATGCTGGATCGCGAACTCGTTCGAATAAACGTACGTTTACACGTTTGTACCAAATTTCATCCAAATCGGATCATTTTTGCTCAAGTTATCGTGCTGACGGACACATATATATATATATATATACAGGGTGTCCCACGAGAGGTGTCTCAAATTGATTACGGGATAACGGCTTAACGTACAAGGATGAAATAAAATTATTTCCCACTAAATCAACCCCAAGGAAAAACGTAAAAATATTTTTAACTTTTTTCAAATACAGGGTGTGCCAAAAACTGAGGGTCACTAGTTCGAATCTCGGAATTTTCAAATGTAAACATATGTCATGTTATACATCATTTTAAAGGTATTAAATAGACAAACATTTTGGTGAAAACAGAAATTAATTATCTTTTTCCATTTCAAAATGGCGGCAGTTTTTTTGAAAGAAATCTATATTTTTTTAATACTCTGTATTTCCTATACCAATGCATTTAGCACTTCTCCGGTTGCATTTTCTTACTCGTTATGAAATTAGCTTTACTGTGATATGCAACAAGTAACGGTTTTTTGAAATAATAAAAATTCCAAAAAAAATTATTTTTAAAAATTTACAAATGCTCATTGTTCAAAATTTTCAAATAGCAACATATGTCAAGTGGCACATCATTTTATAGGTTTTTCAATTCCTAACAACTTTGTAATTTACACTTACTTCGTATCTCTTTTAGTTTTTGTGTAAATAACAAAAAACCTAATTTTCCTATATCAAATGCATGTTATTTGGGTTTGACATGGTTCAACACTAAATGAAATGAAGCCTTTAGTGTCAAACCCAAATAACATGCATTTGATATAGGAAAATTAGGTTTTTTGTTATTTACACAAAAACTAAAAGAGATACGAAGTAAGTGTAAATTACAAAGTTGTTAGGAATTGAAAACCCTATAAAATGATGTGCCACTTGACATATGTTGCTATTTGAAAATTTTGAACAATGAGCAATTGTAAATTTTTAAAAATAAATTTTTTTGGAATTTTTATTATTTCAAAAAACCGTTACTTGTTGCATATCACAGTAAAGCTAATTTCATAACGAGTAAGAAAATGCAACCGGAGAAGTGCTAAATGCATTGGTATAGGAAATACAGAGTATTAAAAAAATATAGATTTCTTTCAAAAAAACTGCCGCCATTTTGAAACGGAAAAAGATAATTAATTTCTGTTTTCACCAAAATGTTTGTCTATTTAATACCTTTAAAATGATGTATAACATGACATATGTTTACATTTGAAAATTCCGAGATTCGAACTAGTGACGCTCAGTTTTTGGCACACCCTGTATTTGAAAAAAGTTAAAAATATTTTTACGTTTTTCCTTGGGGTCGATTTAGTTGTAAATAATTTTATTTCATCCTTGTACGTTAAGCCGTTTTCCAGTAATCGATTTGAGACACCTCTCGAGGGACACCCTGTATATATATATGAATTTGAACGGATGGTGTTTTTGGCCTCTAGGGACCTCAAAACGAAAAAAAAAATCGGTCCCGCATCCAGGTCTTACCATGAGTACTACGGTAATAGCTTATTCCCTATATGGGAAATTCGCTAAAATGAATTTATAATTTAAAAAAATTAACATGGGCCTTATGGGTTGCTATGCTGGTGACGAAATAGCAAAATATGAACAGAAAATCTGAACAAATGGAAGAAATTACAATCACATGTTTTATTTACAGCATGGGGTGAAAATATGGAAGCCTGTACATTACATGTTTTTAGTCGAGTTTTCGACCACTGGACGACCTGTAGTTTCTATTAAACGTATCTTTGGAACGGTTTAATTAAAGAGCAAATTAATTAAGCAATTTTATGTCCACTATCGCTTGAGTAAGATCATTTCTTGTACTACGTTTCTCGTCATTATACTAATATTAAAATTATAACAACTAATAAAACAGTGTATTAATAAACATTTGTTTGATTCTGATAACAAAATACTTGTTCCTTGTGAATCCAACACCACAAGATTTACCATACGATAGAAACATAAAATCGGTGCCCACATAATTAGTTCATAAAACATAGACATAAGCTTTAGATATTGCAATAAGACAAAAAACTACTTAATACTGCCATAGATGAAGTGATATTACTTCATCCATGATATTGCTAGCAAAGTTTCTCAAAAAATTTGAATGACAACGGAAATATAGGAAAGTACCATTACGAGTGTTCCCATTCATTCAAAGACCATTGAAACCCGGAAACTCTGTTCCCATTTATATTCATGACGTAGCAATCTATTGAAATGGTTGCGATCAAGATGTGTTTAGACTGATTCGTGTTCTGACCTGAATGCATTATGTCAAAAATCATTCATACTGCAACCTAGACTCATTAAATGATCACTAATAAATTTATAAGTGATTCTTGAAAACTCGTTAGCTCAAATTACTTTGCATCCAATAAAAAAGGCAAAATAAAATTCAAAGAATACCCTGAATCAAGTTTGAACATTTCATTCTGGATTGCATTCAAGTTACAAAGAGTAACTTCACCAATAATCTATCATCTAAAGAAGATTCCAGTTCATTTAATTAGCTATAGTGTGAAATTATGGACAACTTCTATTAAACCTAAGTTTGTAATGAATCTGATAGAAGTAAAACTAGTGTTGTCAAAGTAATTAATGAACAAAGTTTAGTTCTCTACATCTAACCAAGGACCTTGATGTTTTTTTTGGATGAGAAACGTCCTAATTCTATGATATTTTTATATTGTTTCTATTATAACAAAGATAAATACTATTTTTTACACTATTTGCTTATACAAAACCAGTGTACCTGTTGCTCGAATTCGAGCAACTGCGAACTATTAAAAAAGTTTCATGTAGCGTTTTAATAATATAGATTTCCACCGAATGGTTTTTACATTGAACAACAACTACTTGGAATCAAGAATCTAACCATTGTTTAGTTTTCTCACTAGTCTTATCTAGCTCATTTCCAGAATGACCATTTCAAGGCTACGAAGCTACAAGAAAGAAAACAATGAACAATGTTAATCATTTGTTAAGAATCATTTAACACCACACTCTGATTAATTTTGGGGTCGATCTTATCTACATAGTTCGTTTGGTTCACTGCACAGGTCAATACAACAGATGAACTTCTGACTTCTATGAACGGATTCTAGGTCATCAAGCCGTTATTCGGTTGGTCAACATATTTTTCATTTTCTGAACATTTTTTTTTTATTACAACAATGCCATATGGAAGTAAATATCTAAAACATAATAATTTTGTCACACCAGTAAGATTAGACGGTTATTCATGCAATGAAACGTCAATAACAGTTACTTTTTATGAACGACTACCTGTAACCCGCGGGCTTTGCCCCGTTTAACTTCTTAATTTTCGAGATCATCTCGTCCGCATGGCTCAATCACGTCCTGGTTGAAGTTCGTTCGCACCTTTAGGTTGGAGCTCGTTCGCTGCGCTCACTTGCCTTCAGGTTAGCTCGATCGCTACGCTCACTTGCCTTCAGGTTAGCTCGTTCGCTACGCTAACTCGCCTCCAGGTTGAAGTTCGTTCGCTACGCTCACTCACCTTTTGGTTGCAAATTAGCTGTTGTCATAAATGTAAAAGAAATAATAGTGCTGCACCCTGTTGGTAATCCTGTAACTTTAATGCTATTGAACATCATAGAACAGAACCAACTTGTTTAATTGAAACAGCTGTTAAGATTCATTAATTCCATTTCTCATAAGGTTAACATGGGAAACTCCAGAGCCACTGGGGCGGAGCCGATTGGACGGATCACGAAATTGATGGTGTATAAACCTATTCCATGACATTCTACACGTATGTACCAAGTTTCGTGGCAATCGGTTCAGCGGTGTCTGAGTTTATCACTGCCAAAAAAACAAACAAATATATATACAAACGTCCTCTTTTATATTTATAGATTTAAATCATTAAAAAAGTTGTATTTATTGTATCCACCTACAATGATATAATACAGTGAAAGTAATACCTCTAGTAATTACCTATATAATATGAATATGAATATTTATTTTATTCAATATCAACAGGTTCAGACATGAATATGTACTTTTCCGGTTGCCGTTATTTACCGAATCACTAAGTAAGCAGCAGTAAGGTTGCAAATTAAGTTTAAAACATTTATAGTATAATTTCACTACTAGTCAAGAAAGTGACATTTCGGGGTGAGATAGGGTTTTAAATTCGAGTCAAAGACAAACATGGGAAACACTATCTCGCCCCGAAATGGGACCTTCGTGACGAGTATTGAACGATACTTTATATCACGATGAAAAAAAACTACTTCATAGAACTTAACAAATGTATCTGATATTTAATCGTAATCTATTCATTTTTCTTTATTGATGTCAGGCAAAGTATTGTTTGTGAAGCGAAAGTAATTTTTATGTCAGGAAAGGTCAGCTGAACACTATTTGTAGGTGTATGGAAATTGACAATTTTAAAAATCTCAGCAGAAGGGGAAATGGGCTATTTTCGAATACAGAATTATGAAAAATCTTTAAACTTTATCAATAATAGCAATCACTATGGACCAAAATATTGTACATAGTAGGCCAACGACGAATCCACTATAAGCATCATCAAACTTAAAACATATTTTTTCATTTTTATGTGTATATGTATAGCTTGAACTAGGACTTATTAAAGCATTTTTTTAGCGGGTAGATTTGATTTTAATATCTGCTTGTATTTATATTGACATGTTTAAACAATCTCCCAACTTTGACAGAATTTCTTACAGTATGAGTCAGGAAGCAATGATTTTTCTCACAGTACTAGAAACTTAAAGAAACTAACGATTGGTGTGGTTAAAACACATTTCTTAGCAACGAAAAATAAAATGTTGTGAAGGATACGGACGCGATGGATACGGTAACGCCGGAAGCTACGACTAGTGTCTTCCTCCCTTTAACGTTGGGGATAGGGGAGATGATATCGCCAAAATTCCCAACAGGAAGTAAAAAATGTGCGGAAAGGAAACGAGTGATACAGTCGATGGTGAATGAGTTGTGAATGAAACTTGAATTTTAACCAATAGGAAAGAAGGTTTACCAGAGGTAGCACGTAAACTCCTAACCCCAAAATGTATTTACTTTTTTTTGTTTGATGGCTTAAAAGACAGAATTTAATAAAATAGTTAGGGCTAGTCTAATAAATTTTATTAAAGGAGAGATCTCAATTTGATTTCCGTAAAGCATTGTGAATCACAAGAAATAGATTTGTATGCTAAATGCTACTAATAATAAGAACCCAAGTAAATCGTTTACGTGAATCACCCATTTAACCAATTTATACTCCAGCTGGCTTTGGTATCGTTGATTAAATATTTTCTTACTTTTAAACATAGATTAGGTAGCTTCAACTTTATGGTTTATCTGAATAGGATATTTAATTTTAACTATTTCTACAGTCTTTATTTATTGCATTCAATGTTAAAAAGTAAATCGTCAACACTAGGAAACTGGTGTTTGGTCTATTTAATTGTCTAATAAAACAGGGGTACATTTTCACATACATCAATGTACACATCCTCTACTCTAAATTTCCCATTAATAATTCATATTTTCTACACTGCTTTAGGTGGTGAAACATTATATTAAAACAACAGTTCCCCTAATTCTAGTTTTCTACATCACCCTCTACTTCCACCCATACTAATTTAGTGATAAGATCCCCCTTCGTCTCCAATAGCCACCTCAAGAGCTTTTCTCTTTGCCCATTGCTCATTATACCTCCATGCAAGTTTTACTTTCCAGAACCTTAATTGTCCAGCTACACCTTGAATTGTATACATATAAGTTTAGTTATACTTCATTTGTGTCAACCGTCCTTTAATATTTTCGGTATTGTAAAAACCAAAGATATAATGTATCTTTAAACAACAAGCAACAAGCAACCCTTTTTTAGGATAAATAAAACTGTGAAGTTGTAGAGTCGTAATGTTAAGTCTTTACTATTTTAACCACAACAAACGAGTTTTCAAGTAGGTCACCTGGGCTTGAAACGTTTTCTTTCCAGTTTTATCTACTTGAAAATTATTTCCAATTTCCGAGATGATTTTATTTGTGGAGGAATTATACTATAATATGAAGTAAAGTAATTTGTGCTTTTAATTCCAGAATTGTTAATCAAATCAAAATATATCAATCACATTATCATGGAAAAATAGTTAATGTGCATAATGTGAAAAACTTATCGTGTACCATATCAATGTTAGTTTTGAATCCTTAATAAATTCATATCCTACAAAACTAATATAAATGCATTCAATAAAATTTAAATTTAGTTTTCTAATTTTTTAATCAAGTAAATTATAAATAAACAAGTAAAATAAGTTTTTAAGACGTTTAAAAACGTTCACTTATTCAGTTATTTTATTTCATTGCAAGTAGGTTTTAGCTTCACCTCTGTATTAACTTGCTTTACTGCACTCTCTTACGTAGTCATTATACTTACTATATAATTAGAAAATTACACTAATTGCCATTGTAAGCTGTGAAATAATCTGGGTTTTCGAGAGGTGGAGAGTGTCAAAGTTACCAAATACTCAATGAACACGGATATTCTACAAAACCCACAAAACTACATGATCAGCAAAGTTACAAAAGTTTCTGACGAACAGCTGATCGGCGGCGGTTTGATCTCATCAGCTGATAGCCACGATGCGGGTAATCAAGCTCTGATTGGTGGTTCCAGTTAATCAACAGCTGAAAGGAGATAAGCCGCTGGTTTGTTTGTCACAAAGTAGAAAATATCACGAAATTTAAGCGGTTTAGTTTCAAATAAATTAAAAGAATTGCTTACACCGCGTAACCGGCTACAAATTAGAATACTCCTGGCATTGAAAGAAACATACAATTAAGATGAACCGTGATAATATTTGTTCATACAAATATGCATATAAAATATGATTATAATAGTATATATATACAACTATCCAATACTCGTAATGAAATATTTACCCATTGGGACTCTATTCATTTACCTAATAGACCGAGACGCACTAAGAAACACAAAAATTTTAAATGCAAGGCTAAACAAAGCACGTGAAATGTACAGTAGCTTAACATACGAGGCAAGCCGTGCTTCAAGCAAGTGATGGAATAAAACTTTTTGATTTATAAACAATAGTTTTCGTCACAATACAATAACTGTCTTTTTTTGTGTATTAACATAATTACAAGAAAAAACATATGAACACGTGTTGTTGACAATTAAATATATTTGTCGTAATAGTAATTATTGAATACTTTTATCTGAAATAGTGACCCTACGAAGGTACATATTTTAAGCCAAGTGTAAATGGAGAAGTATGAGTGGCGCAGTCTTGTAGTCGTGTTAGTGACTAAGACCGAAATGTTTCTTAGACACATCTGTTAATTAATAGCCCAAACAGCAGTGCATTATTCTTTTTGCTAAAAAATTCACAAAAAGTACATTTTGTAAATTATTTACCTTTATTAGCACCAAATATGTTTCCTTCTTGTTTTGCTGTTACCGTTATGTAGTACAATAATTTAACAATCCGCCAACAAACATATAAATTTGTCTAACTGTCGTTAATGGTGTACAAATTTGTGTTAAAAATATGATATTACAAAATGATAAACGCAGACAAGTTTTTAGTAACAACAACAACATGAGACTATTTTGTTAAAACGGACGATTTCGTTTACATAAGCATACTAATTCTGAAGCTATATCCTAAATGTACAGTTGATGTATTTCACTCGAGGTTATTCGTTGAGAAAAATAGCTACTTTACACCAGTAACACATGTATTAAAACACATGTTTTTGCTTAAGTGTAATCAAAAACTACATATATCTACAATAGCATTCAGATTTTTGTACAGTATTATATTAAATTGATATTACCATTTAAACTAGAGAAATTCTGATATTTCCAACCTTAGATTATGTAGCTTCAAACAACGTCATTTGAAAAGGTCGATTGTAATTATTTCAGACAAAGTCACAGACGCAAACCAATCTTGAGATTACGTCAATCCCAGCAGAGATCTCACTGAAGTTTATGATTTCTACTGGATCATTTATTCATAAAACCTTTGCCTATATTATCAATAATCATTAATAAAAATAAAAAGCCCTAATTATCATAAGTAGTTTAAGTGCAAAGAACGTTAAAAATATCTTATTCGTTCGACATACAGTATCGATAATTGCCAGTTAATTTATGTGTTACGTTAAGATACGTAACATTTGCTATTTCATATTAATCCCATTTCTCACTTTATGTAATATCTTTAATTCTCTACATACTTGCTAATTTTTTTATGTAATTAATAGTAAAAATTTAAAAACCTTATATGTATGAATCAAATTTAACCTTTTATTCACAAAACTTAACCATGTATTTTGTATTAATAATAATTTTTATACATATAAAAATATGTATAAATACAAATTTATACATAGTTAGTCTTAAGCATAGTATAAAAATATACTATGCTTAGCATAGTCAAAAAAAATTAAATATAGACCGTCAGCTGTGCTGTGTTTACCATAGGTTCTGGCGCTCACCACTGGGAGCGCCATGTAGTTATGACCATCGATACGGCGTACGCGCTACGTAACTACATGGCGCTCCCAGCGGTGGGCGCCAGAACCTGGTAAACATGGTAACCACAGCACGGCTGACAGTCTATATTTAATTCTTTTTGTCTATGATCTTAGCTACACCTACTTCCTATGTTTTAACGTGGATCAACTACAGGTAAGTAGACTTTCAAGCTACAAAACTAAGTAATATCAATAAAATAAGAAACACAAGCTTTGATTGCCAAAACCCAATTATTCAAATCAAAGGTTCTGTGAATCGATAGTCTATTCCTTCTACAAACAATTTCTTTTGTTGCAAACAATTGACGCCATCACGATGTCTTCCCAGTCTATTGTCTTATTTCTTGTTAAACTTCTATTCCAATCCTATGACGAACACTGAGTCGATACAAGATACACTTTTATAGCCATTTTTTGGCTAACCTTGTACCGTACTTTTTGTGTGTCACTTAACCGGTACAAATTTAATCTTGGGAAATACGATTGAATAACATATCAAATGAATAATAAATTTATTGGAGTATCAAAACTACAGCTAAACATCCTGCAGAACAAGACTTTTCAATTTAATGTACCTTTTTACAATTTAAGAAAATATTTAATTAATTCTAACCCCATTGAATACTTGAAAATTAAGGATAGGATATTAAAAGGTATTGTTCGTCTTCATTACTCGGAAACATCAGCCCTAATAACAAAACATAGTCTTTGTTGTAGAGTTACATTTAAATTTACTTTATGTTTATAAAATTATACAATCGAATACCAAACAAAACTTACTATTGTTGTAAACAGATCCTGCAAATCAAATAAGAACATTTATGTAATTTTTATATATTAGGCAACTTTAACAAAATAGTACAGTACCTTCAAGTGAAGGGTGAATCGCTGACGAAGAGAGTAAAAGAACCGCTGACCGTATACACAGGGAGCCACCATAGGAATGGTCTCTGTCTCAGCAGTGGAAGGGTGTACCCCCACCACTTTACATTTTTGACTCATCACTCCTTACTTGTCCCTACAGGTTTCCTTCATACATGTAATCATAAATGTTATAATAAATGATTGGAAAATTATATAAAATGAATAAGACAATATGGTACATTATTCCCCCCCCCACAAAATTGGACAATCATTTATGCATACTGGCATTTTAAAAGCTTCTAAAATTCCTTAAAACTACGAAATACAAGGTACAAATAGGTAAACTATAAACACTGAATTATATAAAAGTCATTCTGTAGCTTCAAAACACTTGGATGAGATAAAAAGTTCTTTTGCCAGGAACCAACTAAATATGCAGCGGGTAGTAGGCGGTTCACCAACACCGGCGATGACCTTGGCTCAGCTGGGCTGCGTCTTCTTCAAAGGGGATAAATTTCGGAATGGAAAAGGAAAAGGATATTTTTATTGCACCCCCCCCACTAAATGAATCAATTGTTCTACATTAAAAGAGCATTCTACTTTTTGTATTAGTCAATTTTTATTTAGTCTTGTTCTGAGTTTTAAATGGTAATCTAGTACGTAACTTTAATTTTATGAACTTGCTCTATTTACTTTTACCTTAGTTCAACTAACTTATTTAATCAACAATTACAATCCAATATTGTTTTAAACCTATTTTATAATTAAATAATATAGTACCTTTGGTTATAAACAAAAGTAAAGTTTTCCAGTGGATTTAGTGAACAGTGAAGTATACTGTGTGATCACACAACATACACGCAAACCTTATACTGGCCTTTTCTTTACAATGTTACCTTACAGATAGCTACAATATTATTAACTATAAAAAAAAGGAAGTCAAGTGGCACAATCAATAAAATAAACACTTCTCCTGACTAACTTAAATGTTCTACTTTACATAAACTCCTTATTTCTCCTTTATTATTTTATTTTTTTGACATAAATCTCTCTCCTCTATTTAATTTCACATTAGTGTTCTATGTAACTTCATGTTTACAACGCTACTTAACTGTCCTTTTGTTTCAGCATTCATGATCGGATTCATGATGTAATCTATATTAACACATGTTAATTAGCTCCAATTGGTGCTTTGTTGTCTTGTCCGGTATCTTTATTTGAACTAACATAAAGTTATTCAAGAACAATGTATTATAATTGCAATGTTTTCATTTACAATGAATATTACTTTTCGTTTTCTAGTTAACCTAAATATATACAAGAGTATCATTTTTGCCACATTTTCATATAAAATGAACATGCGTTTTCTCTTTTCTTAACCTAACTATTTACACATGATCGATTGCTTTTAATGTACAGAACGGCTTAAAATAACTATATTGCAGTTATTTACAATACTGGTCAATTTACCTACTACACCTTTCACAATCAGGTCTTATTATGTATTTTCAGTTGGCTAATGTGAGCGCGTCTTACAATTTCCGGATTTTCCTCTAATTGTATTATGACACTGACTGGAGACATGAAGTATATTATTTTATAAGGCCCTGTATATTTGAAATCCATCTTAGCTTGGTAATTATCTATCTTTTTACTTAGCATTTGATTTTCTAAATATACAGAACTCCCTATTTTAAATGGATGTTTTACCCTGTCATCTCGGTACCTTTGCCTATTTCTGTTGTGACCTACTGAACGTTTACAATTTCTAATTGCTTTAGAAAACTTATCTTTTATTTCATCCTGACTTAATGTTACATCTAACAATTCATTTAGTTTCCAAAGATTGCTTAAGCTATGATTTGGCTTGTGGTTAAACATGAGTTCAAAAGCCGTGCATTTAGTAGTTTCACACAGTGAAGTATTTAAACTAATTTGAATATAGTTGAGCTCCACACACCAGCTGTTTTGAGTTTCGTGATGATAAGCTCTTATCTGTTGTTTAACATTCCTTAAGAACCTTTCTGAAATATTTGGGTTCGGTCTATAGGGTATTAACCTATGGTGTTCTATTGAATATTTAAACATAAGTTTTTTGAACAATAGACTTCGAAAACAAGAACCGTTGTCTGATACAAGTTTCTTACAAGAACTGAAATTATTAAATATTACATTTTCTAGCTTATTTGCAATGGTTTGCGCTGTAATGTCCCTTACTGGAATTAACCATACATACCTCGTGAAAGCATCTACAACAATTAATATATGTCGATTACCCAACTTACTTCTGACAAGGGGCCCAGCTGTGTCGATATACAAACAGTCAAGGGGTTGTTTGCTTAAACCTGACACTAATTCACCATTAAATCGTTGCTGAGGAGGTTTTGCCTTTATACAAATCTGACAATCTTTTACACGTTTCCGCATTTCAGAAACTAAATTTGGTCTGTAAAAGTACTCTAACACTTTATATACAGTGCGATTTTGACCTTGGTGACCCCCAAAATTTGACGTATGATAGTAATTGAATAACATATCTAACAAGCTATTTGGTACGTAAATCCTACCTGTCTTGTTACCGGGCTTACTATACATTAAAGTTCCATTCCTAATGTAAAAATTGTCCTTACATGTCTTATTTGTAACACTTTGTATAATTGCTGCACATTCTGGATCTAATCTTTGGTGTTCTGCAATGTTTACATAAGCTAATGGTATATTCGACATGCTGTTTATTACAGGTTTAATTTGCCTTTTGCTCACAGAACTGAATTTCTTTTTGTTTTTACATTTCACTAAACTTATTTGTCTAGGATCTGATTCTACTTCAATAACTTCAATTCCGCTCTCAGACATATTGAGACGTGACAAAGCGTCTGCCACAGGGTTTTCTTTACTTTTGACATGAAGAACTTTAAAAGGCAATGCGATAATTTGTTCTACCCACCTTGATAACTTTCCCAACTTGTTAAAATGTCCCAATACCCAGCTAAGAGCGCTATTGTCAGTTATTAAATAAAATGGCTGAATTTCTAAATACATGTAAAATTTCTTAATGGCTAGGAATACAGAGTAGGCCTCTTTTTCATACACAGACATATTCATTTCAGAAGGTGAGAATTTCTTACTATAGTACGCCACAGGTACCTTGTCACCATTGTCGTTACATTGCAATAATGTCGACCCTGCACCGTTTTGTGCAGCATCAGTAAACAGATAAAATTCCCGTTTAAAGTCCGGTATAGCAAGCACCGGAGGGTTTGTGATAGCTTCTTTTAATTTACAAAAACTTTCGTTACACTCTTTAGTCCATTCAAATTTTACTCTCTTTTTTCTAAGTTCGTTTAGTGGTGCTGCAATTTTACTGTAATCCTTTATATATTTTGAAAAGTAGTTAATCATACCAACAAAAGTTCCTACTTCTTTGCTATTTTTGGGAGTGTTGAATTTACGTACAGCATCTGTTCTACTTGGGTCTACTCTAATCTGATTTTTCGACACTAAGTTTCCTAAATAGCTTACTTCATTATAGTACAGTTTTACTTTCTTGGGGTTTACAGTTAGGTTGTGTCTACTTAACCTATCTAATACCTCAGTAACATGTTTCATGTGTTCCTCTTTGTTTTTTGAAAATACAAGTATGTCGTCTACAAAGTTAAGTACGTAATCAAACTTTACATCTCTAAAAACATTGTCTAAATAAGCACTAAGTAGCCCAGAGCCACAATGTAGTCCATAAGGGATTCTATTGAATTCAAAAAGGGACACTCCATTACTGAACGCAGTCAGATGCTTGGACTCTTCACTGAGGGGTATTTGCATAAAACTGTTGGACAAATCAATTACGGAAAATACATCGGCATTTTGTAAATATTGGTAAAATTCATCTAGGTTGCCTAATGGGTGATTTACTCGTACAATCTTTTCATTTAGTTTTGCATAGTTAATTACAAGTCTACTTGATTTATCTGGTTTTGCTACAAGGAATGAGGGACTACTGTAACTACTTATGCTAGGTCTTATAATTTTTTGCCTAAGTAGGTCGGATAGAATCTCCTTCATTTGGCCCATTTTTGTTGGATGAATCGGGTACGGACGCTGGTTGATAACCTCATTGTCCTTGAGTTGGATTTTAAATTCAAAATTCAATACCTTTCCTATGTCTGTAGTAAACACGTTAGAAAACCTCTCCTTTAAACTGTTTACAAAAGGTATCATGTCCTCACATCCTGTGTCTAACTGTTGCTCCTTGGACTCGTTATCACTTAACTTAGATAAGCACACAGACCTGCCTTCCTTACCATTTAGAAATACTTTAACATTTGGGTTAAATTTAAAATAACAACAATTTTTGCTTAAATCTAGTATCATTTCACTTTCTCTTAAAAAAGGACTACCTAAAATCATTTCACAACTCAGTTTCTTTATAACAGAGAACTTTACATACCAGGCAAAGTTTATTATTTTAACTTTTACTACACATTCTCCCAAAATACTAATCGTACTGTTGTTTGCCGAAATACATGATTCTTCTTTATAATTCATACTGATAACTAACTTTTTTTTACATAAGCTATTGTACAAATTTTCACTTAATGCATTTAAACAGGCTCCAGAATCAATTAACGCGCTTACTTTTGGAACTTCATCAGACTTATATTTCCTTTCTAACTGGACGGCTATTGTAGGCAAATTAGACATTGTACATGATTTTGCTAAATTTATTTTATTCATAATTCTACGTTGAACCCTCTTAATTTTATACATTTCCTTCTTCGTAAATTTACTCAGATTATACTCATTATTTCCCTTAGCTTTATCTTTTACAGGGGAATGTTTTTGTTGCATAAAACTATTTACATGGCATGATCGTGGTTTATTTTGTACATGCACAAAACATCCCCTACTAACTAGTTTTTTTGATACTGATCCCTTCTAAAGCAATTTCTAGCTAAGTCACGGTTACACACATAACATTTTTTTGTGAATGGTACCTTCTGTTGAGTCGTTTGCTGACTTTCCCTTCTAACAGTTTCACTACGCTCTTCAGTAAGTCTTAAGTTATTTTTTACATCAATACTTAAACTATGTATACAAGCCTTTTCTAGGTCTGCAATGGTATTAAGATTTCTGACTAAAGACAGATTTACTCTACACCTTGGGTTTAAGCCAATTAGTATAAACTCTACCAGCTCAAATTCTGTATAAGAACAATTTAGTATTTTAGCATACTCTTTAACTCTATTTATGTACAATGGAAGGGGTTCATTGGTTTCCTGATGACGTGTGACATGTTGTTTGATTAGGTCCTCCCTAACGCTTATAGGTACAAACAATTTGACTATTTTCTCTTTAACAACCTCCAGACTATTTTCTAAGTTACTTAACATAACATCAAGAAGTGGAGATTGTGACTTAGCTACGAAAATTTCCAAAATCTGGGCATCTGACAACCTTGTTTCTTTTTGGACTTTGAATAAAATCTTAATGAACTCAATTAGCTCACTAGTCACTAATCCATTGCATGTTGTTATATCCTTTAGGTAAGTTTCTATTGGATTGGGTAACTTTCTATAAATTTGGGGATCAAAGGGTGCGGGGGTGGTTGAAGCACAGGCGTTCGAATCAAGGAGTGGAGCTTTACACCTACTCAGTTCAGCTTTACGTTCCGGATGGGAAGGGGATGTGTCAGGATCATTTTCAAAAAATACATTTTCTAAATTCTCCTCCTCTACATTTGATTCACTTAGCTTACGGATCGACATTTCAACCGCGCTCTTATCGAATTCCAACGCTTCAAACTTATCTTTCATTACTTTACATTTCTCTAACAGTTCTTTACACTCACCCTTTTGTTTTTCTGTTAAACTACACAAACTTAACGCATTTAATCTATGCTTACAATGTTTGATTCGTGTATCTTGCCTTGCTAGCTCCATTGATCTACTGTCCTTAGTTAACTCTGCACATTTATTCTCTATTAAAACAATTTTCTCACTAATTAAATCTATTTCCTCATCCGGCACAATTTTTGTTTTAATTGAATCATAATTTACTTGGACCTTTTGTGATATAGCTTGTCTTAACATTTTTCTTAAGTCAACAACATTACTTGTTTCACTTAATTTTAAATTTCGTACTTCTAACTCAAAGATAAGTTCATCTTTTAACAATAAATCCACTTTAATCGTCATGTTTGCAAATTTGTATTAATTAACACAAGCTAAATACACAATTTAAAAGACAATTATTTTACACAAGATCCATGACTGATCCATAAAGCAGAGTGGCGCATTTTTTGTACCGTACTTTTTGTGTGTCACTTAACCGGTACAAATTTAATCTTGGGAAATACGATTGAATAACATATCAAATGAATAATAAATTTATTGGAGTATCAAAACTACAGCTAAACATCCTGCAGAACAAGACTTTTCAATTTAATGTACCTTTTTACAATTTAAGAAAATATTTAATTAATTCTAACCCCATTGAATACTTGAAAATTAAGGATAGGATATTAAAAGGTATTGTTCGTCTTCATTACTCGGAAACATCAGCCCTAATAACAAAACATAGTCTTTGTTGTAGAGTTACATTTAAATTTACTTTATGTTTATAAAATTATACAATCGAATACCAAACAAAACTTACTATTGTTGTAAACAGATCCTGCAAATCAAATAAGAACATTTATGTAATTTTTATATATTAGGCAACTTTAACAAAATAGTACAGTACCTTCAAGTGAAGGGTGAATCGCTGACGAAGAGAGTAAAAGAACCGCTGACCGTATACACAGGGAGCCACCATAGGAATGGTCTCTGTCTCAGCAGTGGAAGGGTGTACCCCCACCACTTTACATTTTTGACTCATCACTCCTTACTTGTCCCTACAGGTTTCCTTCATACATGTAATCATAAATGTTATAATAAATGATTGGAAAATTATATAAAATGAATAAGACAATATGGTACAACCTACATACAAAAGCTTGCATAATTCTGATGTGTTATTCATTGTAGTTCCATTAATTAATTTATTTTCTAATGGAAGTGGTCCAAACACTAGCCGCGTTACTAATGTCGTCCTGCTGTTAGAAAGCACCATTGATTGAATGAGAGGATCTCACCTGGACTCGAACCAGTGACCTTCATATTTGAAGGCGAGCACTTTGGCCACTCGGCTCACCCCGGCACTACCCAAACAATTAGATCAGTACAACTAAAACAACTAATATAACTGTTTTTCAAAAAGTTTTACTACAAGTAGCCATTTCAAATTTCATCAAATCCCATTACATGAGGATGCTTTTGATGAGTGGGGCAATATGTTTCACTTACAAGTTGTTTTTACTATTCATGTAGTGCTTCACTCACTCACAACAGCAATACTAACAGTATTTTAGTAGTATATTTCATCTCATCACTAGGATATAAAGTGACTCTTTTCGACCCGAGCTCAAGTTTTACGATCGAGGCAAAGATAGGTCGAAAAATGTTTTCGATTTAAAAAATAATCCGAAACGAATAAAGGTCGGAGAAAGTGCGATGGTTGAAAAAACACTTTTTGACCGTGTGATGAATGTGATGCATGTGAACTATATTTCTCGTCATATTGTACCATTATTTGAACAATCTATGTTATAAAATTGAAATAGTTTTCATTTAAAGATAACCTCCCAATAATTCATATAGCTTGTTTTCAACGTTATTTGGTAATGGAAACAAGCAGCTATCAAGCTTGGGTAAGTGATCTATCGTCTATTACGATTGTGTTGGTGTACGTTATTATACTATCGATATGTCGAACTGTTTACAATTAGGCAACAATGGACAACAATCAACTAAACAATCTATATATACTTGCGATACATCAAGGTCCCACTAGAAAATAAACGGTATCAGCATTCTGACACATACTTTCTCCCATAAGTTTGTCAACAACCTTTATAATGTGTAAGCGGTGAGAGTAAATGTACGAAAATGGGATTAGTACAATTTTGATCGGAATTTAAAGGACTATAACATACAAAACTTTTATAAACAATTTTCGGGCCATTTTTGTGAAAATCTGATTTTTCCGTTATTTTATGGGATTTTTATGGGAAAATAACATAATTTACAATAACTTTTGAGCCGTAATTTTTACAGAAACGGGATTTGTACCACTTTGTTCAGAATATAAAGGACAAACTAAATTTTTATCAAAATCGTTCGGGCCGTTTTTTGGAAAATTCTATTTTTCCGTTATTTTATGGGGTTTTTGGGAAAATCCCCATTAAAAATCAAAATTTCTAAAAAAATTAAAAAAAAACTATCAAAGCTGTAAGGACCATAACATACTATGTTAAATAAAACCGGACCTTTTTTTAAAAGTCCTATTTTTCGTTATTTTATGGGTTTTTTATGGGAAAATAACATAATTTACCATAACTTTTGAACCGTAATTTTTAGAGAAATGGGGTTTGTACCATTTTGTTCAGAATTTAAAGGGCTACAACATACTAAATTTTTATGAAAATCGTTCGGGCCATTTTTGAGAAAATTCGATTTTTCCGATTTTTTATGGGTTTTTATGGGAAAATACCCATTAAAAATCAAAATTTCAAAAAAATGAAAAAAACGCCTGGAGATACCATGAATTAGAACCTACAGACAAAATTTCATCCAAATCGGACCATAGGTGTAGTCTCTAGCTCTGTACACATCCAGACACACAGACACACACACACACACACACACACACACACACACACACACACACACACACACAGACATCACTTCGAAAACCACTTTTTTGGGTCCAGGGGGACCCAAAACGAATATATCCACTCAAAACTCAAACTCGAAAATTTTGACGAAAACAATACTTTCTCCATATACTATGGTATAGGGGGAGAAAGTACTAGGTGGCGTTCGCAGAAGCATCCACAAAATTGAGCGGAGTCATCAATGGTTCATATTATATTTTTTTTGTCATACTGCAGTGAAAACAGTCGTCATTGATGCATGCGTTGCGGGTCTAAAGTAGCATTTTTACTCTTTAGGGAATAAAATTCGTTTTTAGCCTCTATGGAGTAAAACTCAGCTGTAGTCAACTCAGTTGTAAATTTCTATTGTAAACGATTGAATACGTATCGAATTATGTAACGATTCGTGCTTCATAATCATTTTAACCTACAGTCTACAGTCTCTTCCCATAGCATTTTATCATTGCAGATACATTAATCCATTCCCACACTCAACACTGCCCACCTTTACTACTTCCTTCACCACCCCCTACGTCGTGGACCTGTTTCCGTCTCTTACCATAGCATTTTAGGATTGCAGATACATTAATGTAATTGCCAAAGACAGTTCCCACACTCTGCACGGCAAGCCTTACTAATTCCTTCACCATTTCCTACGTCATAGACATGTTTCCTTCCCTTCTCACAGCATTTAAGTATTAGATACATTTATCTAACTGCCCAAACGGTTCCCTCACTCTGCACTGCCAGCCTTTACTACTTCCTACGTCGTGGGGGATGTTTCCTTCCCTTCTCATAGCATTTTATGATTGAAGATACATTAATCTAACTGCCACAGACGGTTCTCAACATATGTTCATACCTACTTCCTAAGCGACTTCCTACATCGTGGACCTGTTTTCATCACTTTCCATAGCATTTTAGGAATTTAGATACGTTAATCTAATTGCCACAAACATTGCCCACACTCCGCACTGCTAGCCTTTACTACTTCTTTCACCATTTTCTATGACGTGGGCATGCTTCCATCCTTTATCATAGCATTTCAGCATTGCAGATACATTAATCTAACTGCTACAAACGGTTTCCAGTTCCCAAACTCCACACTGCTCACCTTACTACTTCCTTCACCTCTTCTTACGTCGCAGACATGTTTCCCTCTCTTCCCATAGAATTTTAAGATTGTAGATACCAAGATACCATAATCTAATCGTCATAAACAGTTCCCAGACTCCGAAAAACTCGCCTTTACCACTTCCTTTATCTCTTCCTACGTCACGGACCTGTTTGCCTCCCTTCCCATAGCATTTTAGGATTGGGGATACCTTAATCTAATCGTCATAAACAGTTACCACCCTCCAAAAAACTCGCCTTAACTGCTTTCTTCATCACTTCCTACGACACGGACCTCTTTACTTCCCTTCCCTTAGCATTATTGGAATGCAAATACCTTAATCTAATAGTCATAAACAGTTTCCACAATCCGCACAGCTCGCCTTGACTACTTCCTTCACCACTTCCCACGTCGCGGACCTGTTTTCCTCCCGTCCCATAGCATTTTAGGATTGTAGATACCTTAATCTAATAGTCATAAACAGTTTCCACACTCCGGACAGCTCGCCTTGACTATTTCCTTCACCACTTCCCACGTCGCGGACCTGTTTTCCTCCCTTCCCATAGCATTTTAGGATTGCAAATACCTTAATCTAATGGTCATAAACAGATCCCATACCCCGAACAGCTCGCCTTTACTACTTCCTTCACCACTTCCCACGTCGCGGACCTGTTTCCTTCCCTTCCAATAAAATTTTAGGATTGCAGATACCTTAATCTAATTGTCATAAACAGTTCCCACTCTCCGGACAGCTCGCCTTGACTACTTCCTTCACCACTTCCTACGTCGCGGACCCGTTTTCCTCCCTTCCAATAGAATTTTAGGAATGCAGATACCTAAATCTAATCGTCATAAACAGTTTCTCCACACTCCGGACAGCTCACCTTGACTACTTCCTTCACCACTTCCTACGTCGCGGACCTGTTTTCGTCCCTTCCCATAGAATTTTAGGAATGCAGATACCTTAATCTAATCGTCATAAACAGTTCCCACACTCCAGGCAGCTCGTCTTGACTACTTCCTTCACCACTTCCTACGTCACGGACCCGTTTTCCTCCCTTCCCATAGAATTTTAGGAATGCAGATACCTACCTAAATCTAATCGTCTTAAACAGTTTCCACACTCCAGACTGCTCACCTTTACTACTTCCTTCGCCACTTCCTACGTCACTGACCTCAAGCTAGTGTCGTCATTTGATTATATTTATGATCCATACCATCCTTTATTCTCTAAGTACCTGGGGACCAAGCTTTGCTAAGGTAAAATAATTAGTTTAATATGAAAGCAGTCTTAGTATTGCAGATACATTAATTCATTCCCAAACTCCACACTGCTCGCCTTTATTACTTCGTTCACCACTTCCTACGTCGTGGGTCTGTTTCCTTCCCTTCCCATAGCATTTTAAGATTGCAGATACCTTAATCCAATCGTCATAAACTGTTCCCGCACTCCGGACTGCTCTTCTTTACTACTTCCTTCACCACTTCCTACGTCGCAGACCTGTTTCCCTCCCTTTCCATAGCATTTTAGGATTGCAGATACCTTAATCCAATCGTCATAAGCAGTTCCCGAACTCCGGACTGCTCGCCTTTACTACTTCCTTCACCACTTCCTACGTCGCGGACCTTTTTCCCTCCCTTCTCATAGCATTTTAAGATTGCAGAAACCTTAATTTAATCGTCATAAACAGATCCCACACTCCAGACTACTCGTTTTGACTACTTCCTTCACCACTTCCTACGTCGCGGCCCTGTTTACCTCCCTCCCCATATCATTTTAAGATTGCAGATACCTTAATCTAATCTTCAAAAGCAGTTCCCACACTCCGGACTACTCACCTGGACTACTTCCTTCACCACTTCCTACGTCGTGAACTTGTTTCCCCCCTCCCCATAGCATTTTAAGATTGCAAATATCTCAAATTAATCGTCATAAACAGTTCACACACTCCGGACTACTAGCATTTACTAAATCCTTCACCACTTCCTACGTCGCGGACCTGTTTCCCTCCCATCCCATAGAATTTAAGATTGCAGATACCTTAATCTTATCTTTAAAAACAGTGCCCACACTCCGGACTACTCACCTTCACAACTTCTTCGCCACTTCCTATGTCGCGGACCTGTTTCCCTCCCTTCCCATATAATTTTAAGATTGCAGATACCTTAATCTAATTGTCATAAACAGTTCCCACACTGCGGACTACTCGCCTTGACTACTTCCTTCACCACTTCCTACGTCACGGACCTGTTTCCCTCCCTTTACATTGCATTTTAAAATTTCAGATACCGTAATCTAATCGTCATAAACAGATCCCACACTCCACACTGCTACCCTTGACTACTATGTATCGAGTTCAGTTTAATCTTTGCTTAATAGTAACAACTGATGTTTTTCCTTTTGTACTGTATTTTGTTTTGCTAGTATACTGTGGATAGAGAACTTCTGCGCATGCGCAAGCTGAGGTGCCCGTGGGTACAGAACGTAGCGTTTTGTCTTAAAATGTAAACAAAATGACAACAATGGCGGAATGTTTTCTCATAAGGCCCATGTTAAATTTTCAAAAGTTTGAGACCCAGTAGGGCGGATTCCTGAGAGACTTTTTTAACGCCATATAGATGTTGGCACTCACCGATATGGTCTTTATCACCATGCAAAATTTGAAAACGATTGATTCAGCCGTCTAGGAGGAGTTTGCGTATTACGAAATGCATAAAAGTCGATGTATAAGAGCTTCGCTCGCTTCGCTCGCTCCGCTCAAAAAACAATTCGTTTTTCTAGTGGGGCCTTGGATACATGCGATACATGTTTGGATACATGTTTGCAATCTTAATTTACAACTGAGATAACAAAATTTGATTTTTACTCCCAATGGGCTAAAGATTTTTACTCCCTAGAGAGTAAAAATTTTACATTAGACTCGCAGCGCATGCATTAAAAACTGCTGTTTTTGCTGTAGTATGACGGAAAATAACTTAACAGCTGAATTAACAAGAAAGAACTAAAAGATAAATAAATAAGAACAAGAATAAAAATTAAACGCTTACTGCTGCAATAGGACTTGTAATAAGAGTCTTTCTCCGATCTATTAGGATAGTAAATCTCAGAGTGTATGTTTAATCTATAATACAACACTCTCAGATGTTCCGAAGCGCATGACGAGTCAATCATTTGTAATAGCCAGAACAAATCTTAGATTATTGGTTGCGATGGGCCTCACACTTAACTGAATAACAGGATGTGTTTACGTAATAATCAGTTTGTCAGATCTAAATTATTTACGTTGATAAAATCGTTCGCTGAGACGGAATTTTGGACGAGAATTGTATTAAACTATCGTAGGTTTTAGCATGGATAAAACCATAAAATATACTCCTTTGTGTTGCTTAGTCTGTATTAGCTACAGAATGTCCTATGATCAATCGTGTATTTGGTAAACTTAAATAATAATAATAATAATAATAATAATATTCTTTATTGCTTCAGACAATACAAAGATTGCATAGCATGCGTCAAACATAAACAAAATAAAAGAAAAGGGCACAATAGAACAAAATAAACCATTAATATACAACATAACAAAAAAAAACATAAATGGTTTTTGAAAGATTTTTGTTATAGAAATGTACTGCATGCAGAACAATTTATATTTGTGACGATATTCAAAAGTTACATTAGGAAATATCTACATAAAAAGAGTATTTATTAAGCACATCGCAGCCGTTGATTAGCGGAAATTCTGTGTCAATTTACCATTTATTTAGATCAGTTCTTTTCGAAAGTTTAAGTGCTGTAAACATATGTTTAGCCAAGCATTGTATTTTATAACTTTTGGCACAACAACAACAAGGAACAATTTGACCCTCGGCGGTTCATATAATAATTTGAACGAGTGTACATGTTGCTCGAATTCGATTAATTGCAAAGTATTACAGGAGTTATTTCAAAACGAATAACAGTCATATTTACAATGAGTTTAAAAGAGTCAACTCAAAGATACCGCGGTGTGTAACTCAGACCATGTTTATCTTCGTTATTGAAAAACCTAAAGCATTCCGGCCGGTTTTCTCCTTCTCAAAATGCCTCGCTGTACAGGCAATACAGGTCACTGATAGTGGGCCAATTGGGAACGAAAAGTCGTTTTGGGGTAGTGTTAGGGCGCATTTGTAACCTAATAGTTGAGATTGTCCAGGGTCAGGTGCTGACTGTGATAAGTTAAGCCTATTTTACGCGCCACTATGTGTAACTGCGGTCGTTATCACGATTACGCCTCCTGTCAGTCCTGGCTATGTTTCGTTGTCGTCGCGTCGGAGGCATTTAAAAGAAAAAACCACAAATAAACAAATTATAGCTACACAAAACAACGATAAATGCACAAATTTAAGTTACGATCATGCTAACACGATCCGTCATAGCGACACAAAACATCGATAAATACACAAATTTAAGATACAACCATACTAACACGATCCGTCTTGGGGGTTATGTTTACACAAACCCAAATAGTAAATAAATGTACTCAATGCGTTTCATTGAATTGAAAAATAAATAACAGCAATTAAATTATACAGCTGATCAAAATGTAAACAATTATGTTCTTCATAAGGATAACATGGGAACTTTCAAAGCCACTGGGGGCAGAGCCCAAGAGACTTTTTCAAGGCCAGTTTGCAAATCTACGCGACACGCTCTTTCCAAATGAGACGTCAATGGATAAAATCGGTTAAGAAATGGCGGATTAACCGACAAAGTTTCATGTAGCGTATTAATTATATAGATTACGTAGCAAGTATTTCAATCAATAACCCATATCAAACATTCTTATATATTTGAACAATGAAACGATTTTCCATGGGGATATTAAGTAATTTCCAATATTTTACTTATTTTGTGTAAAAAATAACTAACATAAACCAACTCAACAAAATCAAGAAGCGTATTACTGTAGTAATAAAAAAATAGAGAAGAGTGGTATCAACTTCAAAGTATGGATTTTCGGCCCTACAAACAAAATTTTGAACCACATAACACTTTTGTTAATGTTGATTTAAAAACAATAATGAATAAACTTAATGTTAGGAATCGTTTTAAAACAAGCATGCCAGTTCTACATTATATTTCAAGACTTCAACGAACAGAAACCTAACTTTCATTTATACAATACAACCCAATATTTTATTCAGTGATGGTCCCAAAGAAATAACACAAACACGTCATCAACAATACGATTTATGATTTCTTTGGTGGAACGTGTTACTGGAACAGACGGCCAAGAATATCAGCTGTTGGGACGTGTGGAATATTTACAACCAATCCACAATCTTTCTGTCGATTACGTCATTCGTGCTAATGCTGTTTAGAGAATGTGTGATCCGAAAACACTCAGTTTTGCTGAGTCTAGTGTAAATGGGCTTCTGGCCGGAGATGTTTTTGCCAAAATCTATCTGAGTCATATAAAGTACTGTCCTATTTAAAGGAAAAAATTGCGATTCTTTGGTTAGTTCAAAATTGTTTGCGTTTTTTTCATGCAATATGGAAGTGCCACTGAATAACATTAAAATTGCATATTTTCAGGGGCACTCCCATTTTGCGAAGGGTGGTTATCCCAGAGGTTGTTCTCACCCTATAAAGAATTATTTGTCTCTAACTTGATACTACTAGTGATTTCTTCTATTATTTCCACCAAATTTATGCAGTTTCAGGGGAATTTTCTCAGGATTCCCCCACTACTTTTTTCATAATGTGTGTTGCAGCTGAAAAAAAGTTTCTCGCTTTTGAATTGACTTTTTTCTTGAAAAAAGAAGGTCTTCAAACAAAACACCCTACCAACTACAATTTTACAAATTGTAAGGTCAGGAACCAGACGTAGAACCTCCCGTTTGGGGTAACGACAAACTTCAGACTAAGAAAATATTCAAACTGCAAAAAAGAGCCATCAGATTAATCTTCAACCTAAAATATAGAGAGTCTTGTAGATCTGTCTTTCGTACAAATAATATGCTGACCTTCCCATCAATTTTCATTTTTGAATCTTTGACCTTCTTAAGAAAAAATTCGACAATGTTTCATATTAGAGGGTCATCTCACCACAGCTACAATCTCAGGAGGAACTTAAACCTACATATTCCACTATCTCGTACCACTTTCCATAAAAACCAATCATTCTCCATGTGTATCCGTCTTTTTAATTCTCTTCCCAACTCAATCAAGGGCGAACATGATTTTAAAAAATTTAAGCGTGGTCTGAGGGAATATCTAGTTGATAAGGAATTTTACAGTGTTTCTTCGTTTTTAAATTGTAAATAGTTTGTACCTTTTGAAGTTTGTATCTTATTTTAATGGGTCTGATTTTATTTGTTTAGTTTTAGTGACTTTTGCCCTGTACATTTATGTATTATTATGGCAATAAAAGATTCTGATTCTGATTCTGATTCTGATTCTCCGTAAATAACTCAATACTTCGATGCGCATCCCAGCAAAAAGGAACCTTCAAGATGAAACCCTCTACACCCAAGGGACTAAGGGTGAGCTAACATCCCTTATGTCTGTAGGCAGGTCACATACTGCCTTCATCCCCTTCTTGGCGTTTCCAATAAATTCCCATATTTCAATTTCTTTCACACCCTCACTCGTGTTTACACGCTCTAACAAATTATTGTTGCCTCAGCGAAAGTCTGAATACTACAAGATTACAGAATATGTTCACGTACAGTGGTAAAATACATAGCAATTTATCTGCAATTTGTTTATGTATAAATAGTTTCCATCTGCATAGTACGTATTTAATCGTCAGAGTTCATAAGTATTAAAAATTAGTTTTTGCCAAAAGATTTAAAGCTACTATCTAAAGCGTTTTTGGAGTGCAAAAGAAATACTGGGGGGAAATCGAATATTACTATTTGTCAGCTAGAAATTTTGTATAAGTTTTGTGTGTGTTTTTGTTTATGAAATATATATTTCTGACATTGTAATTTTACTTCATAAGAAGACTTGCTTTTGACTATTTAAAATATTAAATTATATCATCATTGAAGCTTGGAGGGCTGAGCACATATTACTACAAAACCTCGTTCGCCTACGCTTCCTACTCCCAAAGTTGTATTAGACATTATATAGCTTACTTCTATAAACTCTTGAAAAGAAGAAATTGCTCAATGAACAAGCCCAATGGAATGTTGGAAAGCTAATTAAATAAACGCCAAAACCCGTCTGAAACGTCTGACAGTTATTAAGCACAAGAGACGCATTATAAAACTATGAATTCAAAAACTGTAATGGTGTCTCGTCACAAAGTGAGACAGCTTTTAACACTTTGTCAGAAAAGTGCGACAAATGCACTTTCAAGCTGTTGAATATTAAGTGCATCAGAGAACTTTTTTACCTTGACTTTTTTAAATATTGTTTCGAGAAAAAAATATGACCAAGTTATATTGAAGAAAACTGAGTTGTTCTGAAATACATTAGCAACAATAGAACATGTCAGTGTTGTTTCCGGTTTTATGTTAAATGGATTAAAATTGCAACGTTTTATTATTCCTTATGTTGGTTTAGGTTATTTTATGGTTAGGTTAGGTTGGATTAGGTTTAGTGTTTTTGTTCTTCGGTATAGGAATAGGGCTACGCCTTCTCAGACATTATTAAGTATTTGAATAGATTACGGAGAAACAAACTGCTATTCATGTGTTTTTATAGTGTTTGTGTTTAATACAGTGGAAAGTCTTGGATAAAACAATTCACCAGGGGCTTAAGATGCATCCGACGTACACACTTCAAACTAAATGTATATAAAAGTTGACTAAATAAATGTTATTATCATTATTTTATTAGATAATTATAACGCTAAATGTTATTCTATATTTACATAGTGTGTCTGGTCATAAGTGTAATTATTCTACATATCACATAATAATGGAGATTGTATGATGCCTATTTAACGTTTACCACTCAAACAAATAAGAGGATAAAAGATCAATTTGGATTTTTAAAACATATTGGTAGTCGTTATGAACAAAATTATCCATTATTCTTCGTTATTTAGCAAGACCATGTTTTTTTTACAGATATGGATGAATTTCATAATGAAATATAACAGTAATTTAAGGTTATTATACATAATTTTTAATCTTATTTAAGAAAGCTTTTCATAATATTTTATACCATCAGCGAAATTCTGCAACCTAAAAATAAGGCTCCTGTTACATTAAAACGACAATAGACAAAAATATTCAATTCCTAACTGATTTAGCAGGAGTGATAATTTTTGAAATTAACCTGACAAAACATTCATCATAATGTAATACCACTACAACCTACAACATACTCTGCACTTGGAAATTACTACTTAAAATGTATTATTTATATATCACAACAACTAAAAAAATACAATAATCACTCTGGAATAAACCTGCAACAATTAATTGGCTCGGCAAAAATTAATTGACCAGACTTAAGTAGCAGAACATATTGTAAAATCACACGAAATGACCTAACAGCGATTTCACTCGTTATATTTATGTCAGTGTTGTTCAAAGCGTAAATGTCAGATTTGCCATCAGCAGCCCGCTGTGAAACCTCCCGCTGGGCAGAAACAACTTGTAAAGATTGCTTTGACATTGTAATTGGCATATCTGGGAGAAACTCCCACTTGAAATACAACTAAGTCAATAATGGTTGTTTTTCACACCAAAGGTTTGCAAAACTATAGATTAAAGGTCAAGTACTTACTACAAGATCCAAGTGACAATGATAATTTGAAATCGGGAACTTACCTGCAACATTTCAGTTAAGATAAATATTTTTAAATTGTCACTTTGTAATAGAAAACACTTTTCTTAGTAGTATAATTTTATAATTTCCACCAGTAACGTATAACTGTTATGGCAAGTTGGACATTTACTAAAATTAATACGCAACACTCAATAAACATGTGGGATAGAATTATTTATAACTTAACATAATAATTATAAATAAACGAAACATTTTTTTTTTATTTTAGATTTCTTACACATCAAAATTAAATCTAGAAAAACCAAAATTCCACTTTCAACGGTATCTTGCATTTATCTACATTATACTGAAAGCCGGAGGTGGATGAATATCAAGCTGCAAATGTCAAGGGACCTTTCCTCATCGTTATCATAACGAACTTTCAGCTCGTGAAGTCATATTACCATCGTAAACCCTATCGTAAAAAAGGAAAAAATATATGCATATTACCTGTGCAAATTGTCAAACCATAGATTGAGATTTCAAATTGAAACTTGTAGGATAAAAACTAAAAAGTATTGTTTCTTATTCAATTGCATTTATTTTCAAACAATTAATTGACATCAAAATATTACTGATAGCACTTGTTTGAATTCATAAATCAATATAATTTACCTTAAGTAGTTCAAAAGAAAAGTGCTGTTCTTCAAGGCGAATGCACTCAACCAGTCCAGCAATAGATTTGTTTGGATCTGTGTAAAATCCACAAACAGTGTTGGATAAAGTGACGTCATAGACGCGAGAATAACCGCTGTAAATATTTGACTTTCTGGTACTGCTGGCTAACAGACTGGCGATTGTTTATTACTTAAAGAGAAGGAAAACTTTGCTAGCTAATACAATATGTTTACTCTAGTCGTTAAGGAATATTGAAACTGTAGTTACAGGTAGTCCAATTAAGGTTAGGCTAAAAGGCTATAATAGGCAATCAGATTCGTTGACGATTTGATATATTTTGAATATAAAAAAATATAGCCCATGTAAATTTAAATGTAGAAAAAATAATTAGCCTGGAGACGCAGATAGACCACTAGAGCGGACCTGGTGACACGGGCTCAAGTCCCTCCAATTAGCATTAGCTTTTGCTTGTGATATACTGCTATAATCTCCAATGGCTCCAAAGGAAAACCTTAACTCCATAAATTTCCTGTATAAATGCCGGGTTCCCTAGCTGCCAAATTCGTTAGCTAGGAAAATAGCTGTACCTGATGTAAAGTTTGGTGCCAAAAACGCAGTTGTATTTGGCAGCAAAAAAATCCCGCCTTAAAAAATTAGCCCTTCAGGTGATATTTTGTCTTCATTCAAGTTTATCAAGAACTCCACCAAAAGCCTAACCACCCATTCTTTAACTTCCACCATACAAATTTATCATATGTTACTAGAGGAATGATTGCGGTCATTATACATGTTTACGGCGTTTCGAGACATCTCGTCTGGTTTCGGAGGTTAAGTCAGGACTTGACTTTGAATTGTGTAATAATTTTCACTTAGGTCTGAAACAGATTTCAGATTTAAAATCGTCGTTAAAACCTGTTTTACTAATCGTGATGGAAAATATCCATAATAATATTCAAACAACATAAACATTCTAAAAATGAACTTCAAACAAAGGTTTTTGACATCTTCAAGTTTTATGTCACAGAATAATCTCATTGACTCAACTTTTAAAAGTTGACATTTTGACAATCACCTATCAATTAATTCAGCGTATATAGCTCCATTATAACAAACAACTATCACGTGATGTAGTCACAAATGATTTAATCCAACACAACCGCATGTATTCACAAGTCATCTGCATATGTCCCGGGGACACTACATACAGGGTGTGCCATTCACTTACTCCAGGGACTGCAAGGTCTATTGTTATGCTAATTGAATCACAACCACAAATTACGTTTCATTACCCTATTTGTCTCACAATGGTCTTATCTCAGGAGGTGGATATAATTAGTATTATGATTAATTCCAAGATTATATTAGTTATGGATGTGTACAAAGCTACGACTACTGTGGTACAATGTTTTTGAAATCAGGTACATGCGTACTAACTAACGTTATCTCCAAACATTTTAAGTTTTTTTTTTTAATTTTGATTTTTAATGGTTATTTTCTCTTAAAACCCCATAATTATAACGCTAAACGCGGATTTTCACAAAAACAACTCAAATTATTTTGATTAAAATTTAATACTTTATGGTCCGTTCAACTATTAACAAAATGAAAGTTCCGAAAGTTATTGAAATGTCTGTGATTTCCCCCATAAAATCCTTTCCAACTAATATTATAAGTGAGATATTTTGGATGTATGGATGGATGTTTGTGACAAGTAAACGCGAAAATACTGGTCGGAATGGGCTTAAATTTGGTGTGATGATAGCTCACTTTCTCGATTAGCATATAGACGCATTTGTATCTCAAAAAGCCTTTCGGGCTCCACCCCAGTGGCTCTGGAGTTTCCTGTGTTAACCTTATGAGTATTCATATTTAAAAGGAATAAAATAATGTTTTCTGCTGTATCAACTACACAATTTGGTTCTATGATATTAAATAGAATTAAAAGTTATAAGGTTTACCAACAGGGTAGAGCACTACCAGCACTATTATTTTTTTGCATATATTACAACATCTAATTTGAACCAACTAGCAACAAAAATCTGTAAAATTAGAATCTAACTTTTTTTGTTTAGGGGCAGTGGTAGAACATTATGGCTATGGTAGATGTGCTATAATATAGCATACCGTAAATTAAAAGAACCAAATTTTCTGAAACCGTGTCTTCTCCCATTGCAAACGCAAAGTATAACTGCAATAAGCATTTTATACATATACGCCAACCCCGTAAGAAAGGATGGGTACTCTGCTTTAAAACCCATAAAACATTATAATGACAAAATTGTGGGAGTAATAATTACTCCCTCAATTTTGCCAATTTAAGTTGTTGTTGTTAAGTTTTATGGGAAAAGTTATGTTTTAGTTTGATGATATCGTTTATTTTAAATGGAAGCATTTTATTGATTGTCTTTTATTTTATTATCTTATAATGAGCTCCTCCTCATCATCGTTAACATAAAAACAGGCCAATGACTAAGAATATGACTTGAAGGTGTCAAATTTTTATTTGTACATATTTACAGACAATGTTAGTGAGGGATCACAAATACGGTATATTGTCTTATAATTCGATTTATTATGGTTTATTTCCCGTCTCATTTATATACGATTCGAATCCTGGTTGGTTTTATTTGTCCTATTCCTTCTCATGGTGATACAAGTATTCTTGCATTGCAAGAAGTGGGGTTTGCACCACCAAAAAAAGAAAGTCAGGATTAGGACTGAGTGTGGGGTGTTTCTATCAGACATGAATATCTTAGAGTATATAATACAATTTTATGGACGTTTCTTTGTTTTTTTTTTATTAAACTAAACCGTGTATATATTCTTGTGTTCTAATCCGTACAATATTTTTTATGTTTTTTTATACAATACGTGTTGTATAGCTACTCACAAAGCAATGCAAAAGTAGAATAGAATTTGTTGTCAACTTAGGTGGTGTCTGGAAAATGTAGGAAAAGAGAGAGCTTTGATTCCCTTGTAAAGGATGTTTACCGCCTACAGGCAGGCGGATATTTGACGATAATTTCCTGATATTGTGACTGAGACGTTGCCATTCCTTCAGACATTCCGTTTTATTTACACATGCACAATGTCGATATATACAGAAATATATTACATTTCGGCCACCATTTCTATTTATCAAAAAGTGTCATTTTATTAACCCTTATAAATTACGAATTCTGTGTTCCGAATTTAATCCCTTCGAGTATGACTGTAATTTTTTAAATCATAAATGAAAATCCCAACGCCTGAACTACCTAATCGGATTAATTAGCTGCTACTAAACTTAAATATTTTACTTGTGAAAAATCCATTAGGAAATATTTTTAACTTCATGAATAATCCAAACCCATTATTACAAAGAAATTAGAATTTCTTTCAAGATATTGATGTTGACCACCATATTGCAAAACAAAAGGAAGATTCATTTATTTTCTCAATGCCTAATAGCATTGACTATTAGTAGTCAACGCAACGATCTCGTAAAGATAGTCATTACGACACAAGTAGACAATTTTTGACACGAGCCTTTGCGATTTTTTTGTAATACAATGTATAGTATTTGAAACAAGATTAAAAAAAAAATTTTGTTCGTAAGCATAATAATTAAATGAACAAATGTAGTTCCTATTTTACTATATAAATTGTATGTATTATGGAAACACTGGTTGCACTTACATTACTACAAAAATCTGTAATGTTCAAAAAAAATAAATCAAATTCCATCAAATTACCGTAGCTGTTATTTAACGTAAAAAATGTCTCTGTGGGGGAGTAACCTCGAATATGAAACTTCCCGACGAAAGAATAGAAGTTAAAAAGTTGGAAATCGGCCTAATAGCGTCACTTCATCTACCTTTACGACCAAATAAAAGTCTTTCTACGTGAAAGTTCTTAAGTTTTGTCATTTATCTTACAAACATACAGTGTCTCACAAGCCACAGTATATGCTTAACCTTGCAAATCTATATACAACATGAAACGTTTGTTTGCGATTTTTCATGTGATGTAAGAGAAAATTAGTTTTTCAAAACAATACACGAAAAGTATTAACTGCATTTCTGCTAATTAGGTATCCAGAAACACTCTTTTTTAGATTTATAATTTACCTTTTCCTGAGAGAAGATGTGTATAAGCTAGCCAGAGCAATATGGAAGTGCCACTGAATAACATTAAAAATACATATTTTCAGGGGCACTCCCATTTTGCGAAGGGTGGTTATCCCAGAGGTTGTTCTCACCCTATAAAGAATTATTTGTCTCTAACTTGATACTACTAGTGATTTCTTCTATTATTTCCACCAAATTTATGTGGTTTCAGGGTTTCCCCACTACTTTTTTCATAATGTGTGTTGCAGCTGAAAATAAAAAAAAGTTTCTCGCCTTTGAATTGACTTTTTTCTTGAAAAAAGGTGGTCTTCAAACAAAACACCTACCAACTACAATTTTACAATTTGTAAGGTCAGGAACCAGACCTAGAACCTCCATAAATAATTCAATACTTTGATGCGCATCCCAGCAAAAAGGGAACCTTCAAGACGAAAACCCCTCAAACCCCTAAGGACCAAGGGTGAGCTAACATCCCTTAGTCTGTAGGCAGGTCACATACTGCCTTCATCCCCTTCTTGGCGTTTCCAATAAATTCCCATATTTCAATTTCTTTCACATCCTCACTCGTGTTTACATGCTCTAACGAATTATTGTTGCCTCAGCGAAAGTCTGAATACTACAAGATTTCAGAATATATTCACGTACAGAGGTAAAATACATAGCAATTTACATGCAATTTTTTATGTATAAATCGTTTTCCATCTGCATAGTCCGTATTTAATCGTCATAATTCATAAGTATTAAAATTCGTTTTTGCCAAAAGATTTAAAGCTACTATCTAAAGCGTTTTTGGAGTGCAAAAGAAATACTGAGGGGAAATCAAATATTACTATTAGTCAGCTAGATATTTTGTATAAGTTTTGTGTGTGTTTTTGTTTATGAAATATATGTTTCTGGCATTGTATTTTTTCTTCATAAGAAGACTTGCTGTTGACTATGTAAAAAATAAAATTATATTATCATTGAAGCTTGGAAGGCTAAGAACACATATTACTACGAAACCTCGTTGGCCTATGCTTCCTACTCCCAAAGTTGTATTGGACATTATATAGCTTACTTCTATAAACTTCTCTTGAAAAGAAAAAAATGCTCAATGAACAAGCCCAATGGAATGTTGGAAAGCTAATTAAATAAACGCCAAAACCCGTCTGAAACGTCTGACGGTTATTAAGCACAAGAGACGCATTTAAAACTATGAATTCAAAAACTGTAATGGTGTCTCGTCACACAGTGTGACAGCTTTTAACACTTTGTCAGAAAAGTGCGACAAATGCACTTCCAAGCTGTTGAATATTAAGTGCATCAGAGAACTGTTTTACCTTGACTTTTTAAAATATTCCTTCGATAAAATATGACTATATTGAAGAAACAAAAGAGTTGTTTTGAAATACAATAGCAACGATAGAACATGTCAGTGTTGTTTCCGGTTTTATGTTAAATGGATTAAAATTGCAACGTTTTATTATTCCTTATGTTGGTTTAGGTTATTTTATGGTTAGGTTAGGTTGGATTAGGTGTAGTGTTTTTGTTCTTCGGTATAGGAATGGGGCTACGCCTTCTCAGGCGTTATTAAGTATTTGAATAGCTTACGGAGAAACAAACATGCTATTCAGGTGTTTTTATAGTGTTTGTGTTTAATACAGTGGAAAGTCTTGTACAAAACAATTCACCATGTAGGAGCTTAAGATGCATCCGACGAATACACTTCAAACTAAAGGTATATAAAAGTTGACTAAATAAATGTTATTATCATTATTTTATTAGATAATTAGAACGCTACATGTTATTCTATATTTATATTGGGTTTCTGGTCATAAGTTTAATTAATCTACATATATCACATAATAATGGAGATTGTATGATGCCTATTTAACGTTTACCACTCAAACAAATAAGAGGATAAAGATCAATTTGGATTTTTAAAACATATTGGTAGTTGTTATGAACAAAATTATCCATTATTCTTCGTTTTTTGGCAAGACCATGTTTTACAGGCATGGATGGATTTCATTACCCAATGTGACAGTAATTAATGTTTATTGTACATAATTTTAAAGCTTATTTAGTAAGAAAGTTTTTAATAATATTTTACACCTTCAGCGAAATTCTGCAACCTAAAAATGAGGTTCCTGTTACATTAAAACAACGATCAACAAAAAATTCAATTTCTAACCGGTTTTGCAGGTGTGATAGTTTTTAAAAATTAACCTGACGAAACGTTTATCATAATGTAATACCACTATAACCTACAATATACTCTGCACTTGGAAATTACTACTTAAAATGTATTATTTTATATGTCGCAGCAACTCAAACAAATTTCAGTAATCACTCTGCGATAAACCTGTTCAACAATTGACAGCAAAAATTAATTAACCATGCTAAAGTAGCAGAACATCTTGTAAAATCACACGAAATGACCCAACAGCGATTTCACTCGTTATATTTATGTCAGTGTTGTTCAAAGCGTAAATGTCAGATTTACCATCAGCAGCCCGCTGTGAGACCTCCCGCTGAGCAGAAACAACTTGTAAAGATTGCTTTGACATTGTAATTGGCATATCTGGGAGAAACTCCCACTTCAAATACAACTAAGTCAATAAGTCTAAGTTTGTTTTTCACACCAAAGGTTTGCAAAACTAAAGGTTAAAGGTCGAGTACTTACTACAAGATCCAAGTGACAATGATAATTTGAAATCGGGAACTTACCTGCAACATTTCAGTTATGATAAATATCTTTAAAATTGTCCCTTTGAAAAAGAAGAACACATTTCTTATTAGTATAATTATTTTATAATTTCCACCAGTAATGTATAACTGTTATGGCAAGCTGGACATTTACAAAAAATAATACGCAACACTCAATAAACATGCGAGATAGAATTATTTATAACTTAACATAATAATTATAAATAAACGAAACATTTTTTTATTTTGGATTTCTTACACATCAAAATAAAAATTCCACTTTCGACTATATCTTGCATTTATCTACATTATACTGGAAGCCGGAGGTGGATGAATATCAAGCTGCAAATGTCAAGGGACCTTTCCTCATCGTTATCATAACGAACTTTCAGCTCGTGAAGTCATATTACCATCGTAAACCCTATCGTAAAAAAGGAAAAAATATATGCATATTACCTGTGCAAACTGTCAAACCATAGATTGTGATTTCAAATTGAAACTTGTAGGAGAAAAACTAAAAAATATTGTTTCTTATTCAATTGCATTTATTTTCAAACAATTAATTGACATCAAAATATTACTGATAGCACTTGTTTGAATTCATAAATCAATACAATTTACCATAAGTAGTTAAAAAGAAAAGTGCTGATCTTCAAGGCGAATGCACTCAACCAGTCCAGCAATAGATTTGTTTGGATCTGTGTAAAATCCACAAACAGTGTTGGATAAAGTGACGTCATAGACGCGAGAATAACCGCTGTAAATATTTGACTTTCTGGTACTGCTGGCTAACAGACTGGCGATTGTTTATAGCTTAAAGTGAAGGAAAACTTTGCTAGCTAATACATTATGTGTACTCTAGTCGTTAAGGAATATTGCAACTGTAGTTACAGATAATCCTAATCCTGATATAGCTATAGACAATCAGAAAAGTTGACGATTTGAGTTGTACTTTGAATATAAATAAACATAAAATACAATAAAAAAAAATATATTTTGAAAAATTGGTTGGTGGTTCAATTTTAAAATTAGACATATATTAAGAGGTTGTTCTTTTAGGCCTTGTTGGTCCTTAGGGTATTCTTAAGGACTATATACGTGTTGTTAATTAGTCTGGAGACGCAGTTAGACTACTATAGTAGGCTTTGGTCCTGGTGAAACAGGTTCAAGTCACTCCAATTAGCATTAACTTTTGCTTGTATACTACTGCTATAATCCGATGGCTCCAAGGAAAACTTTTAACTCCACACATTTCCTGTATAAATGCCGGTTTTCCTACATGTCGAATTCGGCAGCTAGGAAAATAGCTGTACCTGAACCTTGTGTAAAGAGTTGGTGCCGAAAACGCAGTTGTATTCGGCACCTAAGAAAACCCGCCTTTAAAAAAAAATAGTCCCTCGAGTGCGATTTTGTCTTTATTCGAGTTTATCAAGAACTCCAACAAATGCCTAACCACCCATCATTAACTTCCACCATACAAATTCATCACATGTTACTAGGGGAATGATTGCGGTAATTATACATGTTTTACGATGTTTCAGGTTCTTATAGGTTAAGACAGGACTTGAATTTGGTTTGTGTAATACTTTTCACCTTATGACTGAAAAAGATTTCGGATTCCAAAACGTCATTAAAATATGTTTACCTACGACCGTTTTTTAAAGTAGCCGTTTCAGTACAGTTCTTAGAATTGAAAATATCTCATAACAGCATTGTTTACTTTCATAACAGCATAGTTTTACTCATAACAACACGGGTAACGGACCAATGAGGTTCAAGGATTGAGAGAGGAGAAGCAAAATTGTAATGATTCGCCAAGGCTCGTACCTTAAATTTTCTACTTGTGTCGTTAACACTATCTTTACGCAATCGTTGCGTAAACTACTATTTACTAATCGTGATGTAAAATATCCATAATAATATTCAATCAACATAAACATTCGAAAAATGAACTTCAAACAAAGGTTTTAACATATTCAAGTTTTGTGTCACAAAATAATCTCATGGACTAAACTTTTCAAAGTTGACATTTTGACAATCACCTATCAATTAATTCAGCGTATATATAGCTCCATTATAACAAATAACCATCACGTGATATAGTCACAAATGATTTAATCCAACACAACCGCATGTATCTACAAGTCATCTGCATATGTCCCGGGGACACTACATACAGGGTGTGCCATTCACTCACTCCAGGGACTGCAAGGTCTATTGTTATGCTAATTGAATCACAACCACAAATTACGTTTCATTACCCTATTTGTCTCACAAAGGTCTTATCTCAGGAGTTGGATATAATTAGTATAATGATTAATTCCATGATTATATTAATTATGAATGTGTACAAAGCTACGACTACTGTGGTACAATTTTGTTGAAATCAGGTTTATGGGTACTATTAAACGTTATCTCCAAACATTTTAAGTTTTTTTAATTTTGATTTTTAATGGTGATTTTCTCTTAAAACCCCATAATATAACGCTAAACGCGGATTTTCACAAAAACAACTCAAATTATTTTGATAAAATTTAATACTTTATGGTCAACTATTTACAAAACGGTACAAACCCCAATGCAGTAAAAATTGCCGAAAGTTATTGAAATTCCTGAGATTTCCCCCATGAAATCCTTTCCAACTAATATTATAAGTGAGATATTTTGGATGTATGGATGGATGGATGTTTGTGACAAGTAAACGCGAAAATACTGGTCGGAATGGGCTTAAATTTGGTGTGATGATAGCTCACTTTCTCGATTAGCATATAGACGCATTTGTATCTCAAAAGTCCTTTCGGGCTCCACCCCAGTGGCTCTGGAGTTTCCTGTGTTAACCTTATGAGTATTCATATTTAAAAGGAATAAAATAATGTTTTCTGCTGTATCAACTACACAATTTGGTTCTATGATATTAAATGGAATAAAACAGTTATAAGGTTTACCAACAGGGTAGAGCACTATCAGCACTATTATTTTTTTGCATTTATTACAACATCTAATTTGAACCAACTAGCAACAAAAATCTGTTAAATTATAATCTAACTCTAACTACTGTAACTATGGGCAGTGGTAGAACATTATGGCTATGGTAGATGTGCTATAATATAGCATACCGTAAATTAAAAGAACCAAATTTTCTTAAACCGTGTCTTCTCCCATTGCAAACGCAAAGTATAACTGCAATAAGCATTTTATACATATACGCCAACCCCGTACGAAGGGCGGGTACTCTGCTTTAAAACCCATAAAACATTGTAATGACAAAATTGTGGGAGTAATAATTACTCCAACAATTTTGCCAATTTAAGTTGTTAAGTTTTATGAGAAAAGTTATTTTTTAGTTTGCCGAGAGCGTTTATTTTAAATGGAAACATTTTATTGATTGTCTTTTATTTTATTATCATATGATGAGCTCCTCCTCATCATCGTTAACATAAAAACAGGCCAATGACTAAGAATATGACTTGAAGGTGTCAAATTGTTGTTTGTACATATTTACAGACAAAGTTAGTGAGGGATCACAAATACGGTATACTGACTTATAATTTGATTTATTATGGTTTATTTCCCGTCTCATTTATATACGATTCGAATCCTGGTTGGTTTTCTTTGCCCGATTCCTTCTCATGGCGATGCAAGTACTCTTGCATTGCAAGAAGTGGGTTTTGCACCACCAAAAAAAGAAAGTCGGGATTAGGACTGAGTGTGGAGTGTTTCTTTCATACATGAATTTCTTAGAGTATATAATACAATTTTATGGACGTTTCTTTGTTTTTTTATTAAACTAAACCGTGTATATATTCCGGGTGTTCTAATCCGTACCATATTTTTTATGTTTTTTTATACATTATGTGTTATATAGATACTCACAAAGCAATGCAAAAGTAGAATAGAATTTGTCGTCAACTTAGGTGGTGTCTGGAGAATGTAGGAAAAGAGAGAGCTTTGATTCCCTTGTAAAGGATGTTTACCGCCTACAGGCAGGCGGATATTTGACGATAATTTCCTGATATTGTGACTGAGGCGTTGCCATTCCTTCAGACATTCCGTTTTGTTTACACATGCACAATGTCGATATATACAGAAATATATTACATTTCGGCCACCATTTGTATGTATCAAACGTGTCATTTTATGAACCCTCATAAATTACGAATTCTGTGTTCCGAATTAAATCCCTTGTTTCTAGTAAGTTATGACTGTAATTAAAAAAACATAAATGCATCCTTACCCATCCCAACGCCTAAATCACCTAATTGGAAATATTAGCTGCTACCATTGACTATAGGATACAGAAGGCTGCTACCGCAGACAAGCTACTACTAAACTTAAATATTTTACTTGAGAGAAACGTATGGGGAAATATTTGAAACTTCATGAATAATCCAAACCCATCATTACAAAGAAATCAGAATTTCTTTCAAGATATTTATGTTGACCACCATTTGCAAAACGGAAAGGTATCACAAACGGAAGATGCATTTATGTACTCAATGGCTAATAGCATTGACTATTAGAAGTCAACGCAACGATCTTGTAAAGATAGTCATTACGAAACAAGTAGAAAATTTAAGGCACGAGCCTTTGCGATTTTTTTGTAATAAAATGTATAGTATTTGAAACAAGACGTTAAAAAATGCTTTTTTGTTCGTAAAAAAATATTATTAAATTAAAAAAATATAGTTCCTATTTTACTACATAAATTGTATGTATGGAAACACTGGTTGCACTTACGTTACTACAAAAATCTGTAATGTTCAAAAAAGAAATCAAATTCCGTAAAATTACCGTAGGTAGCTGTTATTTAACGTAACAAATGTCTCTGTGGGGGAGTAACCTCGAATATGAAACTTTCCGACGAAAGAATAGAAGTTAAAAAGTTGGAAATCGGCCTAATAGCGTCACTTCATCTACCTTTACGACCAAATAAAAGTCTTTCTACGTGAAAGTTCTAAAGTTTTGTCATTTATCACATTACGAACAGTGTCTCACAAGCCGCAGTATACGCTCAGCCTTGAAAATATATATACAACAGTAAAGGGGACATAGAAATATTATGTCGCACTAAATCAGCGCGATGATAATTCAGATGATTTCTTGGCACTAAACTTTGATAAGTTTAACTAGAAAACGTATTAAAATGACTTTTGGAAGAGGGAATTATAACCAGACATCAGACACAAAAACTTGCACAGCATATAAATTGAAACTATTATACTGTACCTCATACTTATTTTGGCTGTTCATTTTGTGTGACATTATTACCCAGATGACTAATCAAAACTTTGACTCTCACAACTATAATCACATCGGTCAAGTTGTACACACAAACACAATAGATATTATTCTGGTAAACAATTCTTGTCATTTATTAACCAATTTCCCCATGGGGGAAATAGCTTTTACCGTAGGTGGCACCGTAAAAGCCGGGTTTTCCTAGGCGCGGAGTCGGCGAGCGGAGAGAGGAACGCGGAGAGCGGACTCCACTTGTCTTAGGCAATTGTTACTGTTTTCCTAGAAGCGGAGCGGAATGCCATGTTAATTTCAATTCCGCTCTCCGCGTTCCTCTCTCCACTCGCCGACTCCGCGCCTAGGAAAACCCAGCTTAAGACCTAGACCTGGGACTGATTTACTTTTTTATTTCGACCTCCCCAGAGGTCAAAAGCACGCTTTGGTCCGATTTTGATTAAATTTGTAACGAGTAGAAGAGGAGTAGAGGAATGAGTAGAACTGGATAAACTAGAAAGAATCGCGAAAAAATGAGCTCGGGCCATGAGAACCCCCCCCCCCCCCCCCCCCCCGAGTGGGGTTAGTAATTTTTTTATTGTTCTTTTTAAAATTTGTACCCTTAAACATTTTAAATTCCTAACTTTTATTAAATCCATCGTGTAGATCTAAAAAACAATCAATATTTTTGTCTATTGTGTATTAAATAGTGTTTTACAATTAAAAGTTATGGAGAAATTTAAAAAAAATACTGTACATTTGAAACTAAAATCTTATTTTTATGGAGAAACTGAAAAATGTTGCAGTTTGCTTGTTTATAAGACATATTTTTGATCAAATTTGGTGATTTACTTATTTCTTTATATGCTATTAACATTTTGATCAAAAACCTCTTCCTCCCTTCCCTGTAGCAGCAAACCTACGTACTCTTTAAATTTAATTATTTAAACTAAGATATAGGCCTATGACCTCTTTATGGAGATATTTTGTAAAAATTCAATCAGACCGATTGAAATTCTCTTAGTCTGCAGGTTTGCTGCGGTGGGAGTATTACAGTGGACAAAATGCGTCACAAGTTCAAACTTTAGTACTAAAGGTAAAAGAAACCCCGATGGCATTTTGCACCTACTCGTCTTCAAGCTCAATTTAACGTCGCTTGCTCTGGATTGAAGAGTTAATGAACCTAATGATTAAGTTTCTATAAGACTCGCATTTGCTATAAGACTCGGGACTTAAACCGGTACCGTTTGTGATTAGAATATATTTTTTTGCAGTTTACCAAAGAGCTATTTGTATCACTCACAGTATAGTGGTGTCCTGGGGAATGGCAGGCACCGTCTCCAGGGACAAGAACATACATCTGACCGTCGTCCTGAAGCAGAGACAACGAGACGGACACACACTCTGACAATTACATACACTGACGAGGCACACACACACGCACACGAACAACCACCGACACACGCGCCACATCTCACTGACGCGGTGATACTGACTGAGACTGAGACTAGAGACTGATCAGCTGATCACAGTCAGCTGTGCTGCTGACGGAGCGCGCATGCGCACTGACCAGCTGACCATTGTTGCGGGCTCATTATTGGACAAAAGAAGGTTATATAGAATGCAATCCCTTTTTATATAGAAAGTAACCCTTGCATGTTGTTCCTGATGTAAAACCGTGTAAAATACTACACATCACCAAATAAAGAGGCATTTGTAAATCTACAAACCCATATATTAATATTTATTTCACAAAACCCCCTAGAATTTCTTTCTCCATATTAATTTAAGCCTCTTAGTGTAATTATATCTTTTTTGACGTTAAAGTTCGTTTATTTATGCTGACGGAGGATAAATAATATGGTTTACCCTTATTTTAAATAAAAAATTATTCTTACAAATTTCAAATTAAACAATGTGAAAAGTCAGGAATAGGATAGACAGTAAGCTTTCAATCATTTCCCGAAAAAAGTAGTCTTTTACATATGGAAACTAAGGCCAGATGTCATTCAACAAAGGGATTTTGTTAAATAATGTTGACAAAAGTAACAGATGATCTTGGTGACGAAGCTACATAGCAGATGGCATTCTACTCTACACTATTCATTTTGGAATTAAATACAGCTGCTTCCGTATATTATATAGTTACAGCAAAACGAAAACTATCAAGTAAGTTAAGACAAATACTGAGAACGATTGCAAGTAAAATAGAATCTTACGGCTACGAATTATGCAATAAATATAATCCTGATGCAAAACAGATAATATAGAGCACCATGATGTATCATTACATCTTAATAACATCCACCACAATCACCGTGTATAATTTATTTTATTGTTATAAACAACGGGAATTCCTGTTGAACACTGCAATTTTATTGCACTCATAAATCTTGGTAAAAATAATCTAATGACTACACGGAGCATACTGCAGGCTGGCAGGGGTCCAGACACATTCCACGCAATGTACTGTGGCCATTGTTGCTGCGTTTGTAAATCGTGCCGAGTTGTGAACTGTGGTTTATACATCTGGAGTGGATATTGTAGTGCGCTTGAGCAATTAGGTTATTTTATATCGTAGAAGTTGTGTAAAACCTTTTTTAAGCACTGTGAAACATGTAGTTAAAATCTAATTCATTAAAAGAGTTGTTATAAGTTTATTGCGAGATTTATCGAGCACTTATGGTCGAAAATATAAAACCACTTTCACTCGTGTTTTGAACGTTACTTTTCGCTACACTACAAAGACGAATTATTTTCATAATACAACAGACATTGGATATTTCTTTATTACAGTTAGGAAAATTACAAAATTCATAGAATTTTTTAGGTTAAGCCTTCAATTTAAAGTTAAGATTTACATTAATTGTACAGTTTGGGCTGCTGCAAATTGAAACAGTTGATGAAACAAAAACAAATCTTTGTTTGTTCACTTCGGAAAAATCCAAAAAAAGTTAGTAAACATTATTTTTCCTTAGTAAACAATGTAATGATGAATTTTCACAGGTTATAAAAGGTAACGAAACAGGTAATTTAACAGTAGTGTAGCTATTGCTGCTAAAATCTTCAACAATCAATAACCCCTTTTATTGTAAAGTCCCTCAAATTTCTTAGAAAAACAGTATCACTTCGTCCCACTCGCTTTTACAGATGATTAAATAAGCTAATGGAGTAACATTTCGGCCCGACGAAAAATTGACAAGGGTTGAGGAACGCAGTTCAGGTAGTAAGAGGTACCTGACCGGGGACACCGAAACTGCCACGACGTTTTACGACCATGCTCCATACTGAAACTGCCACGGCAATTAGTGAGGATTATAAGGGTGTTTTTGAGAGGGCTAGAAACACTGAAACTGCCACGGCGGATTCCTCAGGTAGACGGGGAGAAACGGGAGACTTAAAATTCCCATTTCTGTCTTAACCTTTTAATTTCTTTCACAATAATACGTTGATTGGAAAAATAAGTGATTGATTTGCCCTTTCGTATTTATATTTTAGGATTTATTTTTATGTTAATATAAGTTTTTAGTGTTGCGACTGTTAGAGTATTTACTTTATAAGTATTTATTCCGTCTCTTGAGAATATATTTACTTTATAATTATTCTGAAATATAATTATTCTGAATAATTATTTACCACTAAGGAACAAGATTCATGTTCATTTACCACTTATATAACACTGCATTTTATATTATCTGTTCGACGCTTTTAATTACACTAGAGGTGATCAAATACTAATATAATACTGTAAAACTGTAATATTCAAAAATAGTTTTATTCGCCCAAGACGCTAGGTTGCAGAACTACAAATACTGTACCAACCTCCATGGTCTGCAGAGGGGCGTTCTCGTGGAATCTCAGTGGAATGCCCTCCTATTAGCTTGACTCATGTAATATTTTTCAAATTCGGTATTTCTCAACAGTTTTGTGCCATCCTTCAGAGAGTTAGTAGTAAGGGTGTTGGTGTGTTAGTTATACTTAGTTGATAGTCTTTCGATGGAGGATAAGATATTTGAAACGAAGAGAAAGGGTGCGGCGTTGTTAGTAGACGGCTACAGTTTTGTTATACAAAGTGTGGTGTTAGTAAGTGGGTTTGCAAGAGAAAAAATCGGGGAGAATGTCGCGCAAAATGCTTCACAGATTATATATAACAACGAGTAACAGTAACTGAAACGATTTTAACGCTTACCATTCTTCAGTCACTGTGCTTTAGTCGATATTCTTTCTTCGATATATATTTCTTCGACTAATGGCCTATTAATATGAGGTGTCACTCGATGTGGCCACCAAAATAACCCATTTTGGGTTTAAGAACAAAATTTGAATACAACAAAAAGTTCACTTGCGTGAGATAGAGACGTGTACAGAGTTTTGTTTTCTTGACGTAACCCATTAAAAGGTTAACTGGTGATGTCCATACTTTTGCCCAGCCCTGTAAATGTGAATAAACAAAATTTATAATTGAGGTATATTACTAAATAAATATGCAAAAACACACACCGAGTCTCATTTCATTCTGATTAAACATGAGAAAATGGGAAGCAAATTCGTGTTGATTTCCTACCGGGCGTAACATCCGTGAAAATTTTCTGTGATCATAGAAACGACCGAGATTATTACTTGCGATCACGGAAACGCCTAAAAATGGAGAATCGTCGTAAGAAACTTTAACAAACATCCGTGATCGTATGTTACGATCGTGGCCAAATCCGTGATAATTTCTAGCGATTCACCGCAGAAATAACTGTGATGGTAAACTACGACAGCAATGATGATGACCGGTGATGATTTCACAATTGCGGCAACATTAGCATTCATCTCCAGCGATTATTTTAACACCCGTAACCATTTTTCGCGATCGATGAAAAATTAATGATCATCTTGCCCTTGCGGCTTAGTGTGTGATGATTTATCGATATTGCGGCAATGTCCGTGGTCATTTCTACAGTAGTTTCTCGCAATGGCGTTTTTCGATTGCGCAATACGTGTAAACTCTGGGTTTTCGGGTGGATTTTACGGCAAATATTTTACCATTTTTATTTCTCGATTTCTTACTAAATTCAATTACAACTCATGGACTTTTTCCTGATAGTTAAAATTCACGCGCTATTCCCGGTTTCTAGGTTGGCAGAATTAAGTGACCCTGAATTATCACTACAAGTAGCCTAGGCTAATTAAGATTTATTTTTTACCAACCGTATCTAAAATGTATACTTATCAATTATGAATTTTTTATCTGGTATTATTAATGTAAACCTGCACATTATTCGAACTTAATTGACTAGACCATACCTTACTACTAACTCTCTGAAGGATGGCACAAAACTGTTGAGAAATACCGAATTTGAAAAATATTACATCAAGCTAATAGGAGGGCATTCCACTGAGATTCCACGAGAACGCCCCTCTGGAGACCATGGAGGTTGGTACAGTATAAACTTAATAAACTGGAAAGACTCGAACTTAATTCTGTGTATTCTAGTCATCACAAAGGATCTTATACTATACTTCGACGCCAATTCCTAAGACAATTGGAACGCAGTGCGCGCAGTATTTCCAACTCATTGCTGAAAAGCATGTTTTCATAGTATTCCCAGCTCATTTCTAAATACATTACCTCCACCGCAGCCCAAAAAATCAAAATATTAATAGTATAGGATGAAATCAATAAAATCGCCAAATATGATCAATATATACACAATTGTGTTTTATTTATACTTCAGGACACGTATCCTGTTGTGCTATTATTTGCATTAGATTATGTTTCTTCTTGTGCAATTTTGACGATGCCTACCTATACCTTGGTATATTTATAAACTGAAAACTTCAAATCTAATGATAAAATATGTGTTTATCGATTTCTTTAATACCAGCAATTCACTATAACGGGTTAAGAGCATTCATATAATACATTTAGTAAGAAACATTTTACATTCCATTGCAATCTTAATCCATTAGAACATATTATTTAATTATTTCTGACTTCATCGGTAGTTAAATGACTTTTTCTATTGATACTTGATTTAAATAACTGCAAAGTTAGTATGGCCTCTTTTAAGTAGTGGCATGAAAAGCATTTAACTAAGTTATGAGCTAAGTAAAGTGTTGTGTTTCAAAATCGTCACTGTGATGAGTGAGGGATATTCTCATTCCCGTTTCTCCCTGCACGTTGCCAAACCAACCTCCCCTTCCTGAAGAATCCGCCGTGGCAGTTTCAGTGTTTCTAGCATTCTCAAAAACACCCTTATAATCCTCACTAATTGGCGTGGCAGTTTCGGTATGGATTATGATCATAAAACGTCGTGGCAGTTTCGGTACAGCCACATGACCTGTATACTTTGCAACCACCCTCTGGTGGAATGTCGCCCAACCGTCACCCCTTGCATCCTCTGACCTCACATGACGGAGAATCGGTGGAATCTTACCTAACCTAACCTAACCTGTCAAATATTTTGTTGGGACGAAGTGTTACTAGTGGGCAGGTAGAGAGTTTGGCCGTAGGCCACATCTGAGGGTTTCGGGCCGAAATGTTACTGGGCCGAAGTGTTACTTGGGCCGAAGTGTTACGACACGTAGTTAAATATGTTGTTGTGATGTTAATGGAAATAATCCATCAATGATTACCATTTCAAACATGCGTATAAAGATTTTATGAGAAAATAATCAAGCGGTTTTCACCCATGTTTACAAACATGAAACAATCGCCCACTAAACTGACTAATATTAATACTGTAATTTTATATTTAAACTAGCAAAACTATAATGTAGCTTTTTGTATTTAGCTCGTACTTTCAGGACTGTAATTTAAAACATCACTTGACCTTGTTTGCATTTCGAAATCATTCAAGAAAGCTAATAATCGTATAATAATTAACTTCGACTAAGGAATAAAGAGGTGTTATAAAGTGGGGGTTCCCAAAGAGCCAATTTCACTTTATTGAGAACAAGGGTTTAATCCAGCTCAACGCAGTGGTAGAAAATGAAAGGTAGAGAGGGATCTTAACAGTTTATTGCAATGAACTGAACAATTCTTAACGAGAGCTTTGTATTCACTTAACATATTTTTTGGCTACTATGGCGAAACCAAAAATTGTCGTATACTAAAAACATTAGCGTATGGTTTCGACACCTCCATAAGCAATATTAAATTATGTTTACTTTTGGGCCAGTAACATGTTTATGATCCATACATGATCTGTTCTAATATTCGTGGACGAAACTAATTGTTGCATATGGGTTGGAACCAACTAGAATGACGGTGGTTGAAAACGGCGTATTAGGGTTTTCTCGCTCTGCTTAGAAGATCAATGGACATTTTAATCAGACAACCCTCGTATATTAAAATTTAAAGTACAAGTGGACTGGGCAAAATTAAATTCCTATTGTTAATTTCATATGTTAATCTCCTCTAAAACCTTAATCTCGTGTTTTGACTTAACTTAGATCCTAATTTGGGTCCAAACTTGGGGTCATATTAATATTATTAAGAAAAGGAGCAAAATCCTTTTGAGAATCGAAGAGCTTATCGATGCACTAACCATATCTTTAAAAAAAATTTATATTCTTAATGGTTTTACGTTGTTTGCTTGGGTTCACTTATTTTTATATATACTAAAATCCAGATAACAAATTCCTAGCGTAATTTCAGCTTTCAATTATTTTGCTTGGATACATAATTATTTTGATTTTACACGCTTTCTTCTGTCACCTCAACGGCTCGTAGTGTTTACATAAACCCAAACAAACTTTACTTCACATTCCAGTGAACAAACATTTTCCGTTTCCAAACCAATACAAATATAAGCGTTTAAACTCGCGAGAAATTTAAATTGTATTTTAATCGTAAGTGTTGTGAATTTATATTAATTTTTTCTGTGATTCAAAATACGGTTTTCACCACACTATGATGTTTTTGGCTGTTTTACATACGTTAATTGGTGGCTGAAAGCTACGTTTAGCTGGTCATGCCAGCTGTGATCGTCATTTGGGGACCGAGCAGGTTTTTACATCCCTAGGGCTGCAAAATCATCTGCCCGCTTACTTTCTTAAAACATGAATACATATTAAATACACAATCAGTATCCAAAGCGTTGCAATAGATTTGTTTTATTGACACCACTGCCTAGCAACTATTTATTATTATTTTTGCTGATTCCTTAAATTATTTCTTCACATAACCTTAAAGTTGTAGTTGTGTTGACTATCAGTGTGCATTATTATTGTGGTGAATAGTGGTAACAAGGTATAATGTGGTGAAAAATAGCGTCCCTCTAAATACTTTGTGTACACGTGACTAATGAAACAGTTTTGTCTTTTGGACTATATAAACTTTTTTTACAACTCCTGGTTTACAGGTTGGCTAATTTAATCAAAATCAAGTAAAAGGGTCAAACAACAATTTCTACATTTTATTGACTTCCAAATTCGTTATTCTTGGTTAGTTTATTTTCAAGCGCGTGTTAAGCCACATCATCTAACTGTGTCATAGGCTGGAAATAACCAAAAACGAGGTTGTATACTACTGAGATTAAATGAAGAGTTACAGTCAGTACTTAAGACCGGAGTCAATATGTTACAGAGGCTTATAGAAGTTTTGCTCAAGTCCCTTTTCAGAGCTCTGGACACTGGCCAAATGGTAGGCCTATCAGCTATCGCACTTTCAGCAGCTGAAATACTATACACAGACCACCTTACAACAGCTTGTGTTAACCGAGCTTATGATAACAGAGAACCCAAATTCCTCAACAGCTTAACTATAAAAAAATGTAGTAATGTGTACGAATTAGTTAATATTAATTTAGTTACTTATGCGTATTTGGTATTGAATGGAAGTGATTTGTGCGTATATGCACCTTTCAGAGTAAAGAATCATACAGTTATTTAATTTAATATTTGCCATAATAATGTGATAAAGGTTTTTGTATGAATTCACTAATGAATTCGATTGATAATGTAGTTTTTTTTTTTCCACAAATTTAAGCCTCATTGAACTATGTAAAACTTTAACCAAGTAAAGATTTTGAAATATATTTTCATTACACTTGTTGCTTTGTTGACTCTGATATTGAATTTTTTCAATGCCGTGTTATGGTTATGTACACAAATTGATATGTTCAATTTTGTCCAGTTTGTTTTACTTTTAAACACTAACACTACGTTCTTTGAATCCCTCATCTAAGAATTCTCTGAAAACCCGGTTGAAGTAAAGTACAGTATGTTAATGTTTGTAAAAAGTGAACAAACTCTACTGCCTAAATTACGTTTTGTAAAAGAGTAATAGTTATCAAGTCTTAAATGTATAACTATCATTTTTTTTTACTGTACGGCCTAATTCAAACTATCCCCGAAGTAAAACTCAAAATTCCTACCCAACTTCCACTGATTATTTTTACTCTACGGATTATAGGAAGTGAGCTAGGCTAGCGGGAGAGCGCGGGGCTTCGGTTCCAGAGGTCCCGAGTTCAAATCCGCTAATCACCAATGGATTTTATCCAAGTGATAGTGCCGCAACCCTTTAGGACCAGCCTGAAGTAATGTGTAAAACAGTTCCGGGCTAGAACCTAGCGTCTAAGGATGTTAAGATGTGAAATACAAAACTGTACATTTAAGTTATTTCGTTGCCTCAGGCGTAATCCTTGGCATCCCAATGAACAAAACCAATTTTTTATTCAAATTCTGTAAGTAAATCTCTCGGTTAACTGAGCACGGTTTGTTTAACAAACTCTACAGCAATATTTTGACTCGTGCCACAACCATCGGTCCCAATATATCCCAAGCAATGTTTAAGCCATGCAACGTGTGCAAACTTTACTTCGCTATAAACCAACCTAAACATTTCTAGCCTTGAAGTTTGGCTCAAGCTGTAAGTACATCGTTACTGGACCGCAAGAGTTTCAGAATAGATTCTTGTTTGAAAGAACAGTATTTTTAATATTCTTAAATTTATTATGCTATGGTTTATGCTTTCAGGAAAAGTTGAGCATATCAAGTTGTCTCTTGGGTTTACAAGTTGTGTTTACAAGATGGGGTTACAAGTTGGGTTTACTCTTGTATTTTACAAGTTGATACTTGATGAAACATTATGTAGCTGTACCGGTTTCAAATATATGTTCGAATAAGATTCAACATCGTTTCAATCAATATCGTTCCACTCACATTTCAGACAGTGTTCAAATTCATATCTCTATTCAATATAATAAATACGTAAACACAATTTGAACACACATATAATGTGTGTTCGATAGCACGATAACTTGAGGAAAAAAGTTACACTTCGTACACAAGTGTAAACCTATGTTTTTTTGATCGAGTTCACTAACCAGCATGATTGGACTATGGTGTTTTTAGGCGTTTAATGGGGCAAATATTAGGTTTTCCCAAATTCCACTCTTGAAGCATAAAATTTAGAAATTTCTTTCTAACCCATTTTATAGTTTACAAAACAATATAATATATTGAAGCATTTATGTGTGCCAAATGGTAACGGAGAAAATAAAAAACAGAAAATTTACAATTCTTATGTTATTCTTATGGACACTAATTAAACTGTTGTAGTTTTATTTTATCACATTTGGCGAATTAGTTTATTTCATACTAAGCTATCAACATTTCAATTAAACAAACTCATTATTACCTTCCCTGTAGCAGCAAACCAGCGCACTAATGAAAATTACTGTTATTTAAATTGTAAATAAATCAGACTATTTTAAGGGAATATTTTAGTAGAAATCCAGCCAGGTAAATGGAAATTCACTTAGTCTGCAGGTTTGCTGTGGCGGGAGTACTTTTTTAGGATGAAATTGTTTCAAATCTATTCGACTTAATTAAAAATATAGTTGACACCAGCAATAAGTGTTCCGGACAATCCACAAACAAAACCCACTCAGCTTAATCATTGGCAATTAACCCAATAAGGGATTTGATCTATGGTAAAACTCGAGTAGATTTATTGGTTGGATAAAATATCAAGTGATTGATTTCTTAGGCATTTGCATAATCTCGGAACATACATGGTTGTATCGTGACTATTGCAATTGCAAATATGGTAGGTTTACTTTCACTGTACAGTGCCTACATGCATCGCCATAAGAGAAACCCTTCTTTAACATGCGCTGTAGAGGTCATAAATTAAACACGACTATGATTTTCCATTCTTTGAGTTAAATGTAATACTGGTAATAAGTGTTTTATTGCCACCACAGTCGTTAGTTTGTGTTTTATTTTGCAAGTAAATAGTTAATTTTGTAACTAGTGGCACTTTGCTGCACACGAGAGAAATGTTTACGCACGAGCCGTAGGCGAATGTAGAGAGTTTCTCGAGTGCAGCAAAGGCAGTTTGCACTCGTGTTACACATTATATTTTTCTTACAGTTACTATAAATCATATTAAGTCTTTCACAACACCTTACAACACGTTTTTAGAGGTACTGTTTGCTAAACTCATATAGGTCTTCTACGAAGGTACTAGTATATAGGTATATATATACTAGTATATATATAGTATACATATATATATACTAGTATATAGGTATATAGGTCTTCTAAGAAGGTACTAGTTTGCTCGATCTGTTTAGAATATCAATAGAGATTTTAATCAGACAAACCTCGTATATTAAAATAGAAAGTACAAGTGGACTGGGCAAAATTAAATTCTTATAGTTAATTTCAAATGTTAATCTCGTCTAAAACATCTTGTGTTTTGACTTAACTTAATTCTTAAGTTGGTTCCAAACTTGGGGCCATATTGATATTATTAAGAAAAGGAGCAAAATCCTTTTGAGATTCTTAATGCGTTTTTTAAATTGTGTGGTTGGGTTCACTTATTTTTATGTATTAAAATCCAGATAACAAATCAATAGTGTAAATTCAGCTTTCAATTACTTTGCTCGGATACATAATTTAGTTTGATTTTACACGCTTTCCTTCTGTCACCACAACGGCTCGTAGTGTTTACATAAACCCAAACAAACTTTACTTCACATTCCAGTGAACAATAGTTATTTGTGTAACTAGTGGTGAAAGTGGCACTTTGCTGCACAAGAGAGCAATGTTTACGCACGAGCCGCAGGCGAGTGCGGAATGATCTCGAGTGCAGCAAAGGCCTTTTTCACTCGTGTTACACATTATATTTTTCCTACAGTCACTATAAAGCATATAAATAATTAGTCTTTCAAACACTATACAACACGTTTTTAGGTTCAGCTGGCAACACAAATGGTGCCCTAGAGAAGTAGTACCCGCGGTTCGTATCACTCCGCTATTTTTCCTCGGCAAGAAATGTGCTCCGCGTTTTGAAAATATAGTTCCGTATGTTTTTGTAATTTGAAGTGGTTTCCGCGCCTAAAAAAAATGCTTTAAAGGTATTTTCTTGTTTATTAAGATCGTAGGAATGTTTTAAAAACGTTTAAAAGAAAAGTCCAGAAAGTTCAGAAATACCGAAACTTTAAACACGAAATGACGGGTTAAAAATCGTAGTTATAATAGTCAATCAGCTGCTCATAGTATAATTATCTTTAAGTGTTGCCAACCTATTTCCAAGCGTACACGGATTACGTGCATAATAGAACCACGCTGTTTTGTGTTGTTTCGTTGGAATCCTGATGTGCGGCAAAGTATAAACCGTACGACAAAGTATAAACCGTACGGCAAAGTATAAATATGCAGCAATTAGCAGCTTTCTGTACTATAAACAGTACAAGGAAGCCAACTTTGTCGGGTGACTGTAGGAAAACATTGTTGGTTTCCAAACCAATACAAAGGCGTTTAAACATGCAAGAAATTTAAATTGTATTTTATATTCGAGTGTTCTGAATTGATATTAAATGTTTCTGTGATTCAAAAGACGTTTTAAGGTTTCAATGTACATATTTCGCAGCTAGTAATATTTATAAATGTGTTTCTTAGGAGATGTAGTATAAAATATTTTGTTCTTCAGTTATGATGCACATTTACTTATTTTTTACCTGTTTATTAAACCAGTGATTGCCAAGTTATCTTTTTGTCCTTTTAATTGTTGATCAGTGTATTTAGTGCAATATAATATGTTTATTTGGGAAGTGGGAAGCAAGCATATAATGTATCACTTTAGATATCTTCAAACAGTAAGATCCATAAGTTTTTTTTTTGTGTGATATAACAAAGCTTAGTTCCTCTTATGTTTAAGTTTTCAATAGGCATTACCCAGTTACTACCAATAATAAAAAAACTTGAAGGATGAACTTATTACGTAATACACATTTAATTTTTACGTCATTGCAACTGGCTTGTAAAGGTGGATGCCATACCTATATAATCTTATGTATCCAAGATATGACTTTTAAGTAGCCTATACAAATAATCTATAAACCAAAAACATATTTTTACCTGTTTTAATCCATCAATTTAACACAAAACGTAAAATTATTTACCCCCAAATACTTCGTGTACCCGCGACTAATGAAGCAACAAAGTTTAGTTTTTTGAACAATATCAACCTTGTACATCTCCTTAGTTTACAGATTGGCTAATGAAATTAAAATAAAGTAACAATAAAGGGTCAAACAACAATTTCTACATTTTATTGACTTCCAAATTCTTAAATCTTGGTTCATTTATTTTCAAGCGCGTGTTAAGCCACATCATCTAACTGTGTCATAGGCTGGAAATAACCAAAAACGAGGTTGTATACTACTGAGATTAAATGAAAAGTTACAGTCAGTACTTAAGCCCGGAGTCAATATGTTACAGAGGCTTATAGAAGTTTTGCTCAAGTCCGTTTTCAGAGCTCTGGACACTGGCCAAATGGTAGGCCTATCAGCTATCGCACTTTCAGCAGCTGAAATACTATACACAGACCACCTTTCAACAGTTCGAGCTTATGATAACAGATAACCCAACTTCCTCAACAGTTTAACTAAAAAAAAATGTAGTAATGTGTGCGAATTAGTTAATATTAATTTAGTTACTTATGCGTATTTGGTATTGAATGGAAGTAATTTGTGCGTATATGAACCTTTTAGAGTAAAGAATCATACAGTTATTTAATTTAATATTTGCCATAATAATGTGATGAAGGTTTTTGTGTGAATTCACAAATGGATTCGATTGATATTGTAGTATTTTTTTTTTTTTGTAAATCCGCAAATTTAAGCCTTATTGAACTATGTAAAACTTTAACCAAGTAAAGATTTTGAAATATATTTCCATTACACTTGTTGCTTTGTTGACTCTGATATTGATTTTTTTCAATGCCTTGTTATGGTTATGTACACAAATTTACATGTTCAATTTGGTCCAGTTTGCTTTACTTTTAAACACTAACACTACGTTCTTTGAATATCCCTCATCTAAGAATTCTCTGAAAACCCGGTTGAAATAAAGTACAGTATGTTAATGTTTGTAAAAAGTGAACAAACTCTACTGCCTAAATTACGTTTTGTAAAAGAGTAATAGTTATCAAGTCTTAAATGTATATTAAAACTATCAATTTTTTTTACTGTACGGTCTAATTCAAACTATCCCAGAAGCAAAACTCAAATTTCCTACCCAACTTCCACTTATTATTTTTCATCTACGGATTATGGGAAGTGAGCTAGGTTAGTGGGAGAGCGCGAGGCTTCGGTTCCAGAGGTCCCGAGTTCAAATCCGCTAATCACCAATGGATTTTATCTAAGTGATAGTGCCGCAACCCTTTAGGACCAGCCTGAAGTAATGTGTAAAACAGTTCCTGGCTAGAACCTAGCAACCTAGGATGTTAACATAGGAAATAAAAACTGTACAAGAAGTTACTTCGTTGCCTCAGGCGTAATCCTTGGCAGCCCAATAAACAAAACCAATTTTTTTTTTATTCTGTAAGTAAATCTCTCGGTTAACAGAGCACGGTTTGTATAACAAACTGTAGAGCAATATTTTGACTTGCGCCACAACCATCGGTCCCAATATATCCCAAGCAATGTTTAAGCCATGCAACGTGTGCAAACTTTACTTCGCTATAAACCAACCTAAACATTTCTAGCCTTGAAGTTTGGCTCAAGCTGTAAGTACATCGTTACTGGACCGCAAGAGTTTCAGAATAGATTCTTGTTTGAAAGAACAGTATTTTTAATTTTCTTAAATTTATTATGCTATGGTTTATGCTTTCAGTGGAAAAGTTGAGCAGATCAAGTTGTCTCTTGGGTTTACAAGTTGTGTTTACAAGTTGGGGTTACAAGTTGGGTTTACTCTTGTATTTTACAAGTTGATACTTGATGAAACATTATGTAGTTGTACCGGTTTCAAATACATGTTCGAATAAGAATCAACATCGTTTCAATCAATATCGTTCCACTCACATTTCACACAGTTTTCAAATTCATATCTCTATTCAATATAATAGATACGTGAACACACTTTGAACACACATATTATGTGTGTTCGATAGCACGATAACTTGAGGAAAAAAGTTACACTTTGTACAAAAGTGTAAACCTATTTTATCCATGTTTGCCTCCTGAACTGAATAAAAATGATAATAATAATAATAGGTTAAATACCTTGTTTACGTCCTCAGTCCTCAATCCAAGTCGTCTTTTATAATGAATATAGTTTCGGGGCCAACATTGTCAAATTTTCTGTCTTGTTAATTACTGTTGATAGCATTGGTCACCGTTGAAGTTCACATATACACATACACTGACACACGAAACATTTATATTTACACGCAACATTGAGAATTTATACTTTTGGCCGGCCTAAACAAAAGTGATTATATCGTTTTGCGGACCGGTACACTGACTGACTGTACACATTATCATATTAAGTCTGTCATTGTATTAAGTCAGTCAGTGTACCGGTCCGCACAACGATATAATCACTTTTGTTTAGGCCGGCCAAAAGTATAAATTCTCAATGTTACGTGTAAATATAAATGTTTCGTGTGTCAGTGTATGTGTATATGTGAACTTCAACGGTGACCAATGCTATCAACAGTAATTAACAAGACAGAAAATTTGACAATGGGGCTGTTGGCCCCGAAACTATAGTCATTATAAAAGACGACTTGGATTGAGGACGTAAACAAGATATTTAACCTATTATTATTATTATTGTAAACCTATGTTTTTTTGATTCACTAACCTGGAGTTCACTAACCAGCATGATTGGACTATGGGAACGGGTGTTTTTAGGTGTTTAATGGGGCAAATATTAGGTTTTCCCAAATTTCACTCTTGAAGCATAAAATTAGAAATTTCTTTCTAACCCATTTTATAGTTTACAAAACAATATAATATATTGACGCATTTTTGTATGCCCAATATATTATCGGAAAAAATAAAAAACTGAAAATTTATAATTCGTATGTTATTCTTATGGAAACTAATTAAACTGTTGTAGTTTTATTTTTATCACATTTGGCGAATTAGTTTATTTCATACTAAGCTATCAACATTTCAATTAAACAAACTCCTTATTACCTTCCCTGTAGCAGCAAACCAGCGCTAATGAAAATTACTGTTATTTAAATTGTAAATAAATCTGACTATTTTAAGGGAATATTTCAGTAGAAATCCAGCCAGGTAAATGAAAACTTGCCTAGTCTGCAGGTCAGCTGTGGCTGTGGTACTTTAAGGATCAAATTGTTTCAAATCCATTCGACTTAATTAAAAATATAGTTGACACCAGCAATAAGTGTTTCCGGGCAATCCACAAACAAAACCCACTCAGCTTAATCAATGGCAATTAACCTAATAGGATATTTAATCTATGGTAAAACTTGAATAGATTTATTGGTTGGATAAAATATCAAGTGATTGATTTTCTAGGCATTTGCATAATCTCGGAACATACATGGTTGTATCGTGACTATTGCAATTGCAAATATGGTTGGTTCACTTTCACCGTACACTACATGCATCGCCATAAGAGAAACCCTTCTCTAACATGTGAGCTGTAGAGGTCATAAATTAAACACGATTATGATTTACCATTCTTTGGGTTGAATTGAATAATGGTAATAAGTGTTTAATTGTTACCACAGACGTGAATGTGCGTTTCATTTTGCAAGAAATGGTTATTTGTGAAACTAGTAGGCGAAGTGGCACTTTGCTGCACACGAGAGAAATGTTTACGCACGAGCCGTAGGCGAATGTGGAAAGTTTCTCGAGTGCAGCAAAGGCAGTTTGCACTCGTGTTACACATTATATTTTTCTTACAGTTACTATAAATCATATTAAGTCTTTCAAACACCTTACAACACATTTTAGGTTAGGTTAAATCCAAACATTGAACGAAACGGGAATCGCTTCACCAGCTGATCGTATTCGTAGTATCTTTAAGTAGTGTTGCCAACTTATTTTCAAGCGTACACGGTTTACGTGCAAAATAAAAGCACGCTGATGTGTGTTGTTTGGTTGGAAACTGGTGTGTGACAAAGTAAAAACTGTGCGCCAAAGTAAAGCTTTCTGTACTATAATCTGTGCAAGTAAGCTCACTTTGTCCGGGGACTGTAGGAAAAATAGTTTAATAATTGTCTTAAAATATTTAAGTCATTGGCGGGGGTACATTGTGATATGCTTGTATTTTTAAACATGGTAAGTATTGTGTATTATATTTTCTATCAATCTAACTCTACTGTCTAGCCCACATTTGTTATGCTCTGTGTTTTTAACTCTGATAAATGACAAAACTTCAGAACTTTTACGTAGAAAGACTTTCATATGGTCATAAAGGTAGATGAAGTGTCGCTATTAGGCCGATTTCCAACTTTTATACATCTATTCTTTGGTCGGAAAGTTTCATATTTAAAATGTTTTTCTTCTTTCAGACATTGTTTTAGGTAACAGTGAATGATGGTTATTCTATTGAATTTTATTTATTTTATTTTTAACACTACAGAATTTGTATGATAAATAATAAAAAATGCCACGATTCGTAAGTGGGTTGTAGATGTATGTTTCCAATTCCAACAGTCACACAAATATTTTTAATCCGCAAGTATTTTTATACAAGTTTCTTACATTATTATTTTTTTAGTTTACAAATTGAAAGACATTGGATTTTTACGTAGGTACATTATTAGATGTAGAAGAATATACTAGTTTTATTCACTCCACTGAAGAAGAAATGTAATAATGGTGTACTCTAAAACAACTAAATCTTTACTATTACTTCGATATTCAGCACTTTTTTTGTGGTGCTTTCAATAAATAAATTTTACAATAAGTAGAAACTCTTTAACAATAACTTTTCTAACGTAAGTGTTCTTGCAATTTAACGTTCTCTGGGGGTCGCATATGGTAAACAGTTGCAAACAAATCTGTATAAACAAACAGGTAAACACTGAACAGATGCAGAACTGTTTTCAGAATGGTGATGGCCGCAACTTTGTATTTTGACGCTCAAAATAGAGTGAGGCGATTTGAAAATACACATTACCAACAATCCTAATGACATCATTAACGTAAATAAAATAATACAGATTTTCAAATGTAATTGAATAAGCGAATTTTGTAGATGACAATTCAATTCGGAAAAATCGGCGAAAATCGTTTAACAACGGGGGAAATACAAGGTAAATCTACACCCAACAAAGAAAAACTCTGTTAGACTGATGATTGATTTTACCATCCAACGGACAATTTTCGGAACTTTGCATGATACAATTTTAAAGTAACGATTTTTTGAACGTTACTTAGTAGAAAACTACATTTGATATTTAACTATAGGGTGATTACCGAGAAACGTATGTTTTTCAAATAACGAGTATTCAGCCAATTCAGATAAAAAGTTATATTTACTAGTGGAAAAACACTGTACACAATATGCAGTTTTAGAATAAAATTACTTACAATTTAGTTTTTAAAAATTACATCTCTAAGATGGTCGCCTTCTGCTTGGTATGGAATTCCTTCTTCGAACATCCCCTACAAGAGTTATCACAGGTTTTGGTGATGTCACTTGGCCTTCTCGCTCACCGGATCTTGCAGTTCCCGATATCTTTCAATGGTTTTTTTTTATCTAGAATTTACATAAACAAACCACAAACATTACAGGAACTTAAAGAAGCTATTCGCCAGGAAATCAACACCACTCCTAGAGATATGTTAGTAGCAAGTTTTAAGGAACACCTTCAACACTGTATCAAAGCAGAAGGCGACCACCTTAGATATGTAATTTTTAAACACTAAAATGTAAGTAATTTTATTCTGAAATTGCATATTGTGTACACTGTTTTTCCACTCATAAATATATTTTTTGCTTTGAATTGCCTGAATACTAGTTATTTGAAAAACATGCGTTTCTCGGTAATCACCCTATACAAACAGATATTTTAACAATTAGTTTGTCAAATTTAAAACTATAAATTATAACTAAATTGTGTGATATGTTTGTCAAAAACTAAAAATATACACAGACCATAACACACTAGTTTAAATCACATTTTATTAGCTCAAGTGTTTTATTAAGACTGCATTTAGTGTCTCTAGAATGCTAATAAGTGTTGGAATATTTTTTTAAGTTAGTTTATGTTTCAAGTATCCTACAATAAAATGAATTTCTCTTTGATATGTTTCTTTTATCGTCATGGTTAAGACACAACAAATTCATTAGGGAGGTAATAAATGAAAAATTGCAACTTTAAAATTTTGGACAAAGTTTGGGTCAAAAGTCCTGAAACCGTGCCAAAATTTAATTTTTAAATTGAATTTACAGGCTTTTACACCCGAAGTGGCTTATAATTCTTATTCTCTAAGTCAACTATTCAATAAACAACCTTCTAATAACCTTCTATATTGTAATTTTACAGCAACTTTATTTACTAAAGAGTTAATTAGTTTAGTTGTTACATGAACCATTTTGAATTTAATATTTCATACAAAGGCTTTCTGAATTTCCTACAAAGGACACTGCTTATCCATAGAATATATCACTGTAAAATTCACAAACAGCTGGTTTAAATGCAGATGTAACCGCCATAACAGTGAATTATACATTACTCTGCCCGTATACCGTTGGCTTAGCGCTCCCTACGCTACATGCAGATTTAGTATTTAATACTGGATCAATAGTAATCATATAATCTGCAATAAATAAAGCAACGAATATACTCGTTTGCTATACTGTTTATAACTCGTGTTTTATAAACCGATATAGATATTAAGTCTAATCGTCCGAAGTCACTTGTCACTTACAGATTAGATCTACTTTAAACCATTATAATATCCCTATTTGGAAATTAAAAAAATCCTAATACATGATTCCATTTATGGAAAAAAATATGCAGTTTTTTATGCAAATTTTGATCTTGAAAACATAAAATTTCGCAATTTATTTCTAAACCATTTTGTAGAGCTCAAAAAAACAAACAATTTAGTATATCAAAGTTTTTCGTACGGTTATTCGTAACGGAGAAAATGCAAAAATTTAAATTTAAAATTACCATGTTGTTTTTATGGAGAATGAGTAAACTTGTAGTTTGCTTGTTTATGAACATATTTTGATCAAATTTGGAAAATTCATTTATTTCATAATAAACTATTAAAATTTTACAAAAAACGCCTTTTTACCCTCCCTGTTGTAGCAAAACTAGAGTACAGTACTCGTTAAACTAATGCTATTTAAATAGGGAATAAATGTGATATTTTTAATGAGATGTATTGGTGTAAATTCAATCAGGCAAATGGAAATTAGCGTAGTCTGCAGGTTTGCTGCGGCGGGGGTATTTAAACGTCACCTTTGCTACTAAATATATAAGCCTATCTTTTAAAGATTCCTCAACTTGGAAACCGTTAGATATTACCAACACAACGTACAAACACAATTACAATAGATTTAAACCTCTTCATACACAATATTGGACTATACAACATCTGTGCCTGACTAAAATCACCAGTATCAGGTCGTTATGAGCTCCTGAATATGACAGTAAGCTCAGCGGTAAACTGAACGCCTAATAATGCATGAAATGTGAAACCTGCTCTGTGAAATATAGAGGCTATGTCCTGTCTACTGGACCACTGTGTGTAATGGTTAAGTTACACTAAGCTATAAACATTCTTAATTTGTTTGTATGTTTTACTTTCTCCTCCTATAATATAGAGAAAGTATTGTTTTTGTCAACATTTTCGAGTTTGAGTTTTGAGTGGATATATCCGTTCCCTGGACTCAAAAAAGTGGTTTTCGAAGTGATGTTGTGTGTGTGTGTGTCTGTGTATGGATGTCTGTGTGTGGATGTGTACAGAGCTAAAGAGCTACACTTGTGGTCCATTATTTAATTTTATTCATCTTTATGTGTTACACCTTATTATTCATAATAAATGTTCTATTAAGTGTTTACCATTCAAGTAGCAGCGACCCCACACAACAACGAAGCTTTGTAACCAAGCCTTTAAGCAACAAGTTCCTTAAGCCTATCACGGTTGCGGTGACCCACAAGCCTATTAGAGTTTCCAAACTTGGATGCTAACTGAAAATTCCAAGCATCTGATGAATATATTTAATAAATTAGATAAATAATAATAATAATTAGATAAATTAGGTAATTAGATATTTAATAAAATTTTATAAATTATTTTATAAATTAGAGGATTAAAATCTGCTTTCATAAAAACCTTTACTAAAATATGTTTATATAACAAGTCTTCTGCATAATTGTTATAGTTTTAAGACAGTAAGTAACACCATGTATAAAACATACTTCTTTTGTGTCGGTTGCCCTATGGTCAAACATTAGTTAGGAAGATAAAGCTTGGACTTTACATAAACAATAATTCCTATAACAAAAATAATTGTCATAGATATTTATTTAAATGGTTAATAAGATAAATAACCCCGCCTCAGCAAACCTGCAGACTAAGTGAATTTCCATTTACATGGCTGGATTTCTACTAATAAATACATTCATTAAACATTGTCAGCACTGAATGCCATGATCAACAGGTGGTTTATATCGCTCGTCTATTTAACTTAAATTCGAACTATATATTGTGATTTTTATTAATACCTAGTATTCTTCCGTTTATTGAGAATTTATGTGCTTCATTCTTATCAACTCCACAAAGTAAGTCTTATCTGTGTCGGTGGAATAACTACAAATAACCTGTTGTCATCTAACCACTTTGCCACTGGTCTAACAAGAATTTACACAAGATCACGTCAAGAAGGAGGGAGGCTACGTCACTCTTGCCGTCGCCGGAAACAGGCTATCCAACTCCTTGCGGGGAGAAAAATATTCCCTGTCCACCCGCCAACACGTGGTCGACGCGACGTGAGACTCTGCTAGTATTGAAGACTCGCAGGCGTTGCTTTCCCCTCAGTTTATTTTCACCCGCGCCTGCAACTTGAGAAAAGGTTCCCGCATTACATCTCTGTATAGTTGCTGCCGTTTTCAAGTTCCTGGCTATCAATAATTAAAGTTATGAAGACTACTACCGACGTGTAAATAAGACATTGTATTTATTTTTCACCTTTTTATAACCATTGACTGATTTATTTTATTGCATTAATTATGACTGGCCCAGAAGATACATTCATGAACTCATCCATGATCTCTGACGATATGGAAGACTTAGTTATAAAATTATCATCAGAATTAAATTCATTATCTGCAAATTTCCCTGACCATGACCTCTCCAGCTTATTATCTGCCACACATGCAATTTTTAATAAGATTGACGCCATGTGTTCGGAATCAATGAATGAAAAAGCCGCTTTAAATAACTCTACTCAAGAAATTTGTACCCTGACTGCTAAGCTTAACATGTTGAAGGACCTAAGAAATAAAGAGGTAAATAATTCACTTAAAATTCAGGATGAAGCTGAAGATAGCATAAACGGACTAAAAAACAAGATAAATTCTTTGGAACAATTAGTCAAGGAACTCAACAATAAACTGAAGGAAGCTGAAATTGCTACAAATCTACTTCGTGAAGAATCAAAAAGTGATAAGGTCAACAGTGCAACTGTTTCCTCAGAAAACAAAAGTTTGAAATTAAAATTAACAAATCTCCAACTCAAACTAAGTAACATGGTAAATACTCTAGTTCCAACCCAGACAGAGTCAACCTGGAGGAAAGATAAATGGATGGACGACTGTGTGCTGTCTGCCTACTTTAATGAAATAGCAGCCATGGTGAGGGACAGAACTGATGTCAACTTTTTGGGACCTTCCGAAACCCACCTACTAAAGTTCCATACACCATCAACAGCTGCTGACGCTTTTCCATTCCTTCGCTCCGACAGCTGCAGATACGTCATCTGCTGCGTAAACAACGCCAAAGATGCCCAGGCTGCCGGGGGAGGATCTCACTGGAGTCTACTACTTTGTGACCGGACCTCCAGCAAGGCCTTCCACTTCGACTCTGCCGGAGACACTAACGAACAATCAGCCAAAACCGTAGCCAAACATATGCATATTGAATGTTTGATTGCCATGCCTTGTCACCAACAAACTAACTCGTATGAATGCGGTCTTAATGTTCTTGTGAATGCTAAATACATAGTTAATTATTTTTGTAGTATAAGTAAACATGTAGGCCTACCTTCATTCTATGATTGGTATATGTCTTTGACCTCACCCAAACCATCTACTGACTCAGACCCTGACCCTTCCACTACACCAGAATTGTCCACTCCAATAAATAGTATAAGTAAATCTCCTAGGTATCCTCCTCCAAATAAGAACCTGTCCATGAAACTGAAAAAATGCCCAAAAAACCAATGGACCATTGTAAACTCAGGACCTTCACCTAATAAAACTAATAGCAATAACTGCTCCATACATTGTAGCAATAAGTTTGCAGCATTAAGTGTAACCGACCATGTACCTATTAGTTCTAGTGACCCTTCACTGTTACCCTCAAATTCCAAACCCAAGGTACAGAAAACAGTAAGGACCAAAAAACCTGCAACTAATCCTGCTACCAAACCAGACCCAGCTACCAAACCAAACCCAGCTACCAAACCAAACCCAACTACCAAACCAAACCCAACTACCAAACCAAACCCAGCTCCCAGACCAGACCCAGCTACCAAACCAAACCCAACTACAAAACCAAACCCAGCTCCCAGACCGAACCCAGCAACCAAACCGAACACAGCTAGGAAACCAAGCCAAGCTCCCAGACCTAATCCAGTAACCACTAAGGTAACGTCCACAAGCAGTAACCTAAAAGACAAAGCCAAAATGTTAATCCTATCTGACAGCCATGGTCGACATCTAAGTTCCCTTTTACTTGATAAATGCTCAAATAAGTACAATGTTTCGGGGTTTGTTAATCCGAATGCTAAACTATCCCAAGTAGTCTCAAACTTAGGTAGTAAAATTAAACTGATGAGCAAACGTGATTATTTGATTGTATACGCCGGTACAAATGATGTTGATCAGGGAGATTGTAAATCTACACTTATAAGCTCCTTCAATGAATTAGTAAATGAAACAAAACATACTAATCTTATTGTATTAGGTATTCCATATAGGTTTGATAAGAAATCATTGAATGGAAACATTTTGGAAATGAATCGCCTTATGTATAATTGTATCTCATCTCATAACCATGCTTACTTTTTGTCACTCCACCATGTTTTCAAACAACAGTTTTACACTAAATTTGGCCTCCACCTCAACCTTTTGGCTAAAAGACTAATATCTAAATATATATTGGATCTGATAAATCTAATAACCAGCCCGACACAAACAAGTGTCATAAACCACATCCCTGTCCATATCACCGGTCTTGAGGCCTGTCCTGGTGGAGTGGTTCAATCCCCAACACCACTAGAAGTTTCTAATTCCTGTCACTCCCAATGTAGTGATCCTATTGTTTCTTCTAGCTCAATTCCTTTTTTAGGAACTCCTCAACTGATTCAGGCCATCACGTAACATCTTCTATCAATCTTAAAAAGTCTTTTAGTATTTTCCATCAGAATGTCCGAGGCTTATTGTCCAAATCCAGCCAGATAGAAATTATCTTAGATCTGTATTCACCAGATGTTTTGTGTTTGTCAGAACATTTCCTCCGTCGATCTGAGTTGGAGGCTTTTCGAATGCCAGGCTACACACTAGCAGCTAGCTATTGCCGCACCCAAGTAGAAAAAGGAGGAGTATGCATATTTACACCTGATCACATAAATTATACTGTGGTAGATGTGTCTGACTTTTGTATTGAAAGTGTATGCGAGCTTGCTGCAATTAAAGTAACAAATGGGTCTCTGAATACAATCTTTGTATGCGTGTACAGATCTCCAAGCAATATACAAAGTAACATACAGAAATTCTTGAGCACTATTCAAGCATGTTTTGACTCATTGAAAGCAAACTTATCTTTCGTGGTTGCAGGTGATTTTAATATTGACTTGACTGATAGAGACGGCCCCTCTGCAAAACTACTCATAGACCTGATGTTATCATTCGGTCTTCGAGACACAATTAAGACCTTTACGAGAGAGTTTCAAGGTTCCAGAACTATTATTGACAATATATTTACAGACATCCCTGAGCATTTATTCTATTCTTCTGTTCTTATAACTAGTATCTCAGACCACCATGCCCAACTAAGTGAAATAAAAGGACATTCAGAGAGCAATACTATAATTAAGTATAAAATGACAAGGAATTTTAATGATCAAAACATATCTACATTCAAGTACTTATTAAGGAAAGAGAAATGGCTAGACTTATTCGAAATCGAATCCGTAGACGGAAAATTCAACCATTTCCTATCCACAATACAATTCTATTTAGATGTTGCACTACCACTAAAGAAATGTAAACAAAAGGAAAGAAAGTCCAAAACCAAAATATGTCTAGATTCAGATTTGAATGAGTTAAGAGAAAAAATGATTTTCCTTTACACCCTGTCTAAAGATCTCAATATTACACACCCAATTAAACAATCATACATAAACACTAAAAAGGTTTTTAAGAGTCAAATAAGTTCGAAGAAAGCAGAGGCAATATTTAAGAAGATAAATAACAGTAGCAATGTACAAAAAGAAGTTTGGAGCATAATAAATGACCTTAAACCAGATAAATTGAAGAGACCGTTTAGTAAATTATCAGTGTTTGATTCAGAAGGGAAATTGCTGGATACTCCGGATTTAGTTGCAAATACAATTAATGAGTTCTTTACTAACATTGGAAGAAAACTACATAAAAACATGCAAACGCAAGATGTACATAGAAGTAAAGATAGTAATATGATCCAACCATCACTATTTCTTACTCCAACTAATGCAAATGAAGTAATAGATATCATTCGATCCCTAAAACCTGGAAACTCCTCTGGAAGGGATGAAATATCATCAAAAACTTTAAAGAAATGTGCTGAAGAACTTGCCGCTCCCTTAGCCTATCTAATTAATTGTTCATTCCAGAGTGGAACATTTCCTGCAGTACTAAAGCTTTCAATAGTCAAGCCAATACAGGGTGATCAACTCAAGGAGGCCACCATTGGGATATCGAAAACGGTAAGAATTAGAGAAAACTTTAAATGGGGGACATTCCTTTATTTTTTGTGGCAGTTAAAAATATGATTTTAGTTTTTCAAAATTCAGCCGCCATTTTCCAAAATGGCGGCCAACTTTGAAATTTCTTATGGAACACCCTGTATTTTATCATGTTTTCGGATAGAACGTGCAATTTAAAAACTTTTTTATTCTTGACATTTTTTCGATAAACCCACTCGTTTAGGAGTTACAGCCTATGGAAAAATGACTTCCGGTGTACATTTTACATCATGTAGCTCTAAAAAAAAGTAGGTTTATAGCGAAAATGCGAATAGTAAATAAGTCAAATAAGTCTTAAAATTGCATCCACATTCCAAAAAGTCCATAAAATACACAGTTTTCCACTTTTCAAGTTTGCCGCCATTTTGGAAAATGGCCGCCATTTTTAAATAATAGAATTAATATTTTTAACGAATTTTATGGACTTTTTGGAATGTGGATGCAATTTTAAGACTTATTTGACTTATTTACTATTCGCATTTTCGCTATAAACCTACTTTTTTTGGAGCTACATGATGTAAAATGTACACCGGAAGTCATTTTTCCATAGGCTGTAACTCCTAAACGAGTGGGTTTATCGAAAAAATGTCAAGAATAAAAAAGTTTTTAAATTGCACGTTCTATCCGAAAACATGATAAAATACAGGGTGTTCCATAAGAAATTTCAAAGTTGGCCGCCATTTTGGAAAATGGCGGCTGAATTTTGAAAAACTAAAATCATATTTTTAACTGCCACAAAAAATAAAGGAATGTCCCCCATTTAAAGTTTTCTCTAATTCTTACCGTTTCCGATATCCCAATGGTGGCCTCCTTGAGTTGATCACCCTGTATATAAGAAAATACCCCCGCCGCAGCAAACCTGCCGACTAAGCGAATTTCCATTTGTCTGAATTGATTTTCAGTAAAATATATTTTAATAACATTAGGTTTAACGAGTACCTAGGTTTGCTGCTACAAGGAAACTAATAAAGTGTGTTTTTTAGTAAAATATTGATAGCTTAGTACAAAATAAATAAATTTGCCAAGTTTGATCAAAATATATTCATAAACAAGCAAACTACAACATTTGACAATTTTCTCCATAAGAATAACATGGGAATTTTAAATTTACAATTTTTTTAATTTTCTCCGTTACTAATATTCGAACAAAAATACTTTTATATACTAAATTATTTGTTTTTTTAAGCTCTTTAAAAAGGTCTAAAGAGAAATTGGGAAATTTTGTGTTTTGAGGGTCAAAAGTGAGAAAAACCAATTTTTACCCCATAAAACCCCTTATAAAACCCTGTTCCCATGGTCCGATCATGCTGGATCGCGAACTCATTCAAGTTTATCCCGCCTTACACCTTCAAACCAAATTTCATCAAAATCGGATAAAAATTACTCAAGTTATCGTGTTCACGGACACACATATATATATATATATATATATATATATATATATATATATATATATACATATATAAAAATTTGAACGAGTGGTGTTTTTGGCCTCTGGGGACATCAAAATGAAAAAGTAAATCGGTCCCGGGCCTAAGTCTTACCATGAGACCTACGGTAATAGCTACTTCCCTATAGGGAAATTCGCTAAAAGGAAGCCGGCACGATTGCAATAACTTCAGGCCAATCTCTATATTATCGACATTTTCTAAAGTAACAGAGAAGATCTTCTTAGCTAGATTAAATCAATTCTTAGATAAAAATAAGATTATCAACAAAAATCAGTTCGGGTTCCGTTCAGGTTACTCCACCCTAAATGCTGTGTTCAGCCTGGTTACAGAGGTTTCCAACTCTCTCGACGCAAAGAGTCTCCGGTTTGTTCCTTGACCTTACCAAAGCTTTTGATGTCGTTGACCACAACTTACTTCTAAATAAGCTGGAAAGATTGGGTATCCGTGGAGTAGCTATGGATTGGATGTCTTCTTATGTTAAAGGACGGAGGCAAGTTGTAGAAGTCCCTTACATTGATTTCTCAGGCTGTTTGTGTAGTAGGATATCTGATGAGCGTACTGTAAGTACAGGTGTGCCTCAGGGGTCCGTTCTTGGGCCCGTCCTTTTCTTAATGTTCATCAATGATCTGCCTCCTGTTGTGTCAAATTCAAAGTTACATCTGTTTGCTGATGATACTTCCCTCGTTGTCTCCAGTCAAAATCATGCACAGCTAGAAATCCAAACATTTATTGAGAGTAGTTTTGTTTGCCAATGGCTATACGAGAACTCTCTACATGTTAATCCTCAGAAAACATCACTTTTAGAATTTCGTATACGGCAGAATTCGTCTAACCCATCTGAATCTTTAAATTTACCTGTCGACAACATCAACATTGTTTCTTCTTCTAGTGTAACATATTTAGGAGTAGTCATTGACAGCAATCTGAAATTTTCCAGTCACATCGACAAAATTCACAATAGACTTAGTACTAGTGCTTTCCTTCTTCGTAGGCTCTCCTGTTATCAAGAAAGACGCATCCTTCTGACAGCTTATTACGGTCTTGTTTATCCCTTTCTTACATATTGTGTGCCCGTTTGGGGTAACGACAAACTTCAGACTAAGAAAATATTCAAACTGCAAAAAAGAGCCTTCAGATTAATCTTCAACCTAAAATATAGAGAGTCTTGTAGATCTGTCTTTCGTACAAATAATATGCTGACCTTCCCATCAATTTTCATTTTTGAATCTTTGACCTTCTTAAGAAAAAATTCGACAATGTTTCATATTAGAGGGTCATCTCACCACAGCTACAATCTCAGGAGGAACTTTAACCTACATATTCCACTATCTCGTACCACTTTCCATAAAAACCAATCATTCTCCATGTGTATCCGTCTTTTTAATTCTCTTCCTAACTCAATCAAGGGCGAACATGATTTTAAAAAATTTAAGCGTGGTCTGAGGGAATATCTAGTTGATAAGGAATTTTACAGTGTTTCTTCGTTTTTAAATTGTAAATAGTTTGTACCTTTTGAAGTTTGTATCTTATTTTAATGGGTCTGATTTTATTTGTTTTAGTTTTAGTGACTTTTGCCCTGTACATTTATGTATTATTATGGCAATAAAAAATTCTGATTCTGATTCTGATTCAGATTTATTTCCTGTTTAAATAACATAAATTTTAGTAAGTACTTAGGTTTGCTGCTACAAGGAAGATATTGAGGTGTGTATTTTTATTGTAGTGTCGATAGCTTAGTTATTAAATTAAAAAAATCCAAATTTGGTTTAAATACCATAAACATTTATATCATAACGTTTGTATAAACATTGTATGAACATTTGTTGGGGAAGCATTCATTGCACGTTGCAAATGTTTATCCATAATCACGCAAACTACAACAGTTTATTTATTCTCCATAAGAATAACATGGGAATTTTAAATTTATAATTGTTTCAATTATCTCCGTAACCGTTGGGCATACATCAACGCTTCAAGATACAAAATTATTTCTTTTTTAAGCTCTACAAAATTTTTCGGAGATAAATTATGAAACTTTGTGTTTTTATGGTTAAAAATGGGAGAAATAAGCCCATAAACCCCCGTTCCCATAGTCCGATTATGCTGATTCGCCAAGTGGTTCGAATAATGTAGGTTTACGCGTTTGTACCAAATTTCAACAAAATCAGATCATTTTTGCTCGAGTCATCCTATCAACTCCTATCATCACATAAACGGATTCGCATAAATATTGACTTAACATATTGTCATAATTAATATTGTAATTGTTTTATTTGTACTTAATACTTTGTTTTATTTGAAATTAATATTTCCTTTGGAAATTAGTATGGCAATAAAGCTGGGTGATTAATCGTAGAATGCTTTGTCTACGAGCTGCTCGAGGAAACGCTGAATTGTCTGCGATTTCTATACTGAGGTGATTTAGACTTCAGACGTTATGTAAGGTATTATTACAGCAAGTATCTTCATGTAATCATTGTTTCAAAAATAAATGAATTCTCTGGGTTGTAGCATTGATTTTGCATAATGTCACGACAGGGGGTATCGTATAGTACAACGGAATCGTTTGGCTGTTGTGCAAGTAGACTGGAAGTTTTCAGTAACTTCTACTGACCTATTTGAGGATGTTGTTTTCAGTATGGTGTATTTTATATGCGGTCAGTCTATAAGAAGTGGTTGTGTAGAGTTTTTGGAAGAGATTTTAGAAGTTTTACAAACGTTTATTAGAGGCCGAAAGCTACGTATCGCTGACTATGCCAGCTGGAATCGTCATTTGGGGACCGAGCTGGTTTTTACATTCTTAGGGCCGACAATCAGCTGTTCGATTACTTTCCTAAAACATTTTTAATGCATAAATACACAATCAGTATCCGTAGCATTGCAATAGACTTGTTTTATTGTCACCGCAGCCTAGCAACTATTTATTATTATTGCTGATTGTTCAAATTATTTCTTCACATAACCTTAAAGTTTTGAATACGTTGACAGTGTGTTATTATTATTGTGGTGAATAGTGGTAATAGTGTATTTCCGTTTTTATTCTGTCTAATTTACAGCTGGTCAACAGTGAAGACCGTTTTAAAGTGCTTAAAATCTTATAAGTCTCTCGCAGAGTGCGATGAGCCTAGTTGTATCTATAATTGTTAATTTGGTGTATAGTTTGTTAATCTAAATAAATATTGTAACTTAAAATTAAAACTTTTTACTGCCTGATGCAATGGACGAGGTTGGCCAACTCAAAAACTCCCTCTTTCCCCAAAATCATCCCGTATGACTTCTTATAGGGTTTATTAAGTACATTGCCAACCGGGTGGAAAAAAACCCACTTGATGAACCAAGAGAGACAATAATAAAAGCCTTTCTCTAGGGTTCCAAAGAAATACGAAAAAGTAAATTTCACAAATGGGTAGAAATGGAAAATGCATTCAGTTGTAATTTTGGGAAAACCCTTAAATAATTGTCTCTTTTAGTTCACCAACTTCCATATTATTGCTCTGAATACAATGTCCTTTATTCTCTATAAGAAGAAATCACACGGGGTAATGTGAAAACGAGAGATCCAGTGTTAGCCAACGTTGTCCAATTGTTGCTGTATCTGCTAGTCTACCATTTTAATTTTAGGTCACAATATGCATTTATTAACTTTGGCAACAATAATGAGAAAAACTAAGCTTTATTATTTGGCTGACAACAAAAATAGTCGTTCGTTGAAAAGTCGTAGTATTTCTAAGAAATTTCACTAATCTTCTGTGAACACCCTGTACTTAATTTGTACTTAATTTACACCAAAAACTGCTGTGTTCTTTTAACTTCACTAAAAGTTTTTAAACTTCCATTATTAATTCTTTAACAATGCTGGACTGATATATTCCATACGAAGATTTACAGGTAATAAACTGTCCTAGCAATCACAACCAATCACGTAGTACAGTTATCGTCTATAAAATCTTAGACGAGAAATCTAAATAGAGCGTGAAAGCCACTTGGAAAGCTAAGACGAGATTTATGCCCCAATTTCTGGCGAACGTTAGACTCAGAAGTGCAATATATCTCGATACGAGAACAACCCCTCTAGTTTAACCCTTAACTGCCTCTGTGCCTTTATTTAGATTTTCTTTGTCAACATTTACGGAGACCTGTAGTCAATCAATGAAAATTAAAAATTGAAAATTTTAACCATTCATACATTATGTGTATGGATTAAGTTAGGTTCAATTTAGGATAGCTAGTAATAGATCTTCAGAATTTTAGGAAATGACTACAATCACTAAAAGATTAACCTAAGTCAGTGTCCTTTCGCCCACCTCGTTTCGCCAATCATATATATATATATAATACAAGCATGATTCTTTTGAACCTTTTTCTCAGTACGTGTGCATCAAAGGAAAAATATACGCATACTGTTAGAAAGATATTTTCCTGTAGATGTGCAGAGTCCTTTAAAAAAAATTAAAAAGTGTTCGATCACTGGACGACCTCTAAGAGGTCTAAGAGGTCGTCCAGTAGTCGAAAACTCTACCAAAATATGTAATGTACAGGATCCTCTATTTTAACCCCGCGCTGTAAATGAAACATGTGATTGGAATTTCTTCCATTTGTTTTGACTTTCTGTTTATATTTTTTTTGTTTCGTCATCAGCATGGCAACCCATAAGGCCCATGTTATTTTTTATTTAAAATTCATTTTTTGTGCTTATTTTTTGCCTATATTAATTTATGAAGGGATTCTGCACATCTACAGAAAGATATACTTCTAACAGTATACGTAGATTTTCGCTGTGATGTACACGTGCTGATAAAAAAGGTTTAAAAAAACATGTTTGCCTATTAATATATAGATTGAATTTGTATTTACTGTAAATAAAATATTAAAACCAACCTATGAAATGTATCTCAGACACACATGACAACGCAGTCGTTTAGGTGGCTAACCACTCATTACAGAGGCTTCCTTTGAGACAAAGACTCTCCATTAATTAAATTTACGTCAAATACGCGCTGACAAAGGATCTTCTGCACGTGTAATATCGGTGTTCGCGTTGAACTGAGGAAACCTGCTTACTCGTCGTTTGCGTTCTAGAGATGTGGAAATGTTTGCAAATTATGTTATGAATGTTGAAATGTTACATTACAAGTGGGTGGTCTTTTTTATTTGGACATCTACATTGGTCTTAACTAGTACACGTGGACAACACTTTTCAAATTTTCTTGTAAAAAGCAAAGTATAGTACACTTGTTATCTGTATTGGTAGATTTGAAGAGGCGGCTCCGTGACGTGAAGCCACGACATCGCTACGAGTTCTCATTCCGTACAATTTACTCTTCCAGTTGCAAAGCACGGGTATAGCAGCTAGTGGTAATTAAAATTGATAAAATGTAAGATTTCCCAAAAGGCTTAGCCTCTAGTTCCGCATAAAACGTTCGATATGTAATCGGATGAAATATTCGTTAGATATACCATATCGGATATAGTTTTCTCGCTGGCTTTTTCACACTGGCTTTATATCGATTGATATATTTCATTGATTTTCATATAAAATCCTTTTGCGCACATGTATATCACTGCAAAATAGCGTGAACAGTTCTGAACATAAACAAAATCTTATCTGCCAAATTAAAAAAATTCTAGTGCTAAAATATTGTAATTGTACAATCATTCGAAATCCGAATAATATATCGATTTATTCTAAATAATGTATTGTAGGTTCTCTGCGGAACCTTTTGAAGGGTGTACTGTTCTTTATATAATCGACTTCTTATCGTAATGTACATTAAGGTAATGTACATTGTGTACATCATGGTCACGTTCTAATACAACGATGGACGAAGCACGTGACTTTGGTACAATATGATCACGTTCTATGACCTAAATGACAGTTAGATGAAATGGTGACGCAGAATCGGAGTATTGCAATATGAGTAAGACGTGGGGAATGCTTTAGTTTTGACTACACAGAACGGTTTTAGTCCTAAAATGTTGTATTCTACAAGGAAGTATATAGTGGGAAACTGTTCGAACTGGATACAAATTATTCATCTGGATTAAAAATCTAATAGATCTACTGTGTTAGTATGACTAGAAGATTCAAATGGAAACATGTTTGGATGAAGAGTGTTTTCAGCTGTTTCGCAATGTTCAGTTGGACAACCGCTATCTTAATACATTTTATTTTAAAATTTCTAACCTGTATTCCTTGTAATAATACCTTAGACTAAACTTACTCCCCTATAATACTCAGACCTAAAATTTACCCTTAGGTACTTGATTTATAATTAATCGGAGTAATAATTAATTTTAACGAAAGATGTTCGTTAACAAAGTCTCATTTATCTACTGTACTAAATAAGGATATTGTGTATATTTTTGTATATTACGACAGTGGCATTTTTTGTAGGAACTGTCCAAAACCTGTATTGCTGCTACGTCGACCTTACGTTAGATATCATCATTAATTGACAGCCCGACAACAAATGGCATTTGAATTCAGTTACGATATCGTTTGGAATCGAACCAATGACCTTAAGTCTTTAAGGCGAGCACTATAACCAATTGGATACCTAGACAGGGTAAGAGGACACGCACGGTTAGGATGACTAAAAAATTATTAGTACTCCAGAAATTTGCCAGTAATTTGCCAGAAAACAGCGTAAGAGTTCTTGGAGCCTAGACGTTGGTTAACGCATAAGACAATTACATAAGTATGAAGAAAATTTCTAATCTCACAGTGCACTTGATATTTAAATTACAATCACTTTGGTATTTAAAAAATATTTTAAGATAGTAAATAACTATCTTCAGTGGCTGTTTGAAATTTACAAAGTTAACATTGCTGTTGTGGCAGGCAAATCCAAGATGGTTTCTGCCTTCCTTGGACTTCCCATCTATGTAATAATAACTCTACTAGATATTATACATCGAAGGGACTGCCTTGGAAAACAATTACAAAACTACGAAGCACATTTCTGATGTCACAGTGCACTAGATGTTTAAATTTCAATATTTGTGGTAGCCAATTTGAAAAAAATATTTTTGGATTATATATATAACCCTTAGAAAGCTGTTTAAAGTAACCCAAGATGACCGCTAGCCTCCAAGGGCTCTTAAAAATACTATACACTTTTCAATAATTCTTAACGCTTTAAACATCCCTAGACAGCTAAATATTAAAAATAAATAGAGCTAAATAGAGCTACAAAACTTATAACAAAGTCACTGGTCATAAAAAAATATTTTAAAAACATTTCAGTGACACGCTACCTCTTCGGGGGACGCCCGCTAGGTATCAGAAGAGATCTTAAGGTAAGCCTTGATCAATATGCAAATAAAAATAAAGGTATTTATTAGTAAAAAAACAACGCCGCAAACCCGAGCTCAAACGGGCAACCGAGTCAAAAATGGCAGCATTGCGAATACAGTTATAAAATAGCAACAATAATTATTGAGGTAGATTTTTAAACATTTAAAGAGATAACGAATGAATGAGATGTTCTCAGTTATCTTATCGGTTTAAAGGTCCCTTATCGCTGAACGCCATTCATTCGCGACATCGTTCTTGGGTATTTAAATTTATCTCTACCATGGAATGTCATTGATTTAATTTATACTTTTAAAAATCGTAACTTCCAAACGAAACATGCTATTGGAGTCGGGTTTTCGCCGTTGTGTTCAGCTAAGTAAAATCTTCAAACTAAAATTTAATTTTGTATCATGAAATATTCCGGATATTTTAAAAATACACAAAATTACTCATTTATCTGGTTTTAATCCTAGTTTTTACTGCAATGTAATTATCTTCGCGTTATCAACTAAATCATTGCCAAACTTGTTTGAATTATTTCCCTAATATCTCATTAAGATTCATTAAATGTATGGGAAGGTTTTAAGAAAAGGTTTATGGGCAAAAAATTATTGATGAAAGCACTCATGAAGTAAACCATTGGAAATTAAGAATTTTAAAAAAGATATAGAACTACCCTAGCAAAGAAAATAATTATGAAGTAAAATTATAAAAAATATACAATGGCCAAAATGTAACAACATCAATTCAGGCTTTTTCACACAGAATAAAACAAAATTAATTGAGATGCATGCACGCTGCACGGTCGTGGCACGTGCTAGTTATAATTAATTTGTTGCAATACATATACATAAAGTCAACACCGATAGCACAAATTAAATTAATATTTACATATTTAGGGGTTTTTTTTATCAAGCAACCTGGTGTTAATTAGTTTTGTGAGTTCAAATCTCCGTTTCTATAGTCTTGAGTTCATAAATCCTGTTGCTGTATTCTTTGGTAGATTTTGGGTGATTTTTTCACACCCTAGTAATCATACACTGAGGAGAGCTAACTGGTCTACTGGTAGGGTGCGTGGTTTCAGTCCTAATGGTCCCGGGTTCATATCCCGCAAATCACCAATGTACCAACCTATGTGGAAATGCCGAAACCCTGTAGGATGAAGTAATAGGATGTTCCAAGCTAACAAAACCTGGCCAAATATAATCTAGCATTGAAATAAAAAGATAATTTTATCAAACATTCGTATGATAAATCTTAAATTTTTGTGGGGTACGCAGGTATGTTCATTTGGCAAATTTTATAATTCCTGTAGCATTAACACAAACTCGTTATTAAAAACCCCGTCATGAGATAGAGCTCAAAATTATATTTTCTTAGTACTAAAAGAACATGTCACTGAGTTAAAAAAAAAATGCAAGCATTTCCTAGCCTACCACATAGAAGAATTACAAAAAACTTGTCATGTTTTTAAAACCCCCAAATCCAAGACCTATACAGGGTGTCTTGCAACCATATGAACAAACTTTGTCATGTTATTCAGCATTTCAAAAGAAACAAAAAATATAATATAACATGTGTCCTAACTCATTCAGTTTTCAGTCCATCTGTCTGTGATTTTTACAAAAACATGCATAACTCCTTAGCTGTTTAAGCCACAGCGTTGAGTTTTTGCAAAATTGTTAACCCCCATTTTAAAATGGTTCAAGGGTTTTTATTCATATTTTGCATGAAAATAGAGGTCAATAAGATAAAAAAAATTACAGAATTTCAACGCTATAGCTTTAACAGTTAAGGAGATATGAATGTCTTTGTAAAGATCACATACAGACAGATAGACCGAAAACGGAACAAGTTAGGACACATGTTATATTACATTTTTTTGTTTCTTTCGACATTCTGAATAATGTGACAATTTTTTTTAATATGATTGCAAGACACCCTGTATATGTAGTAATGTTGTTTTAGGAAGCAATGAGCACTAAAATGTACCTAATATTAAATTTAAAGAAAAGCACATCTTTAAAAGGACATGATTCTTGAGTTAAAGCAATTTGAAACACTACAACACCCATGATCTATCCACCTGTGTGAAAAATCCTAAACCCTTTTCTTTAATCGAAATTCATAAACCAAGTTGCTGTACCCTTTGAATGATAATGCTGCCGGTTCGATCCTGAGCAGTAACAATTGTGGACCCAGATGACATTTCTCGTTCAGCTATTAATATGATGCAATTCAACACACAGTTGAAGTTAGATAAGACCAGAGATAAGACCGTTTCCACACAAAAAACTTAAAAACATGAATAATACACCAGGACTTGAGTAAGTGTCTACAGGTGTCTACCAGGACGTGATTGAGCCATGCGAACGAGATAATCTTGAAAATTAAGAAGTTAAACGGGGCAAAGCCCGCGGGTTACAGCTAGTATATTTATATAAAGAGCATGTAAAACAAATATTTTTTGAATACGGTAGTGATTTTATAGGGCGAACAATACGTTGAACGCCTGAATGCAGTTTCAATCATACCATTCGTCCGGACGGAAATATCACGTTAATCCACCTGGAACTGTTATTGGGTTGAACATAGATTCATTAATCGTCGCACAAAATAGTATGCATTCATAGCAGTCTTGTTTCTTATAAATAAAATATAGTTAAGTTTAAATCTACTGTAGATTATAAAAAAATAATAAATAAATAAATAATAAAAAAACTGTTCATCTGCTGTCAGTGATCGGTCTTTTGTTAGAAGTAAATATAATTTTACCGGGCAAAAATCAGAGATTATTATACTTAAAAATTACGATTTAAAAATTTGCCTGGAATCATGATTGGTTGTAAAAATTCGGGTAAATTAGACTGGCCCAGTCAATTATTATCCAATCATACTAGTTAAAATATATATTTACTAATAGTTGTGTATTTGACCATAATTACTTATGTCAGTAGGCCTACAGGCTAGAACTGAAGACTCTAAATTTTGGTCTTTTGATCATGCAGTGCTCTTTTCCTCTTTAAGGCACTTCATCTAGTAATCAAAAAGCTTTTTCAAATCAAATCAAATAAAGAAAAAAAAACATATTTAGCCAGAATTTTAACAAAACAAGTTGTATTAGCTAAATTATATTATTTTTTAAACATACCTTATATAGGTCTACAAATATATACATGGATTTACAAAATGGCTTACATTATACTCTCCTACTAATATATATAATATTATAAATGAGAAAGTTTGGATGTATTGATGTATGTTTGTGACAAGTAAACGCATTAACCACTGGACGGATTTTGCTGAAATTTGGCATGATGATAGCTCACATTCCCGATTAACATATAGGCATATTCTTATCTCAAAAATCCTTTCGGGCTCCGCCCCAGTGGCTCTATAGTTCCCCATGTTAACCTTATGAGTATTCATATTAAAAGGGAATGAAAGAATTTAGTCAGCTGTTTCAACTAAAAAGTTGGTTCTATGATATGCAAAAGCATTAAAAACTTACAAGGATTACCAACAGAGTGCAGCACTATTATTTTTTTCAGATTTATGACAACAGCTAATTTGCAACCAAAAGGCGAGTGAGCGTAGCGAACGAGCTAACCTGAAGGCAAGTGAGCGCAGCGAACGAGCTCCAACCTAAAGGTGAGTGAGCGTAGCGAACGAACTTCAACCAGGACGTGATTGAGCCATGCGAACGAGCTCACTTATGAAGTAAAACGGTGCAAAGCCCGCGGGTACAGCTGAGTGAGCGTAGCGAACGAACTTCAACCTGGAGGCGAGTTAGCGTAGCGAACGAGCCAACCTGGAGGCGAGTTAGCGTAGCGAACGAGCTAACCTGAAGGCAAGTGAGCGCAGCGAACGAGCTCCAGAGTGAGCGTAGCAAAGGAACTTCAACTAGGACGTGATTGAGCCATGCGAACGAGCTCACTTATAAAGCAAAACGGGGCAAAGCCCGCGGGTACAGCTAGTAAATTATATCAAAGACTTATAAATCAATATTTAGAATCGCATTCCTAGAGCTGATATGAGTTAGGAATTCCCATCGATGTATAATAACTCTCGATGTATAATGTAGAGTTATTATACATCGATGGGAATTCCTGGACGCTGTAAGAGGTTAAATTTTTCAAAAGAGATTTTAATAGTTTTTCAAATTTTGAAAGGATTGGTTCTAAGAGAATTGAAAAGTTTAATACCATTGTAAATGTCATTTGAAAAATGTTGTAGAATGTTTAGGGATTGGTAATGTGTGTGAGTTTCGCAATGTGTAGTAGTTTTTGACAGAAACGTTAAATCGAGCTTATTCAAACGAGGGAAACTTAATTTATTCTGTGATAATCTCCCAAATAAAAGCCATTCAGTATAAACATTATAAATACAGCACTTAAACATAAAAAAGTGTTAATAGAATAGTTTTGATTTGTAACAATTATTGTAGCAGACATTTAATTTAGATAATATTTTTTACTTTTTAAAACGCACGCAACATTATTATAGTTGAATTACACAACTAAATGTTTACACTATCGTAGTTAATATTAAATGGAAAAACGTCAGTTCTTAGTATTGATTTTACAAAGTATTAGGCAATTTATATTACTAGATACAAACTCGACACTGACGAACACCAGTCTAGTGGGATCGAAGTAGATTCAATTTTTCAATTCTCTAAAAAATCGAGCCGCTTATCCAGGTGACTAACTGAGCTGAAAATTGGATCCTGGTCCATTAGTATAACTGACAAGCTCAACTAACCAATTCACCCCCCCCCCCCTTAACCTATCTTAACCCCTTCTCCCAATACAGGCTGTGTTGGTAGAACGATGCTGTTTTGATAGGTCCACATTTTGAGGGGAATAATAATGGAACGTGCTTTTCATCAGGGAATTATAATTCACTGATGAATTATAATTCACCTTGCAAGGTTTTTACGTGAAATTCCAAACAGATGTTTGTTGAATTCTAAAATGTTTGAGGTCTACTTGGGACCACAAGATGTTATACTTGAGTAATACACAGTGTAATCTTTGTTCAATAGTTACAACAGATGTTTTCCTTTTGTACTGTATTTTGTAATTTGCTAGTATACTGTAGATGGCTTGTTACAAACACATGTTACAAGTCTTTTTTTACCTTGTTATTTTGTTCAACCAACATGGTTACTGGGTAACCCATAAGGCCAATGTTAAAATATTTTGAATATTAATTTTATTTGTTTACGTTATTTGGTTATTGTTTGCGGTTTTAACTTCATTACACGTGTTTTTAGGCCAGAAATAAATTATTTGCAACATTTGAAGGAAATTATCCATTTTCTAAATCGTTTTACTCGTACAAGCAAGTATACATACATAAAAGCATACATACAAGCAAAAATTGCTCACATAAGAGTATAGGATAGTGGATAGTTTGAATAGTAGCCGATTATTAATAAAGAACAGTTCATCTGTCTGAGATCCCAGATCCGTTAAGGGGAGTCGCTACTGAAATCGCTAAAATTGTTATTTTAACTAATTTTTATTTTGTATCAGGCTTTTATACTTAAGATAGACCTAAAACAAAAAACAAAAAAATTTAATAAAAAATATTTTTTTATGTGCCCTAAAAGTGGGTTTTATTGTTTTTTCGGAATATTTTTAAAATTTATATTTAAAGAAAACCATAAACCTTACACAAATGGAAATGGTATACTTTTGTTCAGCATTAAATTTTCTTTAATATCACGTATTTTTATTGTATTACAGAAACATTTACTATTTTTTAAATAACAGCAAATTTTAAGAATATTTTTAATTTTTTTAAATTTTTTTGTTAATTTATATATAAAAAACAAATTTACCAAATGGATTCAAAATACGTGTTCTTTTAGGTTTATATATGCAAAAGGTGTGTACAAAATTTCAGAACTGGAGCTCAAGTAGTTTTTTTGGAATATAAAAGTTTTTAGGCTGAAACGTAGAAAAACACAACTTTCGGGAAACAGATGTTTTCCGGCAGATGTGTTTTACTATACAAAATAATTAGCATATGTTAAAAAAAAAAATTTTTGGTCATGTTTTTTTTAAATGCCATGGTAACAAACAAATAAGAATGCAAAAAGCTATAAACTACAATTTATTTAGGGCTAAGTTGTGAATAACATATGCACATACCTTTTTATAAGCCTTTGGTTACATTAGCCTAATTGTCTTTGTCGCACAGTAAAACAGTTTGTTTTATTTTTTTTCTCCTGGGTACATGTATGTAAAAATGATTTTGGGTGGTTTTTATGATGTTAAAAGATATATAAAATAATTTAGGAACAACATTTTTTTTTTTTTTTTTTTAAGATTTTTCACTAATTTGAGTAGCAACTCCCCTTAAGTAAATTTAATTCCTGGTAAACCATCTGTATAAAGTATTATCGACACTTACTATTTAAGCACATACCTCTTCTGTTCGAAGAACGGAGCAATAGTGAAAAAAACCCACTTATTGGATCCAAACCCATTTACGTAGTTAATAAGAGTTAAGCCTTACAGGGCTGAAGATATTATAACTGGCCATAACATTCAAAGCCCTTTAGCCGTTTGTAAGGGTTGATGCCATTAGTTAGGTCTCAAAGCACCGGCTTAGGCTAAGGCGGTGAAAATTGTTTACGCGGGGGCTCACTTTAATGTGGCTCATAAATTCTATTTACGCGTCTTCGCCCCTCATACGCCCAGTGGTTGGATCGCGATGCTTTTGAGGCTTATGATTTATTGGGTGTTCCATAACATGTTCTCATGGAAATTTTATTTAAAAGTCCTATATGATAGATGAGTGCATATTCTAAACCAGGGTTTTTAAAAACTTAATGTCAATCATAGTGATTTAATATTGCTCCAAAACACTTTTACATAAAAACTAGGCAGGTTACGATAGTTTACAATAAATGAACTGTTTCAGAAAACTGACTTGTATTTTCCAATTAGCTTCTCAACGGGCGGGCATTAATTGCGCCGACTGACCTGAGTCAGGTAGTCGGGTATTCCTGGATTGCGCCAACTACTCCAGAGAGCCGCCCCTTTTTGACTGTATAAATGAGTAGGTTAGTAGGATAGCTTAGGTGATTGAGGTATTCAAATCATACTTTTAGTACCATATGACCTGATTACTGTCTTAGCAAACATATTATATTTTCATCATGACATGTAAAATGTCTTAAATGTAAAAATTCCCAGGTACGAAGTTTTTTTTTAAGATAAACATGCATTGCATCATTGCCTATGCATCGTAGACGAGTTTTAAACCCTTTTAAATCAATTTTCTGCACCGGTCCAACTTGTTAATTTTAAAATCTCCAATGTGTCTTACACTATTTATGAAGTCAATTAATCAACCGAACCATGAGTTATAGCACATAGACTCATTAATGTGTCATGTATGAGGTGTAAATTGGTCAATTATTCACCACAGATTACCCTGTATCGGCATCTGGGATGAGGTCTCACAAACTGATAGGTTCACGCTGTGTGGTCCATTTCAAATATGATTCAAACATTTTCTTTTAATCCTTACACTAGGCTATGGCCCGGGATTGTTTTTCAGATTAATTCAGCTTAGTAAGTAATAAGGTTGTCAAGGCCAACGTCGTTTTGATTGAAACATAAGCAATTTCAAAATAAATTTGGACATATTCTTGATGTTTCAAACAAAGTAAAATTATAAATTTCTCAAACTAACAATGATGTCCTTAATGTCAACAGTATAACGCACCAACTACGTGAACCAGCATCCTATAAATGAAAGTTGGATTAGTTTTGGTTAGAATAGTGTGATTTAGCATAATTTATTTTGAATCTGTAATTTTAAAATAAATTACACATGAAATTAAAGGAGAGACCTATCCTAACCTAACCCAAATTTCCTTTTAAGAATTTGGAGGCCCATCCATTTTCCATTTTTCAATTTTTTTTTTTTTTTGGAGGATCCATTTTCTGACAATTTACTGCGTGATTGGTTTCGACAAATAATGTAAAATCAAGTATTCTAAAACTAAATAGCACAGTAAAACGTGGCCAAGATTAATGTAGTCAAAACATTCCAAAATTTTCGAAAAATATCGAAAAAACGTATAATAGTTAACTTTTTTCTAATCTATACTAATCAAAAGATGTGCGTACCTTTATATTCGTTTCTTGTCCACTAAAATGTCTTTCTACTTTAAAAAAGCAGTTAGAAAAACTCACTTCGACTACTCTTTTTGTAAATATAAATAATATAAACAACACTAATATGTTAGGATACTAATTAATTAATTACAACACTGCTACAAAGGAACAAAAGTAGACGAATGTAACCTAACTAGATGCACATGACGCGACCAAACAGGCACGACTAGACAGTATTGTTGTAACAGTGGATCAGCTGTTAGTTCAATCAATGTAAATAATACACAGCTGATTCATCTGTACAATCTCCTATGGTGTGTTCTAATTTTACAATTAATTATTTACATTTATAGTGTCAAAATACATTTATGGCATATGTTAAGGGATTAAAACCTTAAGTTTAGTTGGAGATTACTCATTGATATTTGCTTTACTAAATTACGTCATATACTTAAATTGTTGCTCGTAGGCTAATTAATTGTGATTGACATGATATGAAACAATGAAACTTAATAAACAAAATACTTAAATATTCCTAATTTTTTATACTGTACTGACCAATTTCCACTATTACAATTTCGACATTTTCATGGTTCCTAGTTTTAATAGACCTATTGAAGAAGGAAATCCAAACTCAATTTTCTGAATAAAGAAAATAAAGATACTACCAAAGACTTTAGGACGCCCTTGGTAGTAAGTATATTAGATATTGAGATAGGAACTCTAGTTCCAATAACATGGCTCATTGGATGGAAGCGACCTGTTGAAAATCTGCATTTTAAGTCCCTCCGGAAATGGAAAACGTATAGAGTCTATGGTATAAAGTATACTATTTTTGTCAAACTATCTTAATGCGTGTAACTAATTTGTGTTTACGTATTCTCCTTTCTTTGTTCTATTTCTGAAGGATACATTATTATCATACAAAACTCAAAACGGACACTGTAGGCCTTCATGAAAATATTATTATAGCAACAAAGGCTAAAAAACCTATTTGTGTGGGTTGAAAGAAAAATCTTCCAGCTTAAAGTTTAAATAAATTTTTAAAGAAACGTGTATGCTAACATTATTTAGATGGATGTAAATTGTATTAGCAGGCTACAAATCTATTATTTTTATGGGGCAAAAATGTGACAGCTCAAGAATATTAGAGAATAAAAATAAATTGTGTACGTTATAAGAAGACACATGTCTTCTTAAAGTACACTTTAAAGCTCTTTTTAATATACAAGCACTTTTATGCAATCGTTATTCAACTATTTCTATTTTTTTTCAATGGTGGCTCTTCAAATGGAATGTTTTTTACTATTTTGAATACTGGCTTTTCCCCTTGAAAATACAGATATCATGCCAAAAACTCACACTCCTAATAAGCTAGGCTTTTTGATATGCAATATTACCATATTTTAAGAAAGCAAAAAATTTAACATTTCTTTAGGTACAACACTTTAAAAATTCAAATGTGATCTTATTTCGATAATCGGTGCATCCTGCATTCAAATTATTTTTACATTTTTCTTTGACTTTGGTTTAGAGGGAAATTTTTTATTTCATCATTGTATGACAAACTTTTTGTCTGAAATCAATAGTTAACACCTTACATGATTCGTCCTGTATAGGCGATTATGTGGCGATCAATGGTTATACCTAGTAAGTCCATGCTGTGTTCCTGTGTTCTGTCTCTCATACGATATACTAACATAACACGGTTCTCTATTACATAGCTCGGTCCCCACAGAGGTCAGTGCCCATATTCCCGGAGAGAGAAATAAAAGCGTAAATTTCGCAGCGGTCGCTGCTTTATGGGCTATAATCCGCTAGATTCCCTCGCCGGGCTGTCTACAGCTGGCATTAACTCATGCGGATTAAAACATCTCTTGGAACAAAATTGTGTTAATTATTAGTACTTTTCTTTACGTATATACGTGTTATTTTATGAGATGTGTTTGTAAATTTCAAAATTTCCCCACGCATTATGATTTATTTTTTTTTAGATCAGATGCCAATCAAGTCACAAAACATCACAAAACGAACGCTGTCTGGTCATGCAATAATAGCCCTGTCATATTCGTGTCCAACAACATGGACTTTAAACTTCTCGTAAATTTTACCAAATCAAATTGGGCCTTCATTCGAAGCGGAAGACTATTGAAAAGTTCGACAAAATTGTAGTGGAAGTTCCTTCGAAAGAAAGTAGTGGAATTACGAAGAATCAGTAAATTTAATGCATTTCAATATGGATACCTGGAGGTCATTGCGGATGAGATAAAGAGAACATTTTTTTAGGAAAGAAGTTTCTAAGATGTAAATAAATAGAAGAAATTTCAAATATGCTGTTATATTTTCTACTGTATGATTGTCTCATTGAACTATGGTGTTAAAAATATGTAGGCTTCAACTGGCGCACATAGCTGAGATGTCAACTGAAGCATCCAAAAGTGAAAATACCATATCTACCCAAAATCATAAGAAAGTTAGCTTGGACGTAGTTTTATTTCAAGAATTTTACTAGATTTCGATCACAAAGTGAACTTAAATACATTAAACAGTCAGACTACCTAGTTAGCCTCCCTCGTTTGTATTCAGATGTCCCACGAAATCAGCACTTGACACAATGTTGGTGAACCATCCAATCAGCATAATGTTGACTTTGGCGGCAAAATATCCTCGAGCAAACAGCTGATTGGACAGTGACAACACAATCAGCTGGGAGCGACGATTTAACACCAACACTGTGAAATAAGATCAATCCCTATACTCTACACTATATGCAAAAATGCTAATAATTTTACCGCGTTAAAACAAAATGACGTCCTATATATTATCACTGAGTGACTATTTGGGTTAGTTTTCATTTTTGTAGGTTGTGAGTTAAATTACTTATTTTACATAAAATAAGGTTACTAACCTGTCGTCAATCAACCCTAGATTTGTCGTGACTATAGTTTCGGGGACCCCATTTTCAAATCTTCAGTCGTCAAATTGTCAAACATAATATCTTCTTGAACTTGCCGTTGTCAATAATACGTCACACATAAACAATTGAACATAAACGGAAACATTTAGTATATTTACAAATTATGTACATGCGCACGAGACCGACCAAGGACAAAACCAGACTGCAGTCTGGTATTTGCGGAAAATCTATATGGTGAATTTAATTTATTATTCTGCATCAAACTCACTATTTTGAAATTGTTTATAGCTTATTTTCGATCAAATATACTTAGATTGATACTAAAACGTTATAGTATTATTTAAAAAATATAATATAATACAGATGTATTGAAAAAATCACGTGAAAATCACGCACAACATGGGATTTATCACTTTTCTATATTGCCGACCTAGCTGTGACAAATCATACTTAAAATTACATCTCGTGTAAAACTAGAATATTCTAACGTATTTTATCATGCTGCTCAGGTGGAGTGGAGATCTACAAACAGCCTTAATAACACGCTCCGTTACCATCTAGGCCGACCTATTGGACTCGAGCATCGATATCTTCTTTCTCTCGAAATGCAAAAAAATGTTACGTAAAAAATTGTTGTAGAAAACAAAAATTATAGTAAAACTTAATAATACGTTGTTTTAAGTGGATAAGGTTTGTCTGAAAAATGTTGGAAAAATGCATTACACCGTTTGCATAACTGTAACGTTTATATAAATTGTACTTAAGTTAATTTACTGTAGAACTTCTTCAAATATAGATGTTAAAAGCAGTAAAAAAGGTCCATTGATTGTAGGTAGATTTAGTTAAAAATTTGCATAGCTGTATTTAGTTTCTGACAGAGTTTTCTTGTACCAACAATAATGATTCTTTACGTAAAATATCTAAGCTCAATCCTTTTGCACGTATATGGGAACCTGAAAAATATTTATCTAAATACCTGAATCAATAAGGATTTTCACTGTTACACCCCTTTATCACCTGACCTACGTAACCAATTTTTAAGCTTAAGGACTCATTTCAAAGTTTATGATCTAGTGAAGAGAAGAATGGTAACCAAACAGGTAATTTTAGTCCTGACCAACTTTCCTGAAACTTCACTTATGTTTAAGAGTCATTTAATTACAGCTGATCCTTCAGTTGAATGTTCTACCATAATCAGATGGTAAAGGTAAACAAGAGAAAAAACAGTTGGTGACAGTTTTAAACAGCCGTTTCGTGACAACCTGTTTTAGTTAAGTAACTAAGTAAATCACTATTTTATGGATGGAGCTACAATGAATTAATTTAATTTATCGTAAATTATACATCTAATAACTGTCTTAAAAGGACATAATCTTTGAGAGGTAAAAGAGTATTGGATTATTCGTTTAGACTGTGGAATAGTTTTTTTTACTCCTAAAATTCACAATTTGCACATTGTATGAATAGTCAACTGGTTAATACAATTAGATGAAATTTGTACAGCAATTTAAGATGGACCCTCGTTATAACTCTACATTCAGCTTTATTCAGAGGATCCTACGAAATTGACTTCCCCATTCCCCATTTGTAAGGTAATTTCATCTTAATTAACCTCCGTAACTCACTTAATCACACATTAATGGCGGACAGAGGTAGGGCATGCAAATTAGTTGGCGTGTAAATTACACAGCTATTATGACAAACTGACACAATCCCTTGTGCGCCTCCCCTGCAGCTCTCTCCGACCCTTCCTCTTTTGTGGCTGGTTTTATTTCAAAATTAAATTTTAGTGAGTTTGTTCTGTTTTGTATTCTTTATGAATGCGATGTAAAATCTCAATTGGTGTGGGGATTTTCCAATACGAAGACAAATAATCTATTCTGAATACTAACAGTAAAGATAGTAACAAAATCGAACACTAAATTCATTTTGAACAGGGAATACTATTACTGCAAAATTATACCGTTTAACTCCAAACACACTTATACCTAAATGTAAAGTTGTAATAGCACCTAAACCCTTATAATTTGTGTTAATACTCTGTGTTCAGTACTTATAATCAGTTCTACATTATCTTTATAAAAACTCTTTGATTTCCATATGTTATTATTACTTAATTACCAGGTGTTTAATTGTTTATATTCTCGTTCAACATGTTTCTTTCACTAAATGCAGTTCTGCTATTTTTTCAATCCAAAATTATTTTGGTCTTACCCATAATAATTGATAAATAAAAAACTTTTTAAACAAAACGTTTTTAAACGCCCTAAAAAGTAGAAAATAATTTACAAATTATTTATGTTTATTGTGTTCGCTACGGGGACGGTGGCGTCGTCCTATATCCAGCTACTAGGTGGTCACGATTTGTGGATATTTATAGGCAAGCACTGTGGATGCGATGTTCCCTGGTGTGGATTAACGTCCGCACTAGTGACTATCCGCAGTACCTACTATCCTGATTATTAGACCAATTCGTTAATTACAATGGAAAAATATTGTTCGGATTCCACTATAAGCTGTAGGTCCCGGAAAACTTTTTAACAGCTACGCAAATTTTAATCTGTAAAATAAGATATTTCAAAATGTTTATACAAGCCATAGATTACTCGAAATTCACGGACGAATCATTTCTACAATCTAATTTTTAAGGGTTAAGGGTTAAGGGGGGGCTTAAGGGTTTAAGGGGGGGGGGTTAATAATATTTAGAAAAAATATTTTTTTTAACAACATAACGTATTTGTTGCAGCAAAAATGATTTGTTACTCTTAGGTACTTGTTGGTAGCTACTTAGTACTTAAAAAAAAAAACTTGTTTTACCCAAGAATATCCGGACGAAAATAGCCTAACATAATTAACTTAATTTGTCCATTTAGTGAGTATAAAGTTCAGTTAGTGCGCAGCTGCCCATAAAGTGTACCAAGTCGTTGGCCTCTATTAGTTTAACTGCCACTTCATCCGAGAACTTACGTCAATAAAGCAATGAAGGTGAAGTCCGCCATTAAACTGCAGTTACTAGAAGTTACAGCTTCTTCTAGACTTAGAAGAGTGGTATTGTTATAAATTGGTACAGTTAGTGAGATTAATTTCGCCATAGTCTAAAGCAATATAGACCATTCCATTCGATAGTAATACGACAAAATGCCACAATTATCTAGTAAATTCTTTTGAAATGTTCAAATCTGTCAACACAATAAAACATAGAATATGGGAACTAATGCAGCCTTTTGTTTGGCATCATTAATTGCTAGCCCATTGACAAATAGCATAAGTTATGGGTTTACAGTTTAAGTTTATCTGCGCACATCAGGTGCGCACTTATTTGCGCTAAAGTGAGCGCATGGATACAGGGTGTGCCAAAACTCTCTGCCAATATTTTTCAACATTGCTCATGGGTAAGAAAACATATCTAAGTATCGTATTTAAATTGTTTTCGGAAGTCCTTAGTTACTCACGGCTGTATGAGTAACTAATAACTTGACTTAAAGTAAGAATAACTTTACAAGGCAATTTAATTACAAAGATTGAATAACTTCATGATCAGCATTGTACGTGTTTTTAAATTTACGTAAATGGATTGACACCTTATTTTTAAGATTGTACAAATATCAACTGATATATGGCAGCTTTAGTGGTACGTGATCGCAATCTCTTGAAAAATTAATAAGTGAAAAAAATTTTAGTTGTGTGAGTAACTAAGGACTTACCGGACAATTTAAATATGATATTTAGATATGTTTCTTACCCAGGAACAATGCTCTAAAATATTGGTAGAGAGTTCCAGGACACCCTGTATATCTTGAGAAGATAAGAGGTCAGAATTGGTGTAAGCAGTGAGCAGGGTGCGTGCTCAGGATAAATTGTGTGATTGAGTTTATCTACTGCAGTCCCTAACCTCCCGAAGCTGTAAAAACATCTGCTGCAACTTCTACTTCACTAAACCGAGTTACTTCAGTATGTGTTTGGGATTTCATTTTAAATATTCCATTGACTTTCATACCGTAAAAGTATACTTCCCCAACCGATGTGGGTTAGTGAATTTCCCGTTAGGGAATAAACTATCACCGTAGGTCTCATGGTAAGATCTAGATACAGAACCAATTTATTTTTTTCATTCTTGTGTTTCCAAAACTGGTCTCAACAAAACATCCTAAAAAAGGAAAATTCTCTCCAAGAAAACTAAAATGTAGGTATATAAAACTATAATATTACCTATAGTATACATATGGATCATAAACATGGGTTTCGTGCAAACATGATAAAAAGAGATTTTTAACTTTTGAAAATAAAATACTTTGAAGGATATTGGGACATATAGTAGAATATGGAATATGGGGGATAAGAACAAACAAAGAATTGAGAGACGTCTATAAGGACCCAGACAAGCTTTGATGAAAAGCCAAAGACTAAGATGGGCAGGACACATCTATAGAAGACCAAGGTAGTCAAATTTAAGAGTGGTTTTAGACGCAGTTCCTCTAGGCAGGCGACCACTGGGCAGGCCGAGATTGCGGTGGTGGTGCGAAGTCCGAAAAACATAAGAATTAATGTTACGGAATAACTGATGAAGATAGCGAAACGCTGTTCGCGAGACCAAAAACCTGCTTAGGTTTGAGTGGCCAACTAGGTAAGGTAATTCTGATGTTCCCAGAGCCCAAAATCAGCTCAAGTAAAAATCCTCCGATTGATAGCATACGGTACACAAACCAAACGCGTACACCTACAGTACGTTTAGTCGAGCATTTCAAAAACCAGTATGATCGGATTATGGAAATAAGGTTTTACAAGGGGTAATGTAGGTTAAATCGGTTTTCCCGTTTTCGATCCTTCACATTAAAACATACAATTTTGCAATTTCTTTCTAACAACTTGTTAAATTAATAGACTACTAGGCCTATTTAAATAAGAAATAAATCTGACAATTATAAGGGAATATTCTGGTGAAATATCTAGGTAGTGAGATGGATATTCGTTTAGTCTGCAGGTTTGCTGCGATGGGTTTACAATACCTACAATACCTATTGTCACCGTTTTATTTAAAAGTATTATAGTAAAGTATTTCTACCATCTAAAATCGACTTTATGTTTTATGGCATAGCATTTAAGTGATAGCTTGAAGAAAAAACTGAGTCCATTATTTAATAATTAGTAGGAAGTAAAACCAAAATATCTCCCTAGCAAATTTATCTACTAAGAAGCCATCTTAAAGCTGCAACTAAGAAGAGAAAACTAACCTATTACAATTAGCTATATAAATTGTAGTTACCGTGTATCAAATTAGTTGCTCTTCTATCAGGTTAACAATTCGTTTCTCAAAACACATGACACAAAAAGTACCAGTCACCAGCAAAATCTGTCCTAAAACAGCACAAAGTGCACAAAAAACTAAATCAATCAAACTCACGGTAAAAAATTACGCGGAAAATTAAATAGACACTTTTCATGTCACCACATGACCACCAACTAAACTAACTGAAGCACAACAATAATTAATCAGCTGATTATAACTCGACAGCTGATTAGCGCTGCATCACTGTTTTGTGATTGAAAACTAGTAATCAAATGGTTTTGTTAAACGATTATTTTGTTTAGTTTGTCTAAATTACACTTTATTATCACAAAGTAGTGTGCAGGTGAATATGAGATAAATAAGAGTGAATAATAAAATGATAGCTTCATTTATATCTGAAATAGTTAATTATTATGCAAATGCCAATTATTATCAACATTTCAATGGCTAGAAATATAATGTAAACAGATTGTATGGTAAATTCTATACCTTTAACTGTTAAATCTTAAAGTTTTAATATTTTGAATATCTTTTAGCGAATTTCCCATATAGGGAATAAGCTATTACCGTAGTACTCATGGTAAGACCTGGACGCGGGACCGATTTTTTTTTTCGTTTTGAGGTCCCTAGAGGCCAAAAACACCATCCGTTCAAATTCATATATATATATATATATATTTATATATATATATATATATATATATATATATATATATATATATATATATTTATATATATTAAATTAAAACATATATAACAAAGTACCCTTTTAGTAATTATTTTATTTTTCATGACGACATGTTTCGGAACTAAGTCCATTGTCAAGTCATTTTTACCATAACCTCATTCTTTAAACTAACAAAATTAAAAATATAATCATATGTAAAAATAATAAAATATGTTAACTAAATCTTAATACATTTTGGTATTAATTTATATTATTTATTTTATTATATATTAATTTATATTAATTAATACCAAAATGTATTAAGATTTAGTTAACATATTTTATTATTTTTACATATGATTATATTTTTAATTTTGTTAGTTTAAAGAATGAGGTTATGGTAAAAATGACTTGACAATGGACTTAGTTCCGAAACATGTCGTCATGAAAAATAAAATAATTACTAAAAGGGTACTTTGTTATATATGTTTTAATTTTATTATATTAGTAGCCCTAAAAATGCAAGAAAATAATTTATATATATATATATATATATATATATATGTGTGTGTCCGTTAGCGCGATAACTCGAGCAAAAATGATCCGATTTTGATGAAATTTGGTACAAACGTGTAAACCTACGTTTATTCGAACGAGTTCGCGAACCAGCATGATCGGACCATGGGAACAGGGGTTTATGGGGGCTTTTATGGGGTAAAAATGGGTTTTTCCTATTTTTGACCCAAAAAACATAAAATTTTGAAATTTCTTTCCAAACTATTTAGTAGAGCTTAAAAAAAACAAATAATTTAGTATATTGAAGCGTTATAATGCGCCTAATGGTTACGGAGAAAATTCCAAAAAATTGTTAATTTAAAATTCCCATGTTATTCTTAAGGAGAATAAGTAAACCGTTGTAGTGTGCTTGTTTATTAACATATTTTGCCCAAATTTGGAAAATGTTTTTATTTCTTACTAACTATTAACATTTTACATAAAAAAACACTTTTACCCTCCCTGTTGCAGCAAACCTAAGTATGTGTTAAACTGATTCTATTTAAATAGGGAATAAATGTGATATTTTTAAGGCGACATTTTAGTCTAAATCCAATCAGGCAAATGGAAATTCGCTTAGTCTGCAGGTTTGCTGCGGCGGGGGTATTTTTTATTTAATTAGAAATTATATCTATAATGCACTTAAAATTTGTAACGAATAATAATTGTATGTACTTTTGAGCCTAGGTAGGTTTTGTTGTTCAATAAAGGTTAAGATAAAGGCTGTTATGATTCTTTCTTTAAACAAACCTTAAGCTAATAAATTACAATAATTACAAGATTGTTATTGAACTAAAACCCTGACAAGGTTAATAAACAATATGGATATACTTAACTTTTGTACGTTTTAGCGAATTACCCTATAGCTATTACCGTAGGTCCCATGGTAAGACCAAGGCCCGGAACTGATTTACTTTTTCATTTTGATGTCCCCAGAGGCCAAAAACACCATTCATTCAGAATGTTATATATGTATATATGTGCCCGTAAACGTGATAACTAGTGTATTTTTTGTCTGATTTTGATAACATTTGCTTTGAAGGTGCAAGGCGGGATAAACTTGAATGAGTTTGCGAACCAGCATGATCGGACCATGGGAACAGGGTTTTATGGAGTAAAAATGGGTTTTCCCATTTTTGACCCTCAAAACATAAAATTTCCCACTTCACTCCAAACCATTTTGTAGAGCTTAAAAAAAAACAAATAATTTAGTATATTGAAGTGTTTTTGTACAAATATTGGTTACGGAAAAAATTCTAAAAATTGTAAATAATTTTAAATTATTATGTTATTCTTATGGAGGGTAAAATATAATAATAGTCTGTTGTAATTTTCTCTTTTATGGATATATTTAGAACGACTTGGCAAATTTTTTTTCCTAGGACGCTAGGCACGAGCACGGAATTGTTTCCCGCATTACTTCAGGCTATACCAAGGGTATACGACATTATCACTTAGATAAAATCCATTGGTGGTTTGGCAGGATTTGAACCCGGGACCCCAGAAACCGGAGTCACGCGCACTAACCACTAGACCAGCTAGCTCCCCCAGACCAGCTCGCTCCCCCTATTTATTTTTTACTAAGCTATCAACATTTCAATAAAAAAAACACCTCAATACCTTCCCTGTAGCAGCAAACCTAAGTAATCATTAAAATAATGATAGGAAATAATTCATCTTACAATTTTGATGGAATAAGTTTGTGGAATTCCAGTCAGGTAAGTGGAAATTTGCTTAGTCTGCAGGTTTGATGCGACGGGGTATTATAGGTTAAAATCCTTCAAGAAGGTGAGAAAACATTGGCTATTGGTCTCACGTTTAAAGAGTGTCAGTTACATATTGAACTACCCTTTGACACAAGGGAAATGGCACTAGCAGCGGGGAATTCTAAAATTTCCCTTACTTCTGACACATAAATTGTTGAGAGTTTCTGAGGATGTTTATTTCAGTAAATAAACTAACAAATTACTACTTCTTGTGACTATAAAATTTGGGTTGAAGATTTTTTGTAACCTTACAAAAAACATTTACTTTGAAGGTAGAAAGTAGATTTATCACTATACTAAAGTTGCTTTGATATGTTTGCTTAGTTTGTTAACACTTTGAGTGTGATGATGTTTCCATTTTTTTCGTGGTTAATTTTCAATGTTCAAGGTCATTTTTTTCAGTGTTTTCCTTTACTCTTTCCCAAAATATTTATGATAAATGATAGATTATTTATAACGTAAGGCCTACAAGTAAATATAGTTAAAATTGTCAAAATATCAAATAGTAACAAATTATAAATACATTTTAATCGTAACCCTTCAATCAAATTGATATCCAAATTTTATATCATGTAAGCAAAACAATTTTTGCTAATATTGTTTTCCCACTTTCTCTCTGATTAATGTGAATCAAATTGGAACCAGGGATATTTTTTATTTGTGTATTAACTAGAGTTTCAAGTTTGTAGTGTACTTGATAACTCTGGCATATTATAATTCATAAACAGCAACATTTTCGTAGGACACCCTGCATACATACCTACTCTAAAAACATATAATTTAAAATAACTGTTTCGCACTAAATTTATTAGAGACAGCAATTTAGGTGGTATGAATGAGATTAATTTTGATAACACTCGTAGGGGTTTTGAGACTAACGACAATTGTATTTGTTCAGTGTTGTGTGTGTTTAATAACAATAAACTAAACAGAAAGACAAAATAAATCACTAGTGACAGAAGGTCAAATACGTGAGAAGTTAACTTGCTGTAATAAATCCAAGCTCAATAGCTAACCAGAAATACTTTTCACTTTACTTTGTTTTTAGTCAGTATTTGTTCTGTAGACAAATAATAAAACTAACAATTAAATCAAAATTTTAAAATTCACAATACAATTGATTGCCACAATTAATACATTCTTTTCATCAACAAGTCATAGAAAATAAACCAAAAATTTGCGTTTTCACTGTCAATATACCAAAAGTTATAACACCCAATTGACTAAGTCTAAATTTGATCCTAGACTAGGACCTAAAACTAGGACCTTGGCTAAATTTTACAATATTTTTACAATACAATGTCTCTATACAGTAGCCTTTTGTTTTGTAATAAATTAATTCAATATATCTTCTTATTTATGACAATATTAATTTTGTAATTGAATTAAAACCTTACAGTACAGAAATTTTCTAATCCTTTAACTTAAAAATCTTCAATCTAAATTGCTAAACTCCCATGATATTTACCTCTGAAGAGAATATATTCCAAGTTTTGATTAAAGAATAAAACTGTTGTTCAGAGTTTGCTGCAGACAATATCCCCACATTTGAAAGTCAGATTGAAACTGAAGTAATATTGCAAAAATTTAAATCTCAGCTTTTCTCAACAACTCTCAACTTACATTCAGTTTTATATTCTTCGACTTTTAACCTAATTACCGGGACCTGTTTATGGCTTATTTGTTTTATAATTTTACAAAATTGCGTTTACTTCACAGTACTTAACAGCTGGAATATTTTAATTTTACACTTTAATTGTTGTAAATTGTGTGTTTTATTAGAAAATGTTAGAAATTAATTCTGTCTCATGTTGTTCCGAGTGATTGTTATAAGCCTTAAAACTTTCAAAATATTGTACTTAGTTTAATTTTGTTTAAGTGAACTGATGAATGAAGCTGTAATTATCTCTGAACAAAGGTATGACCATAGACAAAAAGAAAATATAGAAAATAAATATAGACCGACTGCAGTTCTGTGGTTAGCATATGTTCCGGCGCCCACCGCTAGGAGTGCCGTGTAGTTACGGCGCACTCCGCTGCAGCGTCTGCTGGTCGCATACGGCGGATCGAGGGGCCGACGACAGTAGCAAATCGAACACATCGGCACATCGCGTAACCTTCCTTTGACAGTCTATATTAAATATAGATAATAATTTTTATTCTATTTCTCTATGGTATGACCAAGCTTCTCAAGAGAAACATTGCAATTGCCAGTGATTTCTAATTTATATTTATTGGATGCTAATCCTACCTTTTTATTCACCTTGTGAATTTTCAAATTTGGCTGACGGGCTACTTTGCCATAAATCAAGCTCAAGTCACTTTCAGAATCAAGCATACCAGTAACCTCGAAACCGTTATAAGTGACAATGGTTTAACTTAAATTATTATAGAAATGGGAATATTTACCTGAACAGAATGAGGCTTTTAATTCAATAAAGAATCACACTCGAAACATGATAGGAGCTATTTACAAACAGTCAATAAATAAAAAAAATAAATTACATGTGATCGACAATCTATAACACAAAGTAAAGAAGGAAAGGCAGAGTATAAAATATTATATCTACAGTATATTATATATTCATAAATAACTGATGGAAAAGGGACATTAATATTGTAGAAATTCAGTGCAACAACTTATTATAAAAGTTTGCTTGATATCTATAAATTGGGTATTCGTTCCTAATCACAAGTAGTAGATCAATATTGTTAAAAATATAAAACGTGTTATCAATTAAATTGTGGCTTACACTGTAATATCATATCAAAGGGTAAAAAGGTGTTTTGAAACTGTTGATGTCAAACTTTCTAATACCCTTACTTTTACATATTTCCAAACTAATGACATTTTCAGTATAGTTGTTACACTTATTACCTAACTAAAAGCACCTATAGTGTTTTCTTAGTAAACTTAAGTTTTTACTTATCAAAGTGAATCAAATCGTGGATCAATTTTTATCAAAGGGATCTTATCTCTAACACTCTTAACACAATTGCTCATAACAAAAGTTCACGCTTAATTTAAATTTGTGTACACTAACAGTTATTGCCCAGTTTTCCGAAAACTAAAACATTTGCTTGGCAATTTGGCTTCGCTCAGGTTTTTATGGGAAATCAAATCTTGATAAGAAATTTAATGGTGTATATGTGATAATATATTGGTTGGTTGTTCGAGCTTACCTCTCTTTTTGAACAATGTTCAAGGTAGTACTTGTACTTCGAGTACTTGTGCTTTCCTTCTGCTCAGTTCGAGGTATTTATGTATTCTAAACTCTCTCACATTCTATTTTGCTAGATTTCATAACAGTGTTAACAATTACAATACCAAGTGTTGTAGCTCTACCTTAATTATTTTTTTTAATATTTAACTGTTCAGGGGCTGTTTTTCTACCCTGGAAATACAAAGACATCATGTATTCACCATTGTAATAGAAATGCAGGTGACATCCCTTTCCAGTGTTCACCTAGCAATCAAAAGGTCGCCAGATCAATCCTGAGAGAAATCAGTAGCTTTTTGATGGTTCAAAACTGGACCCAGCCGTCCCTGTTCATTATGGGCTTTAATAATCATCCTGACTAATGAAACAGCTGATCTTAGTCGGTAAAAAAGCTACAGATTATCCCACACTAATCTACACTCATCCTTCATTCATTTACCTACTTACATCATTCCTTACCACAATGTAAGAAGACTAGTGTATAGTCTTTTAAGCTGAGAAGCCTTTTCAGCTGATTTGATTGGCATTTAAATCAGGTACTGGGATTTACTGACTTTACTGAAGCAATACTGAGAGTAATTCTATAGAATTATCATCTATACTGTATATTCTGACTGAGTAATCCGATATTGTTTTGCACCACACAGAGCCTGAAGTAAGGGATAGAAGAAACATTCAATGGTGCACTTAAGTGGTATCTAGCACTAGCCGCTAGTGTCTAGGGCTAATCGCCTTTCCTAACCCCCCTCGCCATCACGTACTACTAACTACTACACTCATGCAAGAGGAAGACCTTTGTACCCGTGATAGGAACTTGCCAACTTGTGCACTATTCTCGCCACTCTGGCTCTTCATTGTGTTTCCGGCACAACATACTAGAGCTGAAAGAGCACGGTCGCCCCACAAGCAAGTTTCCTCTGTGACTAGAGTAACATAATGCTAAGATTGATGCAAAATATTGAAACAGTATTAAGACAGAAATTGTGTTTACATTGGTTTTTCAGGTGACTTGGAATGATGATAAAACATATTGTGAATTCAAAGGGAGGAAAATGGCCACTTTAAAAAATCAGAATGAACAGGATCAAATTGAACGATTAATGATTACAAATGGTAAGTTACACAGATTAAGTTGTGGCGATTCAAAATAGTTTGTCTCCTTCATCCTTCGTGGCACTTTAAATTAAGCAAAAAAATGTTTTGAATACCTCTCTATATTAGAGATGAGAGGTATGAATAAGAAGATTGAAGATTGGCAAAATTAATTTTGCCAATGTCTCCCCATTATAAGTAAAGATTTATATACAAAGTAGTGTTGACCTTCTGTAGTGTTCTACTAACACTTGTTCAGAGAAACCATTTTTCAATCAACAAACTAATTCTATATGGAAACATTGATTTTCAGGTTTGGCAAATGAAAACGTTTGGCTTGGACTTTCAGACATAAAGGAAGAAGGATTTTTTAAATGGGAAGATGGAACAGACCTGAAGTACACAAAATTTGAAAACTGGAAACCAGGGGAGCCAAACGATTTTCATTACTGGAGAAAAAATCCATTAAACCTTGAGCATTGTGTGCAAGCCAATGGGAAGGACAATTTTTGGCCGGGAAGTAACAAGTTTCAATGGAATGATATGCCTTGTGATCAGTCAAATAATATCCCTGGTGACCATTTAAGTTACATTCTCTGTGAAAATATAGAATGTGCAGAGTAAACTCATATACATGATTAAAGTTTTACAATGCATTATGTTGCACTGGACAGGATACATTTGTTTTAGTGTCAATAAACTCCTCTTGTTCTGTTTTATTTTTTGAACTTTTTTCCCCAGTCTCTGGTATAAACGATGCATTATTCAGGTCTATACTACTAGGGGTAACGAGAATCTGCAGTTGACGCGGCAGCCAATAGCACTGGACTAGCGCGACGTTGCAACATCGCCCATTCACTAATTATTTTTGACACTAATAAAAATATACTAAACAGTATTTTTAAATCAGCTGGTATTGTAAGATTTAGCAACACCGCACTGACCTCATTGGCTCCTTCGAAGTCACGTGGTAAATATGCTCCTCCCATAACTACAGACTCTCGTGGACGGTACTGTTAATGATTTAGGACTATACAATAAAAATTGTGTTTTTAAATATACCAACAACACTAACACCTAACTTACCTGGCCCTGTCCTGTCCATAATATATATACAATCATCTCTATATCACACCTATATTCTACCTTCCAAATTGCACTGACCAAGTGAACGAGGAATGGAATGATAAACTGTGGTGTACGGTGAAGCTTCATGTGTATGGCTCTACCGCCGAGCCATAGTGAAAGTACGGCAACAAAAGAGGGAGCAGACGACATCAAAAAAGTGTAAATATGTCATTTATCTGAAGTGAAGTGAGTATCGAGTGAACTTCAATAGTGAAATCGAATCGCACTTGAAACTAAGGTTAAGGCCATGTTTACATTAATGTTAGAAATTCGTGCCATTTCTTTTTTTTATTATTAAAATGAATCGTTAGCGAATTATATTGTCAGCCAACAGTGTTATTTCTCTATAACCAGCCTTCTTGAAGTTTATTCAGTATGATGTTTATCATTAGTGAAGCATTTTTGGGAGAAGTTCAAAAGAAAGTTTGCTTGAATAGCCTGTCTCCAAGTTTCTAATTATTCACAGTGTTCTGGTAAATCGGAAAATACAAGTTAATTTTATTCTCCGTAAGTTCATTATTGAATGAACGAAGTGAATTCTCATACTGGTGTAAAATGCATCTCATGTAAATCCAAAAACTCGAGAATGACTACGTATATGAAGTTGATGTTTTGCACAAAGGTTCTTTATCATATTATCTTGGTTAAGTTCGTTATTGGAGATTATTTGTTCAGTAATAATTATAAAATCCTAAAAAAACCATTTTAATTTTCCCCCATAAGAATAACATTAGGAGCTACCTTCTTCTTCTTTTTTTTGTTTACATTTTACAAGCAACAATTTTGTTGTGAATTCTAGAGACCGAAGTGAATTCTATTATTTCTTTCATCCATGGAGTAAACAGTTTTAACATCTGTAGGTATATTATATTAGTCAATGGTTTTATGCTTAATAATTCTTTAATTTATAATTATTCTTAAAAAAATTATCGGAGGAAATAAATATGGGATATAAAAATATCCACCGAAATGTATTACAATCGATAAAAATGTTTCGGTAGTCATGTTTGAACTTTTTACATGTTTTTATGGTTGTTAGTTTAGTAGGCCTAGGCTTGAATTAAGTAAGACCACAGTCCTTGGAATGATTGTTAATTAAAATAATGGGTGAATTTTATCACTTGGGTGGCATGATGGGTTTCTAAAAATAAGTGGTTTTAACATTGTCTTGAGCTTTTTATATATTGTTAATTTTCAATATTATTGTTATAGCACACTCTGCCTATGCCTATCAGATTTTTTTAAGAGTTATTTTTTTTTCAAACATATAGGCTAATAAGTTAAATAGTTTCCTTTTTTCTTATCGTCTGTTGTTTGTTAGTGCTTTCTGTCGGGTGTATTTGTTGTTAATGTTGGTTGTAAAATAAAATAGTTAACATTTTGATACAATCATTTTAATGAAAAAACCGCAAATATTACTCCTTTTAGTTAGAGTGTAAGAGTTAATTCACTTTATACCTATCTTTGTCACTGTTATCAATGGCAAAAACTAGATCTATAGGTTAGGAACTGAGTGAGCCATGGCCTTTGGTTAGAGACCATTAGATTCTAAGCAAGGAAGGAACTTAAATTACTGTGTCTGGTTAAGTGTTTCAAAAATTAATCGTCATTATTGAGATATGATCTTTCAAGTGTTTTTTTAAATTTAATATTAGGCCTATAACTTAACGTTATCCGGTAAGTTATAAGCTAGGCCTATTTAACTTAACTTGGTTACACTATCAAGTGTAACTGACAGAGTGTTCCCTATGAAGTAGGATAGCCTGTAATCAAAGGTAATAGGCCTAGCCTACCTTGGCCTTTTCTTTAGTCTAATAATTTAAATCAAAGGACCTAGGGTAGGCCTAAGTTAATAGATCAATTTATTCTAACCTTTAACTTGTATAAGTTAGCCTATCTCTGGCCATAAGCTGGGTTTTCCTTGGCGCAGAGTGCGGAAAGGCGATTTAACAACGTCTTCCGACGCGCTTCTAGGAAAACAGTTAACTAAACATTAACTTAAATGACTGTAAGATGCCTAAGACATGAGGAGAGCCTCACTTTCGTTTACGTCCACACTCATTCTAATGAATATATCATCAATATAAGTTTATCGATTATTCCATTCGATATATCAAGTTTGGTAAGTTAACTATGTTTACGTTAACCGAATGAAATACAGTAATCGATATAATCGAATAATTGATATCTTAGGCCTATCAATATTTTTCATTCGAATTAGTGTAAGGATGTTTAAACTTAACTGAAGTCAAGAGGAGTCTGTGTTTTGCAATCCGTTTCTGTGCCTAACTTAGCTTAGGAAACTCCAGCTCCAGGTTAAGTAGGCCTATTGTGAGTTAAGTTAGGTATGTAGACCTAACTTATCTGTCTGCAGTCAAGTTTCTATAAAAAGCCTACTACATGCAGGCCTAAGTTAGGTTTAAAGCATTCGTAGCTCATCTGAATCTCTAAATAGTTTGAACTTATGTAACGAGTGTTCTAAAAGTCAGTTAACCTAAGAATTTCTCATTTAAGTTAGTAGGCCTAGGCATGGGTGGAGTTCCACTAAAACCTGCGATATTTTATCAAATTAATAATAAGCTATATCAATTACGATTCGGTTCGATGAATTTTAAAAACTTAGGTATAACCTATAGACCCTACCGGTACCGGTAAACAATAACAAGCAAAAAAGATCCAATTTTGATGAAATTTGGTATAAACGTGTAAACATAGGCTAGGCCTACATTTATTTTCGTAAACCAGCATGATCTAACTATAGGAACGGGAGTTTTGGGGGGTTTTATGAGGTAAAAATATAATTTTCTCATTTTTGACCAAACACAAAATTTTACAATTTCTTTCCAAGCCATTTTGTAGAGCTTAAAAACCAAATAATTTAGTATAATGAAGCGTTATCATACATCTAATAGTTACTGTATGGAGGAAATTCCAAAAATTTTTAATTTTAAATAGGTAGCTATTATTCTTATGGAGATTAATTCAACTGTTGTACCTGTAGTTTGCTTGTTTTTGAGCATATATTGATCAAAGTGCTTTTATTGGTGTGAACCTGGCAATAACTCCAGCAATAAGTAGTGCGCACGCCCTATAAAATTATTGCTGGCCGTTTAGCGAGAAAATACGGCTGCGTACCATATTACCGATGATGTCACCAGATAGAGGATACTTTAACGGACACGACAGTATCAATATCATGTACCTGGGGGATAAGTTGGGGGGGGGGGGTAAAGTCAGCAATAAGAAGTGAGCGTCCCTTATAATGTCTATTGCTGGCCGTTTTGCAGGAAAATACGGCCGCGTACCATATTATCGATGATGTGACCAGATAGAGGACACTGTAACGGACACGACAGTATCAATATCATGTACCTAGGGGATAAGTTAGGGGGGTAAAGTCATCAAAAATTCGAAAAAATCTATTGCTGGCCGTTTAGCGGAAAAATCCGGCCGCGTACTTTATTACCGATAGTGTCAACAGATAGAGGACACTTTAACGGACACGACAGTATCAATATCATGTAAGTGGAGGATAAGTTAGGGAGGGTAAAGTCAGCAATAAGTAGTGAGCGCGCCTAATAAAATCTATTGCTGGCCGTTTTGCGGGGAAATACGGCCGCGTACCTTATTACCATTGATGTCACAAGATAGAGGACACTTTAACGGACACGACAGTATCAATATCATGTACCTGGGGGATAAGTTAGGGAGGGTAAAGTCAGCAATAAGTAGTGAGCGCGCATAATAAAATCTATTGCTGGCCGTTTTGCGGGAAAATACGGCCACGTACCTTATTACCGATGATGTCACAAGATAGAGGACACTTTAACGGAGACGACAGTACCAATATCATGTACCTGGGGGAGAAGTTAGGGGGGATAAAGCCAGCAATAAATCGAAAAAATCAATCGCTGTCCATTAAGCGGAAAAATCCAGCCGCGTACCTTATTATCGATAATGCCAGCAGATAAAGGACACGAAAGTATCAATATCATGTTTCTGGGGAATAAGTTTTGGGGGGGGGGTGTGGTCAGCAATAAATAAAAAAAATCTTTTGCTGTCCGTTTAGCGGGAAAATCCAGCTGCGTACCTTCTTATGGATAATGCCAGCAGATAAAGGACACTTTAATGGACACGACAGTATCAATATCATGTACCTGGGGAATAAGTTAAGGGGGGGTAAAGTCAGCAATTAGTAGTGAGCGCGCTTCATAAAATCTATTGCTGGCCGTTTTGTGGAAAAATACGGCCGCGTACCTTCTTATCAATTATGCCAGCAGATAAAGGACACTTTAATGGGCACGATAGTATCAATATCATGTACCTGGGGGATAAGTTAGAGGGGGGGGGGGGGTAAAGTCAGCAATAAGTAGTGAGCGCGCTTCATAAAATCTTTTGCTAGCCATTTTGCTGTTTTGACCCCAGTCGCGCACCCTCGCCACTAGGTTCCATCTTACGCGACCAGCGGGCCATGTTATCAAATGCTGTTGCTGTTTATTACGCGCAGCCACAGTCACACCTGTAGCTTCCTCAAACGACTGGCAGTCGCGGTCACGCGCAACTAGTGTCCTCTATCTGTTGGCATCATCGGTAATAATCATGGCCGGATTTTCTGCTAAACGACCAGCAATTGATTTTTTAGACTCATTGCTGACTTAGCCCCCCCCTAACTTATCCCCCAGGTACATGATAGTGATACTGTCGTGTCCGTTAAAGTGTCCTCTATCTGGTGACATCATCAGTACCGCAAAACTTCTGAAAACGGTATCTTCCCGCAAAACGGCCAGCAATAGATTTTATAAGGCATGCACACTACTTATTGTTGACTTTACCCCCCCCCCCCTAACTTATCCCCCATTTACATGATAGTGATACTATCGTGTCTGTTAAAGTGTCCTCTATCTGGTGACATTATCGGTAATATGGTACGTGGCCGTATTTTTCCGCAAAACGGCCGGCAATAGATTTTATAAGGTGCACTGACTTCTTATTGCTGACTTAACCCCCCCCCCCCCCCTAACTTATCACCCAGGTACATGATATTGATACTGTCGTGTCTGTTAAAGTATCCTCTATCTGGTGACATCATCGGTTATATGGTACGCGGCCGTATCTTCCCGCAAAACGGCCAGCAATGGATTTTATAGGGCGCGTGCACTACTTATTGCTGGAGTTATTGCCGGGTTCACACAAGTAGTGCATTGTATATGGTTGAATATCTGAAAATACATTCATTTCTTACTAAACTAATAACTTAACGTTTTACAATAAAAAAAACACTTTTTTACTCTCCTTGTTGCAGCAAACCTAAGTTCTCGTTTAACTAATTGAATTTAAATAGGTATTAGCCTGAATTTGATATTTTTAAGGAGACATTTTAGTTTAAATCCAATAAAGCAAATAGGCCTTAGTAAGCCTACCTAGACCTAAAAAGGTAATGTATAACTTTCTTCTAGCTACTAAACCTGTGTTCTTAGTAGGCCTACTTAGGTTAAGTTACCCATTTTCAGGGGGACAGTTTCGCAGGGAACCTAGCCTACGATATATTATAAGATGAAATATTCGTTTGATATAGCCTATAAGTTTAGGCTAGGCCTATAAAATATCGTAATCAGTTCATTTCTAGGTGATACAACTTAATTACCTTAATCCATTTATCATGTAGGCCTAGGTCTCTTTCAATATTGAACAATTTATGCAGAACATATTTTTTAAGGATACTCTTTACACTGTGTAGCTTACTTTTTAGTTTATAATAGGCCTAATAACAAAGGTAGCATTTCTAAAAAACAACATCAATTTTTTGTGTATGATTTGTTTAAGACATTGGCTACGGAAAGTTAACTTTGATCTTTTTCATGAGTTTATAAAAAAGTACCTTAACATAACTATAAATCGGTTCAATAATAACCTAATTATCGTATCAAATTTTAATTAATCTTAAGATACCAAATGATATAAAAAAAATAAAAAAAACATTAACGAAGCATTTTATTTTTGTATCCATAGTTGTTTTGTTATTAGGTGGCCTAGGCCTATTATAGTCATAGACAGTAGTTTAATTTATGAAATAAAAAAAAACAAAAACCGAACAAACCATTAATCAATTTTATGTTTAGGCTACATCGGGGGAAAATAAAGAATATTTTTTATTACAAAATTAAATCGGATAAATACCGATATATTGTAATGTTAAGTATTTATCCGAAAGAAAATCTTGACGGAAATTATTTAGTATGTCATCATTGCGATATGATGTACTTTATAGATGTTTAATTGCAGTTTCTTTCACGCTGAATCCAAAAATGCAATTGGTTTTTGTCGGTGAGATTCCTAAGTGGCTGTAAAAAGAAGGTTAAAATTACGAATCTGAGGTTCATTTAGCGGTTCAGATGATAATATGGCGTGGTCTGGACGGATCCGTATGCGTATGTATTATTGTCTGAAAGTTTTGTTGTAATTAGTAATACAACATCAGTAATACAACTCTGTTACTAAGCAGAATAGAGTTTGCGTATTACGAAATGCATAGGAGTCGACGTATAAGAGCTTCGCTCGCTCCGCTCAATTAATGTTTTTGGTACTGTACAGTAATACATTGAAATACTTTAAACTTATTTGGCCATGTATCACACACAATTTAGTTGTGCATCATAGAATTCGTTAGGTTAAAAAAGAAGTGATACTCAGCCCATGATTTTTAATCACTCTGTCACATGATTACAGGACCACTTTGAGGGGGGGGGGGGGCTAAGGGGGCAAATGCCCAGGGACACGGGCCCTAACTTAGGTTGGACAATTTTTAGTGTCAAACTGACCCCAGTTGCTTTTTGCTTTGGGGTTTTAAAAATTATTGCCATGTGAATTAACAGGTTTAGATTAACATCCCCAGCCAAAAACATAACAAACACCACTGACACTGATGTTATAATTTATGATAGACAAAAGTAGAGCTTATGCTATTTATATTTGATTTTGGATAGATATATGTGGCATTAGAATTATTTCTAAAATAAAAGAGCATTACGCCCGTAGTACAAAAAAATCGTTGTTAGTCTGGCCACTGCCGCCGCACAAACTTGCGGCGCGCCACGCCGCAGGGGCAGGGTGAGGGGCCAAAGACAGATTATATGTACATGGAATTGTCTTCGTTCATTCTCATACGCGACTTCGGAGCGTACTCCTAGTAGTAAACCTAACATTCTAATCCTTCTAATTTGCATGGTTCATATTACAATAACTTAGGCTAACAATAATTGCTAAGTCAAAAACTAAGAGGTTAAAGAATATTTTGTCATTATGTAATCCATTCTCGAATTACAATGTAGGCCTAGTTATACAGGTATTGAAGTATATAAGGTACTGTATTCATTAAATGATTGACCACTAACAAAAAAATTGTGCAATAGGACCTGGCCTAGGTTGTGTAAAGGCATAACTTAACCTGCAGGTTAGAACTCATACATAATTAAAGGTAGTTTATAAATCATCAGAGATGTTTCCTACAGTTTACCTGATAGGCCTCTAAATAACATTTTTTTCAAAATTTAACAATACCAAATTGTTTAGCAGTGTCGTTAAGATCCATATTTAACATACCTGAAAGCACGTCATTTTACTCAACCGCCTTTATTAGGCTTTAATTTCAAATGTAAAGTAAAGACTTGAAAAGCATTATTTTATTTTATAATAAATTAGTTTGGGTCCCACCATAGAGAAGTGAGGTGGACAGATGAAACTTGCTTATGGGACAACCCTGAGCTTTCAGCTCTATTATGGTGCAAGAAATACAGTGGCGGCGAGCTAGGGGGCCCGTAAGCCCTGACAGGGATTTTTCAGGAAATTTTACCAGGACACAGGCCCGCGATTGTGCAACAGGCTCAGCCACACGGGCCCCAACCTACCATAACAACATTTATATGAGAATTAAGTTACCATATGTTTTTTATGACAAAAATTTGTTAAAACCAGTAAGGGCACTTGACCAAGTAGTTTACAACAGCTCAACTGACACTATTATTTGACCGATGGATATACATTCTTTACCAACCTAAGTAAAAACATTGTCTTCAGTCATGCAAGTTGCATCAACTGTTCTTGTTGACTGTGTGAAGGCGCCATAATAGGGCTGTATTTAGAACCAATATGGCCCTCGGCCTAGGAGGATAAAACATTAATGTTATCCTCCTAGCCCCCGGCGGGTCACACCAGAAAGGGCCCTCTCCCTCTATAATGATTAAACTAAATGAACTTGATAATTTTTTACGTTCAAATCGGCGAATGAACCTAGGTGGCTAGGGCACTAGCTAAATAAATAATCCCATTCTTTCATTGATGCTAATGAAAGATTTTCATTTAATTTCATTTCTTACTATTAGGAGGCTGCTTTTTGGATTTGTTTACTTCGTAGGCTTGCCGTTTACTTGGATTGCCTAATAGCTGGTATTTGAACCTTTTTTAATATTATTTGGCAATCCGGAGGCTAACGTCCACAATAAAAGTAAAAGCTTTTTTTCTGCGAGGATCACGCTCACGAAATTGAAAGATTAAGCCTACGCTTTTGCCGCTATCGCGGATATCGGCGAGAACATTTCCCCGCGAGTGACGATGACGATGTCTCTGCGGCCACAGGAGATATTCAAAATTTAGCCGCAATTGCGGAAGACAATAATGACGTTTCATTTTCCTCAAGACCAAAACATCTAAGATTAAGTGTACTCCTGGTACTGAAATTAAATTAAATGATGAAATTAAATTAAATTAAATTTATTTGTCTATACTGAATGTTTTCTCTGTACGGTACCTTAAATCTCAGTGGTCCCATAATGTAGACCTACCAACTATTTAGCTAAGCCTAAACAATAATTTAACAATTGGGTAAACGATTTATATAGAATATCATATGCTATGAGATTAGGTATGGCTATTTTGTGAAGATAATAGTGCTACTATTGGCCTAGTCCGTTTCTTATTTTCACTTTCTGGTACGTTTAAAACTCTAACATAAATTCTTTTGGTAGCTTTTGGGCCTAGTTACGTTAGCTAATCTAGTTTCATAGGTACCTTGTTAAAATAGTGTAAAGGTTAAATCAGTTTATTGTTATTTTTGTTTGTAGCCATTAAGTTACCGGTAGTTTGAATTGATATGCAACATTGTTATGTAACAATACCAAAGTAAATTTTTGAACATAGAATATATGTGTTATAGCTTATTTCATGTGTAATTCCAGCAATATGGTATCAGGCTTAAAGCTCGGAAGAAATATTTGTAAGCTCTGCTTGAGAAATTTCCACAAGTCTGTGGAAAGTGAGAAGAAGAGTGTTTATAAAAGTCATGTATGGAAGTACGCAGCTGCAGCAACCTTGGCCGCTGGTGGTGCGTACTACTACACTTTAGATACCCAACAGAAAAGGCTTGTCAAAGTTATGGCTGGTGGTGTAGTTAGGTTTGTAAGGTAGGTAATCAATCTTCATACGGTATTCTTAAATAAATCAGTTTTTTTTAGGATAGTGTAGGCCTAAATCTCAGTGTGTACATCGTTAAAAAATGTGGTTTCAAAATGCATTTTTAATAGTGCGTGTACAGTGGTCTTATTTTATCACTCAGTTGTTGGAAAGCAATACTCTGGTACTAATGAATAACATAGCACAAAGAATATACAATTCAATGCCAGTGTATCACAAATTATAATGAAGACGTAATTTTTTTAGAGGTTGACCTATTCTCCCTATTTGTGTAACCACATAGGCCTCAAGCTGTTAAGTGGAACATCTAGCAAAAAATGTGTGAGTCAGCAAAGTGTTTGAGTGAACTGGAACTGATAAAATTTAGTAGTGGACATTGTCGTTGATGAGAACTCACGAACCCATGGGCTCGTAGTCTGTCACTCTACCAACTAAACCAAGGATTCACCTAAATGCTAATGTAAGGATTAATATGAGTGAAGGATGAATGAAACATTCTAAATAATACATAACAAAAACTGTAACGATTTACCTCAGGAATAATCAATATTCCCTATAAGTTTCATGGACTTAATGTTATATTAATTCTTAATTCACATTGCCTCTTGCAGATCATCCAGGATAGGTCTGGTGGTGACGTTAGACTACTGGTGGTCTCTGCTGGGGCTAGAGGAAGGCAGTCAGGAGTACGAGGAGGCAATAGATAAAGTACACCAGCGCTCGGCAGACCTCATACTGTCCGGATGTCTCAGCAACGGAGGTCTCTACATCAAGTTGGGGCAAGGTCTAGTCTCCATGGACCATGTGTTGCCGCGTCCGTATATTGTCACACTCAAGGTAAGCGACATGGACTGCCACAAAATGTTCCTACTTTGCTTATAAAACTTGATTTGAACACGCTATGAAATTTTTAAATGTGAAACTAACTTCAGTCTTGTTTAGAGGGAGTGAAACAGACTGCAATATAGTTTCAAGGTTTTTCAACTGGTCGAGCATTAGGTATTTTGGGTTCTACAGTGAAATTCAATTTTATTTTTTACAATAAAAATTGAATTTTTATATTCTGATTCTGACAATAATTATCTACGCTTGCAGGCGACATTGACGATGTCCCGTCATCGCGGGAAATGTTAACAATATTGGTGGCGATTATAGTGTCCCTGTGATTGAGGGAGATGTTCTTGAGGAGATGTTGTTTTGCTGCAATTGCGGCAAAGTACCACCTGGAGTTGGGAACGTTCAGGTTAATTTGGCCTAAGGTTGCAAGTAGGGCCTACCCTAAATCTGGCGCTGATCAAGAAAATAGAAGATTGTATGTTTTCTTATTAAGTGCAGCATTTGCTGATTATATAAATTTACAATGAAATGTACCAGAAAAGCTGGAAGTACAATAACTTAATTTTAATGACAATGAAGCTCATAAGGATTCAACTTTCTCGTAGATGTCATTTATAAAAAATGATTAATCGCTCATGACTGCAATTCAGGCTCTTCAAGACCGATGTCTAACCCGAGGCAAGGATGAGGTTCGGCAACTTTTTATGGAGGATTTTGGAGTTCCACATACGGACATGTTTGCCACCTTCGAAGAAGAACCAATTGCAGCTGCTAGTTTAGCTCAGGTTTGTGCAAAATATTAAACATCTAAGAATTCTAATAATGTAGTCATGTTACCCCACTGCCGGCCCAACCAAATGCACGCATGGCGACGTTGATCTAATTAATGTAAATTAATTTCATTGTGATTTAGCCCCCCGGATAACCATTATTTCAATAAAGTGGTTTAAATACCTGCATAAAAGTTGTCCAAAATGTTGCTCACGGCAACCGGTTTCAATCCACAACAGGGATCTTCATCAGGCCGATCAGGATTTCAAAACATTTTTTATCTTCTTGTGAAGGTCGTCAAAAGGCGTAAAAAAGATGCACACATAGTCACAAACACGAAACACGGACATTTAACACTAAAGACACGGCCGAAATTTTGACTATACCTTCGCCGGGGATGAGTCGTCGCAATAATTTCGGCTGTGTCTTTAGTGTTAAATGTCCGTGTTTCGTGTTTGTGACTATGTGTGCATGTTTTTTACGCCTTTTGACGACCTTCACAAGAAGATAAAAAATGTTTTGACATCCTGATTGGCCTGATGAAGATCCCTATTGTGGATTGAAACCGGTTGCCGTGAGCAACATTTTGGATAACTTTTATGCAGGTATTTAAACCAATTTATTAAATTAATTTCTTAAATGTGTCCTGTGAACGTGTGTTTTGTGTTTTCAATTTTAAGTGTATGAGGAATTGTATAAATGGATGACCTGATGGTTTGGCAGTTGCCACAAAAGATATAGTAACCAGACAAACAAGGCTATTGCAAGGTAACACAATACTTTTGTCTTTTATTGATGTAAATTTTAAATTCCCAAGTTATTCTTATGGAGGGTAAGTAAATTGTTGTAGTTTGCTTCTTGATGAAGAGATTTCGCTTTAATTTGGAAAATGTCTTTATTTCATATTAATATTAACATTTCACTAAAAAAAGCACCACCAAAGGGTGGTACGGGGGTGCTACCATCCCTGTAGCAGCAAAAACTTGTATTTGTTAAATCATTATTTAGATAGATAATAAATCTGACATTTTTGGGGAGATATTTTAGAAAAAAAATAATCAGGCAAATGTTTATTCGCTTTGTTTTTAGCTTTGATGCAGCTGGGGTATTTCAACTAGCAACACAAATTTTGAAACCAAGAATTTGTGAAGAAATCTCAATTATGTCGCAATGGATAATGATTTTGATTTTGTTCAGATGATAATGATTCACTGTAAATGCCCTAATAAATTATAATAATATAAATTTTATCTTGACCTGTATCTTATGATTTGAAATAGATCTGTCTCCTTTTTTTCATATTTTTTATGATATTTAAGTTTTCATTTGATGTCACCTTTTTGCCAGTTGCGCAAAAAACATTTTGGTTGATCACTGAAAATGAAAATGTATATTTATTATGTTGTATTATGAAAATGAAAACATACCCTAAATAACTACTTATAGACTGACTAGCTAAGCTACTTTTGGTCAAAAGAGTGTGATTTGGGTGTACTACTCGTCCAAAAGACAAAATGCATTTTTTAGCTATTGAAATTAGGGAGGTCTATAGTTTAATACCAGGATCGTAACCATTACTGTTATAGGTGGAACTACAATTCTTATTCTAACTTACAAAGTTCTTTAAGGGTTCACCGAGAAATCCAAATCACTGGGCTATTGAGTGCCTAGTTTACGAAACGTTACTGCTATTGACAAATTTATTGTCGACAGGTGTTTCGAGCCACTACCCATGAGGGAGCAGTGGTCGCTGTCAAGGCTCAGTACATTGACCTGCAAGACAGATTTGCGGGAGACATAGCCACTGTACAGTTACTGCTCAAGTTCGGAGGCTGGATACATCCTAAGTTTGACTTTGAATGGGTCCTTTTGGTAAGACTTGCTGGGTTGATGTAAGATAATAATGAACGTTGAGACTTAAATAATGGAGGTACAATTTTGTCATAGATTTAGGGTAATTTGTGTAAAAAACAACGCAACACTACTGTCCACTGACGTTTCACCCTCAATGCAGAGTGCCATCGTCAAGGTGACTTATCTTTTGTACAATTGTCGCAGGAAGTCAACCACACAGTTACGACAACTGTCAACTGTAGCAAGTCACGCAAAGCAAACTAAAAAAGCAATCTGTATCAAGGCCGAAATGTCAGTGGACAGTAGTGTTATGTCGTTTTTGACACGGTCTATCCCAGTTAGTGACCATGGAAGTCTAGATCCAGAAAGAAGAATATTAAATAGAATGCAAAACAATATTTGGATAAATGACGTTAATCAAAGAATACTCTCAGACTATACTAATGCTTTTCGCCAAGCAAAGCTCGGTCCTATGGTACTTTATGATAAAGTGTCAGTAGGCCTAATCTTTCTGCCTGACATTGAGTAAAAGAAAAGAATTAAAATTTTGTTAAATGGGTATGATGACTACTATGAATATCAACGGAACAATTATTACAGGAACTGAGGGATACCTTGGAACAGGAGTTGGATTTCCTTCACGAAGGAAAGAACGGAGAACGATGCGCACAAGAGTTGAATCGTTTTCCGTTCATCTACGTTCCAAAAGTGTTTTGGAATCTGAGCAGCAAGGTATGTGGTTCGTGTTTTTCGGTTTGTAAACATTTGTTAACCTGATAAACAAGAATTTATTGGTCTGAGAACACATTACAATTAAATGTGTCAGACTTTGTCAATACAATATTAAACTAAATATATCTACAACTACAATGTAGGATAATGGCAACAAAGACTAAGGAAGTACATTTTTAGTTTTAATTGCACTGTTTTATGTCATAATTACTGAAACTTAGCAATTTATTATGTATTATGTATTGACGAACCATATTGCACTGTAAAATGTTTAATGAGTAATAAAGATTCTTATTTTTATTATTGATCATGATTACGAACCCATCATATTATCCCCTGCAATCGCAGGTTATCTTGATCACTTACCTTTGGCTCGCTGGAGGCTCGGCCCCCAGGCCTCCTTTTTATTTTAAAAAGCTGTATTAAAAAGTGCTACTGGGGACAGGATGATGTCGGGGATTTTTTTCTGCGTTAAAAACCATTTATAACTTGGCTGTAGCAATTTATTTCACAGAGTGTTTGTTTATGGGGAATAACAAACAGGTCATGTCATGTTATGGTTTCGATGTGGGTTAGTGCTCTAATGATTGAAATTAGCTAAGGCATTAACTGTAAAACTAACTTCAGTTTAATTAGTAGAGCAATAAAGTTACAATCTTTGGAGAAAGGGGGAGTGAACAATATTTTAGTTAAAAACCATCTCAAAGTCAACGTTGGCATCTTAACTACCGTGGTGGTGGGAGGTGGTTCAAAGAAATTGGTCGGAATCGGTATGAAAAATGCCCCGCTTCGGGGGACATTTTTGTTGTGAGGATTACCGGTAGAAGACTACCTCTTTGTTGTGAATAAAACGTAATTAGTTAAGTAAACTTGTTAGAATAGAAATGTCATTATTATTATGGTTATAAGGATTCTTATTCTTATTATTGATCATGATTACGATACCATCATATATTATCCCCTGAATCGCTGGGTATCATCATCATTACCCACCATTTGTATATAGCGTACAGTCATAAACATCTCTGTAACATAAATTTTTCTGGAAAATGTCCTAATCTTTTGAGACCTGGCCATCTTTAGTTGACTTATTTTTGGACAGAAACATGTAAAAATCTCATTTCCTTACTGACAATTTCAGAGGGTACTGACTACGGAGTTTATCGATGGCATCAAGATAAATGAGAAAGAAGCTTTGACCAAGGAGGGGCTTTCATTGGCTGACATCGACTACAAAATGTTCAAAGCGTTCTCCGAGCAAATCTTTCATACAGGTTTTGTCCACGCAGACCCTCATCCTGGCAATGGTAATCAATGTCTTTTATTATAAACTCTTTAAGATTTCAACATGGGGACATTTAAAAAATATTCAACCAACTTATTGTGCTGAACTGAATAAATATTTTTTGTTAAATAGCATATCTTGTATGTTCCCATTAACATTCATATGGAAACTTAGGATCATAGATACTCAACAGTCTCATTTTATAAGGGGAGTGAGCTGATCTAGTAGTAGAGCGTGGGTCCCCAACCTCCTTGGGTTCAAATTCCACCAAACACGATTGGATTTTAGCTAAGTAATAATGCTGCAACCCTCTCTAAACCTAGCCTGAAGTAATGTGAAAAACAATTCTGGGCTAAAACCTAGAGGAATAATAGTAAAATGAAGACTATAAGAGACTCATTCAACTAACTATTATCTTTTATTTTGATTAGTAATAAACTAGCAACAGTTGGTTCATATAGTGGTAAGTAAACTTTAGTATCCTAAGTCATTGGCTGTAGTTGTTCATATCTGTTTTTGTGTTGGTAGTGCTGGTGAGGAAAGGGACAGACGGACGTGCACAGTTGGTGTTACTGGACCATGGACTGTACGAAGTTGTACCTTCGACAATCAGGCATTCACTCTGTAACCTGTGGAAATCCATCATACTCAACGATCATTCCGGCATGCGAAAACACTCTAAAGAACTTGGCGTTGATGGTAACACAACATGTTAAATTATTATAGTCTGTATGATGGAACCTGGACCAGCCCAGGCCTTAAACCATTGGCCAGTCCATAGGTAGACACAGGGTCAGAAGACAGGTTCCATCATACAGACCATATTTTTTTATGTTATCTCTTGGACATGTCATAAAATACTGCCATGTAGGAGCCCAACTGTCCTTGATCATTGGGCATTTACAAATTAATCTTGTCTTAAAAAACCTGTTGGTATAGGTTATCCACAAAGCTAGCCAAGGCATCTTACTCCATTCTACATTCACTCCATTCTACATTCATCTTACAGTAATTTCCAGCTTAAAATAGACAACGTAATTTTGCTGTCCTTGTAAAATGATAGAACTTTTTTAGATTTAATTTAAATTATATTGGACATTTGTGAAAAACTACATAGAGAAAAGCGTACAAGCTGGACTGAACAAGCGCACTGTTGGATAGGGGTTCTGGTAAATCGTAAAACTCAAGCCCAAACATATTGCTACTAATATGTTTATCTCTGTGTGAAACTACCTTGATGTTTTTGTTTGATTGATGTTGAGTCCCCTACAGAAATCTTTATGGAATACTAAGAATCTAGTTAGAATAAAACTCAACAATTAGAGCAAGATTTTTAAGTTTGAATCCTTGAAAATTAGACAAAATTTATGAAGTAGGCCTACCGGTATTGTTTTTAGGTTCCTTTTTTCATAGTTAAGCTGCATTAGGTTTCTAGTGCAATACACACACACTATCCATAGAACCAAATTTTATTTTGATTGCTGTAAAATTAACTGACCAATTTACCTTATCTCAATAAATTGTATTAAATTTGAGACATTATACTGCTTAGGATTTAAGACTGGTAAACCTAATGTGTATTACCTGCAGAAAGTCACAAATTTAAAAAGTTGAAAAATTGAAAAGTTATTACAGCTGTCAGTAATGGTTGCAGATGACAATTACCGGTTGTTTTGTACGGCGTTGGTGCAGCGTTTTGTGGCCAGAGACAAGAACGAAAAGGGGGAGGACATTTTGGACTTGTTCTTCTCACCGAAGGGCATTCGTCTTACAGCCAAAGTGTTCAGGGGTTTACCGGAAGAAGAGAAGGAACGTCTGAGAATTGAGATAATGGCCATCCATGATCGATCAATTGAGATTTTCAAAGCTATTCCGAGCAAGCTTATGCTGGTCACTAGGTACCTTTAGTTTTGTTTAGTGTGTGTTGTTCTTGGCTTAAGGTATTTAGCATGGGACTTTGTTATTAGTACATTTTAGATTTTTATACCCTTTTTATTGCTTTGCTGTTGTGTTACAGTAAAAGAAAAAATAAACAAAGCGACGCTTGTAGGACGAAGGGGTGCAAGTTATAATCTGATATGTACTTACACTTCTTCGTCTTGCAAGTGACGAAAGATTTGTGCAAATAAGAAATATATTTGTCAGAGCAAAATGTAAGATCCAAAGTAGGTGGACATTGAAGATCCTGAAAGAAATATTTTACCCGAATGGTTTTCACCATCCAACTCAAGAATAACGGGTTAATTTGTTCACAGACTACCTCATGCTTGCTGAGATGGTAACACAAACTCCATTGCGTTTTAACAATTGGCGACTTGGAACTCAATTGTCCCAAAATGAACTTGAAATTTTAGCTGCGGGCGCTAAACACCATTTTGATATGGTACTCAACGTTTTGAGAGCGATGCCGAACAAAGTGATCCTGGTTATTCGGTGGGTTTTGTTATAATTCAATTTTGTACAATTCCAAATAAATGTAGTTAATGGTGGTGGGTTTTTTAGAATTTAATTAGCCTTGAGGTTGTTTTTTCACTTCTTAAATTTGTCTTAAAGTAAAGTTCAGTAAATTATGGGAAATCATTGATTTATTTACAAAAAAAAAAAAAACAGACAACATTTTTTCTTCATACAATCAGAGAGAATGCATACATCAATGATTAGTGAATTTTAACAATATGTTTGTTGATTGAATAGATTATTTGAATTTTACATTTAATAGTTAGCCTCGTCTTTAAAAGTAATAAAATATACAAGACAATTTACTACTTTTGAAAATCCTGTCTGTTGCAGAAATTGAGGTGTTGGAACCATTTTTAGAGGTTTTTTCAGCTTTTCAGTGTTTTTTCCCCACCCTGTTTTCTTATTTACTTTGAACATGTCCAACTGTTATAGAATATGGACACCATTGTATTTTCTTAATGAAACTACAAATAAAGAATATTTTGGTTTGATTTGATTTGAATAAAAGGGTCAGACAGAATTTTAAATAGATTGCTGAAAAGTGTAAAGTATAGTGTGTGTAGAATAAGGCTAGTTGTAGTTATTTAGCTAATATTTTAGTTTGTAGATATAACACATTGTGAATGCTGCATACACGTTTTTAAACTGCTGAAATAAGCCCAAAGCACTTAGGCCTAGTTATAACCTTTACATGCTTTGAAACTCAAGAGCTAAATTGAGCTTTGGTCTAAAATTAATTGGACAATCTCAATTTCAATAAATTGTGTGTAAAACTTGCTAAAAGTTACTAACAATAACCTGAAGGTTATGTTTTTAGGAAAAAGCATTTAGCTTGGATTAAATAAATATATAGGATGGAGAGGACACAGCTAACTCACCTGATGAAAGGTTGCAGACGAGTCAAAGAACACATAAAATCACACACATTATATATATTATCATGTGTGTGATTTTATGTGTTCTTTGACTCGTCTGTAACCTTTCATCAGGTGAGTTAGCTGTGTCCTCTCCATCCTATATATTTATTTAACAATAACCTGATTAAGAATTTTATTTTTGCGAATTTCCCATTGCTAAAATATTTTCAATGAACCTACTTATTACTTATTTTTAGTCTCCTTTAGCAATGACTGTGTTAATCTATGGCAGAATAGAATCCAAAATGGGTATATAAGCTACAAAGTTAATGATTTTTAAGTTTTCTAAGATTTTCAGTTGAATCATTTATTTGCTCATTAACTCCATAACAATAAACCAAGGAGCTAAACAAAAATACTGGCACTTTTTTCCAGTAAATTTTGTGCCATTTAAATAAATATCTTGGCTTACTGTTTTTTCCATATTAAATCTCAACTAACACTTCAAGCTGTTAAACAACGATTTTCTTGCAGAAACATCAACACGATTCGCAGCATTGCGAGAGGTCACGGGGACCCTGTCGATCGTTACACTGTGATGGCAAGAAGCGCGACTCAGGGTGCGTTTGTGTCAGAGACCTCCGGTCTGAGCGGACACTTACGTGGACTGCTGGGGCGACTGCACTTTGAGATCAGACTGTGGTATGTGATGGCGACTGGTTTTTTCCCTATCCTAGGACACCCGGTCGAAACTGTTTTCACGTTACTTCAGGCTAAGCCTAGCCATTACAAAAGGCTCCACTTTGCACCATACACAAAATATTGTATGCATTTCCTCTTAATTTCTTACCTTACTCTTACTTTGTGCTGTCAGTGACAGTGAAAAATATTCTTATGTTTTGTGTATAGTGTAAAGTTGTGTGTACCAGTTCAAGTATGCCTGCTAACCTCACAAAAAATCCTAATAATTAGGTTCTTGTGTTTTCTGTTACATCCTTAACCTCAAATCAATCTTAAGGTTGGATGTAGGATCCTTGTAATGTAATAGATTATCCCTCATTTCATCCCTTTCCCCTGAGGCGCAAAGTGACTCTTTTCGACCCTAGCTCAAGTTTCAAGCCAAGGGTTTTTTGCCCCTCTGATGAACTATATTTTTTGTCATATTACAACATGATTGAACAAATTAAGTTAGAAAAAAATACTTTTTTGTACAGATAACCTCTCATAACGACTTTCAACTTGCTTTCAATTTTTCCAATGCAAACAAACAGCGGTTTAGTAAGTAATTCAATGATTTTGTCTACTACGGTTGTTTTAGTGTACATTATAGGCTAATATCGATATGTCAAACTATGAAAAATAATGGATCACTAAGCTACAACCTATCAATCAATACCTAATTTCAATACATGTGATCGCTTACAAGAGTTAACAACAGCTGACCTTTACGCCCTAGGGACTAAAAAAACTTTTTACCCTTTTGGGAGGAAAAAAGCTACTGTAGACCCGCAACGCTGTATCCGAAATGGCTTTTTTGTGGCTGTATGACAGAAAAATATATGAATTGTATTCAACAATTGCTACTTTTACAGGTGGGACAATGTGAGAATGTTGTTGATTCGGCTGTCACTCAGAACACTACAAGTGGTGGGTCTCGCCCCAGACATGGCTGTCATCATGGATCAGTCCCTTGACAATCCTCATTAATATTATATACACAACTTGATAGTATTATTTGTTATATATTTTATTGTTGAGTGTATATACACATTTTATTTTATAATATGTTGTTTTTCTATCCCCCCTCCATTTGTAACTAACAATGTACAGTACTAATTACAAAATATCTGTAAGCCTATACCACGAGTATAAGCCACTAAGCTAGGATTTTTTTAGGAACGAATGGTCTTAAGTTAAGTCTCTCTTCATTTAATATATAATTTTAGGGATTAGAAACCTTTTAACCCTGCATTTCTCCTACCATATAGGCCTTGATTAAGGTATGTGTGTGAAACTATTAAGCTTGCGAGTATGCATGAGCCGGTCATCTACTTTTACATTAGGGGGGTCGGAGTTACTTGCGTACTAGCCCCCAGCAAAGAGAGTGACAAAGGGGCCTCCCCAGGAATATGGTTAAAAAATAGGTACCAGAATGTTTCATTTTACACACTCCTTGGTCATGTAAGTGAGTTAATTTGTAACGAGTTATTTTTCCTAGGGGGGTAAATATTTGCTATTTGGCCGCGCACCGATTGTTGAGGTAGGCAAGCGGCGGCGGCGAACCTGGCTAGCGCCCTTTGACCCGGCTTATCAGTGCCGATAAGCATGGGATATCCTAGTTTCTCAGGATAGCCTAGGACAGACATTCGAGTGGTGGATCCCGTGCAGTGAAGAGTGTTGGTGTCTGGCTGAGACGTCGGTGGTGTACGTAGAGAGGAGTGAACGTGACAAGTGGTGTCGGAGAACGTTGGTGGTGTGATCGCGCCGAGTGTTGGTGTAAGTTGGGTACAGACCCACTATCGGTGAGTGGACGACGTTCCTTACTTTTTGGTTTAAGAGTTGAAAGTTGTTACTAAAACACTCATCTCTGATTTGATTGCGAGAGTTAGAGTTGTAACCGTGCTGGTCAAAGCCTGACGGTAGTTAGGATTTATATTAGTCAGGAATAATATTAAAGTATATTCCTGACGGTTCTGGGCAGGTGCTAGAGCGCAAATAATATAATTTATTGACTGTAGTAGTTATTATTTTGCGTTGTACCAAGAGTTAGTTATATTACTAATAACTCTGAGGCCCGACAAACCTAGGCTGCACGATTTAGCGTGCGTAGTTGGAAGCACGAGGCCAGTAGGCTAGTAGCTAGTTTTATTAGCCTATTAACAGAAGCCCGGCTAAGCAATATAACGTTGATATAGTAGCAGTAGTGGTAGTAGCAGTAGGGTTGGTATTGATTAATCATTTAATTATTTTAATTTAACCTGAACAGCTTGCTTAGTAATCCAACACGTTAGCTTGGTAGCTTGGATAGCGGAGTACCGGCTATCAGATAAGATATTTATCTAGTGTTTGGAACGTATTTAATATTTATTATTTATCTGCTACTAAGTAGCTCAATATTTTAATAGTGCAATTGCCATTTAGTTTTGCTTGTTTGGCTTGGTATTTATTGAGACCAGCTACTAGTGGTGTAGTCACTCTACCTATAGTGTACTTGTATATTATTATGTGGTACGATTATTGAGTGAACTGTTTGATTCTTAGCTTGGGCATTAGAGTTGTGTATTGGATTATAGTGGCCTAGTAGACCCCGCCTGGTGATAACACGCGTTGTGGTTTTTATTGGCAAGTCGTCGTGTAACTCACCGTGTTTTAGGCACTCTGGGCTTAACTATTGGATAGTTAGGACGAAGCCCGAGTTGCGTAGTCAGCAACGACCCCCTAGGAGTGTGGAGAATCGGCGTAGGCCTGGTAGTGATTATTGCACGTTTGTTTTGTTTTGGTGACTTGTTTTTGACTTGTTCACAGTGCCCGTGTATGAGCCAGTCCTATACCGGTTAGACCCGGCTTTTGGCCTAGTGGTTTCCCTGACCTTATCGCAGACCCTGGAACTTTACCCAGCCATTGTAGGCTGAGCTATCCCCGGCAAACGGTTGCGACTGCTGCACTTTTAGTGATGTGGTCTGAAATCACGACCTGTGATTTTGTCACAGTGATTTCAGAATCACAGGTCGACCTGTGATCGCAGTTCGCTGGTAGACAGTGATTCGCGATTTGCTCTTTTGCTGAATCGCCGTCGCTGTTCACGCACAACCACCGTGATTCACTCACCGTGTCGCCGAATCGCAATCGCAGGGCCTCAAGCGCTGTTCTGCAGTTCTCGCGCTTTTAACTTTAAGGTTAACCATCGGGATCGGACTCTCACTCTCTTCCACTGTTACCGAGTCATGTAACAGTCATTGTACTTTACTTTGTATTATTTGATTTGTGTGTTAATATGTACCAAAAATATGTAATGTACTCACTTCTCTATTTTCACCCCACACTGTAAATAAAACATGTGATTAAGTGTGTGTGTGTGTATAAGTGTAATAATACGAGACTTTGAATGTAGGGCCCTAGTTCTTTGGTTCCTCATAATAAGTTAATTCCAAAAACATAATTCAAAAAAATAGATATTTTGTTGTATATAATATGTTACCTATTAATAAATATAGGTAATTTTTCCCCCTTGGATCAGAAACAATGTATTTTTTATCATTTATCAATATTTTTTTTCAAACATCACTAAAATCGTTGGACGTGGAATTAATATGAATGCGAGTCACAGTTAAAAGGATGTTGCTCAGTAGCATATTGCCCTGAGAGCGGAATGAACGGTAAGAACGGATCACTGCGAATCACAGTTATAAATCACAGTTCAGACAAGTGAGCAATCACTGTTTGAACTGTGATTGTAAAATCACAGGTATTCCCATCACTAGCACTTTTAATACTATACTAGCTGTGTACCCGTTCTACGCACGGGGATCTTATAATATTCAGTTGAAACCTTCTTATATAAAGAACAGCAGTTGGTTTGCATATTTTAAGATATGCTGGCCAAACTATTATACATAGCTTCATTTTATGTTGTTTTTTGTTGTTCCGGATCGGTATGACAATCAATAAAAGGTTAAATTACCTCTGTGTCTGCCGGTCGATCCTATAACGGTAGGCTTACTTTTATTTTTACTATCTGATCTCGTTTGCATGGCTCAATCACGTCCTGGTTGAAGTTCGTTCGCTACGCTCACTCACCTGTATGTTGGAGCTCGTTCGCTGCGCTCACTTTCCTTCAGGTTAGCTCGTTCGCTACGCTCACTTGCCTTCAGGTTAGCTCGTTCGCTACGCTCACTCGCCTCCAGGTTGCAAATTAGCTGTTGTCATAAATGTAAAAGAAATAATAGTGCTAGTGCTGCACCCTGTTGGTAATCCTTGTAACTTTAATGCTATTGAACATCACAGAACAGAACCAACTTGTTTAATTGAAACAGCTGTTAAGATTCAATAATTTCATTTCTCATAAGGTTAACATGGGCTTCCAGAAATTCCACGTCAAAAATCGACAAAAACTTGATTTTCAAGGGTTTACTGTTAAATATCTAACTGTCTCATATTCGATGAAATACGTCTAAAACCATCTCATATATGTATAGTATTTGGAAAATAAGTTTCAGGCGGGACAGTGCTATAGTTATTGAGGAGTAGTTGTAATAAAGTGCGTATTTTAGCGTTACCAAGAGAATGACAGATAGACAGACAGACAGACAGACAGACAGACAGACAGAAATTGAGATAAGGTTTGATTCGGTTTCTCTGACCTATGAAATGTAAAAATAACCAAAAAGTTCATTATTCTAAGCAATGTACAGACAAAACTCTAATTTTATTTATATAGATAGATTTCCCAGTGCAGAAAACAATCGTCGCAAGATGGCGCCTGCGAACAGGGACTGAGGTTGGCAGTGGTGCTGAGTTGCTGACGTATTAACGGCGCCCGAACAAAATAATTTTATTTGTGCAGATTTGCTGCGGACTTGTGCAGATTGGCTGCGGACCTGAGCTGTTGAGCAGAGTTTTAGGCAGACCTGCTGTGATTTTATAGTCGGTTGGGTAGGCCTAACCTGTTTTCTGTTACAGTGTGGTGTGTTTTGAACCCTAATTTATTTAGTGGTTGTATACATAGATATTAGTTAGTAATTTTAATTTTGCTAATTAATTGAGCTTTATCATTGAATATTATTTGAGTGAGAACCCTTATTGTGTATTTGTGGTTTGACTTTCACACCTATAATTGGTTTGATTTAATAGTACGGTGTTAAATAGATTTTAATTGGTTTCGCTCTTATTTTTGCGGATTAGTCGTGGTATTTGAATTTTAAATATGGTTGTGACTACGAGTACGTCTGTGCTGGGCGGTACGCCTATTACGTCTGCTATTGCTACGACTAGTTCTGGGGTTAGCTCCGAACTGTCGGTGATGACGACGTCGTTATTGTGGCCTGCGTCTGCGCCCGTTTGGCCAACTATTTCATCGGTCGTGGGTACGACGGTGACAACGTCTCTGACCTATTCCGCGCCAGCGACTATGTCCTTGGGGTCGCAGCCCCGGGACGGTCGCGTGGGTTGGATATATGACCTCTCGAAAGGGGAGCTCATGAGGACGATGGACCAGTATGGTTTGGTGACCACTGGAACTTCTGCGGAATTACGGCAGAGATTTTCGTCGTTTTGGAAGCAGCGGAATGCCCGTCGGTACAGCGAGGATAGGCTGTGTACGGCTGGGGCTGCTGCACCGACATATGTACCGCCGGCTACTACAACTATAGGTCATCCTGACCCCCCGAGAACCGTACCTCAGGTACTGGGTAATACGGAATCGGGCCAAATAGAAATAGTGGAACTTAACAGGGAGTTAGAGGCGATCAAAGAGATTCTTGGGTTGTCTTTGGAGACTGATGCCCGGACTCTTCGAGAACAACTTGCATTGGTGGTGCGACAGGCGAGGGGCTCGCCGAGTAATGGGGTCGGCTACGGGTTCGAAAGACCCGCCAACCCTACGTCCCCTGTTGTGGCTGCTCCCATGCCTACCTTTGGGTTACCAAGTAGACCCGAGGGATGGCAGCGACCTAGTGATCATTCGGAGAGACCAGTCCGTCCTTCTAGCGTGGAGGTGCCACGTGGATCGGATATTCTCTCGAATGAGGCCAGCAGGGTGGAGCCGAAGAATTGCTCCAAGATATGTGACATTGTCCGAAAGTGGGGTTTGAAGTTTGATGGACGTAGAGACCCTGTGTCATTCCTGGAGCGTCTTGAAGAGCTGATGGTCTCGTACTCTATATCGTCGGAGGACCTGCTCAGAGCGCTACCGGAGCTGCTGCAAGGTTCAGCACTTCTGTGGTATAGGAACTGCAAGGAGCTCCTGTATTCTTTTGAAGCTTTCCGGCATCAACTTGAGATCCAGTTCCTTCCACCTGGTTATCAGAGGAATTTGGATGAGGAGATCCGGAAAAGGACGCAGGGTGAGACCGAACACTTCCGAGATTATGTCGTGGCCATAAGTACCTTGCTTAGGCGTAGCGGTACGTTGTCAGAGCATGGTAGATTGGACTTGATCTACAACAATATGCGTCCTGAGTACAAGCTGATGGTACGCCGGCGTGACTTCAGCAACCTGGCCGAGATGGTGGAGTTGGCTGAAGACTATGAGGCCTATCTGCGAGAGAAGGCGGCCTTCCGACCTCCTCCTTCTCCAAACGTAGCGCTGGTTTTGGAAACCGCCTACGCACCCAAAAAGAAGGTGGAGAAGCGATCCGAAACTGCCGCATTCGAGAAGCGGAGTTTCGAGAGACCATCTCCGGAAGCCGAGTCGCTTGAGCGGGTAGCTTGGAAGTTGAATCGGGTCCACGGTCAACGGCCCGTGACAGCAGCTAGAGCGCCTGAGGGTCCAAAGGGGACGGCGAAGTGTTTTAGGTGCCAGGAGATTGGTCACTTTGCCAGAGGCTGTGGCAAACTGAGGACCGTCTCCTGTTTTGGATGTGGCAAACCCGGTTTGACGGTAAATCAGTGTGGATGTCGGGCGGGAAACGGCAGGCCAGCTCAGACATCAGGAGGTCAACTGGGCAAGGCCATCCAAAACCTCAGAAGACCTCAGAAGAGTGGTCCGAGTGGCTCGGAAAACTAAACAGCCTGGTTGGTGGGGTAGACGAGAACCGGCTGGTTTCGGAGACAAGGCCCTTTGTTGAAGTTGTGCTGATGGGCAGCGTTTTTAAGGTGTTATTGGACACTGGGTCCGTAGTTAACCTGGTTGGGCGAGAAGTCGCCGATCATCTTCAACGCCAGGGGGTCGAGCCTTTTAAGAAACCCGCTCCTCTAAGGATGGCAGATGGGACACAGTCAACGGCCGAGTATTCGTTTCGGCTAGCAGGAGAAGCTGCGGGAAGACGGTGGATAGGGGATGCCTTGTATGTCCCCACTCTCACCACGGACATGATTCTGGGTATGGATGTCATCCGAGACCTCGGATTGGTGGCGTGTGGGACAGAGGTAGTAAGAATGGGCGTGGGTGATGACTGTTCTGGCCAAGGTGGCCGCATGGACAGTGTCAAAATTGGTGACGAAGACCCCGAAGGCCCTTGCAATGGAAATCCCCGTCTGGTTCCTGATGCCAAATCATTCAGCACCACGTTGGCTGGTAGTGGCGAGTAGAAGAGTTTTTCTTTGTTTTGCTTTGAGACCCGTGGTAAAAGAGGAATCATTGGGTTAAGAGCCGGAGTATTTTGTTTTGGCCGGAGTTCAAAGATTTTTTTTCTTTTTGGCCGTTTTCTTTTTTTTCATCCCGATGTAAGTGGGGGATGTAACGAGTTATTTTTCCTAGGGGGGTAAATATTTGCTATTTGGCCGCGCACCGATTGTTGAGGTAGGCAAGCGGCGGCGGCGAACCTGGCTAGCGCCCTTTGACCCGGCTTATCAGTGCCGATAAGCATGGGATATCCTAGTTTCTCAGGATAGCCTAGGACAGACATTCGAGTGGTGGATCCCGTGCAGTGAAGAGTGTTGGTGTCTGGCTGAGACGTCGGTGGTGTACGTAGAGAGGAGTGAACGTGACAAGTGGTGTCGGAGAACGTTGGTGGTGTGATCGCGCCGAGTGTTGGTGTAAGTTGGGTACAGACCCACTATCGGTGAGTGGACGACGTTCCTTACTTTTTGGTTTAAGAGTTGAAAGTTGTTACTAAAACACTCATCTCTGATTTGATTGCGAGAGTTAGAGTTGTAACCGTGCTGGTCAAAGCCTGACGGTAGTTAGGATTTATATTAGTCAGGAATAATATTAAAGTATATTCCTGACGGTTCTGGGCAGGTGCTAGAGCGCAAATAATATAATTTATTGACTGTAGTAGTTATTATTTTGCGTTGTACCAAGAGTTAGTTATATTACTAATAACTCTGAGGCCCGACAAACCTAGGCTGCACGATTTAGCGTGCGTAGTTGGAAGCACGAGGCCAGTAGGCTAGTAGCTAGTTTTATTAGCCTATTAACAGAAGCCCGACTAAGCAATATAACGTTGATATAGTAGCAGTAGTGGTAGTAGCAGTAGGGTTGGTATTGATTAATCATTTAATTATTTTAATTTAACCTGAACAGCTTGCTTAGTAATCCAACACGTTAGCTTGGTAGCTTGGATAGCGGAGTACCGGCTATCAGATAAGATATTTATCTAGTGTTTGGAACGTATTTAATATTTATTATTTATCTGCTACTAAGTAGCTCAATATTTTAATAGTGCAATTGCCATTTAGTTTTGCTTGTTTGGCTTGGTATTTATTGAGACCAGCTACTAGTGGTGTAGTCACTCTACCTATAGTGTACTTGTATATTATTATGTGGTACGATTATTGAGTGAACTGTTTGATTCTTAGCTTGGGCATTAGAGTTGTGTATTGGATTATAGTGGCCTAGTAGACCCCGCCTGGTGATAACACGCGTTGTGGTTTTTATTGGCAAGTCGTCGTGTAACTCACCGTGTTTTAGGCACTCTGGGCTTAACTATTGGATAGTTAGGACGAAGCCCGAGTTGCGTAGTCAGCAACGACCCCCTAGGAGTGTGGAGAATCGGCGTAGGCCTGGTAGTGATTATTGCACGTTTGTTTTGTTTTGGTGACTTGTTTTTGACTTGTTCACAGTGCCCGTGTATGAGCCAGTCCTATACCGGTTAGACCCGGCTTTTGGCCTAGTGGTTTCCCTGACCTTATCGCAGACCCTGGAACTTTACCCAGCCATTGTAGGCTGAGCTATCCCCGGCAAACGGTTGCGACTGCTGCACTTTTAATACTATATTTTCCCAGTGCAGAAAACAGCGTCGCAAATTTTATGTTTTCTCTGCACAATCAACAAAAAATTTAATTAACTGGGGAATTATGGGGAGGGCTCGAGCCCCCTCCCCCCAGGCCATATTGATGCAAACCGGTATAACAGTGTAGAAATGAACTGTACTGTACTGGATCAATTTCAAGGGACAGGACACTGGGACCGGGTATTGGTATTAGAAAGACATCACTGTCGTGGTTTCACATATCTCTAATCGACTGAGCCACCAAGTCCCTATGGATTGAATTTTTAACACACGTGCACTTATTTTATAATAACATTTTGTGTTTCTCAATATAATATATCAATCTTAAGGTGGGATGTAGGATCTTCCTAATGTAAAATATTATCACTCATTTCATCCCTTTCCCCCGAGGCCTAAAAAGACTCTTTTCGACCCTAGCTCAAGTTTCAAGTCAAGCCAAGGGTTTTTTGCCCCTCTGCCTCTGATGTTTGATGAACTATATTTTTTGTCATATTACAACATGACATATTTTACAAAATATCAAGATTTATGATGACCTTTTAATAATTGAATTTGATTATTTAAACTGAGATTAATAAAACATTAGTTTGGATTATTTTTTTTTTTAATGAAAAGATGATGTACCTATAGTAATTGGATTGAAAATTAATGGTGGAAGGTTGTTTGATTGCATAGAGCAGATCATTTTGATGGGAGCAAGTGTAACTATACATTAATAAACATGTATGGACGGTTATAGAATACCTATATGGGTCACCGCCCCCCAAAAAGTAGGTTCCTACGTAATATTGACATCAGAGATCGGGGGGGGGGCAGTTTTCCAGTCAGAACACTCAAGTTTCGTTGTCATACAATCACACTGTTCAAAACTAATCTAACCTTAGTAGGTAACCTAACCAACCAACAACCAAACTTGCTGTAACATTTAAAATTCTGTATGATAATCCCCACATGCCTTTTTTGTTATCAAACGGAATTACTCGACTTAAAATTAAAATAACATAGCATCACATTTTGCTAGGGGGGGGGGGAGTATTCCAGCCTCGGACCCGGCTCTCATATTGGTTAGTTGGCAGATTCGCAGATTTCATGACGCGTCACGTTTCGTTTCCCCTTTGGGTTGTGGGGGGGGGGTTGCCGGGGGGAGGGGATAGTATTCCGCATCCTCCTCGTACCATAGATAAAACATACTCCTCGCTCGTACCTACCTTTTATATCCACGGCCGCCTTTAAGGTGGCCGTGATTATATCGTGTGACAAGAGCTGAGTGGAAGATTGTTGAGTGGGCGGGGCTGAGGGGATAGTATAAGCATGGTATAAGTATAGTGCTGCGACGAAAACTTGCTGTTATGGCTTCGTCCATCCCTAGACTAAAAAGACTTTTGTGAATACTTTAAAAATTAACTGGAAGCCCAATGTGTATTTGGATCCAGGATCAACTTTGCTCGGGATCGAACCAGCAGCCTCCAGGTTTTAAGACAAAAACTTTGACAACTAAACTGACCACGAATTGAACCACTGAGTTTAGTTTTTGTGAAATGAAGTATTACCCCACCAGCACACTTAAATACAAATAATCAACAGTATATCATATCACATGTATACGAAAATGTGTTACTTTAATTGTGCATCAGAATTTTGACTGAAAACTTGCGCATGTGTTGTGTTGTGTCTAACCTGCATTGGCGTCTGTCTGACTGTCTGTCATCTTGAAAGCTACCAAAACTCTGTCCATGTCGGTGTAATAAGGAAAATTGCTCGAAATAATGAATTTATGTTGTAAAATATTTATTCATTTTGTTGATTGATTATTGATTGGCGTTAAGACTCTCAACAGTTCATTGATATTAGATCTATAAGTTTATAGCCCGAAAATGACGTGGGGATTTGTTACTTGTGGTCCTAATGAAGCTCTTGTCGTCTCTGGTAAGTTTACTGTCATTTTGTTGGGGGGAGTGGTTTGTTTATATTTCTTAATATTACTGGATTCAAGAAAAGTATGTTAAGCTTACAATATACTTTTTATTTAAACTCTTGGTTAAAGATTTCAAGAACTCACATTTCAAAATTGAATATCTTCAGCCATGCCATACATAGACTAACGTGTGTTTTATTTAATGCTTCAGCTCAGTTATGGAACTGCAACTGAGTGGCCCAGCAATATTTATAGATTAAGTTAGGCCTACTAAGTTAAGTTTAGGCTTACTTAGTCCACTATAAAAAATTAGAGAACCGTATCATATTTTTTTAAAGTTTGAATGAAGGATAGGTCTAGCCCTAATTCATATTGCGGGAACATAACTTATTATTAACTTAATCAAAATAGGCTAGCTGGTTAGCTGAGTAAAATATAGGCCTAACTTATTCGATTGTTTAGTAAGTTAATAAGTACGGTAAGTTAGATTGCTGGTTCAATCCTGAGACAACGTCTATAATATAATATTAATAAGTTAATTCAGTGTCTTATTAATCGTTCGAAGCTGGACCTTCATCATTTGGCTTTTGATAAATAATCCTTGCTAGTTAGGTACTAGCTAATCTTCGCCAGTAACTTAACAAAGCTGTCATCTAATTTATCATACACTCATCGCTCATCTTTGCCTTAAAATATGCACCCTTTTGTGTCATTTCTGTAAAAAAAAACTCTCTCTAGGCTATTATCTAACTTATTTCTCTCTTCATCTAATGTAGGCCTATATAGCCTATCCACTGGCCAAATCAAAGCAAACCAAAAAGTGTTTGGTAGAAAAAGAGCAAACTACTCACTCAGGTGAGGCCATACTACTCACTGACAGAGTAGGCCTACTTTGAGGAGGAATGAAAAGGGCCAATATTTTTTACGACCACGGCACAGGGACGCTTCCAGTGGGGAAAAACAAAAACAAATCCATGCAATATGCCTAAAGCCTCATTTGCAGGAATGTTAAAAATTGTAAAAGTTGTAGCTAGGTACATTTTTAACAAATATAGGTAATATTAAAATGTTACAACCCTCCCCCCCCCTTCCCAAACCAAAAGGATGCTGAAGCACCTTACAAATTAAACCTAACATTTTTTCTAGGATGCTGCTACAACAAGCCTTTGCTGGTGCCAGGAGGACGAGCCTTTGTATGGCCTACCATACAATGTGTTCAAAGGTAAGGAATTATTTATTCTAGCCTTCTAGTATTAGGCAAAAAGAAAGCTGACATTAATTTTTTAATGAGTCAAAATCTTGCTTTGATGTACCTAAACTTACACATTGTTAATAAGAAATAAGAACAGAGTAAAGAAAATTAAAGTTCAGCTGAGTTGAACCTCCATTTTACTATCTGAAATTTAAACAGAAGGGAACTTTGTGTACTAGAAGTGCCAACTGGTGTGCCGATTCGGTAATCTTAAAACCCGTTGGTTGCATTTAGGGGTTTTAAGTGTATCTACTTTGAAAATGGCCTTAATCCTATAGCAGTCTTAAAATTTTTGGTTTGGTGAGCGGTGTTAACACTTCGGCCCAGTAAAATTTCGGCCAAACTCAAATTTGTTAGCCTGCCATAAATACCTCATAAGGGTGTTGTCAGGCACCTTCAATGGCCTTTTAGTAAAAAAAAACTTTTAAACCATCATCCCCACTTTCTAAGTTTTCAATTAATAAATTGGTGATATGCACCTGCTATTACAACAACTCTTCATGATGCACTGATGTAGATTTATAGTGTAGAGGGCAAAAGACGGTGCTCACAGTGAAAAGGGGTTGGCTGATGCTGCGTGAACTGCTTGGAATGGAAACGGCGCGCCAACATTGTTGGGAGCTGTGCTCAAATCAACTTGAGCTTAGCTCCCAACATTGTTGGGACAAAATGTTTAAAGGAAACGGGGCATAAGATTGATTATTGAGCATGCCCCAGGTACTTTATAAAAGTATACCAATTTGTTTACAAAATTGCACTAAATTTTTATTCCTCGGTTGAACGTAGCAGCTTTTTTCCAGACAAAAACTTAGTTTGATTGTTTCCAGAATTTCCCTCAACACCATGACGCTACAGGTGGACTCCCCGACAGTGTACACAAGTCAAGGCGTTCCGATCTCAGTCACTGGCATAGCACAGGTAAATACAACCAATGAAGTGTTGATTTCTACTTTCTACTCTACAGAATAGAAAGGATTTGGGTGGAAATACGCATTTTGGGTCCCCCTGAGCCAAAAGTGGTTTTCCAAGTGATGTCTGTGTGTGTGTTTGGATGTGTGCAGAGCTACACATGTGGTACAATTTTGGTGACATTTTATATGTGGTAGGCCTACTAATCTATTGTCAGGGTGTTTTTTTTTTCCACAAAAAGGCTTGAAAGTTTTTGAATTAAATTTATTATGTTGTGGTGCTTTTAACTCTTACAAAATGGTATAACACTTTGAGGGTTTAAAAATTAAATATGAGGGCAAATGACTTAAGTACTGTATGAAATTTACAAAACAATAGGCCTACTACTGTAATATTTTACATGTTGGAGTTTTATTTATGATTTTACCTTCTAAAATATAAGTGTTATTTTTTCTCAATATAATAGTTATGTGAAATTGTTTTATTTATCATATCATCACATTTTCAAGGTGAAGATTCAGGGACAAAATGAAGAGATGCTGATGGCAGCTTGTGAACAGTTTCTGGGAAAGTCAGATCAGGAAATTCAGCACATTGCGTTGGCAACACTGGAGGGGCATCAGCGGGCAATAATGGGCAGTATGACTGTTGAGGTTGGTAGCACTGCTATCATAGCAGTATCTTTTACCTGACATATTGATATAGATTATAGACGTAACTGTGTTTTGAAATATTCGTAGAGGCAGTTCCCCTGTAGTTTTTAAAATTCTAGAAGAAAATATACCTATTCTCTATTATGTGTAATGCTTGATATATTCAGTTCCATTTAGATAGGAGGATGGACTGGCAGTACAGTACAGATTCTGTTTAGGTGATTATTCTATTTACCATTGAGTTGATTAATGCTATCTAGAACAAATTATTGACATAGATAACAAGACTCGTGGTTCGATCTGTTTCCCTTGGAAAAAATGTAACAAAATAATAATAATAATGTCTTTATTGCTGTCAGACAATTTTACACTGTATAGCTAAATGCCAATTTTATGAGTCTTTGGCTCAGTCGGTAGCGCTATGGACTTTGGGTCCAAGGCAGCGATGTCATGGGTTTGTATTCTGGTACTCGCCACTACTTTTCATCAGTACACTTCACCCTTGTACGGCTCACTCCTTGCTTTGCTGGATACGTTCCACTCACAGGCCCTTAGGCTATGTGGACGGGCAAGAGTTGAAAGAGGCCACCATGCTCAAAAAAATAAGCACTTAAGCTTGGCAACATTTCTTATTGATAAATCTAAAAATGACAAAGTTATTTTTTCAAAATTATTTTTTTACAATATATTACAAGTTGGTTAGATTTTTTCTTTTACAGGAGATCTATAGAGACCGTAAGAAGTTCAGCAAGCAGGTGTTTGAGGTTGCGTCGTCCGATCTGGTCAACATGGGTATCACTGTGGTGTCGTACACGCTCAAAGACATCAGAGATGAAGAGGTGAGTGCTGTTCTAGTAGCCTATCTGATTCTGTATTTTTCAATATATTTGTTGTCGTTAGATTACTAAAAATTAAAACTTTGTAAAAATCCATGGTCAAATTAATAAGAACAGTGGCTACTATTGCCATTGCCTACGGTACTAATTTTGTTAGTAATCAAATACAAAAATTACTGCCCTCCTTTTGAAAACCCTACCCAAAACCTTACGGAATGTTAAAAATTGTGTTTGTGAGTATCCTGTTTAGTAAAAAAAAAATAATTTGTGTCCACCCAATTCAAAACCCCTCCCAAAATCAATTTAACTTCTTTAGCGTGCAATTGGTGATGGTATTTTAATGTTGAAACCCTAAAGAATAAATTTTGTTTAAGAAGTATCCAAAATTCTTAAGAAGCTGCTAAGATGTTCATCAAGGCTAAATTATAATGTTGACTTAAGAAACAGCTGATTAGTCAGTAACATTGCTACAAACAAATTTTACCCAAATCACACTGTCCTTCATTAATATGTCGGAGCATGTATAGTTGCACCCTAATCTCTGATTGTAGTTCAGCGATTAAACCTAGTGATATCTGTACAAAACTGCATGCTGAAATAATTATTTCTGTATTTTAAATAATTGTACAATTTCATTATTATCACAATTTGAGTTTTTTATTGTATTATAAATTGTATGTCTTGATAACACGATATATTTACACTTACACTGTATTCACATACTTAAAAGAAGCGTGATGGTCTAGAGGTATATCACAAGGTCCCTGAGGTCTCGGGTTCAAATCCTGCCAATCACCAAAGGATTTTATCAATGTAATAATGCCGTCCAAGCTAAGCCTGAAGTAATGTGTAGAGTTTATCTGGACTAAAGCCTGCACCTAAAGATATGAAGGATGGACATAAAAAATAAGAAAATACATAAAGCTACATATAACTATGTACCTAAGAGTCACCTGTTGCTTTAGAAGATTATTTCAGTTATAAGATCAACAGACTTGCACAACGGAAGTGAAGCATCCATACATAACAGCACCAGACATGTATGGCCATTTTGATTTTCACCCTGTTATTTGTTGTAATTACACTGAAATCTTATTTGAAATTGAGTGCTCACTTTTAGAACAGCGAAATTAAGTAAGACATCGTATCCGTTGGCAGACAGACTCAATCTCATGTACTCAAACCTCAATTTGTGGTCCAATAGTAGTGCTCTGTTACTGCTCTTGTGATCGCCGTCTACAACAGGGGTAAGACCTCAAGTTACCTGTGTCTTACACATACCCGGAGAACATGTAGTTATGTGGCTGCTAAAGCCTCTTATGTAGTCTAGTTTAAATTTAGACTGTAAAACAAACAATACATATTGTACCGCTTTTAGTAAAGAGCGCTCTCCTGCACATAAGATTTACTGGCTTGAGGTATTTAGTCTCTTAGGTTTTCAAAATAGGTGGACCCACAAAATCAAGTGTGCCCCTAAACACCTTGGACAGTCAAAAATCATTTTTGATTGGCAGAATTTGAACCCACGACCTCAAGGACAGAAGTCCCACACTTTAACAACTAGGCGCCTACTTTGCAGCTCCATAAGACTATGTCTTGCATAAACTTTAACTAGTTTCAGTCTGTTTCGTGTTGAAACAATACTTTTACAAATTTAAACACTTTATTTGGTAACTTTTGGAACCTGGAGTTTCTGAGGCAAAGTTGTTATGTAACCGCAGTTGGTGAAGCATGAATACTCAAATAAATATTTGCATGCAAAGTGTTAAGAAATTCAACTTTAAGTTCGGCTTTTACGGTTTTAACCATTTATGCATTAATATAGATGATAGCTTAGATTGCATCTTACAATTCACAAGTATCCCGCGCATATTTCTTTTTGGTTTGTTCCTCCACACAAACTTAATAGTTTAATGCACAATTTTCTTTTAGACTCAGTAGGCAAGTATAATGTAGAAAACGTCCATGCCCTTTTTACCATTTTATTTTCATCTCACATGATTTGTATTAAAAAAATCATAAGTCTAATGGTTTTGTTGGTTGATTTTGTTTTATGTTTTCTCGCTGCGGGCAGGGAGCGAAGGTATGTTTTCAATTCTGGGACATTGTGGCTGTGGTTTAGGTTTATACTTGCCTGCTCGTTTTTTTCACATAGTTTTGTTTTTTGGTGATTGGTTTTTCTTATTAACCATCTTTTATTTCTGTCTAAGATTGCACAAAGTCATTAAAGCTATGCAAACTTGGATATTATGTCATATTATACTAGAAAATGGAGCTTATGCCAGTCAAAGTCATATATTTCCTTTAATGAACATTATTTATTTGTTCTTAATAATGTTCATTTCCAACTTAATCACTTAGACTTAAGAACTAATTTCACCTTTAGGTTATGTATAAAAACACCCTTTTTTGCTTTGCTACTAACAGTTTTAAGCTAAACCACTAATTAAACATAGGCACTTACAGATTTTATCCGTCAGCTTTTATTTAGGTTCATTGTACTTTGAGATTAATGCAACTAACTAGAACAATATTGATACAAATGTCTGCTTGTCAGTTAATTCTACAGTAGACTCCCTCTAGTTCGGCTTCGGTTGGATCGGCCGCCGGATGGTCCGGCCTGGTCTCAGGGGGACAAGTCACATCGTCACGGGTGAATTGCCTTTGACAGGATTTAACTTGAATGTTTAGTTTCCGGCCATAGAAGTAAACAGTTCATGTCAGTTTAGTTGACGGGTGCTTCTATGGGTGAATTGTTGCATATTACCTATGTAAAACTATGTTACATAACCTCAAAAATACCGAGAACATTTTATAAATAGTTTTTCTTCGGTCTAATAAGTTGAAATGCAGTGTATAATTAAATATTTCGGACCATTTTTTTATGCGGTAGGTTCCCCCATTATTATTTTTCAAACACCACAGTTTATTTGACAAAAAAAATTAAAGCAAAACAAAGAAATAGCCATCGTTAGCTTCAAGGTCAAGCTATCCGCTTGCACTGACAATCATCTGTTCTTTACACAACTGATGTCTGCTGTGCACTTGTTTGCTATCTCACAAAACAGTTTGTGATTGGGTGATTAGTAACCATGGCAACTTGTTGAATGTGTGGATGAAGAGAAACCAAAGAAAGAATAGAAGAACAAAGAAGAAAGAATAAGCAGTGTTTTACGTCATCTATTGTTATCTTTATCTTATTTGACTACTGTCGTTATTATCTTTAAGACTAGTTGTCTAATGTTTTCATCGACTTTCTTATGTTCTGAAACAACATGTAGTAGTAGCCTATGCAGACTACGGTAGCAGTAGCTTGCAGTACTAGACTTTCTATTTTTCTGTTCTTTACGTGATCTATTGCTGTACGTTCAGTGTTGTGTAATTTTTGTTTTGCTTGAGTAAGCGTGATTTTAACGTTACAGTTTTTATTACTGAACCAAGGTTATTGACTTAACATATCACGATTGCGCAATACTATTATTTGTATTTTGATTATGTAAAATGCACTACAACCGGTTAGTCCGGCCGTTTTGTAGTTCGGCCAGTGGTCCGGTCCCGAGTTGGTCGAACTAGAGGGAGTCTACTGTATTATGAAAGAGCAAATTACATTTGTAAAATGGACCATAAAGAAAAAGAGAGATTCACAGTTGAATAGTTCCACCGAACAACGTTTCAAGTGACAAAAAGTGAAAAGTTTCAGAAAAAATAAAAACGTTTTAGCCGCGTAATGCCAGTTTCCTGCGCATTCAGTGCTGCCAACCTATCTATTTTTAAAAACAAAATATCCCACGCAGTAGAGTGTCTCATTCGCATTGTTGTTATTAAAAAATCTCAATTTCACAAATTATGTTGTTTCATTCAACAGTCAACATTGAAGCTGTCAAACAACCGAACATGAAACCCACCTATAGATCAGCTTTAGTCTGTACAAAATGAATGTTTACTTGCAGTATCCAAGGTCAACAGTCAAACCAAATAAATAGCGTTGGTTCTGTGAATCATATTTAATTTGGTCTGAATCAGCTAGGCAAGATAAAATACAACACCCAATCTTACTGGGATATATCTTACTGTGTGTGTGTTCAATTGTACATAGCTGACAAGTTCTTAAATATCCATCTCTTGGTTTGATCATAGATAAAACATACCCTTAATAGATTTGTCATCCTTATGGAACACTGACGCCAATTTTATTGTTAGTTCTGTACGTCGCACTATAGAGGTCGTGTTTTGTTTACAAATTGTTTCTTGTTATTTCAGTCATTTAAAACCTCATTTAACCAAATAAAACGATCTTATTATAAACAATAACTGGTCTCCTTGTTATAACTAAACCGTAAAGCACAAATCATGAAATAGTCCTAAAGTAATGGAAACAAAATTCCATCTACACTAGCTAACAGTGTCGACGTACATGAACTAGACACGAAAAACTTGCTTAAAAATTTACAATGGGATGAGAAGTCTAATGGTTTGATAGACTGCCAAGCAAAAATGTGCTGTTTGTTTTGGATGGAATAATGAGCTAACTTATTTTTCTTTCTCTTTAAATTATTATAGACCCCTTGGGAAATCCTCTGTCCACTTCTTAAATTTTATATTACGGCCAAACTTTTACAACCATCATGTGAAAGAAAGCTATGGCTACATTACAGAGTAAATCATCTGTGTTTCTATTTATTTGATCTTTCAGTTTTGCATACTTTCGTAACCGATGGGGGATGTGGTTTACAGTTTTCCCTTTTAGTTTGCCATGATTAATAAGTTCCTGTAAAAATAGTATGTTTCATCACTAGGACTCTTTTTGACCCGAGGTCAAGTTTTACGATCGAGGCAAAGCTGAGATCGGAAAATGAGCGATGGTTAAAAAGACACTTTTTGCCTGTGTGGTGAACTATTTTTCGACATATTGTATCATTATTATAAAATACTAAGCTAGAAAACAAAATAATTGTTATATAAAGATAACCTCTCAAAACGATTTCCAACTTGTTTTCAATTCTGCTAATGCAAATAAGCAGCTGTTTAGTAAGTGATTCAATCATTTCCTCTATTACGATTGTACACTATACTAGATTATGTGATCGATATGTCGAGCTATCGGCAACAATAGGCTAAAACCTTCCCTAATGAATCAATTGAAAAATAATTTTGATCAATACGATTGTCGCAATCAACATTTTCTAACTGTTTACAACAGGTGATTTTTACTCCCTAGACTCTAAAAATGATTTTTACTCCCTAGAGAGTAAAAATGCTACTTTAGCCCCGCTACACATGCATTACAAACAGCTGTTTTTGCTGCAGTATGAAAAAAAATTATTTTTGTATACTAGCTCACTCTGACAGTTGCTGAATTAAACTAAATTAGTTTTACTTTTAAATCGGCTACAAATTTAACACGATAATTGAACACGTCTCCACACTAGTTTATCTTTATATAAAACTGTCCTGTTTAATAATGTTCAGACATTTCATTTAACCATGGTTTTGCAATGCTAAGATGTTATAATGTCTTTGTAACGTTACATTAGAGCTTAGAGCACTTTGTGTATAGATCATCACTTCATGTTGTGTCCTCAGACCATTGTGTGATAACCCACTAAAGTACATTAAAATACTAGTTTGGTGATTCATTCGGTGCACAGCTGTCATCTTTTGACCTATGTTAAACATATTCTAATGATTTTAGAGGGGGGGGGGGGATATTTATACTTGATGACATACATACCTCATTTTCAATTGAATTACCGGTAGTTTACATGCAGATTTACTAAATATATAGGTTATATTATAAAAGGCAATTGGCTAGTAAGGAATTTTTTGAAAAGGAATCAAGTTCAGCTGGTTTACCTGAGAAAATTCAGAGTCCAGGGGCTTAGTAGATACACAATAAAAGACACACAGCATAACTTTGATATTTTTTCCTGATGTAGGACTTTGTCAAAAAGTAGGTTGAAAAGAAAATCTGATAATAAAATTGAAGAAAATTTTCTCTTCAACCTACTGACTCTGAAGGAGTCCTAAATCAGGAGGAAATACCAGGGTTGTGTTTTGTGTTCTTTTTGTTGTGTAGCCTATACAGAGTGTTCAAAAAATGTGGGGACATGATTTAAGTAGTGATTCCTTGGGTCAAAATAAAGAGGAAATCATAGAAAATCTAAAAGATTGAATAAGAAATAGCTGAAATATTACAATTTTAGTTGTAAACAGGGGCAAACCTGACTAGCTTCTGCTTTATTCTAAACAACTAAAAATCTTAATATTTCAGCCATTTCTTGTTTGATCTTTTTAAACTTGGTTTCGTCTGATAGGGAATCAAAGATGCTAAATAAAAGTGTTCTTGACATTTTTTCATAAAATCAGTAATTTTTGAGTAATTTAAGTTTAAAAAAATTAAAATGGCCGCCATTTTAAAATTTTAAGTTGAATCAAGGTGATTTATTTTTCTAACATGGGTTTCTTATACATTACGGTAACATACTAAGTTTCATAAAGATCGGTTGAAAAAATGTTAAGGTAAAAATGTTTAGACCTAGGTAAAAAGTACAAAATGGCGCATATCTTGTTAACAAAGCGATTTTTGGAAAAAATGTTATACTTGATTTTCTCTTTATTTTGAACAAAAGAATCACTATGTAAATTATGCCCCCACCTTTTTTGAACATTCTGTATATTAGCCCCTGGACTCTAATTTTCTCTAGTAAGTTAAAATTCCTTAAAATTCATCAAGGTACATTTTTAAATTTTCAGTTTTTTGCCGTACCAGTTGAACAGTTCATATTTTAATTTGTTATTGTAATTTTGAAAGAGTTTGTTATTTGTAAATTTTAAACAAATATAATAAGGCTTTGAAAAGTCATTTACAGTTATTCTGTATTCAAAATCCATATGTGGACATGTGATTCATGGTTTATCAGCATAATTTGTACCTTATTTTGTTACTAAAACTGTATACAATAATTATTCATTAGGTTATTTTTAATATAAATTTTGTTATTCCTGTAAACCCACTTTTTTGGGAAGTCTGTGGTGTTTACTTTTGACAGAAATTCAGTTTGTGCGCCACCGAGGTGCACGTCAGAATGAATGTGTTAAGTGTATGGATAGAAGTAAAAAGCAAAAAGACACAAATGATATGACTGGCAAAAAAGAGTCATGTTAAGATACAGTTGATTTAAAAAATTTATTTTCCTTTACTTTAGTTTTATACAAAGCTTCAAATGTAGGTATTTAATGGTTTATTTCACTTTAATGGAGGTTAATGAATTTATTAAACATTTTTGTAGGTAGTCAACATTTTTGCATAATTACTTTATACAGAGTATTTTAATGGACAGTTTTAAGGGGTTACAAAGAAATCATATCGAGTGTAGAGTGAATTTAAAGAAGTTGTTTGAGTGTTGTGTGTTTTCCAGGGATATCTGAAGAGTCTGGGGATGGCGCGTACTGCTGAGGTCAAACGAGACGCAAGGATCGGGGAGGCGGAGGCTCGAAAGGATGCTCAGATCAAGGAAGCCATGGCAGAGGAGGAGAGGATGGCTGCCAGGTAAACATTGCTTCTATCAAGGTTATGTTTACCTATTGTCATACCTAAGTTGCACCACCTTAAAACTTACAAAAGCAAATGTAACTTCCTTATTCATTATTTCTTTGTCTTAAATTATTATCTTCTCCTCACAAAGATTGGAAGACAATCTGGAATTAGTTGCAGCATTATGACACAAAACATAACCTCAAAACTCCCACTTGATTACTAATGTTTTCCCAAAACAAGTTAGGCAAATAATGAAACTAAAAAATATACATGATAACTATTGCAGATGTACGGAAAAAAATTATTGACCCGATAAGTGTTTTTTTTTTTTTTTTTTTTTAAGCTATGCTTTAACCCACGATCATTTTTTACTTACTTCTTTTACATTACTTCAGGCTAGGCCTAGGGCTTGCATTATCACTTAGATAAAATTTATTTGTTATTGGTGGGATTTGAACTCGAGACCTGAGGGACCGAAGTCCCACGCTCTACCACTAGATCAGCTCGCTCCCCATTGACCAGACTAATGCTGTGATCCCTAAACAGTAATGTTGAACTAGCAATATCTCAATGGAACAGTTTCCTCAAGGAATGCCAGAGTGCATTAAAGGCGGGACAGAAATGTTCTCTCTGAGTATGCCTGTGGGTTAAGCTTGGTTTTTCAGTCGTTATACCTCTGTTTTTGTCAGTCTCTTCAGTGAGCTGATACAGAACAATTATTGATGGATTCCAATTGCATTTGTGTTAAACCTAGCATTTCACATAAGGTAAAGGACGCAGCCTTGAAGTAAAGTATACCTTGTAGCTTTATCCTTAAAGCTCTCCTCTCCCCCCACCAAATAACTATACCCCTCTGGTCACATTTTGGTGAAAAACTATACTTTATTGTGTTTTGCAGATTCTTGAACGATACTGAAATAGCAAAGGCACAGCGAGATTTTGAGATCAAGAAAGCAGCGTATGACGTAGAAGTACAAACAAAGGTAAAACTGTTCTTTGAATTTATTTGTTTTGTAAATAAAAAACCATTGGAGGATATTGTGATGAGTACAATCATTCGTCAAAAAGTGTACAACCTAATGAAGGGATTCATTCAACCTATTAGCATTAGCCTATTTGTCTTTTTCACTAAAAAGTTATACAGAATGCCCCAAAAGTGCTGGAACGATTTAATATTTTTTGAAATATAAAAAAAAATAGCTACAAAACTTTGCACTAAGTTACTGGACATAAAAATCTATTTTATCACATATTCAGTGATCCGCTACTTTCTCAGGGGGACGACCCACTAGGAGGCAGAAGAAAATCTTAAAAGTCAAAAAAAAGTAGTTAAAAGTAGGTTTAAGTTAAAAGTTATTGGTTTATATGCATATCAAGTTATAAGGTCTTTATTGTTATAATACATTGCCACAAATTTGAACACAAACGGACTACTGAGTGAAATATATGGCAGTCGTTCAAAGATTTCTTGAATCTGCCATAATTTTGAATCTTTGGACCACTGCCATTTTTACTCGGTCGTTATTTTGAGCTAAAATTTGCGGCATTGTATTCTACTAACAATGCCTTTTAATTTGATAGGCATTTTTTCATTCACAAAATTCACCTGAGGAGGTAGCGTTTAACATAAAATTGCAAATTCAATGCATCTTTGAATACCTGTCATTTTGGACTTGGTTATCCATTTGAGTTCGGGTTTGATATATTGTATTCTACTAATAAAGACCTTTTATTTGATATGCATATGAACCTATGCTAACTTTTAAGATTTTCTTTTGACTCCTAGTGGGCCGTCCTCCTGAGGAAGTAGCGGATCACTGAATATGTGATAAAATAGATTTTTATGCCCAGTAACTTTGTGCAAAGTTTAGAAGGTCTATTTTAAATATTTCAAAAATATTAAACCGGTCCGTGAATTTTGGCACAGTCTGTATGGTATAATGTTGATAACAATTCTCTTATCAGAATCATCAAATAAGACTTATTTCAAGCTTAACTTCTTATCGAGGTTTGCAAAAACATAGTGATGATTTTATATTCATAATACGTCAACTTCGCCACTGATGTATAAGGAAGGGTAATATAAAATTGAGGGTATTTCAATATGACATTTGATATCAGGAGCCATTTGTTATCAAGGGTCTTGTTGTTGAATAGACTGTAATTGATTAATAAATCGTCAGTAATAGATGATTGTTGCTGCTTAAGAATATAACTTTTGAAAGCCTAGTAGTTTTCTAGGTTATAGACTTTTAACCCAAATTATTTTATATCCTAATTTAAAATTGACAGTTAAGAGGGTTCTACCTGGTCAATTCAAGATGGCCGCTAAACATGCTAATGGTCCTGAACATACCTCTACACTACAAGCTCTCAACATTCTAAATCTATTCGTTTCTAATGATTGTTTGCTTGTTGTGCTCTTAGCATATCAGAGCTTGCAGTGGGTGGAGCAAAAATAATTTTTAACCAAGGTTTAGAAGTTAAAATCGCATGTGAATACTAATTTCTGTATTTCTGAAATTATTTTACAAATACTTAAAGAAACAATTACAAAGTTTCAGTAATTGGTTTGGACTTTTTTGAATATTTTACAGTTTATTTCAACTCGATAGACAAACACTTTAATAATGCTAGGAGGTTCTTTTTTTGTAGGAACATGTTTACGTGGTAAACAGCCGGCGGGTGGAACCCTTTTAAATTCCTTTTCTGATTTCGATTTGTTTCAATAAAAATATGTAAAATAAAAATTAAGTTAGTAGATTATTACATAACAATTCTGATGTGTATTTTATTGAAGGTATGAAACTCAAGCTGCATGAATCCAATAAGTCTTCATGGATATTATTGGACAATATGTGGGTATTCCACAGTCACATAGATCTGTTATCGTCAAACGACATCAAAGAGTTTGCACGGTTGTTGCCTTAAAACCTGATGAAAAAACCAATGGTTTCCATTTATTTATCAACCAATTTGTTTCCCTGTTTAATTCCTTTTAAGTCGGGGACCAAACAAGTCTTTTTAACAAATTATAAAATGTCAATATTGTTTCCACAATAATTCTGGATTGATATTTACATTGCAGAAAGCTGAGGCAGAAATGGCGTACGAACTGCAAGCAGCAAAAACAAAACAGAGAATCAAGGAAGAACAGATGCAGATCAAGGTTAGTCGTTTGTTTGAATACCTTTGTAAAAATTGCTTTTTCCCAAAGACTTGACACTTTATTTTACAAAAATACACCATTAGCCTACACCATCCTCAGAATGCTATGTAGGGAGTGCTTAAGCTGGGTTTTCCTAGGCGTGGAAGCGAGTCTGAACTCTTGGTTTCGGTAATTTGATGAAACTGTATTCCTAGAAGCGGAGCAGACCGCCACTGGACGAGTGGAATATCCCTTCTCCGCACTCCGGCGTAGGTCCTAAAAAACCCATAAATACATTTTTCTCTTCCAGGGTTTACAGGTAAGCTTGCTACTATGGTTTGTATTCTAGTTTCAATGTTTACTATTAACATTGCGCAGGTGGTAGAGAGGACACAGGAGATTGCTGTGCAGGACCAGGAGATACAGAGGAAGGAGAAGGAGCTGGAGGCGATGGTCCGTCGACCTGCGGAAGCAGAAAAGTTCAGGTAAGACAAACGGGATTACGCGCCTCTTGTTTGCCTTATACTCTAGATCTGAATACAATGATAATATTTGTTGAACAGGGTAGTTCAGTAGTGTTTGGATGATAAGCGAGACTGTAATGTATTATTCTGCATCAGCAGTAATCACTGCTTTGGTTGTATAAGTTATTTCCTAACCCGAAAAGAAACTTTACTCTAGACCAGAGGGTCTATGATGATGGGTAGTTGAGTTTGCGATATACTTTTTAGAATTTAAAAAATTGAAAGTGTCTTTCAAGAACTAAATAGTTTGTGTGGGAAAATAAAACTCTTCAGAACTTTCTACAACTTAGTTATATTTTACACTTTAAAAAAACAGGACAACAAAACGAACCTTCTCTAAACATTAATTCAACTCAACACACATTGGTCACCATGACAACCGAAATATCCAAAATCGTAAACATAAAGGACACTAGTCAGCTGATGCTAGTTCACAGCTACACAGCTACGCCCTCGAGGTGCCGACACAACTTACACTTTCATTTTTACTTTCAACTACTTTTCGCACATCTGCTATGTGATGAGGCCTGCCATTTACTTCAACACTTCTGGGTAAAAACTGTCCAGTAACCACTCCTTCCTTCCATCTCGAAGTACAGGATGGGTTTGGCGGCTTGACATACACACGTTCACCTACTGTAAAATGTGACCCTTCATACACTTCACCTTTTACAGGTTCACCTTTACATCGCCATTGGTACGAAAAAATCTGGGAACTCGGCGATGAATCGCCACCTAATCCTTCTTTAGGTGTCAAATTGTACCAATAGACCATTTCTTGGATACTCCCTTTAGTTCTTGCGGCCATACGCTTGATTGTTCTGTGGTTTCGCTCAACTATCCCGTTTCCACTTGGCCGGTTGACACACCTAAACACGACTTTAATACCCCATTTATCACAGAGCTGAGTAATCTCTTCGCATCGAAATGTTTGCACTATTGTCCATCAAAATCTCATGTGGTGGCCCTCGATCAGTAAACAATTCCAACAACACTTTAGAAATCTGATCTTTCGTCTCTTTTGGGATCCGGCGCCAAATGCAGAACCTACTTGGACCACAGTCCACAATGGTCATGAACTTGCTTTGACCATAGTGTGTTACGTCAATGGCAAGCCTATACCAATTGTTCTGGCAATCCAAATACCCAGGCTCCCATTTGATGCTGGATGGATCAATTGACAGACACTCTTTACAACTTTTCACAACTTCTTCAACAACTTTTGTGGTAAAGTTAATGTCTGGGTGACACCGTCTGGCGGTGAATAAAGTACGGTTAACACCAAAATGATGCAAGTCATGAACCTGTTTCACCAATGTCTTTTGGTCCACACTCTCATTCTCACACACAAGTGCAATGCTAGTCTCTTCGTTTCTTGCTAACCATTTTTTTGGCACTCTTGTAAGAAGATCTGCTTTGTTGAACTGTGACTTAATAAGTTCTATTTGTACATTGAGACCGCATTCCAAAATAATGTCTTTAAATAGGCTTAATCGTCTTCTAACCAAAACTTCACTTAACCCATGTGTTTTGATAGGACGGTCCCCCGTCAGTATAGATGACACCCAAGCATGAACTGTCGCTGAATCCGTGATTAATACGATCTTCTTTAACCCCCAACGCAGGGCCAAATTTACTCCTTTTAGGATAGCTTCCAATTCTGCTAAATTGATATGTGCTGAATCATGCTGCTTCCTCAGCCACGAAGCATCTTCGACTATCTCACCTTCAATTTCTAGACAAACTCCGATCGCTAGACTGCTTGCGTCACACCACACTTTTCCTTCTTCTCCAGGGGACACAGCCCATTTGCCAGTGGCTGGGTCTCTTTCATCGATTCGATCCATAATATTTGTTAACATAGTTTGCGCACGTTCACTGATCAAATCATCCCACTTCAGATCCGACAAATGTCTCTTAACGAAACTACATGCAGGTCGAAGCCAGCTTGCTACTGGATAGTGTCCAATCAATTGCCCACACAACGAGAAAACATCTTTCTTTGTTTTAACTTGGTCCAAAGGTTTTAATTTGTTATCTCTGTACCACATTAGCTTACATCCTGCTCTTCTCAGCCTTAGTCCTAATACTCTGCCTCCATCAAGCGTTTCTGCCGGCTTTGCTGTCAAACCATATGTTTCCAACAATCTAATCACAACATCACTACTGACGATTTCTTCATTAACGACGATGTCATCGACATATGAATCTGTGGCACTCCTAACTATCGGATCCATCGATAAAACCTTTTTAACAATACTGCTCATAATCTTTGGGGCAACGTTTAACCCAAACCCAAGTCGAGTTAAACAATAGTTTTCACCCTTAAATTTGACAACTTGAAATTTCCACAAATGTGGAGCAATATGAATTTGCAAGTACGCTTTACGAAGATCAACTGTACTCACATGTTCACCCAATCGTCTCCACAATCTTAACTTTTCACTACAAACCTCACTTCCAGCTGTATGGCTTGAAACGAATTGGTTAAGTTCTCTATAGTCCATTACAGGCCGCACTTTATCCTTATTTTGCTGTATGACAGCCATCAAAGGAATCACACCTTCAAACTCTCCATGATAGGGCTGCAGCCAACCACTTTTTATCCATTCTTCAACTTCAGTTTCAAAGGCTTCGGTAGCATTCTCAGGAATTCTGTACATTTTTACTTGATTTTCCAACATAGGCAGTCTGTTCACATCCTTCCAATTCCATTCCACTGTCCATTTTCCATCTAAAAATTCTGCCTTAAAATCACAGTCTTCAATAATGATTTTCTCTGCAGATTTCTTATCAATATTAATTTCTTGCTTGGATTCGATCTCCCTGATGATTTTCTGGTCACCGTCACCCTTTTGCTCAGATTCAGCCACTGCTCCAGTACACAAACCCTTTTTAAATTCTACGCCACCATCCCCCTGAATCGTAACTCCACCCATTGCAGAAATCGCATCCATTCCTAATAGCACCTGATAGTTTGGCAATAATCGAGCAACTAAACAGTTTAATGATAGGTTAATCCCACTAACGGACACCTCTGTCTCACACATTAAGTTACAGTCTACTACGTCCCCGTTCATCATTACCACTCGTTGACTTGTGGGCCTTATTAGTTTCTTAGACCTGACAAGACTCGGTGAGATAATAGTTCTTGAACACCCCGTATCTAATAATGCACAACACTTAGTTCCAGCAACAGTTACCATCAACGTCGGCAGTTGTGGTTGCGCAGTCAAACAAGGATAGCCACCCGCGCAACAAAGGGTGGCCCCTTTTACTCGTTTTTTTGAGCCTGTGAACACTTTGGAGCATAATGTCCTGCCTCTCCACAACGGAAACAAATTACATTCGAGGTGCTACTCGGCTTTCTTTGTGGGCATGATCTTGCTAGATGTCCTTCCGAGTTACAGATAAAACATTTTTTACTATACTGTCTTTTATTTACGGACACTTCCATCTGAGCGGCGGCTCCAACATTGGATTCACTTCCATTCACTAAACTTCTTGCCCTTTCTAACACTTTTGACAGCTCCATGTCTTGCAAACAACATGCCGCCTTTAACTGATTTTGAACTTCTCTGGGTAGTCCGTGAACAAAAGAACTCTTTATCCACTCGTCAGAAACTGAAGAATCTATTAATTTAGCCAACCTTTTCAAATCAGATGCGTAGACATCAACAGATTCTCCTGGAAGCAAACGTCTGGATATGAACTCCTCATACGCTTGGAAACAGTTAGCAGAGAAAGCCTGCTGCAAAGCTTGGGTCAGGGCGGAGTAATCACTCTTAACTGCGTCGGTAAGCCCATCGTAGACGGCAAATGCTCCTCCAGACAAAAACAAGGGAAGCACTGATTGTAGTTCTTTAACCTTCTGAAGTTTACATACAAGCTCCAACTTTTTCAGCCATTCCGAGAAGTCTCCTTCGCCATCATACAACTTTACCAAATCCGAAAATCTTGTACCGTTTCCAGACATGCCGAAATAGCTTGTGGGAAAATAAAACTCTTCAGAACTTTCTACAACTTAGTTATATTTTACACTTTAAAAAAAAACAGGACAACAAAACGAACCTTCTCTAAACATTAATTCAACTCAACACACATTGGTCACCATGACAACCGAAATATCCAAAATCGTAAACATAAAGGACACTAGTCAGCTGATGCTAGTTCACAGCTACAGTTTGTTTAAAGGAAAACTTGGCTTTAGATTTATTGATTATTGTTAACGAGAAAGGAAGAATACACAACTAACTCACCTGAATAAAGAGCCCCAGGGGGTTAACAGAACACATAACTACACATTAAACTGGTATGTGTTCTATTAAAACCCTCTGGGACTCTTTATTCAAGTGAGTTAGTTAGTTGTGTATCCTTCCTTTCTCCTAAACAATAATTCAAGAACTAATTAGTTATTTTTAGTCTTGTGTCCATTACTCTAGGTGGTACAATAATACTTAAACTAACTTTGACACTTAAAAAAACAATCTCCATTATTTATAGCCATGTAGGCCATTTCATGCATTAATATTGCAACTTTGTGCCATACCGCTTCTGTCCACAATCATTGAATATGAAGCTACGATAGTTCTAGTGACTTAAGTCTTGCATAGGAACCTTTTCTGATCCTGCCATTTATTGTAATTGTAAAGTAGATTTTGTTGTTTTTATAATAATATAAACTTTTCTATGCACTATTTCTGTCTTATAATTTGGTCTCAATATTGTGAACAGGTAATAGAAGTTCTACTTATACTGTTTTAATATCTAGAGTAAAAAATGGTAGATTCAAAATTTAACCGTCCTCTATTGTCCTCAGGCTGGAGAAGATGGCTGAGGCCAACAGACTCAGGGTGGTGATGGAGGCAGAGGCCGAAGCCGAGTCTCTGAGACTACGAGGAGAGGCCGAGGCATTTGCAGTGCAGGCCAAGGCCAAGGCAGAGGCCGAGCAGATGTCCAAGAAGGCCGAGGCATTCAAGGAGTACAGAGAGGCTGCTATGGTGGAAATGCTGCTGGAGACACTGCCTAAGGTGAGATCTATAAATTTATAATATTCAAAGATTATTTTCACCTGACATTTGATTGGTTCATTTGAGTTATAATGTCAATTTTTGGTGAGGATAAGTATATTGGTAAGTATATCAAGTTTGTAAGTCTCATTTCAGTCACTATCTTGTATAGACATGTACAAAGTGTTCACCTCCCCTTTATTCATACTCATATTATTTTATTTCAGGAATTTTTGTTTTTTATTTTGACTACCCTTCCTTCTCTGTGTATTTTTTTTATGTTTAAGCTTTGGCAGGGTTTGTTGACTATGTTTGATGTACTTTTTCACCTGATAAGATCCAGATCCAGAAACTTTGTAAACACTTTTTTACCAATTTTTGTTTTTTTCCGCAGATGGCAGCAGAAGTGGCTGCGCCGCTGTCCCAAGCCAAGAAGATCACGATGGTGTCGGCCGGCAACGGTGAGGTTGGCGCTGCCAAGCTCACCGGAGAAGTTCTACAGATCGTCACCAAAGTGCCGGAGATGGTCAAAAACATGACCGGGGTCGACATTATGAAGGTTCACTTAGCCAACTTTAAGTAGGGTCATCTTCACTTCATTCATCAACTGCACGGATCGTCTGCATACCATCTCATAGCCGTAGAGTAGTTCAGTTTTCACTGTTGCAAATATAAAATGATTTTAAATTAGTTAGGTACCCGTATCTTTGTTCTATCCCCAATGTAAGCGGTTTTTTAATTGAGAAGAGTTTTTTAAACTATTACTGCTTGGTTTTACAATTTTTTCCTTTTTTGAATAAGTAATTTGATTTTAAATGGGCTTGCTTTCTTTAACATTCATATTGAAGCAAAAATATTTAAAAAGCTATCATAATTTGCTATTATTCATGCTTAACTTAATTTCTGATAACCATTCAAAATAAATTCCTTAATTTTGTTTATGATCAGGCATTCATTTTATAAGTATTTTATATTTGTAACAAGTGGCATAGTCATATACTAGATACTTTATTATGTTTGATGTCAAAGTACAATTTAGCTAGTAAACATACTTTAGGTCGCCTTATCAAAATAGGATATTAAGTTGTGTCTGTATGTTGTTTTCTTTTAAGTTTTCTTCTTCCTTTTACCTTTTAGCAGTTCAATATATTCAGTTTTTATAAGTTTTTTATAGTTGATTGGCTATTTTTTTTTTTTTTAATCTTTACATTTTGTATTTTAATGGCAAATCCTGATCAAAAAAGATAATTTTAACTAAATGCGATTGGAACTAAGTTATATTTTTACAACAACAACTTTATATAACTTTAGAACTAGAATATTGCAAGAACTTTTGTTCTCTTTACATTATTAGTTAAACATAGTTGTTTTAAATTATTTTAAAATTTAAAAACAACTGTTTTAAGTTTGATGGATTTTCAAATCCTCAGAATTAATTCTGATCTTAACTTTGGTTTCTGACCTTGTTTTCCTTTTATTTTGAATTCCTATTTATACATATATTATTTGTGTGTTTGTGTTGTTATAGTTTAGATATTGTATAGATTGAACTTGTAGAAGCCCAGTATCAAAAATCATGTGCCAAAATAACTTGTATTTAGTTTAGTTTTTAGTTTGCTTTAGAATAAGTTAATCCCCATGACCTTTATTGATTATTTTGTCTACAACAGTCAATATATAGGCATTCATAGACATTTGATTTTAGGTTTTTAAAACTCCATGCAAACTATCGTGGATATATCTCATCATGTTTATTTCCTATAAATGTTTTATACACAATATCTTGTTTGTTTTACTATAAATCATTAATGAAATTGTAAAGAGTATTATTTGTAAATCTATTTGTGTAGTAAATAAGGTGACGAGGAACAGTACAAATAAATTTTCTACAAATATCTACAATAAAAAAAGATTTATTGAACAAAATTTCTTTTTTATCACCAAACCTTTAAAAAACTATGCTGATCTTTAGTAGTTGGGCAATGGTGTTAGTTAAACCTGAGGTATGTATCTTTTTTGTAGATAACAAATTTGTAAAAAATTCAGAAAAGTTTAATGACCCGTCTTTTTTATGCATTTAAATAACAAAAGTTGTTACAAAACAAAAGATGTTATCAGAGGTGATTATGAAATTGTTGTACCCGGTACTCTTTTATTTAAAATAATAATTACCAAGCTAGAATATTTATAATGTCTAGGTCAAAAAGATTGACAGGAATGTAGATTTGTTTAAACCACATGTATGTATTTTTGAGCATGAGCGTAAGAATTGTGTGCATAGAATACTGTTCAGGGGTAAAATAATCTTTTTACTTGTGAAATATTGTGAGGTTTAAATCTGTAAAAATCTGTGGACCTCATAGTTCAATTCTCGTTTCCCCGATCCTAATCCATATTAAAAAACCAACCCTTTAATTGTGTAGAATTTAGTTTGAAAAAGGTTTGGCTTTTTTGTGTCTTTTTTATTAGTAAAAAGACTAGTGTTGCATGTAAAAGGGTTTAAAATGGTCACTGAATGTCTGAGACATTTTAAAACAGTTCTCAATATTTCAGATTAGTTTATTTTTAGCATACTAATTATCCATAGAGGCCCAATAAAATAACTTTTTTTTAATAATTATTTTGCTTCATCGTTAGAACTGTGAAGTATTTTTTTTTCAGTTTTTTATGCAAACATTTAATAATTTACATTGCACTTCATTCATAAATCATCATCAAACATAACATGCTATCATATTTCATCTCCAAATATTTTAAACATAACCTTAATTTAAATATGTTGGGGAGGCGTAATCCCTATCTTTGTAATATAATTGTAATATAATATAATCTTTAATATAAGGAACATTTTCTCAAAAACTATTTAACATAGAGAGCTGACATTTTTACCTAACATCAGTCACACCTTAGTATATGTGCTGAGTTTGTCTTACAAAATCATATAGTTGGACAAAAATTTTTTTTAACAAATAATAAATTTTTAATTTTTTTATAGATTTTATATTTTATAATATTTATTTAAACAGTACATAGGGCGTTTAAAAAAAACTCAGTTAATGTGAACATGTGACCTAAAGACTGTGTAAAAATTTCAAGTTGATATGTAAAATATTTGTGGAGAAAGAAATGTTCCTTTTGTGGCAAAAATTAGGATTTTGGAAAACGTGTAAAAACCTTACTATATCAAATGCATTACTTACTTTTAATACATTCCGCTCATATAGGCAGGGGTTTCTTTATGATTTTTTTATTCAATGAAATGAATTGCAAACCTATATATATTGTATGTCAATGGACTCAGAAAGACTTATAATTCATAATATGCAATAAAAAAATACTGACAATTTTTTTTTTTTTTACTGTACGCCTCCCTTTTTTTATATAAGGTTTTATTATCTGTATTATTTGTCAGCCAATGAAAGCTAATACATTTGGAAGGACAGTTTTTTTATCTAAAAAAAAAAACTTCAAATAGCCTAGTAGAACTTTCACTGAAACAGAAAAAAATTAAATGCCATTTCAGCTGAGTTCTGCTGCCATTTTTTGTGAGTTGTATAGTTAATATTTTGTTACAGTTTTCTCTCTATAATCCGACACACGTGGCTATCGTATTTGTGTTCTGATTGGACTGAATATTGATCAATATCAATATAAAATGTCCGTTTCCTTGCAATATCCTGTGACAGGATAGTAGGAAGCTGCAAGCGTTCCTACATTTTATACTTTAAATACAGGTCACTTAACGATATTCAGACCTATAATCCATTGCTGTATGTAAATGTTGATAAACTAAATTAAATTATGTGTTTTTTTTATCAAAATCATAGAATTGTTATAGAATTATCATAAAAATTTTATAGAAATCAGAAATCTTTAGTTGTGCCTATAACTAATAAGTTACCCACTAGTATTCAAAGAGTATATAACAAGGAAGGCATTATCATTAACTTTTATGAGCTTATAGGTATTTATTTTTGTCAGTAAACAGATACAGTAAATGCTTAAACTGAATAATTTGAATCTTTAATAGTCAAAGTAAAAAGTTGACTCTGTCCTTGGAGGCTAGTGGCCATCTTTGATGATTTCAAACAGATGCTGAAGAGTTAATTATCATCCAAAAATAGCTTTTAAACACCAAAGTTATTATAATTTAAATATCTAGGATACTGTGGGATTAGAAATTTTCTTTAGGATTGAATTTTTTCCAAGGGAGTCCATGGAAGCCAACGGCCATCTTGGATTTGTCTGCCTTTAGAGCAATGTTAGTTTCAAACAGCCGCTGAAGAGTTAGTTATTTACCATATCAAAATATTATTTTCAAATACCAAATGGTTTGTAATTAGCCTCACACATAAGCGCCCACAAAGATTTAAGCTTCTAACCCCACAGTGCACTGTGAAATAACAAATTTTCTTTGTAGTTTTTTAGTTGTTTATTTTTACAAGTTAGAAGGTCTAGGCTCCAATAAAGACTCTATAACCTTGTAGTTTAGTTTTGTATTAATGTCAGTAATACACCTTGTTACATTATCGATCCCGTTAGTGTCGGATTGTTGAGAGTGAACTGTACTTTTCATTTAGTGTTTCTTAAATCATAATCAGCTGATACGTTTAAAACAATCTTGTAATCAGTTTTTACATTAATTATAATGAAATTGTAACTCACATCAAACATGGAGGTGGTACACAGTTGCGGTGTGTGTTGCAGTCGGTGCACGTCGTGTAGACGCGAGCGTAGACCCGAGGACGAGTGACTAGTGCTGCCCTCAACCAGCCGATCTCTCGACATCGCGAGTGATTACGACTCAAACTGAACTGCCAGCCCAGGTCTGTACTGTTGGTCTTCCTTGCCTTTAGAATGTGTGAATTTAAAATTCCTGCCAAAACGAGTACGAGTTGTTAATTTTTTTAATGTAGCCTCAAAACTGTGACCTTACGATTAAATTGGAAACGATACAGAGTGTTTTGCCAGATTTTGTGTTTTCAAGGGGTATAGTACAGGCATACATCCATTGGAGTTTTAAAAGGGTTTTTACCTACGACTGTTTTTTAAAGTAGCCGTTTCAGTAAAGTTCTTAGAATTGAAAAGTATCTCATATCAGCATTGTTTACTTTCATAACAGCATAGTTTTACCCATAACAACACGGGTAACGGACCAATAAGGTTCAAGGATTGAGAGAGAAGAAGTTAAATTGTAACGATTGAAACTTCAACTAATCAGCTGTTCAGGCCAATTTAATTGTTGAGTGGTGCAATTAGTGTTTGGTACAATGTTTCGTTGCATCACTGTCAGTAGCAATGAGAGGATATAAAGTCAAACATAACCTCTCTTAGAAGTTATGAGTAGTGATTTTTAGTAATTAAAACACTGTCGTAGGTAAAGTAGTTTACGCAACTCGCGTAAATAGGTTCATACCTTAAATTTTCTACTTGTGTCGTTAGCACTATCTTTACGCAATTGTTGCGTATACTACTATAAATCCAATGTTACTAAATAGGTATTTTAACCTTTAACCTAGCATCAAAGGGATGCAGAGGGTAAAAATGATGCTACTATATTTACCCCAAATCAACACTGACAAGGCCTATAGCAGTCAAGATGGATTCTGAAAGTATGGATGTACCGTTTTTGTACTGTACCACAGGCTTAACATATAGTGGATATTGGTATACATTTTAAAACCTTTCTCATAAATAAAATGAAAATATTTCTCACAAAATCTGACTTTTTTTCTTCATTAGTCAAATCAGGGAAAATATTGAGGCCTTCTGGAATTTAAGAGTAAATACATGGTAAATAATTTAAAAAAATGTTGGGATTAAATCAAATCATAAAATAGTAATTCAGCATTGTTTTTGGAAAGTTACTGTCACTAGTGCAGTTCATCTACTTTGGAGACATATAGTCTGTATGATCAAATCTATCTCCTCACCAGAGGTTTACCTGGGGAATGGTCAATGGTTTAAAGACTGACGGTAAGGAGACAGGTTCTATCATACAGACTATAGACATCCTTACTGTGTTTGTGTCACAAAAAGGATGTAGTTGATAAAAGGATTAGAACAAACTGAAATACCTCTTGCAGGTTTTACTATAAAGCTAGGTACAACCTAAATATAGCAGTGGGATGCCTACTTCATGATAAGTGTTTCTGTAATCAAAAAATTACTGAAGACTAGGTTTTAAGGTTATCCACCAAATTTATTCACAGTTAAAGTATAAATTTCTGAGCATGACACCTAGCACCGAAGTACCTTAATCCTTGATTAGATTATTTTATAACAAATTTCCTATAAATTACTTGTGAAGACCAACAATACAGATACTCTCCTTCCCAATCCTCTATTACTTTGATGATCCTCACTTCAGTTATGAGCACTGAATTCTATTTTCGTATCTAGAGTCCATAGGAATAGGATCCAGGACACGAGTATTTTTATATCTAGATTGTTAATTACTGCTAGCCTATTGTCATTGTTTAATTCAACAACTAGATCAATGAGTAGTAAAACTGAGGTCAAATTTGTAATTCCGAATTAAGAAACCTAATTGTAAAAAAAGGGAGGACGTTTTAGTACTGTTGTGTAGCCAATGGCACTAAATGTTGTGTCTACAAATTGAGATGGCAGTTTCTCCATCTTTGTTTATATCGGTGTGTTGCACAATATAACCATCACATGGCCGAAACATCAACACCATATAAAACGTCCTGTCTTTTCTTTTTCTGTGACTCGTACACTTTCCCCACTCAAACCAAATGCATATTGAACTGTATTAGTTATCGCTACTAAATGATCAAAATGTTTAAATGTTTTTCCAATTTTGTGTCAAATTCCCTTGCTTGTGTTTTGGGACCATTACCTGTTATATGTTCAGTGTTTAATTCCTTGTAATTGTTTGTAGCACCCTACAAGTGTGTTGATGTAATGAAATTTGTGTTATCCCCACTTTTGTGTAAGAGACCTGTAATAGTAAATGAAATATGTAACTGCGCTTTGAAAATTAATTAGTACTAGGAAAAAATTGGGTTTGCTACTAAATTTTTACAATACCTGGACTTAGCAGGTTAAACATTGTTATAAGTTCTTATTTTCTAAACTAAAATCTAATATATCGTCATTAATGAGTTAGATAAGAACTTAGTTTAATGATGGAACCAGGTATTCCATCCCCACGTTAAAGTTGTCGTCAGTTTTAATATCAAAATAGACCTGGTTAAAATGGGTTACGGACAGATTGTGATGTAAATTACTAATTTCTGTGACAATATGCAGACTTTTTAACTATGTCATTCTGACAACTTATTGTCAAGTATAACATATTTTATGTCAGACGGATTTTAGTAACGAGGTAGAAAATATAATCATCGTAGACACAAAAGCAACCTGCTATTGGCTCCTGGTCCATTTCTCAAAAAATTGGCAACAGCTGGTGCATAGAACTAAAGTGATTGTTGTAAAACTAAGACCTTAGCAAAATATTGGAAAATTAAATTACAATTTTCTCTCTATCCCCATTCATTTTCATTAAAATTATCTTATGTAATTAATGAGATATAGCCATCATCATGATTTACAAAACATTAAAACTAACTAAAAATTAATAAGAAAAGCATTTCTGTTAGGTTAAATATATTGTGGTGGAAATGTATTGATTGATCAAGACTTTCAACCTGATTGGTTGAAGGATTTTACACTGAAACATGTAAATTTCGTCCATGGATGTTCTAGCGTACTAGTTGAAGACAATAGTACAAAGTTTAGGGCCGTTTGCAGCCGTTAGATGTGTTCTATAGGTTTTGTACTGACCCATCATCAAATCCATTGGTGTTAGATTTTCTAGTCACAACTGAAACTATTTACTACTTTGATTTCATTATGCTTTCAAGTTGGTGGGAATTTCGATGACTTTTATTTTTAGTTTTGTGCCAAACATACTTGAAGTAGGAGATGAAATTTGTTTAAATTCTAGTCTAAATGTACAGTAATGCTATTTTTAGTAGTTTGCGGGTTAAACAACTATGGTCATTTTAATTGAAAAACCCTAAATGTTTGCTTGAAAAATTAGTGGTTAATTAACTAATTAAGTTTTGACTAACATTTTTTATGAAAAATAAACTGAATGGTGAGAAACTTTTATTTTATAATAAAAAAAATATTCCAGACTTCTCTAAAATGTTTTAGCAATAAAAGAGATCTGATACGTAAATGTAAAATTGTTTTGTATTAGGTTTTATTCCACAAGTATTTTAAATTGTTTTTACCTTTATGAATTCTATTAGTAATTGATATGGATCTTTCCCAGCTATTTAAAGTTGTATGGTGGAATGGGACATGAAAGGTTTGCTTCAAACAGCTGACTAACACTCAACAGCTGATGTTATTGCAATTGTTGACACATTTGGTAATGTTTTGTCAGCCATAAGTCATTCTAGGTACCAATGAATATTGTAAAATTAAGCTTTGGCATGTGCTAGTATAATTGTTAATACGTTTGCTGGAACAAAGACGAAGTGAATAATTCCAAGTTAACAACTTTTGCTGAATGGAGCAATAAATTTAATGTAAATAAAAAACTATCTATATTTTATTTTCTTGTGAGAGGGAAAATTATTCTAAAAGTGTGTATTATACTATTTGCTTGTTTTAATGTTAAAACTATTTTTAAGATTAACTCTTCATATAACATTGTGCACATAACCTCTTAGCTTATGTTAGATGCACATTACTCTTGAAGTTTCTTATCTCAAATTCATGACTTTCGCATTGTAGTGAGTTTAGTTTTTATAAATTTGTACATGACGTTATTTTTCATAAGTAATAATATGTAGAACAGTGTTGAAACAATGTCAATGTAAGGATAGTGACAGACAAAATTTACTCTTCTGAATAAGTTTTGATGTTTTTTTTTAGTTTTATTATTCTTTCACTGATTAATCTTTCAATAATGCATTTTATTATTTTTAAGGTTTTATTTTAAATAAACGATATTACTGACATATTTAGAAGTATTCCTTATTATATTTTTATATTTAGTTGCACTGTCATTCCTAGCTTAATGCTGGGGATTGGTAATGTATTATTTTATATTGAAATAGAAACTATATACATCTTATATTTTATTTTATTAGTTACCAATTTCAGTTGAACAATTAGCCCATAAGTTTGATGGTTATGTGTTTGCCTACCCAGATTGGAAACTGTTGAATAAAGCTTGATTGTTTACTGTGAAACAAAGTTCAATTTTCATCCCTTGAAATTAACCCTAACCCAATGACACCAGGAATATTGTGATAATTAATTTTTAGGGTATGTTCCTTTGTGTATTTTTCATAAGGATGTGTATTTCAACACACTATGTCCATATTTAACAAAAAAAATGGGAAAAATCAGTTTCTCTAAACCAATGTAAAAATTAGCAAAACAGGTTTGTGCAATCCTTTTAATAATACCGCCAACTTCCCTCCAAGCTGACACTGTTTAAGGAGAGCCTCTCCTGCCAGCTAAGCCACTCATTATTGAGCTTAGTATTGATTGCACATGTACGGGATTTGAACCCGCGTCTGTTGAAAGACCTCAATGCTACACGTCAGTAGCTTCAGCCAACTGAACTACCATCCACCATCGGCCTTAGGGCTTAAAGTGTTCATATAAATGATTATAAATGTATGACAACAAGTGTATTCCATTTGGTTTGGTGATTTGACATTGGCTTTTAAAAATACAAATCCGTTCTTTTACTCTTTTATTTTTATAAATGTGCTTTTAAACATGTAATATGTTATAAGTAATTCTATGTAATCATGATTTTCAACCTGTGTGCTTTTGAACCTGTGATTAAAAAAAACTGCACTTAGTGGATAATTTAGTAGATAAATAAATAGTTATTTAAGAAGACTTAAGTTTTTATACAGTAAATAGTTAGTCATTGATTTCTTATAATATAGAGTCAATACTTAATATACAACATGTACCAATTATGTACAGGCTACGATATCAAGCTTAGTACAAAATGAAAGTATACATAACAAATATAAATAATGACATAACTTACAATACAGTTCAAAGATTATTTGATTCAAGACAATTTTTTCCGCCATAAATATTAGACCTTGAATTAAATTGAGTTATGTTACAAAAGAATGTTCATACAGTTTTTCATCTACCTACTACATATTATGTGAAGACTCTTTTAAGTAATATTATGGATATTATTTACGTTATCAAAAGATTTAACTACAATGTTGGTATGGGCGTAGTAGATACATAATACGGCAAGTCATGAGGATTCAACAAAACAATGTTGGTAAACATGTTACTGAGGAAAGTAAAAACTTCTGTCTCGTCCCACGATCCATCCTGAGAGTAACAAGAAGGACAAGCGTCTTTGGTCGGAAACTGGACTTTGTGATGTCTGGGATCTTCTGTTTCATCTCCTGCCAGTCGTAGATTCACGTTGTTGTGAGCTTTCCACAACCACATAACAGCATCTCTCTGTGATGTTACGTTTCCGTCAATGGTTTTTGCCATTTGATTGAAATGCTCAGCGCACGGACTGCAAGAGAAGAAGTTCCTGATGTAACCAGTCATCGCATTCAGAACCTCTGATTGGAGTTTAGTAGAGTTCCTTTCTTGAAGATCTTCTTGTACGACTAAAGTGTGAAACAAGGTCCATAAACTACAAGGGTACCCTCGGAGTGTTGGTATAGTCCCTCGACATCCAACCCATTCTAGATTTGGCATAAACGGACGGTATTTTTCTTCTAACTTTTTAAAGGTTCTGAGAAAATCTTCTCCACAAACACTATCCTTGTTATCCAACTCAATTTCCTTCAATTCTTTGACAAATTGTTTCCCTTGGCCTTGAAAGGGAAAATATTTTATCACTGCTGACATAAAGTCTCTCAACGCTTCCAATTGAGATGCGGTAATGTTTTGTTTCAATGTTATTTCTCCCTTCAAGGCATATTCTAAAGCTGATTCTATATCCATTTGGAAAACAACTGAGGACAAATGTTTTACGTTGAGTTCTCGTTTCAGCGCTTCTTCCCTCCTCATGGCTTCCTTGATTTCATCAACTGAAACGTTTGTGTGAATGATTGGCGTTTTAGGTAACTCTGCAGCTATATCGACACCGTGTTCACGCAAGAATTTTCGTACTGCATTATTCAATCCGTCCCTGGTAAAGTTTTTAGTCTCTAACGGAATGAACTCGAACTGTGAGATATTTGTTATTTGATTAATATCGTTGGCTTGATCAGCTTGTGAAGATAATTTAATTTCCTCTTCCAACACACTCACATTTAAATCTTCCTTTGGTACATCATTGTTTTCTACTAACAAACCTTCTGAAAAGTTTGAATGTGAATGTGTAGAGAGTTGATAGTGTCTTTGTAAAATCACCGCACCACTCTTACTCTCCTCCATACCAACCAAATGTGTAAGATTTGTGTTTCTTGGATGCACTAATCGCACTCTTATCTCTGGAGTTCTAGAGACATCCAAAGCTACTTGAGCTCCAACCAGAGAATCTTTCGGCTCAAACACAAGCATAAGATAAGTAACTGGAGGCATCATCTCGCTCCGTAGCTTTTCTATTTCATAATGCTTAAAAAGTTCCAAATTTACGGGTCCGCTGATTTCCTTCTGACTGTTATGGTAGGATTTGAGTATCTGGGCAAGTTTTTCTCTCATTTCAGAAACTGTAGTCTCTGACCCCTTTCCGAACTCTAATCCTACAAAGTTTTCTTCTGAGTGAGGAGGAAAGATTTTGATTGACGGTACTCTTTTGATTTCATGATTTCGGCAGATTTGATTGTTCATTGAATTTGCACAGTCGATAGCACCTACCTTGACTACATCTCGCCAATCTGTAAGTACAATGAGAATTATTAGATTGTGTGAATTAATTAGAATTTGATGTTTCCATCTTAAGCATCATGTGGTCATCATCTGAACACAGTCGTATAACACAAAAGGTATCACAATAGTACTTACTTTTTCAGTGCATGTGGTACGTAATCCTACAATCCGTTTTTTTAGTTGGCTCAAACTGAGTGATAATCTAAAAACAAATCAGAACATGTCTTTCATTTTAGGGTGTAGGTTTGAGAAAGGGTATCATAAATTTTCAAATTGAATTTTTGTGAGATATACTGTAGAAAAGGGTAATGTGAAGTTGCTTCAAATAATGTAAATAACTATCGCAATAATATGAAAGCTTCTAGGGATAAGAATTGAAATTGAGAAGTGGTTTTGAAAATACGTTAGAAGTAGTTTTTGTAGAAGTTTTTTTTTTTTTAACATTACATTCAACATTTTCTTTAATGAAGAATCCAGTCAAAATATTAATATTATATAGTTTGGTTTTTAGCAACAAATTTGCCTTTTAGCTTTTTTAAAAAATTGCACTTCTACAATATAGTGGTGTTGTAAGTGGAAAACAATGTATTAGAAAGAATTGCATACATTAATAAGATCTGTGATTTTACACCGCACTCGACATTGTCTCGCACGTGAATGACCACACTTGTCCGGTAAACACTAGAACACTAGGTTTCAGGACTAACAACGTAATATACAATTACGTTATTGTTATCTAGTTATCAGAATGGTCATGGCTAAAAATTGTTAAACTTGAATTACAATAAAGTTATTTATATTCTAATTGAAAGCCAATTGGCTGGTACAAAATTTCTTGAAAAGGAATAGAGTTCGTCCAGCTTACCGGAGGAAATTAAGAGTCCAGAGTAAATTCTTTAGAGATTTGGTTGAAGAGAAATACTCTCTCAAGAAGTTCTACTTCAGGACGAAATATCAGTGTTATTTTCTGTGTTCTTTTAATGTCTCTTTACCTTTTAGCCCCTAGACTTTTTTCAGGTAAGCTACTTGAATTATTTTCTTTAAAAAAATTCCTCAATAAAGTTAAAGTTATTTACTCACCGTACACTTCAATTGCAAAAGCCTTCATCACAGCTACAAATCGTATACAGTAACCGCACCAATGGTTGTAAAACTCCACCAGCCATAGTTTATCCTTCTGTTCTTGATAAACTACCTGGTTGAAGTTAGTGCTATTTAATACCACCATTTTGCAAAATCCATTGTACAAGCTTGCACCGTTAGAATCATCAAAATCACTTTTTACATCTCTGCGAACAACATATGACTCTGAAAACTCTATGAAAGTAAACCAGATCAAAAACGGGATTGTTGGAAATTTCATGAGTGCTAACATTGCTAAATATCAGTGATCAATGAATTTTTGTGTTAAACGTTTTTAAAAAACTTTTTGATATACACTCATAATCCCAAACTGAGGTTATCTTTTATTAAGCGGGTCGCGGTTTAGTGTCTGAATTTACATGATAAGTTTGTTAATTACATAACAGTTCAAAGAATCACAGGGTGTTTTTGTTATCCTAAGAAGTTTAGTTTAGTGAGCAGAGATGAAAAAGCGGAAGCTTGTATTTTGGTTTTTGAGCATAAATTACGTCCTTAGTAAAAAATTATGACACATAATTTCAGAAAGATCTCATTACAAGTCTGGGGGTTGCCATCTATTGAAAGACCATTAAACAATGATGATTTATAGCTTTGTTGATTCAAATTGACAATCGTAATTTTAACTATTTATCTCGTAAAGGATTTAAATTATATGCCAAAGGGGTTGAGAATCAATAAATTAAAATGTTTGGTTTCAAAAGGACATTGATGATTCGTTATTTTTACTTTCAAATTGTTTCCGCCTCTGGTTTGGTTTGTCACTGATGTAAGGCTAATTGAAAATCTTGCATTAGGCAAGTCCATACATGTTAATCATAACAAAACACAATTAAAAGTAACAAACCAAACCTAGAACAGATATTGTACCTTCCTCTTTAGAAACTTCACCTAACCATTGGAATCGGATGATGCAAAATTGGCATAATAACTCAAATTAACTATCTACTAATTATTATTAATCATCCGATGAAAATAAAAATCAGCACAATCACAGGATTCTTCTACATTAGATATTTTTCTTTTGAAATAGCACTATCACTTAATAAATTTAGATTTTTGACAGATTGTTATAAGTATAGCTACTTCAAGAACCAGACAATGTATGGCAGAGTGTTTGTGTATTCAATACAAGATAATTTGCCAGTTAGCATGTAATCTTTCAATCATCTTGGAAGAGATGATTGTCTATTGTTGATATTCAGTTGTACTTTCATACATAACATGTTCAAAATGTTGGTTCTAAGGAAAAACACCAATTGAATCATGTTGGCAATGTAGTAAATGTTTTTACAGTTTACCAATTTCAGAAATTAGATTTGTTTTCCTTCTTTTACAGACTAATGAATTATCTTGTGCTCTATTTCAAGGTTAATACAGTATACAGTACAACAATTGTGAATCATTGCTAATTATTTCATATTTTTAAGTTTGTATTTAGACCCAGGATTTCTCTTTTTTAATTACATCTCAAGCGATGATTACTACAGTAATTTCCAGGCTCATTTACAGACAGTTGCTCATACCACTAATGCTAGTACAATGACGTTAATGGATGGGTTTCCCGGATGAATTTCTCACGAAGAAGTTAATGGCGAGAGCTCTGAGAAAGATTATTGTAATGATTTTATTTATAAAAGTGTTTTTATCAGTTTTAAGAAACTTTTGTTATTGAAACAATTGTTTTTATTTTTTCTGGTCTTACTTGTTATTGCTATAAAGGCTGAACAACTTAACTGTGCCACCAATGGTATTTTAAAAAGGAAACTATTAGATTTAGAGAGAACATTAAATGGAGAATTTAAAATAGTTTTTAATGACATAAAAAAAAATTATTCAAATGTTTCAAAAAAGGGCCATAATTTTCCAATGTAACAATGGGTAACTTTACAATGTCTTATGGAACAATCTGTATTTTATTATTGTTATAGATTCTATATGCAATTTTAATACTGTACTTTTTTACTCTTGGAATTTTCTACTTGTTTAGGATCTACAGCATGTTAAACTTTGAAAAATTAGCTAATGACAATAATGACAAGGCAAACTAATTTTTCAAAGTTTAACACGCTTTAGCTCCTAAACGAGTAGGTTTAGAAATAAAATGCTAAGACTAAAAAAGTAATCATAAAAAAAAAAATCATAAAATACAGGGTGTTCCGTAAGAAATATTTAAGTTAGCTGCCATATAGGAAAATGGCGGCTATTTTTGAAACATTGGAATTCCTATTTTTTATGCCATTGAAGTTCTCCATTTAATTTTCTCTCTTAATCTAATAGTTTCTGAGATACCAAAAGGTGGCACACCCTGTACAGTTTAGGCTAAGTATAGTTTGTGGGTTGTGGTGGTCTAAATTAGTGCCGATAAAGATCCAAATGGTACAGCAAAGTGTCTGTTGTGGTCAAGGTGAAAATTTCTTTTGAAATGAATTCAAACCATTTAGAACTTTTGTACTGGATTTTCAAAGAATATCTCCGCTTTCGGGGTATCATGACGCCGCATCTTTTCTTCATCCAAAGGTTGGGTTTTTGTTTTTAACAATAGCAGTACAAACTTTTAAAAACTCTTTGGACTTTTTTTTAGAAAGATTTGAAAATAATACACCATACCAGTATAGTCCATAGTTTATTATTAATAAAATATATAAATACAAAAATCACACTTACTAACCTGCAAACCACTTGATAACAATAAATTAAAACATACGGCAGATCCTTATATTAGAATAAAATATCTACAATCTACAAACCATGCTAGAATCTCAATTCGGAACAGGCCAAATTTGATTTTTTCATGCATTTGTTCATCCTAGCAAAATTTGGAATGGACAGTTATAGTTTACACGATCAGGTACGATACAATACAAATTGGTAACACTATTCACCTAAATAAAATAGAGAGATTAGACGAAGGGCGTGCTAAATAGATAATTACTTCTTTATATTTGTTCATTAAGTAGACACAACTTTGATTACAATATTTAAACAAAAAACTGCACACAATTCTGTAACTGTTCCTTGAATAGGAAAGTCATTCATTTTTATCAAAATTAAAACAAAGCAACACAACCTCGAATTCAAATGCTGCACATTCGTAAAATTAGGTTTAAATAACCAAACATATAAAATATAAACAATTTATAAACATAAATAAAATTCACAATATTTTTCACAATACGCTAAATTTGTTCGTAGAAGAAAGACAAGATAGATTGAATTTTTTTTAAATATGTGATGTTTTGATCTAATTCTAAAGTAGGCCTACAGGTGATTTCCAGCTGTTGGTCAACAATCAACGATGAATTTTCTGAATAATCTGAACATGTTTAAAGTGACTCTAATACTCTAATAAACAATTATAGTTCTCAATATTAATTCCCTGGTGACAATGTTTCATCATTTATTTATTGGGTGTCATAAATTTTGAACAACTAACAAAACTTAAAATATTGAGTGTATGTAATTTGAAGCTGCCTTGTAATGAATAGCCCTTAGATCATTCTATGATTTATTAATTTATGATTTTATGATTTATTTCTATTAATGGGTTTACATTTTCTAGTAGATATTTTACATTGGACGGTATCGTAAAACTTTTGAAATTACTATGCAAAGACTTTACTCTAATGTAGGCTATTATGATTCCCCTCAAATGACTGCCTATTGTCTTCATGCTTTACCGTAAGTTAGATTATTGTATTGTTTATTAAGTTATATCAGATAGGTAGACCTAGTAACAATAGTTTATTCTTTTAAAATAGTAAATTAAAGGATAGGAAGACTTGCTACAAATTTTATCTCAGTTGATTTTAAAAGGTTTCATAAAATAGTAGAATTTCAAAGTACTGTTGGTTAAGGGAAAAATATAAAACTTAACAATGGCTATTATAATATGAAGGCAAATTACATACACTGCACTGCGCTTAAATATTTTATTAAAATTGATAGATAAAACAGTAGTTGGGTAACATAACACAAACTCAATACTTGTGCAGCCCATGGAATGTAACGGTAAGTTTTCAGTGAAATCTCAGACTTTACTCAAAATATCATGGATGTAATGCTTCTTTCTGTAAGATCTTTTGAAAACAAACTTGATGCAGACTAAAATTAAAATGGCTACAGAGCAAATATACAACAATACACATAAGCTAATATCAAAGATGTTGAAGCCCCACAGTGTTCTGGAAGAACTGTCGATACGTTGATTTTTGAAGCCTCTATCGTCTCCGTACATCTCGTGCCTGAGGCTCTTATCGTACTGCGTCGCGGACGGCACGCTTCCAGGAGCAGGTGTGGTCGTACTGAGATCTTCGGGTTGTAGGTAGACAACATTCGAGTACATGTGACTCAGGAAGTTAAAGACTTCGGATTTGTTCCAAGATCCCTCCATGGTGTAACAAGAAGGACAAGCTTCTTTGTTTGGAAACTGAACTTTCTTGTGCTGAGGGTCCTCAGTGGCGTCGCCTGCGAGACGATTGTTGACGTTGTTGTGAGCCGACCACAGCCACATGACCATGTCATGCTGGGTCGTCACGTTCCCAGCGATGGTCTTTGCCATCTCAGTGAAATGTGCGGAGCACTCGCTGCAGCTGAAGAAGTTCTTGATGTAGCCCGCCATGGCTGACAGGACCTCGGGTTTCTCATCTGTGCTGTTCCTATCCTTGAGCTCCTCGTGGACGGAGAGTGTATGGAACAACGTCCACAGACTGCAAGGATAACCTCTGAACTCCGGAGTACTACCTCGACAGCCGATCCATCCTTGATGAGGAAGAAACGGTTTGAACTCATCCTCCAACTTCATGAAGACTTGCCGAACGTCTTTGCCTGAAACATCCACCTTGTCGTCTAGCGCTCTCTTTTTCAACTCTGTCAAAAACTTGAGTCCTTGCTGTCCGAAAGGGAAGTACTTGATGAGCACCGACACAAAGCTTTTCAAAGCGTCTAGATGTTCCCCGCTGATGTTTCTGTGTAGAGATATCTCATTTTTCAACGAGTACCGAATAGCTCCCTCCAAGTCCAGTTGAAAGACCACTGACGAGAGAGCTGTCGTTTGCAGTTTCTTCTTGATGTCCTCCTCCATTTGCATGATGTGCATGACGTCGCTCAAGTCTACGTCGGAACTGAACACAGTGGGAGTTTCAGGTAGCTCCGCTGCAATGTCCACTCCGTGTTCTCTGAGGAATCCTCTAACAGCTTTGTTGACTTCTCTCCGGGTGAACTCCCCCACTTCTATTTTCGTATGGGTCAAATCCCTGTGTATAACAACAACAGTGTTAGCGCCTTGGTCTACGTTCAGTTCTCGAGCGAGATGTTCATTACTGTAATCTACCACTCTTGTTGTTACTTCTTGAGCAACCGCAGAAATGTCCAATGCCAACGTCGGCCCGACCACTGAGTCTTCAGCTTCAAACACTAGCACGAGATATTTTACTTCTGATGGGGTTTCTTTCCATAAATTTGCATCTAATTTTGTCGCTGTCAGAGGCTTCAAGTTTAAATTCTTTCTTTCTTCAGGTGAGTGGTTGTTGTGGTGGCTTTTCAGCTTTGTAACAATCCTGTCCCTCATTTCGTTGAGCTTTCCCTTTTCAAACGCCTCGCCCAGGAAGCTTTCATTAGAGTGTGGAGGGAAGATCTTGATCATCGGGTAATACATGACCTCCAAATCTCGACACAGCTGATTGTTGGCGTCATTGGCACAATCAACGGCTCCAATCTTTACTGAGTCGCTCCAGTCTGAAACAAGTCACTATCAGATAATTTATGATCAACTGAGGGAAAAATCAGTGCAAAGTATATTATTGTTGGTGAATATTACAAAATTCATTGCTTTTGGTATTCACAAGAACCATTTAATTTATGAGAGCTAAATAAAGTTTTAATGCAAAATATTAGGATAATGTTATAATTTCACTACTTTTCTAGTAGGTTCAATCCATATCAAGTGATCCAGAAATAAAACAATTGGTAGCTTGACCATTTTTTTAAATAAATAATATTTTTATCCTAGACACCTATATCAATTCTGGGTTCAAAAATGATTTTAATTTTTTTTTCTCTTTTGTTACTTCTACGGCGGCTATTTTTGTTTTGCGGAACACGCAAATTTTTGTTAATGTAAGGGTTTGCGTTAACTTGTACAACTCTGTAACCATGAACACTAGAGTGATGAAACAAAAATCATATTAATCTGGAAGAAACAGCCCAAATATTATGTTCAGTACATATTTATTGAAATGTGTTTCAAAAACAGTTTTAAACCCATCTCAACATTTCATAAGAAAACGGAAAAATTTTAACTTTTAAAGGCGCACTACCATTGGAACGAATAAAATCTCAGACTTGATTTTTTTTTGTGTAGCAACTCAGTATAACTGTTTGTATTTCAAATATCAACCCTGAGACTTAATTCCTTTAAAAGTTATCATTTTTCAAAAACTGAAATTTGAAAAATTCAAATTTTGAGTCTCAATATCTTAGTTGGGACAAAGTTTAAAAATCTGAAATTTTTACCAAAAACCCCTCTTATGGTTGTTATACTGCTGTATGAATTTCATCTTTGAGATTTACTTTTAAGCTAAGTTACAGTATCATGAAAATCGTAAAAAAACCATAAGCTCGGCCAATGCCCCTAGTACAACAGGTAGCTTAAAAATTAATTTATAGGTGTAGGTAATTATTTTATTTAATGTAAACTTAACTAACTTACTTTAAAGTAATGTATAGCTTTTTCTTGTCTTTGTGAAATTCATTGTGAATCACTCAAGTGTTCATGGTTACCGAGTTATGAAAGTTAACGCAAACCCTAACATGAGCAAAAATTTGCGTGTTCCGCAAAACAAAAATAGCCGCCGTAGAAGTAACAAAAGAGATAAAACAATTTTAAAATCACTTTTGAACCCAGAATTGATTGAGGTATCTATGACAAAAATATTATTTATTTTAAAAATGGTCGAGCAACCCCTGTTGGATCACTTGATATGGATAGACCCAGTAAAAAAGTGGTCAAATTTAGCTTTTTTGCAGCTTTGAAAAAACTGTTAAATTGTGATTGCAGGAGGTATATCAGTTAGTACCCTAACTAAAACTGTTACTACTAGTCGTTGGTCATAACTGTAAAAGAAACAACAAGTAAACTTTTTATACTTAGGTTTTCATAATCTAAAACCATAACTAACTGTGTTTTGATATACCCATGTGGCAGTTTTAACATGGTTTAATTTGTCTACCATCTGTTGAACTCCAATTAGGATTAGACTAACTCTGCAGTGGTGACTGTGACAGTGTGATTTTGTCGCTTCAACTGCTGACGTTGGTCTGTGAGACCAACTTTTACATAGGCCTTTTACATAGGCCTAAGTATTTAAATATTGGAATTATGTTTTGAAAAAAATGGTGAACATTATTGTTGGGCACCTGGTTTAATTTTTCTCAATTCGTATGCAGCTTTGATCATAAAACAATTAATTATTAGATCCAATTAGCTTGACTGTTGAAAATAATTCTAGAAAAAAAAAATAATTAGTTGAACCTCCTGAGCTAACAATTGAATTTATAATCAGTTATTGAAAATTTTATTCAAATTGGAGTAGCCCTACTTCTCTTTTCTAATTTTTAACTCCCCAAGAAATTATTACTACACTTTTCCTTGTGTTAATTTCCCTGTTAATGTCTACCATCGTGTCATTAATGTTGTGAGGAAAGTTCAATATAATATAGCTTTACTAACTATCAGTTTTACCAACTTTCAAATTGATGAAAATCTAAAATATTTGCTACGACCTGATTGGTTACTCGCTATCGCTGTTATCTGTGTATGAGAGACTTGTACGTAATGGCATTATGCAAATGACCTTCATGCCTACCATCTATGTTTGTACTTTGATTTCCTTTAATGTCACCTCGATACGACATTTTTACCTTAAAACACATTCTGCAATGGTGGGGATTTCAGCGTTGTGCCAAATAAAACTTAATACTAATTTGATCCAGCAGAAAGTTTTAAGAGCTTTTTGTAAGAAACAATAATTTATTCTGTTAGGCTTGTATATATTAGGATATTTCCCGTCTCGTGTGGGAGTAATACCCCTGCCACGGCAAACATGCAGACTAAAGAGATTTCCATTCGTCTGATTGGATTGTTATTAAAATATTTATTTTGTTATTAAAACTTGTCAGATTTATAGGCCTACCTTATTTAATTAACATTAGATTTAACGGGTACTTGGATTTGCTGCTAAAGGGAAGGAAAAAGTTTTTTTAGTAAAATATTATTAGCATAGTATTATAGGTAAAGTAATTAAATTTGATCCAAATAAATTAATTTTTAAACAAGCAAAATATACTAGGCCTACAGTTTACTTTTTCCCCATAAGATTAACAAGAGAATTTTAAATAAATTGTTTAGGCTATAGATATTAATTCCATAACTTTATCCCATAATTTAAATGCTACAATATACAATGTTAATTGTTTTTGAGCACTAGACAATGTTTTTTTTTTATTTTAAGTTACCAAATTTTAAACACATTTTTAAACCTCATAAAACCTTGTTTTATCGCCCGATTTTGCTAACTCATTCATTTGTATCTAGCTCTACACGTTCATGCCAAATTTCATTAAAATCAAACCAAAATTACTCAAGTTATCGTTATAACAGACACAATTTTAATGAATATTGTTTTTGCTCTCTAGAAGAAAATAATAATGAAAAACTCAATCGGTTTCAGGTCCCTCGGTCTTTCCGGGCCACCTACAATAATAGCTTCTTCCTTATAGGGCAATTAGCTAAAATTTTTAAAATGTTTTAAGATATTTCCCAATTTACATTAGAGGATAATGCAACACATTATCATGCTGGAAAATGTTTCAGATGGTTTCAGAAATACTAGCACTTAGATTTAATATTGAACATGAAGATAAAACACCTTAACATTTATATCAGGCCTCCAAATCAACTTTTACTCGACAAAGACATTAAAGGAAACGTGTATAGGCTAAATACTGCAGATTGGAGATAAACTAAATTAAGAACTAAATTCACAACAGCAGATTCCTCTTCAGGAAAAATAGGTTAAACTTGTCTAACAAAACAACCAATCAAGATAAGTGGTTTAACTTAATGAACAAAAGGTCCAAGACAGCTTTCTTGTAACAGCATTAAGTCAATTGTCTTTGTTCTGTCTGCCTTCGTTACAGTATCTTATTGTTATTAAAACCTTCAAATGATTGCTGTTAAGCTTAATCTTAAATTGAACATGTGTTTTAATACATTTATTCTTACTAATCAGCTGAGAATTATAATGTTATTTTCCTCTCCAATAGACATAGTCGATTTTATTTTTATTTCTTTAAATTTTTCTAGCTTTATAATTGTTTTAACTAAACTGAACTATTTTGAACATGTCGCTTGTCCTTTACCTAAAATACCTAATATTGAATATTATACCTAAAATAAGGGAACATTTTTTCCATCAACCTAATCAAACATATGGAACATGAAGCACATAAAAACTAGCTTTTTAGATTTAACAATAGGATAAAATGTCGACTTGTAGTGTTTAAAGTGGGTGCTGGATTTGCGGGGGAACACGCCGGAACGGATCAATGATCAAGAACAGAAAATTTCATAAACTGTCAGGTTTCGGTTTCAATAGCATATAGGCATAACATAAGAAATATAATTGGCTAAACCAGCAGGCTTCTCATTATTACAACCAAGGGACACATATTATTTACAAGATAGGTAATTGTTTTCCTATACAAAGAAATTACCAACGGAAATTGATTCAGTGTCAGTTTATTATCTTTTGTTTCATTCAAACCAATGAGGTAATGATGTGACGGTAGAGATAACCATCAGTAGGTCTGTTGTATAAAGTTTTATTAGAACATGACTTGCGTCATTTGGCAGTCTTTCTAAAGATTACGTTTCCCTTGCAATTACCATAAGAAACTACTTTACTATCATTATAATTTTAAATAAGATTTGTATGATTGCTTATTTGCAAAAGTGTTAAAGTAGGCTAATATTATAGCATAGCTCTATGGTTTTAGATCTTGCCAAAGAGGAGATAGTAAGGGTAGCCAAGTGATTACGTTACTGTGCTCGCCTTGAAATAAGAAGGTCTTTGGTTCGATTTCAGTACAAGAAATACTGCACTAAATTATTTGCTTTATTAAGCTCTAGAGCATAGTTAAGAAAGAAATTGCTAAACTTTAAGTTTTGAAGGTAAAAAATGGGGAAACCCAAATTTTTACTCCATAAAACCCTGTTCTCATAGTCTAAACAGGCTGATTCCCGAATCTCAAGCATGTTTGAATTAAGGAGATGTTTGTGCCGAACTTTGTAAAATCGGACAATTTTTACTTGTGTGATGGTAACAGACACACAACTAAGTATAGTATGAATTTGAACAAATAGTGTTTATAGCCCTTGCAGAGTCAAAATGAAAAAGTAGTCAGTCTTTGTATTAGGTCTTATCATGAGATCTACGTTCTACGTTGTACTGAAATAGATTATTCCCTATATGGGAAATTCACTAAAATGAGGAGTAAATTCCAAACATTCCTGGCATTGAAATAATTTATAAAATACAAAAATAGTTTTTATAAAAGACATATTTGTAGATATGGCCAAATAGTGGGCATCACTCATCAACAAGGTATTATTGGGCATGAGTCAACAATTTGACATGTCTAGATCTGCAGACATGATTAATAGGCCTACAGCACTTCTATAGATTGTAATCAACCAGTGTTATTTTGTACACAATGGGCAAGTTGATAAAAATAAGAACATATTTAAAAATTAAACTACGGCACTTATTTAGTCGGCCTATTAATGAATTTAACAAACTATTTCTATGAGAACAAACACTAAATAATGATTTTAAACACTGGACTGCTCCAAATGCTTATTGGGATTAAAAGTTAGAAGTCCAAATATGAAGTCTTAAGGCAACAATGAAAAAATCTTACATTACATACAACAACCCTCTTTTGATAGACCCAAATAAACCTTTTCAGACTTAACCCATAATGCTTGTCTTTAAAGTCAGCTACAATCCAAAAAATAACATACCGCTGCTGACAGACTATTAAAGAACAGTAAATTTATTTGACTCTTTGACTGAAACCTTAAAGTGGCAGCAATACAAATTTACCTAGGTTTAATAAGTTTTTGTGATGATTAATTAACCTACATACATCATTTTTAACTTTCATTCAAAAAGTGTAAAAGGGAATTATCTGAATCCTACAATGTAATTGATTAAATTCCAAACCATTTCTACAATGTATTTTATTTTGGGTAATGAAATTACACTCATCATACGAGACTACTCTTGACATATTGGTATCATTGAAGCTAGCACACTTCATCACCTAGAACAATATTTGATCAGTCAACGTGACAGCGAGTTTTAACAATGATGAAGGTGTTAAGTACGCCTAATACTGTTTACATTTGAAGAAGTAGGCACATTTGTTTTCATATGTTTACCTTTAAAAACATGAGTACATTTGCTTACTCTGTCTCTGTCTCACATTAGATTATGCCTTAAAACTCTGAATTTAAAACAGTTTTCAGTTTGCTATCACCACTGCTTAACATGTACCTATAGCTTTTGTAAAAACTGGAACTAACTTAGTGTTATATGTTAGTAAAAAGTCTTATTGAGCGGAGCGAGCGAAGCTCTTATACGTCGACTTTTATGCATTTCGTAATACGCAAACTCCTCATAGACGGCTGAATCAATCGTTTTCAAATTTTGGATGGTGATAAAGACCATATCGGTGAGTGCCAACATCTATATGGCGTTAAAAATAACTCTCAGGAATCCGCCCCACTGGGTCTCAAAGTTTCAATGTAATCCTTATGGAAGCAGTATTTGACACATAAACAAAGACATATAATCAGCTGTTGACTTTTGAATGCAGTAGATAAAGAAAATAGTTGATAGCATTATTCCACAGATATTAGAACAGAAACGGTTTGAATCATAAATATAATCAAATGTCGACACTAGCTTGAGGTCCACGACGTAGGAAGTGCTTAAGGAAGTACTAAAGGTGAGCAGTCTGGAGTGTGGAAACTGTTTATGACGATTAGATTTAGGTATCTGCATTCCAAAAATTATAAGGGAAGGGAGGAAAACGGGTCCGCGACGTAGGAAGTGATGAAGGAAGTAGTCAAGGCGAGCAGTCCGGAGTGTGGGATCTGCTTATGACCATTATATTAAGGTATTTGCAATCCTATGATGGGAAGGGAAGAAAACAGGTCCGTGACGTAGGAAGTGGTGAAGGAAGTAGTAAATGCGAGCAGTCCGGAGTGTGGGAACTGTTTATGACGATTAGATTAAAGTATCTGCAATCATAAAATGCTATGGGAAGGGAGGATAACTGGTCCGTGACGTAGGAAGTGATGAAGGAAGTAGTCAAGGCGAGCTGTCCGGAGTGTGGGAACTGTTTATGACGATTAGATTAAGGTATCTGCAATCATAAAATGCTATGGAAAGGGAGGGAAACAGGTCCGTGGCGTAGGAAGCGGCAAAGAAAGTAGTAAAGGCGAGCAGTCCGGAGTGTGGAAACTGTTTATGACGATTAGATTTAGGTATCTGCATTCCAAAAATTATAAGGGAAGGGAGGAAAACGGGTCCACGACGTGGGAAGTGATGAAAGAAGTAGTCAAGGCAAGCTGTCCGGGGTGTGGGATCTGCTTATGACCATTATATTAAGGTATTTGCAATCCTATGATGGGAAGGGAGGAAAACCGGTCCGTGACGTAGGAAGTGGTGAAGGAAGTAGTAAATGCGAGCAGTCCGGAATGTGGGAACTGTTTATGACGATTAGATTAAAGTATCTGCAATCATAAAATACTATGGGAAGGGAGGTAAACAGGTCCGTGACGTAGGAAGTGGTGAAGGAAGTGCCTAAGTAAATGTGAGCAGTCCGGAGTGTAGGAACTGTTTATGACCGTTAGATTATGGTATTTGCAATCCCATGATGCTATGGGAAGGGAGGGAAACAGGTCCGCGACGTAGGAAGTGGTGAAGGAAGTAGTAAAGGCGAGCAGTCCGGAGTGTGGAAACTGTTTATGACGATTAGATTAAGGTATCTGCAATCCTAAAATGCTATGGGAAGGGAGAGAAAAGGTCCGAGACGTATGAAGTGGTGAAGGAAGTAGTCAAGGTGAGCTGTCCGGAGAGTGGGATCTGTTTATGACGATTAGATTAAGGTATCTAGAATCTTAAAATTCTATGGGAAGAGAGGGAAACATGTCCACGACGTAAGAAGAGGTGAAGGAAGTAGTAAGGTGAGCAGTGTGGAGTGTGGGAACTGGAAACCGTTTGTAGCGGTTAGATTAATGTATCTGCAATGCTGAAATGCTATGAGAAGGGATGGAAGCATCCCCACGACATAGAAAATGGTGAAAGAAGTAGTAAAGGCTAGCAGTGCGGAGTGTGGGGAATGTTTGTGGCAATTAGATTAACGTATCTAAAATACTAAATTGCTATGGTAAGTGATGAAAACAGGTCCACGATGTAGGAAATGGCTTAGAAAGTAGTAAAGAATGAGCATAGTGTGAAAACCGTCTATGGCAGTTAGATTGATGTATCTTTAATCCAAAAATGCTACGAGAAGGGAAGGAAACAAGTCTATGACGTAGGAAATGGTGAAGGAAGTAGTAAGGCTTGCAGTGCATAGTGTGGGAACTGTCTTTGGCAATTACTTTAATGTATCTGCAATCCTAAAATGCTTTGGGAAGAGAGGGAAATAGGTCCACGACGTAGGGGGTGGTGAAGGTAGTAGTAAAGGTGAGCGTATTGAGTGGGGGAATGGATTAAAGTATCTGCAATGCTAAAACGCTATGGGAAGAGACTGTAGACTGTAGGTTAAAATAATTACGAAGCACGAATCGATACATATTTCGATACATGCAATCGTTTATAATAGTAATTTACAACTGAGTTGACAACAGCTGATTTTTACTCCATGAGGATAAAAACTATTTTTACTTCCTAAAGAGTAAAAATGCTACTTTAGACCCGCAACGCATGCATTAAAAACGACTGGTATTACTGCAGTATGACCAAAACAATATAATCACAATATAATACCCTTGATGACTCCGCTCAATTTTGTGGATGCCTCTGCGAACGCCACCTAGTTAACTATCAATTGGTACCTAATGGCTATGAAGCATAATTTGTTGATAAGTTACGGGATGGGTTCAGAAACAATCGACTACTAGATTCGCCCTTAAATAGAGTTTTTTCTGGCCGAGCGGCAATGACGTACTTTGTGCTCTTAATAACTAACTTATTTCAGTGTTTCCTAGCTAAAGAAGTTACACCTGTTCTGAGTTAATGACACAACTCTTCATTATTAAATTGAACCCAGTTCTCCTATTTAATTTGCTCATGACTTTGTAAAACTGTAGTGATTGTGTTCGGAAACAAGATGCATATATTTTCTCCTTAAAGATAGGTACCCTGATTCTCGCAATAGGCCGGGTAATTTTTGTTGGTATGTACCAGGGTTGTCTGTAGATTAAGGTATCCATCAAGCTTCTGTCGCAGTCATCCACTAAGTTACTTTCTAACTGGTTTACCACCAATATGGAACGATTAGGCCTAGTCTTGCCAGTGTTTGAAAACATTGTGAAAGTAAATTGGCACTTCTGCCAAGTAAACTTATCAGGTTTTTTATCGTCAATAGTCTAATTCAAACTGGTTCGCTTGGCTGTCAATGGGGACCTTAATTTGTTTAGACACTAATGACACATCCGTCTAATTTTTTTTACAGTAGGCCTTTAAGTTACTAGTAAACTTAGGCTTGTATAAAAAATTAATTAATAGGTTGATAAGTTTGCATACAAGCTTCGATGAAACTAACTTTAACTTTTCTACTGTCTAGGGGTTGGTTCAAAAAATCAAACGTTTTAAATTAAATTAAGTTAAGTTAGGAAGGTTACCGTACAAGTAATTTTCCATGCAAAGACACCATGGTTTAAGTTCATCATATTGGCCTATCTCCTCAGCAACCCAGAATAGCAGTAGAAAATGATGTTAACTACGGTCTGTTCAAGTCGTTTTGTAGGAAACTTAGGGGTCCCATTCCCAGATTTCTTTTGACACACAATTTAAAATAAGTTAGTCTGACATTATTTTAGTTATTTGATATTTATAAGAGATTCAATTTGAACACCTCGGACACACGTGGGTGCATATTTTAAGATAAAAATGTTGATTGAATATATGTTGGTACGTGTATGGGGCTTTGGGTATTTCACCTATAGTAAAACCAGGTACCTACCTAGGCATAAGTTAGGCCTAAGCTAAGTTAATGATGTAAGTTATTTTTTAGTTCTAATCAGTACTAATTAACTTAGACTCACAGTGAAACCAACAAAAGACATAAAGATGAAAGTGTTTAGCCTACTTACCATAAATATCTACTGCTAAAGCTTTCCATGTTGGAGCAAATCTGTGACAATGTCCACACCAACTGTTGTAAAATTCAACCACCCAAAGTTTTTCTTTTTCTTCATTATAAACAATTTTCTTAAAATTACTACCACCCAATTCAGTTATTTCATTAAAACCATGGTACAATCCACGACCAGATGCGATATCGTGATACAATCGTTTACTGTCAGGTGAAATATTAGATGTAATAGAATATTCAACAAAAACTATTAAAAACAACGCAAGCAAATATTTAAAATGACTGGTATCCATGTTCAGATCATTAGTAAAACTATCTACTTGGTCGTAAGACTTACGGTTCTCTCAAACCAAAAGAATTAAAATTAGAAATCTTGTTTTCACTTGTTAACCCCCATCTGTCAAGGTAGCTAGGCTTCACCACATTGATGTCATTGTCATTCCGATTCCATTCCTGCAATATTTGCTGTCTGCTAGCGCTAGGGAAAACCAGAACGTCCAGAGAACAGAACAGAACTGTGCTGTGCTGTGGCACAATCAAACTGCAAGCTGATTGGTTGTCGGGGAAAGTTTACTTCATCTATGGTTTGTCATCTGGAGCTAAACTCTGCTGTTTTTGCATGTAAATTCAGCAGACAGGAAGGCTATGTCTGAGTCTGTTCTGTTTTGCAACAGAAAGCATTCATAGCAAACTGATAGTGATGATATGTTGATTACATATGCATCTCCTATCTGGGGATTAGCTATATCAAAAAACAAACTCTTCAAAATTCAAGTGATTCAAAACAAAATTCTAAGAATAGCGGTGAATGCTCCCTGGTTTGTTAGAAACAGGCATATACATGAAGAACTAGGAGTGGAGTCTATATCGGCCTTTATTGAAAAAACCACCTCAAAATTTCTAAAATCTCGATGTTCCTGGTGCATTAACTTTTCATCTTGGTGAAGCAACTGAGAACAGGAGGCTACGTCGAAGGCTCCCTCAAGATCTATTGGATGAATGAAGCCTAAAGACGATTAAATTATTCTCTAATTTAATTATGTTACAGGGTGTACCAGGTTTGGGCGAACCCACGATGTTATTATAGTTAATTTCTTTTTAATTTTGTTAACACTTCTGTGTATAATGTCTACATTGAACCAGAAATAAATGCTGTAAAAAAAAAAAAAAATAGCAAACTGATGTTGTTCAGCCGGCATAAACGTACGTGTATTAGCGAATTTCCCTATAGGGAAGTAGCGAAGTAGCTAATTACCGTAGTTGGCATAGTAAGACTTCGGCCTGGGGCCGATTTACTTTTTTATTTTGATGTCCCCAGAGGCCAAAAACACCATTTGTTCAAATTATATGTATGTATGAAATGAAAACTTTATTTATCCCAAGCCATGTGTATGTGTGTCCGTGAACACGATAACTTGAGTAATTTTTGTCCTTTTTTATGAAATTTGGTTTGAAGGAGTAAGGCGGGAATGGCGGGATAAACTTGAATGAGTTCGCGTTCGCGAACCAGCATGATCGGACCATGGGAACGGGGTTTATACACTGAGCTATAATTCTAACTGGAGGTAGCACTGAATGTCAAAGATGCGTGTCGCCAGCCGCCATGTTTGCGTGAGGTGTGAGTTATAAGAAGCCATATTATTGCTATGGCTATTATTATACTTGGCTTAAAATACCTACTTTGTATGGTCGCCATTTCAAAGAAAATTATTAAAGTATTAAAAGTATTCAAGTATGACAAAAATACTCACTGCTATACCAACCTAGTTATAAGAAGCCATGTTATTGCTATGGTAAGAAAACTTACTGCTATACCAACCTAACAAAATCAGCGACTCGCTTTTGACAGACTTCTGCCATGGCAGTGCTACCTCCAGTTATAATTTTAGCTCAGTGGGTTTATATGGGGTAAAAATTGGGTTTTCTAATTTTTGACCCTCTTAACACGAAATTTCCCAATTGTTCTCCAGACCTTTTTTAAAAAGCTTAAAAAAAATCATTTAGTATATCAAAGTGTTGTAAAATTATTGGTTACGGATAAAATTCAAAACATTTTAAATTAAAAATTCCCATGTTATTGTTATTCTTATAGTGAATATTGTAAATTGTTGTAGTTTGCTTGTTTATGGATATATTTTGATCAAACTTGGTAAATTTATTTATTTTATACTAAAGTTATTAATATTTTACTGAAAAACAAAATTGTTTACCCTCCCTGTAGCAGCAAGCCTATACTGTAGGTACTCATAAAACCTAATGTTGATTACATTTAATTAAAAATAAAATCAGGCAAATGAAAATTCGCAGTTAGCAGGTTTGCTGCGACGGGGGTATTTTTTCTGTATACAGTACCTTATTAATTACAATGCTCTATTTAATGACAAGAATATTTAATTTATGACAAGAAATACGTTGAACTCAAAGACAATTATAGGAGAAAAACCCAAATAGGAAAGTTAAATTGGCCTCAAGAGAGTATAACCACAGCAAGAAATAAATCAAATGCCTCTTGGAATGTGATTAACAGCTTATAAGAACACAAAAAAAAGATAATACAGTAGAACCTCTTTAATCCGAACTATAAATTGGGACCAGGGGTAGTTCGGACTATTGAATAGTTCGGATTACAGAACATATTGTTGTTTTTACATAGCAATAGCTCAACCATGGCTAAAATTGATCAACATTATTTTGGGAAAAGTGTAAAAATGTTTTATAAAGTAAAATATAATGTTTATTTAATACAGTAGAAAAAATGGTGAATAAACAGTACTGTAAATTAACTACAGTGTACAATAAAGAACTGCTGTACTGTTTATAGAATACAGCAATGAGGGGTTCGGATTAGTGGACGTTCGGATTATGGGGGTTCGGATTAAAGAGGTTCTACTGTAGCACCAATATAAGCTTAAATGACAGAACCATAGAGGATCCTTGCCAAGTTCCAAGTTGCAGAAACATTTAACACTTATTTTGCAAACGTATCAAACCTTGTAAATGGCAACCACCTAGGCTTCCAATTCTCAGGTTTTCCTAGCAATGATAATACAGTCTGCAAAATGACCGATTTTTCTCAGATCACACCTCAAAAACTTGATGATATCCTCTCCAAAATGGAATCTAAAAAATCTAGCGGAATTGATGAAATCAGCATGCACACACACACTGAAATTTTGCAAATCTGAGATTTTACTGCCGTTGGCTTACATGATAAATTTTTCCTTAAAAACTGGGTTTTCCCCGAAAAATGCAAAAGTAGCTCAAGTCAAACCTCTTTTCAAAAAGGCAGACAGAACCGATCCGGGCAACTATCGTCCAGTCTCGCTTCTTCTGTCAGTCTCAAAATTAATCGAAAAAGTTGTTTTGGATCAACTTACTGAATTAATTCATTTAAGTAAACAATATTGTCTGTAATAGACAATATGGTTTCAGAAAAAACAGATCCACAAAATTGGCTCTCATTGATTTTGTTAATGATTGTATTGATGCGGTTGAGGCTGGGGAGACAGTGGTGGGTTGCTTCGCCGACTTGTAAATAGCATTCGACTGTGTTGATCATATCATTCTTTTGGGAAAATTGGCTTCAATTGGCATTTTCGGAATTGTTTTCAAATGGATTGAGTCGTACATGACAAACCGATACCAAATTACTGAAATTAGAGGAAAATCAAATCACAAAATTAAAAATGTCATGTCGACTCCTCAAAAAATCACAAGCGGAGTTCCGCAAGGATCCGTCTTAGGACCTCTCCTATATTCTTGGTTTACATTAATGACATCACCAATGCGATTCCAGAGTCTGATGTCTACCTCTTTGCCGATGATACAACATTGGTCATGAAGGGTAAGGATGTTGAGACTCTGGAGGGCAAAGCAAATGAAAAAATTCAGATCTTTCTAAATTTTTTGAAGCAAAAAAACTCAGTTTAAATTCCCAGAAAACGAACTATTTGTGTTTTCAAACAGCACAAAAGCAAAATTCCAAAAATAATAGGACTCCGAACCTATTTATAGGAGAGAATCAAATTGAACAATCAAAACGGCTGACTTCCTAGGGGTGAGGCTGGATGATAGACTCAGATGGAGCGAGCACATTTATGGATTAGAGAGATCGCTTGCTCGAGGACTATTCATTCTACGTAGAATCACAGAAAACGTACTACTATAACCCAGAATGCCAACCGCATGGTAAAAAGCATTAAGCGGTTTGAGAGAGCTTTGCCTGTCAATCCGTATAGGCAGCGCCACCAGCGTTGCCATGCAATAGCATAGCAACGCTGGTGGCGCTGCCTACGGATTGACAGGCAAAGCTCTCTCAAACCGCTTAATGCTTTTTACCATGCGGTTGGTTTAGGATGAGGTCATACGGCAGCGATGCTCTATCCAGGCTCGTCTATCACGGACTGTTCGAGCAGTTCATTTCATATTCCATCATTTTGTGGGGTTCTTCTACCAAAAATAATTTGGAAACAGTTTTTGTCTGGCAAAAAAAACAATAAGAACCATCCTAGGCATGCCACCAGATGCCAGCTGCAGAGATGCATTCATCCAGCTTGGACTCTTACTGTCCCATGCATACTCATCTACGAAGCAGTAGCATACATAAAATCACAACACATTCAACCTCATTTCGTAGATCACAAATAAAACACTAGAAACAAAGGAATTCATGCTCAACAACACAGACTAAAATTGTTTGAACAAAAACCTCACTATTCCGGTTTAAAACTTTTCCAAGCACTGCCAAAACAACTTCAAAACATTCAAAAAATCTCAAAACTCAAAACAGAAATCAAATCTTTCCTGACAAAAAATGGTTTTTATGATGTGGAAGATTTTCTAAATTTCACAAAACAGAGCCCTTTGGCCTAGGATGTGATCTTCCTTATAAGTTATTTTTTATTATTAGCCTATTATACCTAACCTATTGACCTGTCCAATTCCTGCCCTGGACTACGGACGGAAACTACAAGTATTCAAGTATTAAGTAACTTCTAGGCAAGAGCGTACTATCAATCACAGCGTCTTTGATAGTTGCACTTGGTGCAAGACCCTTTATCTATGATCACTACAGACTCAGAACGAGTTTTTTTTTCTTAAAATTCCAGAACTAACATTTGTATGAGTATATTAAGCAATGATTCTAAGACATGACTTGTGAAGCCAGTGTGTACATTTATTTTCTCTGAATTCGTTGCACATACACATCCATTTGGATATCAAAATTAATTTCATAGAAGAGTATCAAAAACAAATTTATCAGCCTTGATTGGTGGGAAGGGGCAGACTCTATTACAAGAATGTCATAGTCAACCATTGCTTCACAAGCAAAGCAAGAGTCAAGATTGACTCCCTGAATCTATATTTTTACTTATTTAATACGCAAGCAGGATTTTTGTGACGATTACTCCTCCGAAACTACTGAACCGATTGACATGTTTTTGGTGTCATTGGAAAGAGTGTAACGTGAAGTTGTGCAGGAAACTTTATTTTTAGGGAAATAATTAGAGAGCGAGGCCCTGGGGCCCTTTAAAGTTTCGTATTTCTCCATAAGATTAACATGGGAAAAACATTGTTTTGAAACTCCAGCTGGTGTCAGAAATTAAATATTAATAATTGGTCTCCATGGAAGCATGAGAAAATTGACAATGTTTACATTTGCTTTGACATTTAAATGTAAACAACCAGAACTGACAAATGCCTATTTCAAAATTTCAGACAGCTGATCCAAAAAAATTAAACAACTATGTGGTAGGTTTATTTAATCTCAAACTTTATGATAGATTATTTATTATAAATCTATTTCAATGATTATGAAACAGATTTTTCCCCTTGCGAAGCAAAGTTAATAGTGAGAAGAACGTTAATTGTAAACAGTCAATGTGTAAATTATCTACATTAAAAATGTGCATAGTTTTGGGTGTTTAATTATATAAGTTATTAGTTATTGAATTTTTATTTTAAGGATTTGGCCTATGAGTAAGCCTATGATAAATAACACCATTTCAGAGTTCTGCCAGTTTTTGCCTAACTCTGTCCTGAAGAGTTTAAAGTATCTTACACTTTATTGTCTACAAATTGGCTAAATAACTTAGGATAAAAGCTGGCAGACTTTTTACGTTGACTTAGATTGTAAGCTTACCTTTTCCCGTCCATGGGCAGTTTAATTGTTAAAAATAAACCCTTTAAACTGGAATAGGACTGTTATGTAAATTGTGAGTATTTCCATTAGTTAATAATCTTTTAGTTGACTCTTTTAAAATCATCGGAAATTATGACTGTTATTAGTTTTTAAACAAGTTATTTGTTTATAAATAACTCCTGTACTTCTTTGCAATTGCTCGATTTCGAGCAACATGTACACTAGTATAATAAAGTATGTGTATTCACTCACTGGTATAGCTAAATCTAAAAATGTGTACCCACACTCTATACAATTAGCTAGAAAAATGTTTGAAGCTTTGATTAAGCCTTTAGTTAGCCTGCACTTGCAGTTGCATCTGTGTAATAAGTATTTTGATCAGTAGATTCGGACGCTGAGGAGTGGGGGGCGCCCAGTCTCATGTAAATATTAAGTCCTATCTCCTAATATCCGCAAGCCCAAAAGTGATCTCACCTAGTGGTGTTCATTTGAGACCCTTAACTATTTAACATGGCGTTTCTCAGGTACGGTCAGTTTCAATTGAGGCCAGAACAGTTCCTGATCGAGGTGGGTTCTATAGCGTAGCTGGTATACGTGAGGAAGAAGGTAATCAGCTAATCGTATGCAGGAGGATTGTATTCAGCGTGGGTTTAAAACAAACCCCCTATATCAATTTCTCAAGAATTTTATGTTGCTAATATTCAAATTTTGATTTCCTTAAATTTATTTGTTTTGGAGATAGAGAGGTTTCAAAATTGGCACTGGTAATATTGAAGGCAGTGTATTGGTAATAGTGTTGTGTGCATTGGTACATTCGGTGTCATCGTCATCTACAAACACACAGCTTCGAAAACTCACTGACCTGGTTAGGGAATCAGCTGTAAACAAAGCATTTAGATCCTAAGATTTAGGTCCTAAGATTGAGCCTTGGGGGAACCCTTTCGTTTAATTGTTTGGAGTTTGGATCAAACCCAATAATGCTTTGCTTCGTTTATATTAGTCTATTTATAGTGTACCGGTAGCACTCCTAAAATGACTCTTTATCTATCGTAATTTTGAATTAAAAATGCCTAAAAAATTATTGTTTTTTACTTGATGTAGATTTTTTTAAATACCTTTATATGTGACTTGAATTCTCACAAATATATTCCATGACAATATCAATATTGTATTTGCCAAATGATTAATAGTCTCTGGTCTTATGATGTACTTGTCTGTTTTACCATTTCATTCTTGTTGTCTGTGTGCTAAAAAATGTCTACAAGAGCGGTCACTGTTGATCGGATGACAATAAGGCTTTATTGTGGTTGCCAAAATGGCTATGTTGCTTATTTTAAGCTTAATGTCATTTGGATGAAAGTTATTTTAAAGTCTATTCAATCAAAAAGTCAAAATAAAAACCAGGAACATTTATCAATTAGGTGTCAATCACCATCAAGACAATACCAAGTTTTCACAGTCAAGGCAGTCTCAGATGGACAAAGCTGTAACATTGAAGCATTCATGATTTTTCTCAGATTTGTATAATATTCACATGTTGATTTATTATGGACAGTGCTCGATCTGCGGGGAAACGCGGCGGCACGGAGTTCCGGTACCTCTCTTTCGGAGAGATAAAAATATTGGCATAATTAGGTACTAACCACAATAAATAGGTTACAGTTCCGGCACCTCAATTACTACAAATCGAACACTGATTATAGGTATTAATTTTGTGGAGACTTTTAGACAATCCAACTGCACACAAGAAATTACAACCAACTTTAGTTACATGTTAAGTATTTGATCAAAGTTAAAATACCTATACTTTATGCCAACTTGACAATCTAAAGGCATTTCAATTTTGCAAGTGATTTTTGTATACCCTACTTTAACTCCAAAAGCAAGAAATGTACATCAGCTTGAACTAACAGACATTTTTAAACGTCATGACTTTAATTTATGATTATAGAATTATTGAGAAGGCTTGACACAAGCCAATTCGGTTGTATAAATAGTAAACTTTATCACTGACTGATGACATTTACCATTGACTTTGTCAATGAATTTGCATAATGAAACTAAATGCCCTTGACACTTCAAAAGATGCTCTACAGTAATATTTTACCTTCTTATAAAATAAAAGGACTAAGAAAAGACATTTAAATTGGTTTATCATAAGAAACACATTTTAATACAAAATTACTGTAAATTGTACGAACACAAATGTTTACAAGGGCAATGGAATTACTTCTTAAAAATAACAGATTTCAATTAACGTTGTGTCAACTGTAAATGAAATTAATGAAAATTAATTACTGAGCAGAAACAATAAACAACATTTTTTAAAGGAACAGTATCAACATTCTTAAAATCTAGATTATTGAATAGAAGGTTGGTAGTTTCAGCGGCGTTCTTGTCCACCACGACCGCCCCCACCACTGCCGCCCTGCCAGTTGGGTCGACCCTGCCCTCTCTGTGATGGGCCTCCCCTTCCTCTACCTCGAGCTGCCTGTGCACGCAGAATGGCTGACTTGCCACGTCCTACAACAATCACAACATTAGCACCAGTTTATGTAGTCGACTTTATAGGAGACTGCAGTGGACATTCCATTTGGAACTGATGTTGCAATTTTGTAAAATTCGGGATTGAGGATAGTTTATTGAATGAACTATTGATTCAATATAACTTGACATTTATGAAGTTGAATGAGCTTCTTGCTGAGAGAGCTACCATCAAAAACTATAAAAAATTATGTGATGGTTATGTGACTAACCCCATTGACAGTTTTTTTTTAAATTATATTCTCTATTTAGCTAATTATTTTTTCTGAGTTATGCCTTTTTACGTCTTTCATCGTGTATTTCAACACAAAACGTCCATATTCAACCAAAACAAAAGCCAAAAAAATAACTGTGTCCTCCTCTTCCATAGGCTACTAATTTTAAAAGAAGCAAAACAGACACTGTGCAATCCCTATTAAACTCATAAAATGAGGCGAAAAAATGTATCAATCAAAGTTGAAATGTTGTTGCTGATTCTATTTTTCCCGTAAACGACCGATTACCTGAAAAAAATCAGTTAGCCACACACTTCCAATCCCAAACTGGTAAAATCTCTCTACAGTAAAAACTATTTTGCAGCAAGAGAGAACTTGAAAAAATCGGCTACAACCACATTTGGCATATTTGTAAGAAATATAAAAAAGAAAATTTGTAATATTGGCTTATTTTAACACTTGTTAAATTATTGACTATCTTTAACTCACCAGCTCCAGAACTGGAAGCTTTATTCCCTGCTCTTTTGAACATAGGAGCATTTTTTAACATGTCAGGAAGTATTAGGTATCGAATTTTTGATCCTCTTATGTAAACATTCTCTACAGTTGCGGTTTTTCCATCACGATACGTAACACTGAGGCCTGTCATCTGACAGTTCATGTTGTCTTCTGCTTCAACTAGCTTGCCTCGGTAAATTTCACCCGTCATGGTTTCACATGTAATTACATGTCCCTCTGCTTCATGTAGGACTTTGATGGGTACTCCAATAGACATGTTGTATCTTTGCTACAGTCAAGCCTGCAATCAATAGAGATAAAATATTATTTGAAATTTAAGGTTTTCTTTCAAAATATTTCAACAGGGAAGAAACTGTAGATTAACTTAATAAGGATCTTCAACCATGAACACACTTCTGGACGATTCACAAGTCCCCGTGACTGCATAGAAGAGGATTCATGATTCCAGAAAATGAAAGGATACAGTAAACTAAGTTAACATTTTTACTGTGATAGTTTATGAGCATTTTAAAATCATTTACAAGATTAATAAAAACGGAATAAATAAATAATTTAGGATAGTGAATACTGTAAGCATAGGTTATAAACGGAATATATAAAAATCAGTTACATTCCACCTAAAAATTTAAGTAAAAGCTTTTCTTCTACCTTCTTATTAATATTCTTACTTAGTTCAATATTATAATTAGTTTTGCGCTAAAATAATAGGGCACAAGGCAACATCTAAAATAATGATTTATTTAAGTCCGGCCTAATTTACTGGGTGCTGTCATAGACAAAAAGAATTAAATATATACTGGTACCGTCAGTGGTACTGCGGTTACCATAGGTTCTGGCGCACACCGCTGGGAGCACCATATAGTTACGGCATACACGCTACATAACTACACGGCGCTCCCAGCGGTGTGACCAGAACCTATGGTAACCGTAGCACGGATGACAGTCCTTTATAGTCAGTCCTATATTTATTCCTTTTTTGTCTATGGTGCTGTGTACAGGCATTGACTATTGGATACCGGTACTGAAGTAGACATCCCATAGTTATATGAGCCAGTCTCAGAATGAATAAGGGTCTTAAAATTCCACTTTCTACCTTTTTTATTGTTGCTGACCAAGTTGATGGGTTAACAGTTCAAGTTTACAAGGTTAACAGTTGTTGCTATAGGCCTAGCTCACCATAAGTCATTATACATTAGATTGACTTTGTTAAAAATTTTGTATACCTATTCAACAGAAATTTAGTGATTTAGATCAGCGCAATCTATCGATGGCTCACAAGAACTACGACGATTTTGATTTAGAAAACTGGTGACAACTTTTGAATGGGAATGGGATGTCTTGTAGGCCTATTTAGTTATACAGTAGTCAAAGGAACAAGTTACCAAAAAGAGTAAATCACTAAAAAATTTCAGTGGTAATAAACTCTGTGCTTTTAAACACTATTATACATTTCAGATCTTTAAGTTAATTTTATTAATTACAATTTAATAAAAGGTCGATAGATAGTAACAAGACTAGGTTTAGGGTTTATACTTAAGCTAGGCAAGAAATGTGAAATGATAATGGCAAGCTTCAAGTGGAAACCAAAACTTAAGTGAAAGGCCAGGCAGAGTGGGACTTAAGGGGAAAGGCTTGCAGCAATGTGTCGAAGTTATAATCTAAAGCTTAGGCTACATTAGATGTCAGTTGTCGCTATATAAATAGCATAGACATATATAGTAGGTTCGCTAGGCCAAAAGGGATGCAAAAAGGGTAATCTTGCTTGAAAAAGGTGCAAGATGTGCTATGCAAATGGCCACAAGTACACAAGAACCGAGTAAATTTGTGCCCAGTGTCCTGGGGAACCAGCTTTGTGTCCGACACACGTTTATGACACCACACACCATAAATAAAACATGGACAAGGGTGGGTGGAGGGTTGTATAAATTGTGAACATTTACATGTACTTTTATTTCATTAACTCTTGTGCAGTAATAAGATACTTGACACTTTTCACAATTCCAGTTCCTGAAGATTGCCGTGGCTTCGTTCGTCAACGCTGATGGCTCGAATTTGACGTCATATCCGGTACCATCTGATGCAGGGAATTTTTGCTGATACCATATTTCGACAACATTTAGGCCTAGTTAACCCTAGCAGTGGCCAACGAGCGTAATACGCTCGTTCGCCGTGACGCCTAGAGTGGCCACCAGCGTAGTACGCTAGTATGGGCCGACATTTTTTTAAACGGTGAAAACACCGCTTATAATCAACTCTGATTGAACAATAGGCTATATGTAACATGCGAAAGATCACATTCTGAATTTCATTTTATTACATAAACAAACCCTGTAGCATGTAATATAACAATGTCACGACGATTAGAAATCAAATGAATTTTAGGCGCGGCACGATTTTTGCAGCTGACACTTGGGAACTGTCAAAACACAACTTGTTCGGCATCACCCTGCTCGGGTAATTTTCGTCTTGGGATGTTGCATTGTAACGAAACTTTGGTTTTAATTTAATTTCTTCCTAAAATTCTTGATTATAGCTTCATTACAATTAATTTTGATAGATAGGTTTTATGATTGGAAATAATATACTTCAAATTCTTCACCATCATTCTTTAATTTAAATTGCTTTTGGTTACCAACACTCATGTGCCCTAAAAACAAACAAATTTAATAGCTTTAAAATTTAGTCAAAGTTAAAACATTAAGTTCATGTAGTAGATCGTTTAAAAGAACAATGTTTAAACTTTGACCATATTTTAAAGCTATTAAATTTGTTTGTTTTTAGGGCACATGATTGTTGCATAGATAAAACATACTCCCTTAGTAGATTTCTCATCCTTATGGAACAGCTGAAGACAATTTTATTGTTAGTTCTGTACGGTTTATGTAGAGGTCGTGTTTATATAACCAAACAGTACAGCACAAATCAAGAAATTAACCCTAAAATAATAGAAACAAAGTTTCGTCGACACTAGCGCCCATGTGTCACGTACATGAACTAGACACGAAAAACGTGCTTCAAAATTTACAATGGGATGAGAAGACTACTTGTGTTGGTTAGTCTATGATTGTTGGTAACCAAAAGCAATTTAAATTAAAGTATGATGGTGAAGAATTTGAAGTATATTATTTCCAATCATAAAAACTATTTATCAAAATTAATTGTAATGAAGCTATAATCAAGAATTTTAGGAAGAAATTAAATTAAAACCAAAGTTTTGTTACATTTTTTTTTTTTTTTTATTAAGTCTACGTATACTGAAATGGCAAGAATCATTTCTGTCAAGGAACTACTACTACACTACATACTAGAGATCGAGTATTTATTTACGTTTATTTCTCCTTTTCTTTTGTGTCCTTAGAAGTATTTTCTTTCTTATCACTTTCCGGAGATGTTGTCTTTTTGGGTGAGTGGGAGGTCTTCAGAAGGGCGTCTAGATACACACTAGGCAATCTCAATTGACCTTTCTCTTCTTCGGACGGGTAAGGGTGGGTGTTCATAACTGTTGAAATCAAGCTATTTAGATATGTTACTTCTGACTGTGGTGTGATGATTGTGAGGAGTTGATTTTGTAATACTGATGGACTGTCTGTGATGTTATGGGAGTTTGGTGTGATGTTGTTGTCGTCATTCAAAAATATCAGTCACAAAAAATATGCGAGCCTTTATCAGTGTATACAATGGAAAACAGGGAAAGTGCTAAGGTCTTAAACTTAGACTATAGTGAATCAGACCTAGTTGAGATAATCAAACTAGGTATAAACCAGGAAGATAGGGCTAGACTAGTATTCATGAGTGACCCTAAAAATTTTGAAGAAATAGATCAAATGTGTATTCATGTGCAAAATGTTAAATTTAGTGATTTTGAGAGAAAATCAGTAAATAGTAAGAGACATTTTGTAAACAATTTACAAGATCAAAGAAAATTTTATAACTGCAACAGAATAGGGCATATCGCTAAAAATTGTTTTCACGGTCAGAGAAGCAATTTTAACAACCAAGAGTCAAAAAACGTGATAGGAAAGGGGAGAGGATCTTTCCCTGCTTCCCCAAACCCAAGAATGTAAAAGTTAATAATAAGAAGAAGTTAGATGAAAAAAGTAAATTGAAGAAAGAATTTTTCAAGGTCAAGAGGAGATTAAATAATTTAAATTACAAAGCATGGCAAAAAAGTAGTTTGAGGTGTCAATTACCAAAGTTAGAAGTCAAATTTAATTCTAAAGTAAAAGAAATTGTACTTATTGATACAGGTAGCTCAGTTAACATTATGAATGAAAGTATGTTTAACAAGTTAAAGGCTAGCAAATGTGTTAAAAGTTTTACAATTGACTCAAATAATAATAACAATTGTTACACAGCAACAAAAGAAGCAATAGACATTAAAATTCAGGAACATCAGCAGAATGATAGTGAGGTTCTAAAAATAATTGAATCCTTAAACAATGGTGTAAATGGTTGTAAATATTATTTAAGTAAGGGTGTTTTAATGTATAAGAATCATGAAAGAGCAAAGCAAAAAATTTACTTACCAAAAATGTTGGTGGATATGGTTTTTAATTATTTTCATGTAAGCATTCTAGGTGGACATCCAGGTATTAAACGGACACTAGACAAAGTTTGTGAAAGTTTTTACTGACCGGACTTAATAAACTTAATCAAAAAGAAAGAGTAAGAAAATGTGAGATATGTACGATTGCAAAACCCGTACAAAGAAAATATGAAGGTGAGTTAATTGCTACACATGCTTCACAACCTATGGAAAAATTGTATATAGACATTTTTGGTCCATTGGTGAGATCAAAAAAGGGCAATAACAATGTTCTTATTGCAGTTGATGATGTATCAAAGTATACATGGTTGATTCCACTAAAAGACAGTAAAGGTTCAAGTGTTGTAAATATGATCGACAATGTTATTTTTAAGAATTTTAGTAGCTGTAAGTATTTGGTGTCTGACAATGGTAGCCGTTTCAGATGTAATGAATTTAAGGATTTTTGTTTTTAATATGGAATAGCTCACCACAAATTAGTTCCATATAAGCCAAGTGGAAATAGGTCTGAGAGGTACTTAAGAAATTTGAAGAGTACATTAAAAGCCTATTACTATGACAAACATAATGAGTGGGACAATGATTTAACTTTATTACAGCAGGGATTTAATACAGCATACAATGAAAGTATTAAAAAAGTGCTTTTAAAGTTATGTTTAATCACCCACCAAACCATGCTTTGTCCAATTTATGGAACATAAATGAGTTGGTAAGTGAAAAACTGACACCTGATGAGATAAGAAGTAAGGTAAAGATTGCAATCAAAAATTTAAAGAAATCTGTAGAGATAAATAAAAATAGACAACGTTACTCTGATGATAGAGTTAAGCATCCATTTAAGGTTGGTATGAAAGTGTACTTAGAAAATAAGAAACTGTCTAAAAAGATAGATAAGTACCAAAACAAACTTGACCTTAGATTTATGGGACCATTTAAGATTTTGTACTTTGTTAATCCTGTGACTGTTTTAATACAGAGCATTTCAGATTTAGCAGTGGTGAAGAAAGTAAATATATCTCAGTTAAAACAGGGATACAAATAAAGTATTCACAATGAATGTGAGGTAAAACTGATAACTGAGTTTGGTAAGAAAAAAAGAGATATTGTATTATTTTATGTCTTAAAGGGTATGTGAGTGTACTTCTATTTTAATTGAAGATTTTTTTTAAGGGATGTTTAAAGCAAACTTCATTGCAAGAGTTAATTTTTTTTGTTTATACCTTCGTAAAGACTTGTGAATTTACCTCCTTTGTAAATTTTTTTCCTTTTTGTGTTTGTGAATGCAAAGAAAATGTAAAAAGAAGAGGTAATACAAACTCATCAAAGGTAAAAAGGTAATCCATAGGTATCACAACCCTAAGTCTTCATACTACACTTGCACTTCACTACTTACGACAATCACTTCTACACTTACACTGACTTTGACACCTTTCTCACTTTTGACACTACATGGGCCCACACACTAAACTTACACATCCACTTGCAACTGAAGCTACTTGGACTACACAGAAAGACAAACTACTTCTACTCTGGCACTGACATTCCATGAAGTTTAGGACTGTGATAACAAAAATAATTGTTTGAACTTGTATTTTTTTAAATTCCAGTTTGATTGTTATCTTGGTTTTTGAGTATCTAGATATGCTTGTATTACCTGTTCTAAAAACATTGCAATGAGCAAGGATATCTTCTGTTCTAAAAAATTTTTGTATATTTTGGAAGGAGAATGTGTTATAAGATTGTTTGAAAAGAAAAAAAAAACATGAAAGTTATCATTTCATTACTCATGGGTGATTAAAAAAAAATAAAAAAAGAGAAATATTATGTTTTGTATGGTTATTTTAAGATTGTTAATTTAGTTTAAATCAGTTCACAGATCTGGAATTGGGTATCATTGTCATTTAAACTGCATCCGATTCTTTGCTTCGCTTGAAAGTTGTGTCCTGATTTCAGAAGCAACAAAGCGACTGGAGAGCTAATCAAGTCACCTTGTATTTAAATGAGAAGATAAAAACTCAATTGATTTTATGTTTTAAATATTTAAAATATTTTATTTTTTGATTGTGTAGAAGAACTTTTGAATGTATAATTTATTTTTTGAGGGAGAGATTTGTACCAATTTTTAAATTGTAAAAAAATTATTCTTTATTTTCAGTATAAAAACAAACAAATTGTGCTTTTTGATTAATAAAAAAAAAATAAAAATAAAAAAAAATAAAAAAATTGTTTAACGAAACTTTGGTTTTAGTTTAATTTCTTCATAAAATTCTTGATTATACCTTCATTACAATTAATTTTGATAAATAGGTTTTATGATTGGAAATAATATACTTCTAATTCTTCACCATCATTCTTTAATTTAAATTGCTTTTGGTTACCAACAATCATGTGCCCTAAAAACAAACAAATTTAATAGCTTTAAAATATAGTCAAAGTTTAAACATTGTTCTTTTAACCGATCTACTAGATGAACTAAATGTTTTAACTTTGACTATATTTTAAAGCTTTTAAATTTGTTATTTCTGTTTTCTCTCACTAAGACGACGAAAGTGCGTCACTACTGTCAAGGTCTCGTACACAAAGTGCCTTGTATTCGCCATTGCTTGTGTTGCCGGTGAGTTTCGCTCTCGTTTTATCCGCAATTTATTACAATATTCGTTATTATTTCGTATTGTTAGAGAAATGTGTGTGTGTATATACACACATCCACCCACACACATCTTTATGAATTTAACTATGCACAAATATTTACTGAATTGTGTGAAATTGTATTTATAAAAGTCATATTTTTCTTGCGGTAGTATTTCGCGGTTTTCCATTATTATGCCCCTAACACATAAAAACAAAAATTGTTACCCAACGTGTTATAAATTTTTATGTAGCCTAGGTAATTGAATACGCTTCAAGAACAAGATGATTATGTTTGTTTGAAGTAAAAACATTTGGTAAGTACTTACAAAAGTTTTATACTTAAATACTATACATTTTTTTCACAAACTCGCTAAAATACTAAAACATTAACTTATTTTATTTATGAATAAAAAAATATTTTTACCATAAACTTGATGACTTTTTGGGATTCCTTACTATATTAGCTTTACTTACAAACATATAATACAGTAGAGTCCCACAAACTCGGCGTAATGACTGGAAGGGTGCCGAGTTTATGAAATGCCGGGTTATCGGGAACTACAGTTAAAAATAAGAGCAATACAATTTTTAAGCTTTTTAACCGCCTTTTTCAATTAGATTTATATTACAAGTCAGTAGCCTATTAAGTCATAAGATATAGTATAAAAAATCCTTAGTACCAATTGCAAATTATTAGGCCTATACTTGAGCTGGCTTGTGTCCATGTTTAACTCGGACTCAAAAAATCACTAATTTTCTGAGCCAGGTGATGGCCGAGTTATCCAGACTGCCGGGTTATCCAATGCTGAGTTTGCGGGACTCTAGGCCTACTGTATATCATCTTACTAATATTATAAATCTGAAAGTTTGTGAGTTTGTGTGTATGTTTGTGTGTTGCTCAATCACGCATAAACTAATGGACGGATTGGGCTGAAATTTGGCATGATGATAGCTCACATTCCCTATTAACATTTAGGCATATTCTTATCTCAAAAATCCTTTCGGGCTCCGCCCCAGTGGGACTGTAGTTCCCCATGTTAACCTTATGAGTATTCATATTTAAAGGGAATTAAAGAATTTAGTCAGCTGTTTCAACTTTACAAGTTGGTTCTATAATATGCAATAGCATTAAAAAGTCATAAGGTTTCCCAACAGGGTGCAGCACTATTATTATTTTGTTTGTGCATATTTGAACAAGCAGCAACAAAAAGCTGTGATACACAATGAGAACTGTTAAAGTAGGATTGTTTACAGTTAGGTTTGAGTTTTTAAATTAAAGAATAATTTGTGATATTGTGCGAATGTTTGATAATTATTTTTTTGTATTGTTTAGGTGCAATGGTAGAACATTATGGCAATGGTAGATGTGTTAAAAATACTATATCATACCGTAAATTTATGAACCAAATTTTATCAAACTGTGTCCTCCCCCCATTGCAAACGCAAAGCTTGAGTATAACTGTGCAATAAGCATTTTACACTTATATGCCAACCCCGTACGAAGGACGGGTGCTCTGCTAGTTATTAATATAAACAACTTGTTATATAACTTTTTACAACACAAACTAACACTGTAGGCCTAAGGTTTTCAATTTTTTCGGTTCTACGTTTGTTATTATATTTCGCTCCAAAAACTTATAGGGAATTAGGCCAATAGATCGCCTACAAAATGTATAGGAATGAATTTCCCATATAAAATCTTTTGAACAATTTTACTGAGGCTGCTTTTCAAATTTCAAAACAAAATTCTTAAGTTAATTTTTTTATTTTTTTCACTTTATCGAAAAAATACACTAGCCTATCTAGGCCCCTAAATCATTATTAAGTTATAGGCTATTACTATTTCTAAATTCTCCTATTCTTTCCGAACAAAATTGACTAAGCCTAGGCCTAATAGGCCTAGGCCTATAAGGTTGGCTAGGCCTAGGTTTAAGTTACTTGTAGGGTTGATTTTGGGACAAGTTTCTTAACTGGGCTATGCTAATTGATTGAAACTATCAAATTGAAAATATTGATTAATGATCGATATTTTTAAATATTTTTATAAAATAAAACTATCATAACCTAACCTAACCAACCAAACTTGCTGATGGTGAAAAAATCGCATGAAGGTTTACTAATCGAATCGATAGTTTCAATCAATATTAGCATAGCCCAGTTAAGAAACTTTAACTTTTTTAGGCCTACCCTTGATTTTTATTGAATTTTCAAAAAATGTCTGCAAAATCGCCAAAATGGGTTGGCCATTCCCTACTTCTAACATTGGCCACTGCTAGGGTTAAGTAACTTAAACAGTTTCATAAGCTATTACCTAGGCCTATGTGCCTAACTTAAGTTAAGCTAAGCTTATTAATAGTGATGTGACGAGTCGAGTTGACTCGAGTCAAGACCCGAGTCGAGTCAACTCGAGTCATCTCAATTATAACTTGAGTAGGTACGAACTCGTACGGAGATTGCCGAAGCTATACGAACTCGTAACGTAACGAGTCCGACTCCCAAAACGAAACCGAACTCATACGGAGAAAGTCGAACCTACACGAACTCGGAACGTTTCGAGTCAACTCGACTCGTAAAACTGACACGCTATTGGCCAATACCGAGTCAGCCGACTCGCAAAACTAACGAACTCGTACGGAGAATGCCGAGCTCACACGAACTCGGAACGTCTCTAGTCGAGTCAAGTCGACTAGTAAAGCTAACACGCTATTGGCCGGTACAGAGTCGGCCGACTCGCAAAACTAACGAACTCGTACGGAAAATGCCGAACTCAAACGAACTCGGAACGTCTCGAGTCGACTCGTAAAGCTGACACGCTATTGGCCGCTACCGAGTCGGCCGACTCGCAAAACTATAACCATATTGGTCGACACCGAGTCGTTGCGGACTCCCATAATGCATTGGTTACGGGTCGAGTTTCGAGTTGAGTCTGACTCGACTCGTAACTCGAGTTCACGGCAGTTGGCGAGTCGAGTCACTCGAGTCAGGAAAGTACCCGACTCGTCACATCACTACTTAGGCTATTAAGTTACTGTTTAGGCCTAGGTCCACTAAGAATATTTAACTTTTTTTGTAGGCCTAGCAGCAAATGTGTTAATGTTGACCTGTTGTTACACAGGCAACGGCTAAAAAAGTATTCTTGGCCTAGGCTAATAAGTTAAATTATAGGCCTAGGCCTAGGTAGGCCTAATAAATTCTTGAACATAGGATAAAAAAACCTAGCCTAGCCTAGACCTAGCATATTTGATGAAATTGTACTATTGCTGAATTTAACTACAATCACAGTTCAAAATTCCATGATTTTGGGGCAGTTGTCAAAAGAAAAATAAACTTTAGGCTCTTCAGAAAGATTGAAAAGCGTGAAGAAGCAAGTCAACATAGCCTAGGTCCATGGAACTAGATTTATTGAATTAACGTGTATTACAGTAACTTATAACTTACGTAATGAAGGAAGTAGTTAACAATCAACGGAACTGTTGAATTATTAATATTTCAGTAACCTTATATTATGAAGAGTATCAATTATGTAAATTCTCAAGCGAAAACGCACACTTCACGTTTGTTTCACCGGTTTCAGTGGTTTCAATTTCAATCGTTTCTCGTTTCGTTTCGTTTCAATCGTATTTCAATTCAATCGTTTCGTTTCGTTTACTTTTGCCCGTTCGTTGCCGACTGTTATTTTTCTCTTTTACATATGAATGCTAGGAGGCTTGCTTTTTAAACATGCAGTGTCTAAACACGTATGTGAAGTCAGTCTTTGATTCGTAGTGTGTTTTGTGAAATTTAGAAAATCTTCCATGTTGGCTTCCACCATGAAAATCTTCCATATCATAGAAAAAATTTTTTTTGGGCCTGGAAAATTTTTAAGCCGGAATAGTGGGGATACAAAAAGGGGGAATTTAGAAATGTAAAAGCAAAATAATGAGTTTAAATGTTTTCTTTTTATTTACATTTAATTAAATTTCTTCTTTTATTTATGATTTTGAAATATCTACCAAAATTTTGCGTAGGTCAGGGCGCGGCCGTGGTCAGGGCCTACCCTCTGGAGCCATCCCTAAATATTTTTAGTCTAGTCTGTGTTGTTGAGCATGAATGTGTTATTGAGTAGACTTTAGAATCTACGAATAAGCTAAAATTATCCATAACCAATGCTAACTTACTAAACTATAGAGGACTCGTCTGTTTAAGTGGAGAAACAGGTTGGAATGGAAATTGGAATTGCATTTACAGTATTTGGAATGGATGGATTAGGGACTTGAATGAGGAGAATGAAATGAATAGAAACGAGACCGTTCATGGAGGACCTCAACCCCCCACCACCGCGCCGTGGCACAGCGGAATTGGAATCGGAACGGTACATCGGTGCGGCTTCTTCTTCTTCAAATCCCAAGTCTCCTCAAACTCAGTCCTCCCTCATTAGAACAGAACTAATAGCACATAAAACATACTACTACAACCAGTTATAACCAGGGTTATAGTAGTATATTTTCTGTGCTAATAGTCGATTCGATAGGAACAATAGTTATTTGTGCAACTAGTGAGCAAAGGGAGCAATTGACTCACTCGATAAAATACTTAATCAGAATAACTTCTCGAGTGAGGCAATTGCACTTTGCACTTGAGATGCACATTATATTTTTCCTACAGTTACCATAAACAAATAAATTGGTACTGTATTTTATAATTTTTCAAAGGCTATTATTTAGTGTTTTCTACAAATAGCACTCCAGCCGAGTGAGATTGTTCATGATTATATTCGTCATTGCTGCCAGTATGTCTTTACAAATAATTATTTTACTTTTTTACTTAAATAAGAGTATAATTTGTTCACATTATTACTAAAGAACTACCTGAATTCCTAATTCCTATGCATAACCTGTCTGCCACAATTAGTTGTTGTAATAACGTCAATTGTATTTACCTGAAAAAATGTAGAGTTAAAAGGCCGCCTGATGTTGTTCAGATGATTTTTGTTTCCCTTAACTGTGAATAATAATTGAGCGCTTTAGTGAAAGTTTTATAAAAAATGAAAAGTTTCTTGGGTGTAGTAATTCTAAAACCGCTTGACTTTGATCAAAATAAAACAATATTTTTAATGTCCTTGTTGTACAAATTTTACTTTGCCTAATTAAGAGGAGTTTCCGCTGCAATCATCACAAAGTTAATTAATACAGTAGAGGTTTCCTTCTGTTTCCCTTCGGCTAACATTCTCTTCACCGTTTGTATAGGAATCATCTTGGGGACATTCCTTTATTATAGGCTTATAACCTAAAATAAACCTAATAACCTAAAAACTATCCCCATTTCTAATTGGTGGCGTTCTATGACTTTTCCATGTTTCCATAGTTTGAAAATCGGTTCTTTCAAGGATTGCTCAAGAAATACAACAGCACTGTGTCAATTCATTTTTCTTATTTAGTGGTGAAATATATCAAATTGTGTAGGCTTTCTCGATATTTTCTTTTGCAATATGTACGCAAACCCAAATTTAAATAGTAAATAATATTTAATTTCCATTAAATCAGTAAATCTTTACATCGAATTGCAATAGTTATTTGTGTAACTAGTGGTGAAAGTGGCACTTTGCTGCACACGAGAGCAATGTTTACGCACGAGCCGCAGGCGAGTGCGGAATGATCTCGAGTGCAGCAAAGGCCTTTTTCACTCGTGTTACACATTATATTTTTCCTACAGTCACTTTAAAGCATATAAATAATTAGTCTTTCAAACACTATACAACACGTTTTTAGGTTCAGCTGGCAACGCAAATGGTGCCCTAGAGAAAGTAGTACCCGCGGTCCGTATCACTCCGCTATTTTTCCTCGGCAAGAAATGTGCTCCGCGTTTTGAGAATATAGTTCCGTATGTTTTTGTAATTTGAAGTGGTTTCCGTGCCTAAAAAAATGCTTTAATAGTTATTTGTGTAACTAGTGGTGAAAGTGGCACTTTGCTGCACACGAGAGCAATGTTTACGCACGAGCCGCAGGCGAGTGTGTAATGATCTCGAGTGCTGCAAAGGCCTTTTTCACTCGTGTTACACATTATATTTTTCCTACAGTCACTTTAAAGCATATAAATAATTAGTCTTTCAAACACTATACAACACGTTTTTAGGTTCAGCTGGCAACACAAATGGTGCCCTAGAGAAAGTAGTACCCGCGGTCCATATCACTCCGCTATTTTTCCTCGGCAAGAAATGTGCTCCGCGTTTTGAGAATATAGTTCCGTATGTTTTTGTAATTTGAAGTGGTTTCCGCGCCTAAAAAAAATTCTTAAAAGGTATTTTCTTGTTTATTAAGATCGTAGGAAGGTTTTAAAAACGTTTAAAAGAAAAGTCCAGAAAGTTCAGAAATACCAAAACTATAAACACGAAATGACAGGTTAAATCGTAGTTATAATAGTCAATCAGCTGCTCATAGTATAATTGTCTTTAAGTGTTGCCAGCCTATTTCCAAGCGTACACGGATTACGTGCATAATGGAACCACGCTGTTTTGTGTTGTTTCGTTGGAATCCTGATGTGCGGCAAAGTATAAACCGTACGGCAAAGTATAAATATGCAGCAATTAGCATCTTTCTGTACTATAAACAGTACAAGGAAGCCAACTTTGTCGGGTGACTGTAGGAAAAAATAAAATACTAACAGCAATTGAATTACTGTATCCAGATGATCATAATGTAAACAAAGACTTTGACGTTTTGACAGAAGACGACAGTTAGTGATAAACAAAAACAACAATTTGATTTTTCCTACAGTCACCCGACAAAGTTGGCTTCCTTGTACTGTTTATAGTACAGAAAGCTGATAATTGCTGCATATTTATACTTTGCCGTACGGTTTATACTTTGCCGTACATCAGGATTCCAACCAAACAACACAAAACAGCGTGGTTTTATTATGCACGTAATCCGTGTACGCTTGGAAATAGGCTGGCAACACTTAAAGATAATTATTCTATGAGCAGCTGATTGACTAATTATAACTACGATTTAACCTGTCATTTCGTGTTTATAGTTTCGGTATTCCTGAACTTTCTGGACTTTTCTTTAAAACGTTTTAGAAATATTCCTACGATCTTAATAAACAAAAAAAATACCTTTTAAGCATTTTTTAAGGCGCGGAAACCTTTTCAAATTACTAAAACATACGGAACTATATTCTCAAAACGCGTAGCAAATTTCTTGCCGAGGAAAAATAGCGGAGTGATACGGACCGCGAGTACTACTTTCTCTAGGGCACCATTTTTGTTGCCAGCTGAACCTAAAAAAGCTCTGCTGTATAGTGTTTGAAAGACTAATTATTTATATGCTTTATAGTGACTGTAGGAAAAATATAATGTGTAACACGAGTGAAAATGGCCTTTGCTTGATGAGTGCAGTGGTGGGTTAGGGTTCACTTACTCTACGAATCATTGACACAATGAGCCTCCAAATATGTAATTCTTAAAACACATGGCTCACTTACTCTACAAATCATAGTCTATACGAGCTTCGTAAATAATATTGAAGGTTCACTTGCACTACAGGCTCGTATACTATACGAGCCGATCAAAAATATCAAATAAATTAAGAGGGTTCACTTACTCTACAGATCATAGTGCCTATGAGCCAAGCGTATGAATGGATGGTCTTCAAAAGTTCCAAAATCGGAAGATCCAAAGAATATATTGCCGATCGGAAGTTCCAAAATCGAAAGATCCAACGTTTATATTGCCGATCGGATCTTCCAAAATCGGAATTTCCAAAGGTTATTTAGCGGGTCGGAAGATCCAAAATCAAAAGATCCAAAGAAAATATTGCCGATCGGAAGTTCCAAAATCGTAAGATCCAAAAGTACAGTCATAACTAGAAGTACAAATTTATTTCTTAAAGTAAACTTATGAAATAGACTGTCCTTTTCACTTTGGAAGTTGTGATCATATGCCGGGTCGGAATTTCCAAAACGCTACTAGTCAGATCGGAACATCCAAAATGCTAGAACTGTTGCGTCTCTCAGATTGAAGGCGATGAACGCCGTAACCAGCCGCGTTGCTAATGTCAGGGGAAAAGTTTAGACACTCGAGTTTAGATCTGTATAGAAAAGTAACCAAACTACTTATTTGGTGTGTGTATTTTTTGTCCAAAAACCATTTCAACATCATATTTAAGACGTATATTCAGACAATGTTTAAAAACAACATTTTAATTCGCTCTATGTTAGATAAATATTGTCACATAAATTAGCCATTAAGTATAACGGAGTTTTTAATTAATATTAGTTTTGTTCTAATTTATATCACGTAAAGGCAATTACTAAAATACTGTTTGTATTTTATCAATGGAGTATCAAAATGCCCTTTGAAGCACTCTTTGTATAGTTTTACAATTCTCTTAGCGTATGTATTGGCCTTCAATATATGCTATGATAATTTTTTTTACATCTCCTTTTTTAAATTTAACCATCATGACAACAATATTATCAAACATAGATGGAATGAAATACTCCTAATAGAAGAGTTAATCTTCTGAGAATACTCTCAGTAGGCTAACATTTTATTTTTTGCTATTAGAACATAGAATTGAGTATTATGGAACAAATAGGTAGTTTACTTTGTGGTTTATACTGTATTTATCTGAAGTAACTTATCTTTTTATAAAGTAAAATATGTATCTAGATACATTCTAGATACAGCCCAATTTGTTTAGGAAATCTTAATTTTCCTCATACAGTTTCTAACTCCCGTATTTGTCAAATACTGCTTGCCTTACTGTGGTATATATAGATTGCCTTCTAACAAGGCACCATAATTGCAGACGGCGTATATCGGTTGATGCCATGTTGATGTATGTAACTAAATCATAATCCCTGAATTTAAAATCTTAGATCGAAAGACTTAATGCTAGACTTTAAAGACTTTATGATTGAAAGATACCAATTCAATAATACAAGTCTTGAATTAACTCAATAATTCACTAACTCTTGACTCTAACTCTTGTTTGTGTCTGATACTAAATACATTAAAAGTAGTATGCAAATTATTTGATTTGCATTTTATATTTATATGAAATTTTTTATATACTCAACAAATTTTTACCCTTCGTTCATTTGGGGTCTGAGGCATATCCCTAATCATTTCATGGCTTTTGTTTGATCAATGTCAATGTAAGGGTTATTAATTACTTAGCAAGTACCTTCGGCTTCACCTGCGATGGTATAACCATAAATATCATATAGCATAAGAAATGCTTTATGATATATACTTATTTTTACGTAATTAAGTAAATTTGTTTGTTTAATCTTTTTGGATTTAGTTACTTCTTTAATTATGTTACGGTTAATAATAATAATTATCCGTAATGGTTGTGCCAATGATGATGAGTAAGATATCATTATTGTGTACTGCCTCCCGTAAAATTAAAATACTCCCGCGTCAGTGAACCTGCAGAGAAACCAATTTTCCATTTACCTTGCTGTAATTCTACTAAATTCTTCCCTAGTAAAATTGTAAGAAATATTTCCTATATGAATATTATTAATTTCAATGAGTAGGCCTACCTAGGTTTGCTGTTACAGGGGGGAGATAATTTGGTGTGTATGTTATTGATAGCTTGGTATGAAGTAAACCAATTTGCCCAATCAGTTTCTCTAAGGTGTAGTTATTTCATAGGCTGTATCGTATATTTCAAATTAGTAAATCCTGTGTTGAATTATAATACAGATGTAGAAGAAACTTATGATATAAAGAAGAAGTGCTCAAATGTAATCATAGGTTGATATAGATAGACCTTAATTGTCTTTGTTTGTAAAATACAATGCCGCAAATCCAAACTCTAACGGACAATCGAGTCGGGCGGAGCACGAAATGAGTTTTGAGATAAGAATATGCCTATATTTTAATCGGGAATGTGAGCTATCAGCATGCCAAATTTCAACCTAATCCGACCAGTGAGTGATTGAACCCCAATAAGAAAAACAAACACACAAACTTTCACAATTTATCATGTTGTTAGTATGGTAACACTTCCTTAATGTATTTTTGTCTATGTTTTAATAACTAGCTGTTGTACCCGTGCTTTTCAACGGCAATAGGACGGGAAATAAATACCTTTTGATCTATAAATGCATTTTATTAAATGTTAACACATCAGCCAATGTTTTGGCCTATTGATTCGTCGGAAAAGAACATACCATATTGCTGATGGATGTCAGGTGCTCAATAATTACTCTTTGTTGAACAGACATTGGTCTTATAAATATCACGGATTTTAAGTTTTTAGTACCGGGGGACTGAGCCTTGCTAGGTTGTGGTTTAAAGTACGTATAATCGTTAAAACCATTTGATAAAAAAATATTTTGAATATGATTTTCGAGAAATGATTTCATTACAATCCAAGACATTTGATTGATAAAAAAATAACGACTCCTTAATCAATTCTTAATTCTCCTTAATTCTTAATCAAAAACAAAGTGATTGAGAGTAATTTTTTGTATACCTAGGTTATCTAAAAATAAAAATAAATAGTCATAGTAACTGTGACCAGACTAGGGGGTTGAAAATTATTTGGGCCTAGGGGCGCAAAAATGCTAAATCCGGCCCTGGTCCAGTGGCTTCTCCACACGTCTATTTGGCCGAGGTGACAGCTCCGACAGTGGCCGAAGAGGACGATAACTTTTGGAGTTCTATGCACCTAAAAACGGAAGGTCAAGTGTGTAAAACTGTTAATTAATGACATGAGACAATAATCCATCTTTGAACAATAAAAAAGGTAATTAATTTTATCTGGATCGATGCGGCAATCCTTTTGATTGTTATGCGAGCATTATAACTGCAGTACTCTGTTAACCTGCCAGTTTATATTACCCAAAGCTAATAAATACGTTTTATTTTGTTTTAATTTCATTGATCTGTAATGGCTCCCCAGTGAAAGTGTTTTCCTTTGTAATTGTGTATTAATATGTAGAGTTGTATAAGGTGTTGTAAATAGATTATCAATTGGATGGACTTCAGATATTTTGTTGTAATGGACGACTTTCTCCACGCACAGGCTTTTTCTATGTTGGGACCATCCTTTGTATTATGTTCCCTTGTATTACTCGTATACTGGTAAGATATATTTGGTGGAATAAATTATTTTTAAAATTAATTGATTTGATTTCGTGTAACGTCAAGTTGCCATATTTGTCATATAACGTATTTATTATAACGTATATTCAATGAGTCGAAAATAATATAATAAACTTATAACTGTTTTCATGTTATAATAAATTATTGCAATTTACTACTTACTATTGAAAAACCCTCCTGTAGGAGGTGACGTTAGTCCGACACAGCGGGCAGCGAACTGGCTGTGGGTAACCGTCAATGTCCCTGACAGTCATTCTATGGACTGCCACACATTGACCACAGAATATAAAATGAGCACATGGCTCGACCATATAAGTCCTTGAATTTTCGCCGCAGGCAATACACGGCCTTTCCTCACCCTCAGCAACAATATCATTTGTATCGACATCAACTGAGAGCAACATATCCAACTGTTGATCCTAAAAAAACATTATTTACTTTATAGGAGGAATCATATTCTTCACTGTTCGTATAATAATAATTGTTAATAATTAATTACTTTACCACTATCGTCCCTATTCCTATTGTACTTTAATTGTAATTTGGTTGAAAGAACATAAAAAAAGTAAAAGTCTCATCCGCATAAACTACCTAGCTAGACCATATTGCCATATTTAGAAAATATCGCATCTAAATAATATAGTTTGAGAAAAATGTAAGAGATTTGATTTCATTTGACATTTGATGCATAATCCAACCAAATTTCGACTATTGTCTAGACTCTCATGTGGCTATGCGCGATCTAATACAATTAACAGTATCTTACAATAAGATTGTCGTTGTCCCATTGAACTTCAACAAGCGGCTCAGGCTCGTCTTGCAGGGCAGGCTATTGAAGATAAATTTGAATTAAGTTGCTGGTTAAAAAATTTATGGTAAAATAATTGTGTTACAAAATAAGAAATGAAAATTGCAGGTAGTCATTTTAAAGACAACAATTTTTAATTAATTTTACTTTTTAAATTTTTAAAATCGCTTGGCTGGTTCAGTCGGTATCGTTGTTTAAACATTTACAGTAATAACAACAAACGCGAGAGAGACATGAAGCAGGTGCAGGACAGGGCCGCTGTGACTCATTCCAAGGTCACACTCACATTTGCTACCCCTCCCAACCACAAGACGGCTGGGGTGTTGCTTGTACACCGGTGGATGACGGTTTCCCGCGCTTCCATACACGACTAAATACAGAATTGAATAAGGGGTTTTGCTACGCTTTAACCAAAACAAATTGCAAACAAAATAATTATTTAAAAGTTTTGTTAGTGTCATCAAATTTTTAGTTTTACGATAATCGTATTTAGGCCTAATCATACTGTAAAATTGGTGTAAATCCGTTGGCAAATATATAAATCAATAAAAATAAAATTACAGTTTTGTCTGTACATTGCTTAGAATCATGCAGGTTTTGGTTATTTTTACGTTTCATAACATAAGAAAGCCGAAACGAGTCTTATCTCAATTTCTGTCTGTCTTAATTTTTCCGTATTTACTGGATTGATGAGAGTACAATTAGGGAAATATTGCATTTATTTGTTTTTTTTTGACAACTAAATGATGTACATTTACATGATTTACATTATTTAGTGAAAGAGTTAATTTACAGTTAGATCCCAGCATCGAATATTATAGAATATTATAAGCAGTTTGTGTTCTCAATTCCATCTCGTCAACTTCACTTTCACTAACTGACATTTTTAAAACAGTTTAATCTACCTTCCTTTAACTTCCACCAACTTAGGTTAAGAATACGCGAGTATCAACAGGAACAAGCCAGATCAACAATTAAAATTGCCAACTGGTCAGCTGATCAGCTGATTAGTTGACGTTCGAAGCATTACAATTTTACTTCTTTTTCCTCAATTCTTGAACCTCATTGATCCGTTCAAGGCCCCACTAGAAAAAACAGGCCATGCTGCAGCACGGGCAGCGCAACACTACGTCACAGTGGTGGATAGTTGTACTAAACTCTTGCCATTAAAATCTTACGGTATTTACTCAGGGGAGGTATAGAAGAGGCTACGATGACAGCTGTGGGCTTCTTATTAGCTGAGGGAACGCCATTACCGTAACAAAATATTCGTTAGCCATCGGCCTCGGTGGTCTAATGATTAGCGTGCCGGGCTGATATGCTGTAGGTCCCGGGTTCGAATCTCGCTTGTAGCACTAACTTTTTGTCCAAGATTTTTTTATTATCAGCAAGTTTGGTTGGTTTGGTTTGGTTATTACAGTTTAATTTTATTATTAAGTCATTATAAAATTTTAATTGAGCAATTCCTAGTTTTATTTAATAAACAGAATTATTTTTCCGATTACTAAACTTTTGTTATATTATTTCTTTATCAGCAAGTTTGGTTAGTTCGGTTAGGTTATGATAGTTTAATTTTATAATTAAAAATAGTAAAATTGAATTTGAGGCATTTATAATTTTATTTTATGAACAGAACTATTTTTGCTATTAGTAAACCTTTATTGCCAAAGTACTCTCTACTACAGCGCTGTTCACGGAGGAATTTTGAACTAAATGCCTCATTTGTACCTCCCCTAAGTCAGACCCAAATCTTACAAACAGCCAGCTTGTTTATTTACCAAAAACATATGGTAATGGTGATGGCAATGAATTTATCAATGAAATCCATCCACTAGTGTGACGTAATGAATCCTGCAGCATGGCCTGTTTTTCTAGTGGGGCCTTGATCCGTTACCCGTGTTGTTATGAGAAAAACTATGCTGTTATGAAAAATGAAACTATGCTGTTATGAAAGTAAACAGCTGTTAAGTGAAACTTTTCAATTCTAAGAACTGAACTGAAATGTCTACTTTAAAAAACGGTCGTAGGTAAAATATCTTTCATTTGGTACCAACCGTGTGTAATTCAGTCCAGTAGTATGGTCAGGCTAGCTGTCACAAGTTTTGCAAGTTTTTAATGTACCTACAAGATTTAATTTCAAACAAATCAGTAAAATGTTAATACTGTATGCCTACATGCATTTCCTTGAATAGAATCAGCATATGTCAAGTTAAGTATCAAATTAATGGTTTTATTTATTAAAATGTATTGTCCTAAACCCAAACTTAAACCGAGTCAAAATGGCAACCTATAATATTTCTTGAATCTGCCATTTTTTACCCAGCTGTTATTTTGAGCTCAGATTTACGGCATTGTATTCTACAAAATACCTGTGGACCAGGTTTTGCTCGGGGGAAGTCATTAGTTTACTTAGACAGCAGTCTTAATATTGCAGATAGATTAATCCAACTGCCACAAACGGTTCCCACACTCCGCACTGCTCGCCTTTACTTCTTCCGGTCCAGTAGTATGTTCAATACTGTTCAATGAAATGGCGACCATACATAGTACTCCTTTTATCTATGATAGTAGGTATTTTAAGCCAAGTATGAATTGAGATGAGTGTAGGATGAGTATGGTATATGAGCTATGGTCAGGCTAGCTGTCGCAAGTTTTGCCAACCTTTTTAGTAGTGATTGTTGAGTAGTGATAAAAAAAGTAATAAAAAAACAAAATTGTTAGTAATAAAAAAAACACTATGTTGTAGGTAATAGTAGAGTACGCTTTTCCCATATACACAGTGTTAATGACACAAGTTTATAAGCATTTCTACTCTTGTCATTAACACTATTTTTAAGCGCCGTTGTGTAAACTACTATAACAGATTATTGTTGTATTTTTATTTCTTTGACTTTCTTTGTTTATACATATTTTTTTGTTACACTTTGTTGTCTTCAATTTGTATTTGTGGTTCACGTGTGTTCCTTATGTTATGCGTGTGTTTTTAAAGTTATGAGCTTAATTTGTACAATTCATTATTAGTGAGAAAATTTGTCGTATGGGTTTTTATAGCCATTCATTTTCTAGAGACCGTTCAGGCTCTAGAAAAATGCAGTTATACTCGTGCTTTGCATTTGCAAAGGAAGATGACACGATATAAGAAAATTTTGTTCTTTTAATTTTCAATTTAATGCAATTGGATCTTTTAATTTAATGCAATTGAAAATACTCCTGTCACAGCAAACCTGCATACTAAGCAAATATCCATGGTATGATTGGTTTTTCAATAAAGTCTATCTAAAACACCACAGCCAGTAACAAACTGCTTGAAAATTATTTATTATCAACAATTGAAGGAATATTAAAAGTTGAAATTGGACAGTCTTTTTAGCTATTAATACATGTTAGTATACTATTAATATAAGAGTTGGAGAATGGAGAGTTCAATGTTTAATGGGATTTTTGGCGATATTAGACAATTATTACCACTAATCCATTCTATGTTCAAAACCTGCTGCAGCTTTCGTCATTTCCCCATAAATTGTCATAGTTAATAATATCTCACCAACCATGATAAAGGTTGTTGCCCAGCTATGGGGAAAAGTAACTAATGTATCAAATTGCTGATACCGCTTATTTGTATTGATTTACATTTTAGTTTTGACAGGGTGCGGTTCAGAGTGGTTTTGTCACTGACTATTCGATAATTTGTACCAATTGTCAAAGGTTTTACTTAACTGTCAAAAAGGTTTGGCACAGTTCAAAATTTCTTAACTCGGATAAATTCAAATAATTTCTTTTGTGAAAGGGCAAGAAATCCAAAGATAAAATTATACTTTTGTATGAAGATATTTATTCACAGGAGGGAGTATTATAAATGAGAACTAGGAGTAATCATCATCTTCAATGAGTCCATGGACTGTTGCATGGTGGTTTGTAGGTATATTTCACAATTCTGCCGCTGTTTATCACGAGCCTAGAACCACAACACACTCACTGTATATCAGACCCAGAAAGCACTAACAAGCACTAGCCTTAAATAGATCTTAAGCATACAGAAATCTTAGGTGGGGTGTTCATCATAGACACAACATATGGCACAAAAGAGTATTTTTTGTACCTAGTGCCGAAAATCCTTACCACTAATCACCACAATAGTAATGCACACTGATAGTCAACACAACTACAACTTTAAGGTTATGTGAAGAAATAATTTGAGGAATCAGCAAAAATGATAATAAATAGTTGCTAGGCAGTGGTGGCAATAAAACAATTCTATTGCAATGCTATGGATACTAATTGTGTATATAATTATGCATTCATGTATTAAGAAAGTAAGCGGGCAGCTGATTTTGAGGCCCTAGGGATGTAAAAATCTGCTCGTTCCCCAAATGAGGATGACAGCTGGCATGGCCAGCAAAACGCAACTTTCAGCCACCAATTAACGTATGTAAAACAGCTAAAAACATCAGTGTGGTGAAAAAGTCTTTCAGAGTATTTGTAGGTGTATTTCACTATTATGTGTCCTGGATTGTAAAACCGAGTTCTTAAACAGCAAAAAGGGCTTTAGAATCATGCTATAATTGTACAAACAACCGTGAGGAATAAATATAGAAAAATGTATATTTTGATTGTCTATGATCAGCAACACATCCAATCCAATGTAATGTGTGTTTAATGAATTATAAAGTGAATTATAAAATGAATTATATTTAGAAATTATAAAAGAATTTTCATTCATAAAAAATAAATGAAAATAGTAAAACTTATGTCAGCTTATAAAAAATAAACTATACTGTAGAATGGTAACACCATTTTTAAAGCATTTTCCTACTGATCACTATTGCAGCACACGTTTACTGTGTAATTTAATTTTGTTTGTGCTTCTTTCTTCTTTGAACCCAAAGATGGTAAATCTATTTAGGAAGACAAAAGAATAAATAAAAATATATATGGAAACTAGAATGTCATATTTAAACACCTTTAATACTCACCTAAATAAATGTTGGAATTAGTTGGCTTATAATAGCCCGGCACATTGGGCATGTTATCGGTATTCTTACTGGCATTTCAACCAATTGCCCATCATCAATGTATGTATCATAAATTACTTGATTAACAAACTGTGGAAGACAATCCCTGCAGAGGATGTTGTGTCCACAGGGAGTTGCATATCTGTTTGGCTTATTAACCAAACAAATGAAGCAAGTGGGCTCCCCTTCTTCAGCCTCCAATGAGATATCTAATGGACCGAGTTCCAAGGACTCCAGCAAGTCCCTTTGCTGCTGTTCCACAAAGTCATTGGGGATATACTCATTAGGCCTGACTGATATAGGTCTCACCCAGTGTCGTTCGTAGTATGGACGCTCTGTAAACAATTAATTGAAAACTTAATAATTGGTAAATTCTTTTGGTAAAGTTTATTTTTACGTTTTTAATTGTTATCATATTCATCCAATGTACAGTATCACCATTTAGGTTTATTTGTATTCATAAGCAGCATAATTTAGTTTGTAAGATTGTCATTATTGAAGCGTGTTACTATAGTTTATAGTAACGGTACTGGACTCATTGGATCGTTAAGGCTCAATATAATCAATCTAGTGTTGCAAGGGATATTCTGAGTTGAATAATAAAGATCTAAAATTAATTACTGAGCCAAACCACATCCATATCACAGCCATTTTGATGATCTAATAATTTCTAATGCCCTTAAGACACACCATTTAAGTTAGGCGAACAACTCGATAATCAACAAAGGCAGAAAGTGAAAGAGTTAGTGGAACAATTTCCTGACACAATTACCAAAAAAGTAGGCAGAACAAATTTGATTGAGTACGATATTAAGCTCAAATCAGAACAAGTCGTTAGGACCAGACCTTATCAGTTAGTGCCATAACTCCAATAGTGGTGTGAAATCTTTTAACAGTCGTGTTCCATAGTCAAGAGGGTGTAGGCGCCATGGTCAAGACGGGACTCCACCGCCGATTGATAAGTTTACCTTAGAATAAGTAATATTAAAATATGTTCTAATTTTTTTCAGGAAGGGGGGATTAAGGGGTTAGGGAACTATTGGTTATTTCAGCTTAATATGTAAATTATATTTTAGAGCACACTCGTACCCTTAAGGTACGAGTGGAAGTTTTAAAGTGTTCATTTCCTTATTATATTTAATTAGATGCATTAGAAATTATTAGATCATCAAAATGGCTGTGATATGGATGTTTTGCACTGAGCATATGTTTTGGCAGTTCCATTTAAGTAATGTTAAATCATGTTTATTTTCGGGCCAAAAACGTCATTTGTTTATGTTTATGATCCATACCGGTATTTTTCTAGTAATCGTGTCCGCTATTTGCTATGATTACCCAGGTGCGATACGAGACCCCGAGATTACGTTGCGCAGTAATCTTTTGCGCTTCATAACCTCGTAAAGAAAGGCGAGAGAGCGCTGAGTGTTTGTATATCTGAACCAGTACAATGTTGACAATCTTCAGCCAGCCCAGGAAGTAAATATGACGTCATTGTACGAGACCCCGATATCTCGTACCGCACAGCTGTAGTAGTTCATTATTTATTTGTATTTATTCTTTTCCTACAATAACAAATTAAGAAAAATATATGTTTTCTGTTTATTTACGAATTCCTTATAATCGTAACCGTTATAAAAAATATATTTTATCTTTCTTGTATCACTTTTTATATGAATGCGTTTCCTTTCGGCTGATTTCAGGCTAAATATAATACAAATGAAATATGTTTACAAATTACTGTATTTATTTCGTTATAATTTTTTGGTTGGGCTATGACCTCGAAATGAGTGCGTGCCAACAGTGAGTCGAGTGGGTGGGGGGGGGGGGAAGGGATGGGTGCAACCTTGAAGCTCTATTTGACTTGCACCACTTCCCTAAAGGGCTGGGAAAGGGATCCCAATCGCAAAACAAAAACCAATGATACAAAGTTGTTTATCGGAAATTGCTTGTCCGGTTTGACGATTATTTAGCATTGATTTTTGTGTTTTGTATGATTTAGTAGGGACCAGGAGAAATATTCGAATTAATGTAAATGGTTTGCTTTTTTACATCAAAATACAACATTACACAATCGTGATATTTTAGGTCATTTACCAGTGACCTTTAGTACGCATCCGTTAGTGCTGTTTTAGAAACACGTCGATAGTTTAACAAGATTTATGTTCACGTAGTTGAAAACGATAAATATGTAAACCTATAAAACATTAGATAACTCATAAAAATAACAGCATAAAAACGCCATTATTCTTTCTCTTTGTTCTTGAGTTATTTCTTTGGTTTCCTTCTTTCATCCAAGCATTCGACAAAGGTTACCATGGTTACTAATCACCCCATTAGCCTCATGTAGTGCTTGGAACAACTATTTTTGATACGAGACCCAGGGGTCTCGTATCGTAATAAAGTAAAAGTTTATTACTTCAGTGCGTTACGAGATCTATTTATCTCGTTCATTTCATATTTACTAGTTGATACACCAAGAATAATGCATTATATATGTACACGTTTCATTTCTTTACGATAACTGTACGCCGAAATATCGATGTGGTAATTTTTGGAAAGAAGCCAAATTATGGGTCCCGCACTACGGGCTAGGTACGATACGAGACCTCGGGATCTCGTAGCGCAGTGAACGTGTTAAACAACACACATTAATCAGTAATAGGGAGAATTGTCAAAAATAAGTATTTGCAATATTATTTTCTGATTTTAAAATTTCTTTTCTTTTCTGTATCATGTCATGTTTTGCAATATAACGTTCCATTACCAAATTAGTGGTAAATATTATTATCACAATAACTCTTAAAAATTTATTTCTTATTGAATTATCTTATCTCTAATGTACGGGTTGTGACTGCCTTTTTGACAACTTTTGCCTATATTATTCAAGACAGATCATCATAGTTTCTTGAGATTATTGTTATAGCCTACATGTTTGTTTACACGTTTGTAGCCTACCAAATTTCATTAAAATCGGATTATTTTTGCTTGAGCTATCGCGATAACGGACACATCTATTAATAAAGACATATAAATATATGAATTTGAACAGATGTTGTTTTTACCTCAATATGAAAAAGTAAATCGGTCCCGGGTCCAGGTCTTACCATGGGTACTACGGTAATACTGTAGCTTATTCCCTATATAAGAAATTAAACAATTTCTCCCCTCTTCTTAAAAAAAAATCCCTAAAATAGAGATGACGTACGGTATGGGAAATATTTTATTCGTTGAATGATCAACTACATTTTGTAACTAACGCAATAGTCATCATTATTTTTACACTTATTACTCATTAAACCATGCTAAATGTTCAAAGTTTGTATTATTTTACTCAATTTATACCGTAGTTAGAAGAATTAGTGTAAGCCTTGAAAGTAACGGTCGATTTCGACGGGTTTCACCTAGTAGTATAAATAAGTCAATCCTACGTACAGAATGTCATTTAATTTGTGTCACAAACGCTAAACAACACCGAGCCATGGCTCTGTACCCCGGTAATTAATGCTAAAGCATTCACATAGTTATTATTTACAACTGTTATTATGACTTGTGGATTTTCAATATGAATATACAACATAATAAAATAAGTGATCGTAATTGAATGCGTTCGGGTAATTCAAGGAAGTCGCGGGAACTTTTAGCAGTGTAGAGGGTAAGCGACCGCACCGCGAAACACGTGTCCACGCCGAAGCCACGCCCTTCCCCCAGAGGGGCGGGGCCGGGCCCTAGCTGACCGATTTGAGTTGTCGGTACCAGCTTGATATTTGATCTATGTGAAATGGTACCTAGGTGAAAGGTTGCCTAGAAGAAGGCCTCCCATTTTTATCTTATCCCGTTCACAAATCAGTTTTCAAATTGAAAATCGGATGAAAATTCCACCAATAACGCTGGGCCGTAGGGAGCGGCGCATGCGCACTGGCCACTGAGTTCCACTGCGTTGGTTTGTAGTATCATTCATTATCATTCGACTCAATACCACCGGCTCCGAACCGTGCAGTCGTCTCGAGCACGGTAACCTCGCTGGCTTAATAACGGAACCGTAAACCTTCTCTGATCTCACGGTAGGCCTAATTAACTAGCATTGAGTGTGACTTTTGGTTCCCTTCGAAGCTTCGATTCCTAGTAACATCGTGTTGATGCTAAAGCAACCTTGGAAAAAATTATATTATTTTCGATACGATAACTAACGTCGATATTTTATTTTATTTATTATTAACTCGTTCCATCCCAGTATCGTTTTGTTGCTGCTGAAACAACCTGGGTGTATTTTGTTTTGTGTGTTAAACGTTGTATGGGAAATTCGCTAAAACAACATACCAATTGGTATATCAGCTGGAGCTGGAGCCGGAATGGGTGCCACTTCATTAGCTTGTTCCGGTGCAGGCACGGGCTCAGGCACGGGTGCAGGCACGGGCTCAGGCACGGGTGCAGGCACGGGCTCAGGCACAAGTGCAGGCACGGGCTCAGGCACAAGTGCAGGCACAGGATCAGGCACAAGTGCAGGCACAGGCTCAGGCACAAGTGCAGCCACGGGTGCTGGGACCAGAGGGAGCCTACCTCCAACTCCTCGACGACCTCGTCCTCTATTGAAACCTGTAGAAGTATTTATACAATTTGAATTACAATGATGTAAATCAAAATACCAATTTAAAAAAATACGTAAACGAAAACATGCACACGCAGACATATGTCTGTGTGTGTATGTGTCCGTTACCATTTCGATTGGTATATACAGGGTGTTTTTTTAAAAACGTGCATCTTTATTTATGTAAAAACCGCAATAGATAGAAATATGCAGTTTGCGGGAATCATCTATTGACGTAGGGGGCCCAATTGTTTTGAATTCAACGTTACATTCACATTCCCCCCCTTTCCCCCCCTGCCCCCAACTTAATTTTTTTAAATAGCAAGGTACCCCTTGTGACATATCAAATGAAAGAGCATGAAAAAAGAAAATGTTTGATGAAAAAAAATTGAAAATCGGTTCATAAATTTGCGAGATCTTTCCCCCCCCCCTTCCCCGGAACTTAATTTTTTTTTTAATAGCAAGGTACCCCTTGTGACATATCAAATGAAAGAGCATGAAAAAAGAAAATGTTTGGTGAAATTTATTTTTCATTTGATATGTCACAAGGGCGGGTACCTTGCTATTAAAAAACAAGTTATGGGTAGGGGAAAAGGGGGGGGATTATCTCACAAATTCATGAGCCGATTTTAAATTTTTTTTCACCAAAAATTTTCTTTTTTCATGCTCTGTCATTTGATATGTCACAAGGGGTACCTTGCTTTAAAAAAAAATTAAGTTCCGGGGGGGGGAGGGGGGAATATCTCACAAATTTATGAACCGATTTTCAATATTTTTTCATCAAACATTTTCTTTTTTCATGCTCTTTTATTTGATATGTCACAAGGGGTACCTTGCTGTTTAAAAAAATTAAGTTGGGGGCAGGGGGGGAAAGGGGGGGAATGTGAATGTAACGTTGAATTCCAAAAAATTGTGCCCCCTACGTCAATAGATGATTCCCGCCAACTGCATATTTCTATCTATTGCGGTTTTTACATAAATAAAGATGCAAGTTTAAAAAAAAAACACCCTGTATATATATATATATGTTATGTGTCAGTAAATGTTGAAAAAGTGGGTCATATGAATGTTGTGAGGTTTTATCTTTATTGTATTTCATCTTTTTATTTTATTTTATCTTTTTAAAATAGACTAGAAAAATATTGAAAACTAGTTTGGACGATTCAGTAACTCTCAATTATTGATATTGATTGTTTACATAAAAAATATGTGTAGAATTGCAGGTTGAGTAAGTATGTTTGTGTAAAGAGACGACAGGTTCATTTCACCCGTCCGCCGCAGTAACCTATAGACCATTTCGAAAGGTAGGCACGGCCCGTTTTCAGCTAAGCTACTGTATATTCATGGAAGTTTCGATCAGCAGGTTGAAACTAGTTGTGAAGACAACAATTTGGATTGCATGAATAAGGTATTCAAACCACTATCATAGCTATAATGATCACATGAGTATATGAAATCATTACCTCCGACTCCCCTGTGAGGTCTTCCCACAACTCTTCCTCTGCCTATCCTCACTCCCCTGGCATGACCTCGTCCTTCACCTCTCCCTCGACCACGCATTTGAGGTATAGGTTCCTCTGGTGGAATACCAGGATCGTCTGGGTTATCTAGTTCTTCTACACGTGGAATAGAAACATATAAACATAATTTGATTGAAATTCAAAAATATTTACCTATTATATGTATGCCTGAAATTTTCTACACTGATTCACTGATTCAAGGTCTTCTTTCTGGTAGTCAAAACTCAAGAAACATTTTATACTCAAAGAATTTCTGGTTCCGATTTGGACGATGTCTAGTTATTTAATGTCCGTAATTTTATTTATAAAGTAGTGAGGCTATATTTAAATCACTAAAGACACTCTCGCCAATCCAGTGAATACATTAAAATGACTTCGATCTTGATAGGTACTCTGGTTTTCGCGGAGAAGATTGCGTAAAATGCCATCTTGAGTGTTACAGACAAAAGGAAAGACAGACAGACAGACAGACAGAAATCTTGGAGAGAGGTGGAGGTGGGGGTTAAAGGGGAGCCTCTGCTTCCAGTTGAAGGAAGTATCAGAGGGTGTATAGTGTATACATTATATGTGAGAGAAACGGACACGGACATCGGTTCCCGCGAAGAATGTGATTTTATGTCACATGACACAATGTGTACAAGTAAAAACTATCGCTACGTTCCTATCGGAAATTCCGAGAAGAAGTTTTAAACTTTCCATTAGGGTTCCAAGGTCTCGCTAAAAATCACTTAATATTGATATTAAAATTATTCTCTGGCAACGAACACGTTTTCGGTTGTATTTGGTTCCGAGGTCCCCCACCTGGACCTCGAAACAAGCGGGGACCTCGGTCCCACGGTGGAAAATCACATCGATCGCCTCGGAACCGGCCTTAAGGCTTGGTTTCTTTGAATCACGCAGCGTCACAGCGGGATGCGGGATGCGCGATGACGTAATCACGCAAAAGTCTGTTGCAGCTATTGCTACGGGGGTGTTTTCTCTGACTTCACGTGCACAATCCTCTGTGATTTCCGCCAATTTAGTATTGCGTGAACCCCTAGACCTTCAGTGAATTAGACCTTTAGCAACTCTCATTGTATAATAATTTATTTACAAAATGTACATTGTGTACCCAAGGTCTAATCCCGCAAGGTCTAAAACAGTATCAGTGGATGAGTTTTTTTGCATTGACTGTACTCTTAGACCTTCCGGGACTTAGACCTTCGACATACTACCAGATTAGACCCTCAGCAACAAGTACAAACTGCAAAATGTGTGTCGAAGGTCTAATTGGACCTTCCGGGACTTAGACCTTCAGCAACACTCCCATTCTGTTAATATTCGTCCAATCTCAAGAAATAAGGTGACAATATATTTGTAATATAATTACGTAAAACCACTTATAATTATAATACGATTGTAAAATTGTCGTGTTTTACGTAATTTTAGAAAAAAAATTGTAAATGGCCACCATTTTGTTTTGTGATTTTGAAAATTTTTCATAATTATTTTGTTACTTTGTCTAGTGCTTTCTAGTCTAGCAATAAAAGTAGAAATAACTACCTTGTACTCTCCCACGGCCTCCTTCGCGTCCACGCCCGCGGCCTCCTCCGCGTCCACGCCCGCGGCCTCCTCTCCTGACCGGAGCCTGAACAATGATGTGCAAGTCGTCTTCGTCTTCTGTATATGAAAAAATGAAAAAGACAATTACATATAAGTTAACTCTATACCGAATGTATAACATTTAATATGTATATCTCAAATCGGCCAACTAAGATGAATCTATTCCAATAATCCACAGGGCTTGGTCACTGGTCAGTCTTAACAGCCTTTGAGAGAAATGTTTTCTTAAGATTATTGTTGCTTGTGTCTGTAAATCAACCTTACATAGCTCTAAAAAAATTGAAATTATAAAATATTTTTATTTACATTCAAAACATTAGTATGACAGTTAATAATAGTTCTTTTTGGCATGTACGCATATTACCAGTAACACTATTAGGGAATAAAAAAATTTGGTGCCTAGGCCATGACGCACGGGGTTCTAATGTAATTACCATTGTCGATTGGCATCTCATGCATGTTCTCGATCTGCCGCATCCCTGGTGGCAGTGCGACAGGAAGTGGCGGTAACCCCTCATTTGGTGGTGCAGCTACCTCCTCTTCTTCATCCTCAACAGCCAAATTGTTGTTCCTCGGAGTGGGTACAACATTGCTCACTCTCCGGAGGAATTCACCTGCATTATATCGTCTGGCAAGTAACAACGATGTAGCATCCTGAATCCTGCGGTTGTTGGCCAAATAAGATGGAGCTGGCACAGCGTCATTCGCAACTCCATTCTCATAAGTTGCGTATTGTTGGACATATGCGTGTTCAATGTTTCTTAGTTCTTCTGAAAATTTTCAAATCCGTTCTTAAAACATTGCACAAACGTAAGATATGATTTGTTATTGGCTGCTGTAGACGTAGTTACTTTAATTAATAATATACACATAGAAAGTACAAGTATGTTGGTAATCATTCAACAAAACTAGTAACCAATTACAGATTGTATATTTACTGATATTTAGTGAATGTTAAACATTACAAGTTTTAAACTACATTTGTGTAGTAGTATGTGTTATCAATACTGTCTTAAACTGTAATTAGAGATTATCTGTCGATATAATAAAACACATACAAAACTATTAGTGAAATAGGAACTCTATTATCATCAAACATGCTAGAATTTCTTACCAAGAAATCTCCACACGTTCTGGTGAACATGGCTGAACCTTTGCAGCAATTGGTTGTGGAAGCTTTCCTGGTCGTTATTGGTCCTCCGTGGTTGACCAAAAACAGAGAGGTGTTGTCCACCAACACCTAAACAAATTACACTATTAATAGAGTCCAATAACGTAGGTAGATACCCTACCATTAAAAAAGTCGGCAAGAATTATTCTACAACTGTTGTTTAATGTAATTTATTCACCAAATGGTGATATGTTTTGGTATAGTGAAGCCAAATAATGAAAATTTGTTGTGGTATTATCAGCTAAGACTGGTGAAAGTGTGTCGTGTTATTTGAATGCATAGATTTCATTTACACACAGGTATTTAGAATGTAAATTGTTAAAGCTTAACACAATTTTTTTCATTTATTTTATAATTTTTGAGAAATGTTAACCCCACAAAAATTGTTTAACATTTTTTTTGTAGTGTTTTATATGTCACATTGAAGCCCATAATTTTACAAACAAAATTATATTTAAACCAGTATACTTTACATTTTTTTTTAGTTTCTAAGATACATTTTAATAAACCCTGCGATTACGCAATAAATGGGCGAACATTACGACCAAAAACTATGGACACTTGGAGGGTTAAAGAAACAAATTGGTATACATAGATTTGCTAGTCATCTTAATTATAAGTACAAAATGCAAAATATATTTAAGTTAGTACTATACCCACCAGATGTATAAAGTATACTGCTTGTGATCTTAATAATTATTTTACTGTTATTGAGTATTCAACGTCACCTTGAATCCAAGTTCGTCGCACGTACGCCATGTACTGGTTGAGGATCGGTTCCAATCCGTTGGCCTGTACATACGTGACAATGTACCGGAAACCTTCTTCAATCTGGGTTTCCGGTAACAATGCCAATGCCATTGTCATTTTCACAGCACGTTTAACGGCAGGATTGATGTTCAGGGCTCTTGCCAAGCCTAAAGATCGAGCCTTCCTCCACATTGCCTGAATAAAACCATTGTAACCATATAGTTTTTGTGTATGGCCATGCACTTGGGAATAACCAGGTTTCTTATGTACTGGATTGAAAATATGTAGTACGACCAAAATTGATTGTGGATCCGAACCGAGTCTTAAATTGCAGGTTAAGCAAGGAATTATACAATATACGAGTACATAAATGAAAACTGATTACCAAAATAAAATTCAATATCAGCACACAATTTCCTTGACTATTTAACATGACATTTATAACTGTTTATATTATTGCTTCATTTGTATTGATATACATTTCGTAATAAGTACATTTATATCCCAACGTACCCTCCACTATTCTTATTTTGCACTTCCACGTGTTACATACTGTTATGTCAAATATGTACAATTATCTTACATATTTATACTGGTTAGTGCTTACTGTTGACGAGTGGAAAAAACAGCCGAGGATATGGGCGTCGGCGAACCTTTCCCTCAAGGCCGTCTGCAATGCAGTTTCAAAGTCAGAAACGATCACTTGAGGGTGTAGTTCCGGCGCCAATTCAACGAGCTTCTGTAACACTTGGTCGTACGCACCTTTGGTTTTTTGCTCCATCAGCACAAAAAACACGGGATATGCCTGTTAAATGAAATACATATATGTTCACAATGTAAGTGATGTAATTTTGCAGCAAACATGCTTATTAACGTATTTTCAACGCTGCGTTCGACTTTTTACGGTAGGACTAATATTTACATACATTTAACAACTTTGCACAAACATGTACATTTCCCCGGTGTATGAATACAGCCAATAAAAAAATTGGGAATTTGCCGTTTTCAACAGTAAGATAAACAATTTAAACAGCAAGATGTAAAGTCTATCACAACTAGTTGCTTAAATATAAGCGGTTTTGCAAAGTACTGCATTTATTCACCCCAAAAAATTTTGTTGGGTTGTAGGGAAAACTTTTCCCTACAGCCCTACACAATTTTTTGGGGTGAATGAATGGAGGAAAACACAAGAGGGCTAGGGGTGGGGACTTTTGGCTAGACATGTCTACATGGTAGGAGTCGATGATAAACAACCTAGCCTGATAGTATTCGTGTTGTATATCGGCCTAATTTGGGATAATATTTAATCTACTATTTCCTATAGTAGGGAATTTAATATGCAAGTTATTATTAAACCAACAAAAATCTTAAATGGAATAAATAAATTGGAATTTATTTTGGGTTAGGGTTAGGCCTATTACCATCAAGTCTGGGATAATACCACGCGTATTGCAATTACATTCACGTAAAAGCGTGAATATTTTTAGTTGAATTACATTATAAATATAAATTAAAATTTTAACATTTCATTGTACTATAATTAATACTTACCCGATTGAACATCATAGCCATGACAGTGAGAAGCTGTCGTGATGGCGGAACATTGGGGCGGACTTTAAAAGTCCCGTCTAAGTGTATTTCCGAGACGTTTCTTGTTTCTCGGATCAACTTTGGGGAACCAAATATTACGGATGTCCCGTGTTCCTCATGCCGTACGGTCCCGAGGAAAAAATCTCCGCCTCCGATGGCTTGGGCGAAGCGCCTGTTCCTTTCCTCGGCCAGGTTTGCGGCAAGGATGTCCAGAGTTTGAGGAATGACGTCCATCCCCGTCCGTGCGTGTCGATACATTGATGACTTGATTGCATTAAATGACAGTCGAGAGGCCACTTCCAAAGGATACCTTCAAACACGAACTTAGTGTTACCATAGACAAAGATAATTAAATATAGACTGTCAGCCGTGCTGCGGTTAACATGGTTACCATCGGTTCTGGCGCACACCACTAATGGCGCTCCCAGTGGTGTGCGCCAGAACCTATGGTAACCGCAGCACGGCTGACGGTCTATATTTAATTCTTTTTGTCTATGGTGTTACGTTTCAGCAATACATTACAAAAAAAATGAACTGTATAGTATCAACATGCAGCTTTGATGATAGTATATTAATTTAAATTCATATTGCATGTCTTAACTTAGGAGTTAAGTTTTACTATTAAACTTGGCGCACATTATTGTGCGCAATCTAGACACAGGAAAAGAGGAAGAGGAACTTTATATCAATCTTTTTTTGTAGCACTTTCTTTCGGGGTTTGGTTTGTTTTGTTGGTAAAGGAGGAGGTGGCAGAAGGACTGATTGAATTCACAGTTTACGTGGCATCCTTTTTGTGTAAGTCGGTATAAGATTATCTTTCAATTAATCAAAATCAACCTAATTTTCTTTATCAAATTTAATTTAGTTTTCTGTATCAAATTTAATTTAGTTTTCTATACGGTACAATAGTAACAGATTTTTGTTAATTTAAAACTTCAAAATGGTACCACGTGTGTGCGCGCGTTTCAACATTATAATTGATTTCTGCTATTAATCCTTTGCCAACATAGTTGACAAATTACCGAAATAGATGACAAATTATAAATATCTCCCACGATCGCGACGAAAGCGTAAACATCCTTCATAATCATCGCACCATCATGAACATTTCCCGCCATCAAGGAAAATCCTTAATCATGTGAATCGGTGAATTAAGCTAGGGGTATTGGCGAGAGTAGGGGGGCAGACGTGTAGGCTAGGCTACTGTACAGTCTCGGTAAGCAGTGCGTGCAGACGTACAGTCCGCGCGCATTTATCGTCACAACATACACGTCTGCCCACCCGTTCATATCGCTCTACGCTTAGTTGATTAACTAATGCGCTTATTTCACTATTGGTTTTTAATTTTGTTGTAGTAAATGGATTACTGTATTAATATTGGTTTTTGAGTATTGCTCGTTCATATTACAACACTACGACCCCATAAAATTGCTTCCTTCTTGATTATCTCCGTTATTTCGGCTAATCGGAACAATCAGCTAACCTGAACGGGGTTCGGTCCCAATTAGTTCTGATTGGCCGAACTGCACTGTAGTGTGTTGAATGTGTTTGCAAAATGGCGGTTTTATGAGCCCGCCCAGCATTATCCCTCACACCACCACCTTACCGCAAAATGGCGCAACGGCGCAACTACCTCGAGGCTGATGAAAACTCTAGCTTATGTAATGGCAGATCACTCCATAACACCCTACATGAAATAACATTGGTTTGTTGTATGACGTTGTTCAAGCGCAGTAAACAAATTCAAGTTTCGCAAATGGGTAAAGGAATATTATTATTTGGGTAGGCTAGATTACATTGTTTGTAGAAAAAATAATGTCTGGCAAAATGTGAACGCTCATAATAATGTTAATAATGTACGCTGTTTTAATGGTTAACTGAAAAAGCCAATGACTTCGATGAAAGGAACTGCTATTCTGTTTGTGAAACAATTTGAATTCGTCAATAACATGACAATAAATTGAACAATTCAGCTTCTTTTGCAAAAAATAAAGGTAATACCCCACAGGCTTAAGGGACGCTGTGATTTTTTCATTATCTTTGTTAAGGGTGTTTGGTCAAAATTTGATATTTGATTTTTTGTTATTGTTCAGTTGTTCTAAAAATTAGAAATACAAATAAGAAATAACTTCTTATATTATTAATTAAGGGAGATGAGCTTGAAAGTAGTTTGTCATTATTTGGTACCAATTCACAGGAGATATGGGTTATGCGATTCTAACTGAAATTGGAATAAAGGTGTGCAAAATCAAAACAAAAATCACTTGCTATTTTTAATTGTAATATTTTAAACTTTTTTAAGAAATTTTGATTTTTTTAAATTTGAAAATATTTAGGATTTTAAAAGTTTACAAATAACTGTTTGTATTTGCGTGAAAGTCATCTATAAGTTGGCATACAAACAAAATTGGTATGTTAAATCGTTTGGGATGTGATATCGTACCTTTGATGCATTGCGCTAGCGGCGCACTACACGTTGAGAGCGTCTACATTCCGTCACAGAAAAAAAACTACTATAACCTGTAGTATGTTTTCTGTGATTCCGTGCACCGTCATAGCTTCGAGCACCGGCAGACTAGCCTAACGACCAAACACCCTTAAGCTCTGCCATGACGGCTTGCAAAGTTTATATACTTTTCATATCAAAAAACTTAATATTAGAAGAATTTGTAAATAATAGCAACCATTATGCCTACCTCCTACACTCCTCGTCAAATATTGTTCGATGATCCAATGTCTCCTCTTGACATCGTTGTAGGATCCTTGTCCTTAATTGGATCACCTGCAACAATGTATTGTCCGGTTCGTGATTGTGTGCTCGAGTAACAATAAATGATTGACTTGTTCGCAATTCAGGTGTTAGCGGCATTGTTGCCCTAGCCATGCAGCGCGACCTACTCTGCTCTATGCATTTTAAATATACAGTGTTTCTGTTCGTTTCACTGTATAGAAAATAGTAACCATCATTAACATGGTAGTACGTGCTGTTTTGTCTAAGACCTACTACTTCTGACACAATATCCATTGTTCATGCGGTAGATTGCACTAAGTTTGTATTGCACATGTAAACCTAACTTAAATTAAATATACACTACTAGTTGTCCAACAATAACGTATAACAAACACTACAGCGCACTCCACAACACAGCTAATACTCAAAATGAATTTCAATTGCGAATAAAAACATTACGGTACACAAAACGTGACAAGTTAGCAACTCACCTTAGTACATGAGGAAATCTTGTTAGGGGTCGTCATTCGTCAAATCATAACGCACAAACCACAGCGAGAACCAACTGTTTGATCTGCACTACCGACATCATTATTTGGTACACCTAGGCTGATTCAGGCCGTTCTGGTTCAGTTTAATTAATAAGTCCAGAACAGTCTAATTTTATGCAGATCTAATGTAATGTTATGCTTCGATGTACAACATTCATAACATACTATATAATAACACAAAAACAATATCACCTTGTCTAAATTTCTCCAACACTCTCCAAAAATAGTTTTTTTTTATCGATTGCTAATATTACACCTTGATTAAATTTACCAGGTTATGGATATGCTTCAATATTATAAGCATTCTTGTTAACAAATTTCCGTATATTGTTAATAAGGTGTTTGGCTCTAAACCACCTGGTTATCGTTGAATGTAATAAAAACTAATAACACCATCTAGGCTAGATACATATCCAGCTAGGTATATGTATCTATTGGTGAGTATACCCAGCACAAACAAAACATTAAACAACTTCTATTGTACAAAAATATTATTGTAGTTGTTGACAGCAAAACACAAATTCTCTATGTGTTTTGCTGTCACCATCCACTACAAAACTGTTGTAATTTTTTTCCAACTGTAGTGGGATTTCATTACAATTTGATATACTCATGAATTCTACCAAACTTACGTACTCATACGATTGCCAAAACAGATTATCAAATATTTTGTTCAATTTTTTTATATTAACAAAAACCAACTGTCTCTTTTATTACATTCTTCGTATATACGAGTAAAGTCTGCTTTTATGTGTGCTTGCTTGCTTGCCTGCTTGCTTGCACAACAATATCAAATAAGAGTTCAAAGATTTTCCTTTAAAATATTCTAAATCATTTATTTCTTGCCTACAAACGTGTTTGAAGACTACCAATACCTCCGTGAAGTAATTATTTCACTACAGAACTAATTTGCACATTTAACAATTGATCATTGGCCGTATGGCTTAACAGTGGCCATATTTGTTGAACGAAATGGAGCACTGAACTTTGTATTTAGATCGGAAAATTACAGTAGCAGAAATATATTTGATCATATCATTATAACAAAATGCCAAGAACATTAATTAAATCTGGGGGTTTTACTTTGCATTATTATAATACCGTATGCTACATCCCTAAGGAAAAAATCTCAATTCCTTTAGAAATAGTGGCGCAAAAATGAAAATCGTTTGCACAACCCATTTCGAAACTAATGTAATTACTTTGGTATCATAATTAATGCTGTCATTAGTGAGCTTATAACTCAACAACGAGTTTAAACAACAAGGAGGGATAAAAATCCTGTGAGAGTATCACTTCTTGTAAGGTGATAAAAGTGTTACTAGTATCCTAGTACAGTAACCACAACCATCACAACAATAATCCATTACAATTGTTAACAGTTAGTTATAACTGGGTCAAAAATCTTACTAACATTATAAATGTGAAAGTTTGTGTGTTTGTTTGTTTGAAGTTCAATCACGCATAAACTACTGGACGGATCCGGCTGAAATTTGGCATGATGGTAGCTCACATTCCCAATTAACATATAGGCATATTCTTATCTCAAAAATCCTTTCGGGCTCCACCCCAGTGGCTCTGTAGTTTCCCATGTTAACCTTATGATGAGTATTCATATAAAGGGAATTAAAGAATTTAGTCAGCTGTTTCAAATAAAAAAGTTGGTTCTATGTAAAAGCATTAAAAGTTATAAGATTTACCAACAGGGTGCAAAACTACATTTTTTTGCATTTATGAAAACAGCTAATTATAAGTAAGCAGCAACAACAAACTGTTGTATGCCATGAGAACTGTCAAGGTATGATTGTTTACAGTTGTGTTCATGTTTTTAATTTCATGAATAATTTTTTATATTTTATGCACTTTTAATCATTTGTTTTTCTCTATTGTTCAGATGAAGTGGTGGAATATTATGGCTATGGTAGATGTGTAATACTATAGTATACTGTAAATTTATAGAAGCAAATTTTATCAACATGTGTCCTCCCCCATTGCAAGTTCCAAGTTTGAGTTCAATATAACTGCAATAAGCATTTTTTTACTTATATGCCAACCCCGTATACGAAGGACGGGTACTCTGCTAGTAATTAATATAGCAATTGAAAGTTCTATAGCAAATAAGTTGTCACAAAAGTAAGTATATTTCATATTTCGTCTATCGTATTACCTTTCATGCGGCCAATGACGATATAGCGATAGTTAGCAACCATAATCAATGGGAGTACAATAAATGTTATGGGCATAAAAGTAAAAAATTGAGTCATTAGAAACCGAAGATCCACATTAATTGTAGGTAACATTTGTAAGTTTATTTGTTGTGGAAAATTAACTACAGCTTTACTATACTTCCACAGTCTACCACTGTAGGCCTACCGTTACTGTAGTTTTGTGAAGGTTCACTTTAGTTATCGAACACAAATGATTCTACATACTGTACAGTCTTCAGCACCTTCCAGTACTAATTCCTGTGTAACACTTATTTTTCTGTTTACTGTTTGGATCCTTCACAGTTCAAAGAGACTTATAACGAAATATCACACTCTTTACAATATCAACAAATTACTGGGCTGCGTATTCTTCATTAAATTTACCTTTACACGAACCCTCTTCTACAATACTTTCATTTTTTTATTTTATACCTACATGGCAGGACAATAAGGGCAAGTAAATTTGCATTTAGACAATTAGACTTCTAATAAATGTTTTTAAATTGTAGAAAATAATATACCTTAAACAAAAATAAATGAATATTAAACTAAAATATAGTAACGGGTGACTAATCCTTGCTGAGTTTGGTTAATTACATTTAATTGTTAAAGAAATATACTACAGAGACATGTTTTATTACAATACAAATATAATTCTATTAAATACCGTAGAAATTTCATCGCAGAACTAATAACAACTTGAATAAGGTATGCAATTAAAAAAGGAATATTTAAGATCCTACTCCAGTTTTTTAAAACATTTATCATGCAAAATACGATTATTTTTATAGGTAAGGGGCATAATTTATCTCTCGGTACCGGTACCACACTAGACTTTTCGTTGATTAGTTGAAGCCGAAAACTGGTAAGTCCTATTGGAGCATAAATCTTTTACTGGAAAGATTATTATAATGAAATAATTAATTTAAATAATTATGTAACTAATTAGACCTGTCCATATTTTGTTTCAACTATAAAAAATAGTGTTTACAATTTGTACAATCTACCATTAAATACGGGTGAAACATTGAGTTGACGCCTGTGCACTCAAACGACACCAACTTGAAACACATTTATTGAAAATAATTGTTGTGCATTTGGTAACAATATATCACTATTATTTAAACAAATTAAATGCTAAATTGATTCGTTTACGATAGCATACTTTTAATAAGCGGATTTAAAACAATTGCTTTATTTACACAATATTCGTCAATTAATAATCTGAGCCCTATCTATAATTACAGTGCCTTGTGATTCAGAACGCAACCCATATACATCACAGTTACGCAAACAGTATTTGAATAGTAAAGGGAGTTAATGTACAAATGTTGGTCAGTCGAACGCACGGGAATCGAGTAGTCAATTTTTTAAACAGTTTAATTCAGAACAGCTATTTACACATATATGGACAAAAAAACTATGTCGTATAAGTCAATTCTCATATCTTCAACGATTAAGCGATAGTTTGCAGAACAATAAGTATTTTCAAACATGACTTAAAATTGTTACAACAAAACCTTTTACTTAGGTACACAAATTGAATCTCCAACAAAACTTGATTAGACGCAAATGTTTGATATACAGTTGAACATTTTACATTTTTTGATAAAACACATTCTTTGTAAGGAAAAAATTAAATTTCACTTGAATTAGGTTACAGCAGACATTCGCTAGTTGTGGGGAAAACTAAATATAATTTAACGTTACAATTTCAATTTAATTAAATTTGAAACTACCTGTTTGTTACAACAACCGGAAACAACTTCAAATATTTAGCGTTGGTTACTAGTGCACTATTACAACTTAATAGTTCAGCTCAAATAAACCACGACAAATTCATTATCTTTTCATTTTTCAAATGATTTATTCTGGATTCTCTTACGGAGTAAACACAAATTGTCATCTATCTATCTATATATTAATAGGCAAGCATGTTTCTTTAAAACCTTTTTTCTGAGCTCGTGTGTATCGTAGGGAAAATCTACGCATACCGTTAGAATGCTATTTTCCTGTAGGTGTGCAGAATCCCTTTATAAATTAAAATAGGCTCAAAAATAAGCACAAAAAATGAATTTGAAATTTAAAAAAATTAACATGGGTCTTATGAGTTGCTATGGTGATGAAGAAATAACAACACAATATAAACAGAAAATCAAAACAAATGGAAGACATTCCAATCACATGTTTTATTTACAGTGTGGGGTGAAAATAGAGAAGTTTGTACAAAACATACTTTTGGTCGATTTTTCGACCACGGGGCGTGCTCTCGTACTTATTTAATACGCAAGCAGGATTTTTGTGACAATTACTCCTCCGAAACTACTGAACCGATTGTCATGTTTTTTGGTGTCATTGGAAAGAGCGTAGCATGAAGTTGTGCAGGAAACTTTCTTTTTAGGGAAATAATGAGAGAGTGAGGCCCTGGAGCCCTTTAAAGTTTCGTATTTCTCCATAAGATTAACATTGGAAACAAAAATTGTTATGAAACTCCAGCTGTTGTCAGAAATCAAAAGTGAGAAGAAGAGCATAGGTTAACCCTAAACAGTCAATAAGTTTGCTAATATAGTATTACAACAGTTTGCTACAAATATTTACTTAGCAATTGCTCGAATTCGAGCAACAGGGACACTAGTAAGCTATAAAAATAAGTTATTATTTGTTTAAAGACGTTTGCCAGATAATTTAGTATTGTTATTGTCAAGGTTAATACTTAAACCATCTTTTAAGAATAAAAATAAACACGTTATTTTACTTTTGAAAATAAATAGTAAACAATACCAACACTAGCCCTGCATGCCTTCAAAGTCCCATATATACATGTATGTATGAATGCGTGTGTATTTAAGTGTGTGTACTTGAAAATACTAATAAAAAAATATTAATTCAAATATCAATTAACAAAACAAATAACCATTAACGTTGCTGGTGACGACGTGTGTTTACGCCTTCAATCTGAGAGACGCAACAGTTCTAGCATTTTGGATGTTCCGATCTGACTAGTAGCGTTTTGGAAATTCCGACCCGGCATATGATCACAACTTCCAAAGTGAAAAGGACAGTCTATTTCATAAGTTTACTTTAAGAAATAAATTTGTACTTCTAGTTATGACTGTACTTTTGGATCTTACGATTTTGGAACTTCCGATCGGCAATATTTTCTTTGGATCTTTTGATTTTGGATCTTCCGACCCGCTAAATAACCTTTGGAAATTCCGATTTTGGAAGATCCGATCGGCAATATAAACGTTGGATCTTACGATTTTGGAACTTCCGATCGGCAATATATTCTTTGGATCTTCCGATTTTGGAACTTTTGAAATACTCCCGTATGAATTCTTGAATAATTCAGGAATAAGCTCGTATAGTATACGAGCCAAAATACTGAATTTAAATAAATTACAGGAGTAGGCTCGTATACTATACGAGCCTATTTCATGATAACTATTACACAAATAGAAGATGGCTCACTTACTCTACAGTTCATTGGCACAATGATCTGTAGAGTAAGTGAACCCTCTACAAATATTATAAGGCTCACTTACTCTACGGTTCATTTAGCTACTCGTCGCGCGGTTTGCAGCGCATCGTTGCAGGCGTGTATGGTAAACCAATACCGCAGTTCTGCCGTTCTGCCTTACTTCTGCCGTTTACTAGTCTTGCAGCGTGAAAGAGAGCTTGTTATGTTAATGCATTGTTGAATTTTTAACTTGTGTACTCGTTGCTAGAAATCAAGCAATTATCAAGTACCGGTATTACAGGAGCTATTTTAAGAGTTATTACAGACTTAATTTTCAATTAATTAAAAAGACTCACGTAAAAGCTTATGCAACTAATGGAATTACTTACTGTGTTATGAACATTTCTATATAATTAAAGTTGTAAATATTTTAAAATTGTTTAGAAGATTGCCTTTTTAGTGTTTTCTACAAACGTGTCTCAACTTATACACATAGACTGGTGGAGTGGTAATTTATATTTCTAATCATTTAACTTTAAATTATGAACGCTTTCAGTCACGTGAAGTTGAATTAATTAAACTGACATTAGTTTTTACCATAAATGATAAACCTTTTGAAATTGACTTAATAGCTTTGTATAGAAACTATAAATATGATTTTTATTTTTTCCGCAATGATTTGCAACGTATTTTGAGTAATTGTAAAAACACAGCTATTATGTTAGGAGATATAAATTTATGCATTTTAGAACAAAATAACAGTGTTATTGATTATTTAAGTATAATGAACTCATTTGGTTTTGAGTCGTTTATAAATGAGCCAACTTGGGGGAGAGAAAATTGGGTAAAGTGTTTAGACCATGTATTCATCAGAAGTAAGACTAATTTAATTTTTCATAGTAATTTAGAAAACTATGACTTTACTGATCATGCTGGAGTTAATGTAAATTGCGTAACAAGTTGTGATAGTGCTTTGAAAGAGGAGTTAAGGCTGTAGATCATTCAATTTTAAAAAGAAGGTTGGCTGAAGTGAGCTGGATGCCAGTGTTTGATTGTGAGGATGTTGATAAATCTCTAACAGTTTTTTACGATATTTATAATAAATGTATTGAGCAATCAAGTTTTTTAAGGCCTATTAACAGTAAAAATAGGCATCGAACTCCATGGATATCGGACACACTAATTAAAAAGATAAATGAAAAAAACAGACTTCACTCTCGATTGAAAAAGCACTATGACATACATTTGTTTAATAGATATAAAGAACTCTCTAGAGAATGTTCTAATTTGAAAAGACGGGACAAAATTAATTATTACTCATCTAAAATTGAAGCAGTAAAGGGCTGCATCAAAGTCTTATTGGAATATATTCAAATCTATTATGAGAAAGTCAAAAAATGAACTAACATCTATTAATATAGAAAATAAAATTGTACAGGTTGAGGGTAATGAAAAAATAGTTGTTGACTCATTCAATAACTATTTTACTGGTATGCCGGATAAGCTGATTAGAGAATTGTATGGGCCGGGATTCCCCGCCATGCCGGATATCGGTCTAGCGTGCAGCTCAAGGTTACGTTTATCTGAAATTACTGAGGTAGAATTAGAAAGTTTAATCTTAAGCAAACCAAATAAACAGTCTGTTGGCTTTGATGGTATTTCCATAAATACTATAAAAGAAAATGTTAAGATTTTTGTCCCAATATTACGTCACATTTTTAATTTATGTATAAAGCTAGGTTACTTTCCTTCTAGTCTAAAAACAGCACTCATTGTTCCAGTATATAAGGCAGCTGATCCATTGCAAATGAATAATTACCGACCGATTTCACTTTTAAATACCTTTGCTAAGCTGTTAGAAACTTGTGTGAAAAGCCAATTAGTTAAATATTTTTCAGATAACAATTTATTTTCAAATAATCAATTTGGGTTCATGAAAGGTAAAAATACTGACCTAGCAGTTGAAAGACATATAAGCGAGATAGTTAATCATGTTGATGAGCGTAAACCAACAATAGGAGTTTATCTTGACTTTACTAAGGCATTTCACTTAGTTAATCAAGACATATTATTACATAAACTAAAGTTATATGGAATTCAGGGAAATAGTTTTAAGTGGTTTGAGACTTTTTTAAATGAAAGAAAACGGATGGTTAAAATAAAAAACGTTTACTCAGATGTATGTTCTCAAAGGCTTGGCGTCCCTTAAGGGGGAGTGCTTGGACCAATTTTATTCACAATTTATATTAATGACATGTTATCAATGGATTTTAAATCGAAGATATATGCTTTTGCTGATGATACATCTTTAGTATGCAGTGCTAACAATTATGATTTACTGAGGATGAAAATTAATAATGATTTGGACGTAATATCAAATTGGGTGATAAGAAACAAATTAATCGTCAATACTTCTAAATCTAATGCAATGATATTTACTTACAAACCTCATTTGACAGAGTCGTTGAAAGAAGAGATCGATCTACGTTGTCATTTAGTTACTTGTTTTCGTGATTGTTGCTGTACAAAAATTAATTTTGTTGATTCGGTCAAGTATCTTGGCCTTCATATAGATTCAGATTTAAAATGGCATACACATGTTAATCAACTATGTAAAAAACGTAGAAAAATTAACTATAATTTCTTTCATTTGAGACAGTTTATTACTCCTAAACTTCTTAGAACGCTATATTTATCCTGGTTCGAATCTACTCTTAAGTATGGTTTAATTCATTGGGGAGGGACGTTTTCAACAATACTTAAACCAATTGTAATAATGCAAAAACTTACATTAAAAACTATTTGTGGTGTAAAGAAATTTGACTCAGCTGCACCACTGTTTCAGTACTTAGACGTAATGCAGCTAGAGAAGATATATTTATATTCAAATAGCTGTAACCCGCGGGCTTTGTCCCGTTTAACTTCTTAATTTTCAAGATTATCTCGTTCGCATGGCTCAATCACGTCCTGGTTGAAGTTTGTTCGCTACGCTCACTCACCTTTAGGTTGGAGCTCGTTCGCTGCACTAACTTGCCTTCAGGTTAGCTCGTTCGCTACGCTAACTCGCCTCCAGGTTGAAGTTCGTTCGCTACTCTCACTCACCTTTTGGTTGCAAATTAGCTGTTGTCATGAATGTAAAAGAAATAATAGTGCTGCACCCTGTTGGTAATCCTTGTAACTTTAATGCCATTGAACATCATAGAACAGAACCAACTTGTTAAAATTGAAACAGCTGTTAAGATTCAATAATTCCATTTCTCATAAGGTTATCATGGGAAACTCCAGAGCCACTGGGGCGGAGCCCGAAAGGATTTTTGAAATAAGAATATGCCTATATGTTAATCGGGAATGTGAGCTATCATCATGCCAAATTTCAGCCCAATCCGATCAGTATTTTTCGCGTTCACTTGTCACAAACATCCAAACTTTCTCATTTATAATATTAGCATAGATAAAACATACGTTGGTTAGTCTATGATATTAGTAGGAAGTAGGATTTTATGTTATTACTAGCTGTAACCCGCGGGCTTTGCCCCGTTTAACTTCTTAATTTTCAAGATTATCTCGTTCGCATGGCTCAATCACGTCCTGGTTGAAGTTTGTTCGCTACGCTCACTCACCTTTAGGTTGGAGCTCGTTCGCTACGCTCACTCACCTTTAGGATTTGAGCTCGTTCGCTACGCTCACTCACCTTTAGGTTGGAGCTCGTTCGCTACGCTCACTCACCTTTAGGTTGGAGCTCGTTCGCTGCGCTCACTTGCCTTCAGGTTAGCTCGTTCGCTACGCTAACTCGCCTCCAGGTTGAAGTTCGTTCGCTACGCTCACTCACCTTTTGGTTGCAAATTAGCTGTTGTCATAAATGTAAAATAAATAATAGTGCTGCACCCTGTTGGTAATTTTTGTAACTTTAATGCTATTGAACATCACAGAACAGAACCAACTTGTTTAATTGAAACAGCTGTTAAGATTCAATAATTTCATTTCTCATAAGGTTAACATGGGAAACTCCAGAGCCACTGGGGCGGAGCCCGAAAGGATTTTTGAAATAAGAATATGCCTATATGTTAATCGGGAATGTGAGCTATCATCATGCCAAATTTCAGCCCAATCCGACCAGTATTTTTCGCGTTCACTTGTCACAAACATACATCCATACATCCAAACTTTCTCATTTATAATATTAGTAGGATAAAAAGTTTACTAGTTTATTTCAAACAGTTGTTATTAATAGGAGTACGAGAAACTATACTGAGGGTATGCTTATGATACCACCTGTTATGAAAGACACAAGCAGGTTACAGTGTTACCATAAAGTAGTAAAATGTTTTAACTTTAATTTTAGAGTAGGTACTCAAAAATATGCAGGATATGAAAATTGAATTATATAAAAATAAATTAAAGGAATTGATAAAGAATAACTCAATCAAACAAAGTGATATAATTAATTATCGAATGAAGCATATACCGTTAAACGATTTGTAAATATAAAATAGTATGTAAGAGTGAATAGCCAGTGAAGGGATGAACCATAAGTGTTTGAGAAAAATCTAATTAGATATAAGGTATCAGTGACAGTGAATTTAAAGTTAAACAGAAAAAAAGACAGTTAAAATAAAATGAACCTACTCAAGACAGTGTTTATAGAATATAAGTATAGTTTTAAGTTTTTCAACCACACGTGTTTTACAACACATGGTTGAATATTTGTATAAAAAAATGTTTTTTATGTGAATAAAGATTTTTGAACTGAACTGAACATAGCCGCATTAATGTTAATGTGCATGTGCATTTTCGCCAATGATAATGTACCAATGTCGACCGTACCAATGTCTAAACTTTACTTTCAAATGAATTTGTTGTTAAATTTTTTTTATATTTATACATCATACAGAATTTAAATGTTTTTACGTGACAAAAATAACGAAATATAACAAGCTACATTACATACAATATAATTTAGGCTTGAGCTAATGGAAAACTGTAGTTTTCGCATACTTGTCTTAACTTACAGATTCAATTACATCCTTTGTTTACCAAACAAGATATTTACATTTATTGAAAAAATAACACTTAGACAGATCAATAATTGTAAATTACGATGACAACTGCATTTACATAACAATCATTATACAAAGAAGTATGTTTTTGTGACAAAGAGGTCAAATAGAAATTTCTTTTAGAACTATATAATTTATAAAGACCGGCCTTTTACAGTAATATGGTTTACAGTACTTATTAATTGCGCGGTTGTTAAATGCCCTTATAAACATATGGAAATTAAAAATTTAAATTATTAAATCATTTTCTTTACAAACTCATGAACAATACAAAACGTTCGCTGACCCCTCATAGGAATGAAAAGTAAAGATGATCGCAAGATCTCAAGTTCAAGTCACGTTCTCATGGGCAAAGTCCTGGCTGAGAACAAGCCAGGCATAGATTGAATTTCGATCTGGAATGCATCGTAGAAGAAATTGTAACCGATGGGAACAATCGACGAGAAACAATATTGTTCCCATCGATTCCGAGAAATTTTACATGCATAAAGAAATAATTTTACTTACGGTCAGCACCACGCCATCTGGAGGCTCGTCATGAGGACGATGATCGAAGATATTCCACCGATGATTGGAGGGTAGGCGTTTCCCGAAGACATCGGGGGGAAGAACCGATAATCCAGGAGGGGAAAGGAGGTCTTGGGGAAGAAAAGTGTTAATCAGTCTTGGAGAGGTCTCAAGAAGTAGCACTTCAAAGAAGAAACCGTCGGGAGTCCCGGATCGAGTAGGGACAGTGACTTAACAGGGTAGTTTGAAGCACCTATTAAGATCCCGACCAGACTCAAGATCACGAGGACACAACCACGGCTATTCTTCAAGACCAAAGGCACCACTACACTACCACGCTACCAAGGACCAAAGCAACCCGAAGAGGACGGTCCATAGGACGAGCGACCGACGACGAGAGGTAGGACTACGCTTGGATCAACCCTTGAGTCTCGAGCGAACAACCCCGGAGTCTACGCCCGCACCAAAGGAACGCCCCGGGGAACCTTCCAATCGTTGCCCAATTGCCTCGTCTTGTGGTATGTCCAAATATCTTCACTCAATTGGTAGCGTGCACAACTTAAATGTTAAGGAGAAACTCCATAAGATATAACAAAATCTATATATAAATGAAATAAATAAACTATAAGAAAGATAAAGTAAATATATAAAAATAGGGCAGACGAAGTAGAGTTACTTTAAAATTCATATAAACTTCAACCCTCAATTAAACTAAAAGGGGTCAACCTAAACAAGAGCAATTTCGAAGTTTGAATAAAACAGGATTCAAAACGAATCCAAATAAATAAACCTGTTAGTTAGACTATTAATATAGACGTGTATATAATAATAGAGGCAATTTCAAATATGAGTAAATAATTGAAAATTAGGGTGTTAACCACGTAAGCACGTATTTTAAATGTATGTTTTAGTTAATATATATTATCAGAGGGATGAACTAACTTGTATGTAAATATTGGGTTTAATTTAGCTTAGAATGTTTTAAGTGTTTACGATTCATATAACTAATAACATTTAAGTGTCAAGGGAAATATTTTATTTCTTATCATTTTGTATAAAGAAATTTTAAATACAATTTAAGTGTTAAGGGAAATTTTCTTTAAATATCCTTATACAAGAAACAGAGTATAAAAACAAAATAGGCTGTAAATAGTCATTTATATTATTTCAATTTTATTTGTAATTTTTCTATTCTGAATAATAATAATATCACTGTATAACAATTATCTTCATTTTATGTACTTATTTTATGTGTGCACATTTAGTTATTTTTATTAAATCATAATTAGTATACTGGAACTGGTGTTCACTTATTCCACGATCCTAGAGGTCCTCCACCTAGTGAGTACTCTACCCTAGTTACATTCCCCCCTTTGAAGTAAATTTTGTTTGGTCAAGGTTTTCGTAAGTTTCTTTTACCTCTACAGAGGAGTAGAGGCTAGAGAGTTTTACACCCTCAAGAACTAACTGTGTAAATTTCTTTAGTGTGTTACGTTATATGAAAGATCCATGGTTTAAAAAGATCAAAATCACTCATAGAGAGGCTTACTGATGTGATGAGGTGAGGGAATTTACTTAGCTAAATATATAGTAATCCTGGTAATTATATCTCAGTACAATTATATCTATTGTACCAACACGTACAATAGATATAAGATAATTCGATAAGAAATTATTTTAAGAGTTATTGTAGTATTCAGATTTTCCAAAGATTTCGTAATTGATCGTTATATTGCAAAACATCAGATGATGCAGAACAAAATATCATCATCATCATCTATATATACTAGGTGTGCAATGCAGTTGTATGCTTGCAATATTGAGCGGAGCAAGTATATTAATCATTTTTTAAGTCAATGCTACGTCTGTTATATGTAAATGGAATGTCTACTTGCTGTATCCAAAGTCAATGCTAAATCTAGTTCACGTAATTGAGACATCTCCTGGTCGAATCCTCTTATTCAATGGTACGTTTGGTTCACATAAACAATGTAATGTCTCCTTGCAGAACCCAAAGGTAATGCTACATTTGTTATACGTAAATGGGAAGTATACTTACAGTATCCAAAGTCAATGCTCCTTTTGGTTAACGTAAATGAGATGTCTCTTTGCAGTATCCAGTGTCAATGGTGCATTTATATCACGTAAACGGGATGTCTAGTCTACTTGCAGTATCCCAAGTCAATGGTACAATTGGTTCACGTTAATGAGATGTATACTTGCAGTACCTAAATCCAATGGTCTTTCTGTTTTTATAAATTAAATGTCTATTGATGTATCCAATGCAAATGGCACAGGCACATTTTGGTTCAAGTAAATGGAATGTCTACTTGCAGTATCCAAAGTCAATGGTACATTTGGTTCACGTAATGAGATGTCTCCTTAACGAATCCTAAGTCAATGGTACGTATGATTCACATAAATAATGGAATCAAATCAAATCAAATCAAAATATCATTTATTTCGCAAAAAACAGACATAACATAATATTATGATCCCTGTACAAAAATATTTACAATATTATTTATTTTTCTAGGTTATATTTAATTTTCTATAAAAGCTTTTTAAAATCAAGCGAAATTATCCCCCACAAAGGATAATTTAATCCTGTGAGTGGGAGAGAGTCGTTATATTATTAGAGATTTTTTTTTAAATTATGAAAAAAGGAAATTTGAACAAAAAAAAGTTAAAAGTTGAAAGTTGCGCTGGAGGACTGAGCGAATGGTGCCCCCCACCTCCCCCCTACCCTACCCCCAAAAGATAACCTGCTACTGTACTTCCCAAGCACACCGAACACGCGCGCGCACACACCCACACACACACACACACGCACACGCACACTCACACTGCTGCACTCACTCCGACACCAACAGGCGGCTGGTAGCCCTAGGGCCGTCAATGCTCTGTCCCTGTGGCGCAGAATCGGGAACAGCTCACATACGTGCTAGCATACAATCGTTCTTTCACTCTATCAGCTGATGTGAGTGTAAATTTGTTGCCTGTAGGTTGTTCATTGTCTGTAGGTTGAGATCAGTAAATTTTGAGCAGTTGATCTCCCAATGCTTTGTAGCCATAGGGTAATTTGTTTTTTGTATTTGACCAGTGGTCCAAAATAGTTTTCGCGTAAGTTGTAGGGCAGATTGTTGTAGATAGTGTGAGCAACATAGTAGCAATTTGTTGTAGAGTAAGTTCTATTTAGTCTCGGCAAATAAATTCCTCCACCTAGTGCATGTCTGGTTCTGTATTCGTGTGTTACTCTTTCAAAAATGTCATTCGAGTGTTTGAATATGTAAATAGTCATGGTTCGAATAAACAATTGTCTGATGTCAAGAACGTTCATTTCATTGAAGAGAGCATCCGAAGGGTAGCGCCGATTCCTGCCTAAGGCTGCTTTTATTATCGCTTTTTGGGTGATAATTAATGGCTTTAAAATATAACCATATGCACAGCCCCAGGCTATTATTCCTCCGTCAAGTAGGGACTGCACGTAAGCAAAATATGCAATTCTGATTTCTTCAAACTCCAAAATCTGCTGTAACTGGTTAAAAGCATAGATATATTTTCTTAGTTTATTATTTAGATATGATACGTGATCTGCCCATGAAAGTTTATAATCAATAATTACGCCAAGGTATTTATATTTTTGCACTCTATCTATCACTGGACAGTCACAAGCCGGATCAAAATTTGGACAAGGATGAATTTTTAACTCATTGATGAGTGTGTCACCACGATGACTAAAAGCGATTGGCATGAATTTAGTTTTATCTACATTGAGTGTCAAAACATTTTGATCAAACCATTTTTTAATTTTTGAAATACCTCTTTCTGCGAGGTTGAAAACTGTTTCCCAGTCTTTACCTTCAAATAATACTAGAGTGTCATCTGCGAAGAGATAAAACTTCCCTTCAATGTCGATTTTAACTAGATTATTTATATATATTAGAAATAATAAAGGACCAAGGGTACTTCCTTGAACTACACCATAGTCTACTTCAGCTAAATTGCTCTGAACTCCATTTTTGACTACAAATTGTTTTCTATCTAAAAAATATGATTTAAACCATGCTAATGAAACGTTTTTTATTCCAATTAACTCCATTTTCTTTAATAGTATTGATCTGTCGACAGAGTCGAAGGCTTTAGCTAAATCAAAAAATACCAGCACGACCTTGTTTCCTTTATTGACAGCTAAATTAATATCTTTGTTAACTTCAAACAAGGCGTCAGAGATATTCTTCGATTTCCTAAATCCAAATTGACGTGAAGTTAAAATGTTATAATGATTAAGGTAATTAGTTAACTGGTCTTTAATTATTTTTTCCAAAACCTTGGTAAATACACTCAGCAATGAGATCGGCCTAAAGTTCGAAGTCTTAGAGCAGTCTCCTGACTTGAATAGAGGAACAACCTTAGCGATTTTGTAGGCGTCGGGGTAAACTCCCCTCCGGATACTCATGTTAGTGATGTGTAAAAGTGGCTGTTTTATTGAATCCCAGTTGTCCTTGAGTAAATCAGCTGATACACAATCATACCCTGGAGCTGAGCCTCCTCTCAGTCTGGTGACGTAGCCGTACAGTTCATGTTCAGTAACAGTGTGCAGTGCGAGGACAGAGTCAACAGCATAGTCAGAGTCGTGTACCACAGGTGGACCACTCGAATCAATTCTAGCTGCCATGTTTGAACCAACTTGGGTAAAATAGGCGTTGAATTCGTTGGCCACCAGCGGTCTCATATCGTCGTCAGTTTTTGCGTATGGTTTGTTTAATGTGAATTGAGAAAGTGGGAAAATGTCATGTTTAGTGCTTCTACCCGCCAATTCATTTAAAACCCCCCAAAACTTTTTCGGATTATCTTTATACCCCAAAATTTTTTCCCTATAATATTTATTTTTGGTTTCCCTAATATTTTTATTTAGTTCATTTTTTAATCTTTTGAAATTATCAATCAAAACTGTATTAAAAGGTTGTTTTAGCGAATTTCCCATATAGGGAATAAGCTATTACCGTAGTACTCATGGTAAGACCTGGACGCGGGACCGATTTTTTTTTTAGTTTTGAGGTCCCTAGAGGCCAAAAACACCATCCGTTCAAATTCATATATATATATATATATATATATATATATATATATATGTTTATATATTTATATATATATATATATGTGTGTGTCCGTCAGCACGATAACTCGAGCAAAAATGATCCGATTTTGATGAAATTTGGTACAAACGTGTAAACCTACGTTTATTCGAACGAGTTCGCGATCCAGCATGATCGGACCATGAGAACGGGGGTTTACGGGGGGTTTTATGGGGTAAAAATAGGTTTTTCCCATTTTTGACCCAAAAAACATAAAATTTAGCAATTTCTTTCCAAACCATTTTGTAGAGCTTAAAAAAACAAATAATTTAGTATATTGAAGCGTTATTATGCGCCTAATGGTTACGGAGAAAATTCCAAAAAATAGTAAATTTAAAATTCCCATGTTATTCTTATGGAGAATAAGTAAACTGTTGTAGTTTGCTTGTTTATGAACATATTTTGATCAAATTTGGAAAATGTTTTTATTTCTTACTAACTATTAAAATTTTACAAAAAAAAAACAGTTTTACCCTCCCTGATGCAGCAAACCTAAGTACAAACCTAAGTACTTGTTAAAATAATTATATTTAAATAGGGAATAAATGTTATATTTTTAAGTAGACATTTCAGTGTAAATCCAATCAGTCAAATGGAAATTTGCTTAGTCTGCAGGTTTGCTGCGGCGGGGGTATTTTAATCTGTTTACTAAGTTTATCTCTTTCTCTAATTTTAATAACCAGGTCATGTGTGATCCATGGCTTTAATTTCCTGAGTTTAGAGTTTGGTTTTTTAATAGTTTTTGTTGACATGCTAACAAGATCTTGAATTTTTGAAATCATGATATTTGAACATGTATTTGTGTCATTTGCCTGTACAATGTCTGTCCAGTCGCATTCTTTTATGTGTGTACTCAGTTCCGTTTTGTCTATGTAGGTGTGAAGTTCCTGTATGTTCTGTTTTGTTGGAGAAGTTAATCTGTAGACAAACACTGTAATGGTCAGTTATCTCAGTCTTCGCAACAGCAGTTCGTAGTGCAGTAAAGTCGTGGTGACTTATAAAAATATGGTCAATGGATGTCTTACTATCGCCTACCTCTCTAGTCGGTACATTTATACCATTCATAAAACCATATTCATACAAGACATCCAAATAACGCTCTGTCTTGTTGTCAGTTTCCAGCAGATTCGCATTGATGTCACCTATTAAAAAATAGGTTTTTTGATTGTTTTTGTTTTCGTAGTATTTTTCGAGAGCGTAAGTAAAATTGTCCAAGTCACTGTCGTGAGTCCTGTACACAGATAGCAGATTACACCGCTTATCTTGATAAACAAAGTCTAAGGTCAACCCGTACACGTCGCCCAGCTCCAGTTCATTACATTCACACACATTCACTCTCTCACTCACATACATCAAAACCCCATCATTTTGATTTTTCCCTTTAGTAGTGCGAAACATTTTATACCCCTCTAAATGCATCCCCTCCCCAACACCCCCATACCACGTTTCCCCCAGCGCAATAATATCAAACTTTAAAACTACCGATTGAAGCAAGATAAGAAGTAACTCAAAGTTTTTATTGTAACTTCGAATATTCATGTAGAAAATGTTTAAAAAGCTTTTATCTTTGCTAAAAGCTAATCCTATGTCATTTAAGTATTCTATTGTTGTACACTCAATGTGCCTGTAGCTGTCGCTAAAGACATTAATATCCTCCATGAAGTAAAAGTAAAATAATTGTATGCGAATTGTAGGAAAAAAAAAGTATGAGATTTATTATTTTCCGAGAAAAACAAAACAAACAAAAACAACCCACTGTGCGGATCCTGCAGCCGCTACAATAACAAATTCTGTACTAAAGATGAATCATAATGAGAACTAAAACAATAATATTTCCCTCATTGCGAATCATAAAAAATCAATAACACTTGTAATTTTACATAAGCCTACAGTTAATAAGAATGAACAATAATTAAAACTAGATAACCTGTGAGAAAACCTTGTCATTTGTACCAGAAAGTGTGTTATAATAAAAAGGTTCATAAAAATTTTTTACTCTTATACGTAACGGTTCATACATCTTTGTTATAATAAATTAAAGATAAATAATTTTACTGATTAATGTGATGAGGAAAATTTAATTACTTTTGCAAAATTAACATGACTTATAAACTAACAACATTATAATAATTGAAACATTATAATAATTGAAACATTAATGTGTTTCACTTCAATTATGGATAACCAACACAATAAAAATAAAGTACATTTTCACAAAAAATAATACATCTTGAACATAGTAACTTTTTTATGACAATAGAACGTGAATTTTTGATTTATGTTTAAGATGATTGGTGATATTAAATTATTATCATATATATAGTATTATAAAGGTCTAGTCTGGTTTAAAGTAGTATTATTAAAACTGATAGGAAATATCCTGTTTCAGCAAATTATGGTGCTTCAAATATTATTTTATTATATAATGAACGTTATTACTCTTAATGGGAAAAAGTTTGCAATTTATGGTCAAATATTTTTACTTTAGCTTATTAAAATATGACATCAAGTTACTTGACAGCTCATGAAAGAATGATATTTGTTAATTTAAAATAATTTACCTAACCATGAAACACATTATAAAAATCTAAAGAGCAAATTAAAAATACCTATGTACCTTATAGGCTGAGTGCATTATTCAACCCATTAACTGCATAATGATTACGATGAAGCATTGTCCGTGTTGGAGCCGCTGTTGCCGCGCTGATTGACACCTCCGCTGAGCTGTCGCTGGGCCGTTGGTTGAGCCGTTGGTTGAGCCGTAGACTGAGCCGCTGGTTGAGCCGCTATCACCTTGACGTCCTCGGGGCTCCTCACACGTGCTGGTTTCCCATCTGCCGTCTTCCTCACCAGGATCTTGCCTTCTTTGACCCATGCATACGCTAGTTTCTTCTCCTTGACGAGCTTTTTGGCGCAGTTTAGAGTTTCTTTGGCATGGCCTGTGAGATGTTCGTTGATAAATATTGGTGTATCAGGAAAGCTCGGATGCACCATTTTAGCGGTTAGGTCGATTTCTTTAGCCGCAAGTAGCCACGTCATCCTGGAAGTTCTGCGGGTGAACTTTACGATGATATTAGGATGTTTCTGGCGGGTTGAAGGCACCCGATGCGCTATTGAAATGTCTTCATACTTCCAGGGCGTACCGATGGTGTTAGCAACTGCCTTTAGAACGGCATACACGTCTTCATTCTTGGTTAAAGGCACCCCTACGATCTCCAGGTTGTCAATCCGGCTGTACTGCTGTAAGTCTTGTAGCTGCTCCGTCACTGAGTCTACTTGTTTAGACAGGTCGTCGCAACGTGATTTGAGATCCACACATTCTTGTTTCAATAAGATGTTTTCTGATTTTAGGCCACTTAACGATGACGTAATTGTTTCTTGCCATGTATTTATTCGTTCATTGATTACGTCAAGTTTTTCACAAATCGAGTCATTAATTTTCCCTTCTAAACCAGAAAGTTTCTGATCAAGGGTGTCACTAAACTTGGCGTGTAAGCTGTTAATTGCTTTGAGGACAGTAGAATCTTCGGTATCACTTACACTTGACATTGATGCTGTCTCCTTATTAAACTTGCCACACTTGAACGGACGGTTACGGGTCTTCCTCTTCAGGTCAGGTCCCGCACACTGCACGTGCATCACGTCACTGCACTCCACGCACGATATTACGTCGGACGAGTTCTCGTTGCACTCAACGTTGCACTTACAACACTCCGTCATGTCCCAAATACGTTATTACAAATGTTGAATGTTACCGTACTAAAGGTACTGTATAATGGTAAGCAGCGAGGCACGCAGGACCGGGCGAGCGAGTGGGTTAACTGATAACGAGGTCCTTCCTCATCGACTGCTAGATAACGACTCAATGTCTACTTGCAGAACCCAAATGTGTTATATGTAAAGTTGATGTCTTCTTACAGTATCCGAAGTCAATGGTCTATCCGGTTCTAATAAATGAAATGTCTACTTGAAGTATCTAATGTCAATGGCACATTTGGTTCACGCAAATGAAATGTCTACTTGCAGTATTTAAAGTCGATGGTTCATCTGGTTCTCATAAATTACATGTCTACTTGCAGTATCTAAAGTCAATGGCACGTCTGGTTCAAGTTAATGGAATGTCTACTTGCAGTACCTATCCAAAGTCAATGATATATTTGGTTCACATAATTTGGAATCCCTATGTGCAGTATTCAAAGTAAATTGTACGTCTGGTTCACGTAAATGAAAAATGTCTACTTGTAACATCAAAAGCCAATGGTGCATAATCCTTATTGGTTATACATTTTGTAGCAAATAATGCTCAACGGTATCAATCCGATTGTTCTTCCCTTTTGTTCTCTATTTTGCAATGTGCTAGTTTAGATGATTTATTTGTAAACACATGTTACAACTTTTGTTTACCTTTTTGAACGGAGCGAAGCGAAGCGAGCGAAGCTCTTATACTACACTCCTGCTTTAGTTTTACAAATACTCCTCATGAACGGCTGAAGCGATCTGCATGAAATTTAGCACAGTTATAGTACCCAACCACGGGAAGGTATAAATCTGAAATGGAACAAATCGGACCACGGGGGTTTTCCCTATGTGAATTTAAACTTTTAGAAATTTAACATGGGCCTTATGGGTTAAGTGGATGCCATGACAGTATTTGCAAGATAACAATAAAAAGGTATTATTCCCCTAAAATGAAAGTCTCCTGCACAACTTCACGATACGCTCTTTCCAATGAGACCAAAATCATGTCAATCGGTTCAGTAGTTTCGGAGGAGTAATTGTCACAAAAATCCTGCTTGCGTATTAAATAAGTACTAGTGTCCCTCTTGCTCGAATTCGAGCAATTGCTAAGTATTACAGACGTTATTTTAAAACGAATAACATTCATAATTTCTGATGACTTTAAAAGATTCGACTCAAAGATTATGGAAATACTCAATACAGTATGTACATAACAGGTCGATATAATCAACATTTCTTGTAAATATCTTATCATTTTTCAAAAGATGATCTTGTTTTTTAGAGTTTTCTACAAATAGACTTACTCATAGCCGCATTAGGTTGTCTATAATAACGATTATAAACGAAAAAAAATTATTTCTATTTCTACTCCTTGGTGGTGTTTTACGACTTTCCTATGTTTACATAGTTTGCAAATCGACTCTAGATATTTCATTTCAACAAAGTCAGTAAATGTTTGTAGTAAACTGTTAAATTAGCAAACTTATTGACTGTTTTCAATTCACATATTTTCTTTTTCTCACTTTTAATTTCTGACAACAGTTGGAGTTGCATAACAATGTCAACAAAACACACCCTACATGAGCATGGTGGTTTTTTGTGTTTATTACCATGTTAATCTTATGGAGAAATACGAAACTTTAAAGGGCTCCAGGGCCTCACTCTCTAATTATTTCCCTAAAAAGAAAGTTTCCTGCACAACTTCACGTTACGGTCTTTCCAATGACACCAAAAACATGTCAATCGGTTCAGTAGTTTCTGAGGAGTAATTGTCACAAAAAACCTGCTTGCGTATTAAATAAGTAATAGATATATGGATTTGCTTATGTTAAATTTATTATTTTAAGAGCAACCATCACTTAATTTGAAGACGATAATTAAATTATAAATAATAATTAGTTGATTTGGAATTAGGTAGCTGGTGCCCATTCTACGTACGGGAATCTTAGTAGAAATTTCTTAAATTCAGAATAGGAGTTGGTTTCCATATTTAGTGTGCACTTTTCCAGATATGCTGGGAAAACTATTACTGTATAGGAATACATATAAACCTTCGCAAATACAATATCTGACAGTTTCAAGCCAAAACGAATGCTTCGCAATTAAATGTTACCCAATCTTGTTAGTCCATATTTTATATCTATCTAATGAAGGAAGCAAAGGAACTGCTTTATAGATCTACTAGCAACAGTGCCCGTTATGGTTAAACACAACGGTCTCTAGTAAAATAATGGTTATGAAATCCATACACCACTTTACTCACTAATATTAATGGTACAGTTTAAGCACATAACATTAGAATGTTTAGAATGTAGAAAATTTAATCAAAGAAAAATTAATTAGATAACAATAAGCTGTTGAATTATTAACACATGTTTCGTATGATTAGATTATACATACTGGTAAACCAATTATTATTACCATCTATAAAAATAATTGGTTTTTCTTTTCCGAGTCGGGTTAGCTCTTCTACCCGACCGATTTTCATAATTTTGGCCAACTAAGGACGTACCGCAGATTTATTTGAGCTACTGTATTGTTTATTGAGATCGGACTACCTAAAGCACACTGCTGAATCACGAATCAACGATAATTACCTATCTGCAATCAATGATACGTAACTATATTTTTATTTAAGTTATTTTATATGTCTTAAAATACTTCAAAAGCTTTCACTTGAGATATTGATAGTTTTAATCAATTAAGTTCAAGATACTGTATCGCTCAATCATAAAGTATAAATTGCATTATATCTTGGATATGGAATTTAGTTTTAAATATATTTAATTAATTCTAACTACGTTATTCTATTTGTTTTGACCTAAGAACCTTCATTGAAATACCACTCCCATTTCATTAAAGCACACAGCTAAATCACGACCAACACAAATTGTTCAAAAAATTGAGTTCTTTATCATCGATTTATATCCAAACGATCTTGCTTGCAACCTCAACAGTACTTTCATAATTATTTGCAAATACAGTGTATTCACAAATTAGGCTATCCAATGACATATTAATTAATAAAATCGGTTCAGTAGAACTGTAGATTTAATTGTACAAAGCTTAAGAACAACATCTTTAATTCAGTATTTTCTCACTACTATACATTTGGAGGTTGCTTAACGTTTTTGCAAATAACTTTGAAATGGCGAGGAAATCGAGCAAAGTGGAGCGTGATATTCTGAAAGAGAATAAAATTTCCTACAAATTACCATTATGTATTGCTTGAAATTACAAGAAATACATACTGTTTCATTAAAAAGTAGTGTAAAATTATACATATTGTCATATTTGATAGATAGATTGGCATTAATTTGGCTAGTTACGTATACAGACAAATTAATATTTACGTAACAAACAATTTACAGTATTTATTTTGCTTTTTGGAAATGCCACATTGCTATTTTATTTGCATCATTTGTTGCAAAAGAAGCCACATGACCATATAAACGAGTAAGCCCCTAACATTACGTAGAGAGATTAATTGACAACTTTATGTAGCCTATGTATAAGGCTGAGACAACTAACTGACATCCCCCATGTCAATGAATTTTAGCTTTAACAGTAACCCCACAACCAATTTCTCAAAACTATGATAGAGGGTTATTTATTTGCACAGAAGTACATATGTACGATATGAACTGACGCGACAAGACGAAGGAAAAATCAAAAACGGATATACATCCCTTTGAAGTTAGAACGTGCCTTCTCAATAAACAGATATTTTTTCTTATATAAAATCATAGATTAATCTGCTTTACACTGGTAAAATAGCGGACATATAGAAATCACTACTAAAAAATTATAAAAATTTAGCATTTTTTTTAAACCAGAGCAGGTAAAGTGTTTAACTGCAAAAGATCCACCAATACGATTTCAATAAACCCTGCTATAGTAGTGTGCTGCTCCTAGTATATCGAGCTCTAAATATTTGCGTTACCAACGGAAGCGCAAACAATGGCATTGTTTCCTATTGTACAAGCCTTCGAGCGCCCGGTTGGCGGTTTTTTGCTGTGTCTGTCTACTCACTACTGCTTGATTTCATCGCAGAGGCGCAGTGTGCGTGATGTTAAGCGTCACAAAAATGCAAATACCCCATTTATATTATTGAGCGAAGCACTTATAATTTTGTGCTTATTTTTGTATTTTAATTTATAAAGGCATTCTGCACATCCACAGGAAACTATCTTTCTAACAGTATGCGTAGATTTTCCCTGCGATGCACATAAGCTGAGAAAAAAGGTTTTAAAGCATACTAGCTGTTACCCACGGGCTTCACCCACCCCGTTTTAATTCATAAGTATTAATAAAATTATTGATTGGTTAAGTTAAACTTGAATAAACAAAACAGAATACAGAAATACAAACAAATAATTACACCTGATTTTAATAAGGAAATACATTGAAAGAATAACATACAAATAAAGACAGCTGAGGTTTTTTTTAACATTATGTATAAGGAAAGTTCCCTTTGGAAAGAAATTACGACCTTAAAGGGTGATTTATGAAATAATGGATAGTTTTGCGCAAGGTTTTTCTCGTCATGACGAACATTTTAAGTTTATGGTTTATGGGGGTGTGACTTGTAGTTTTCTCAAAAGTTCATGGGTACTTTTGGCTTTATATATAGATTTCTGCTTGCCTATCTATATAAATAAAATTAGAGTTTTGTCTGTACATTGCTCAGAATTATATATTTTTAGGTTAATTTTACGTCTTATACATTAAATAAGCAGAAACGAGTCTTCTGTCTGTCTGTCTGTCTGTCTGTCTGTCTTTCCCTTTGTCTGTAACACTCAAGATGGCATTTTACGCAATCTTCTCCTGGAAAACGAGAGTACCTATCAAGATCCAAGTCATTTTAATGTATTCACTGGATTGGCGAGATTGTCTTTAGCCATTAAAATATGGCCTCACTACTTTGTAAATAATATTACAAACGTTCAAAAATGCAGTTTTGTGCGATTTATGTCAAGTTTTCGTCCAATTTTTATTGCATAATCATCTATGAAATAACGAACAGCTGTTCGGATCAAGATTATTTTTCCTAGCTGTCACTGATATGTTTACAAATGTTGTTTACAAATACCGCAACCTTTTTCAATCACGTTTTGAATGCAAATCCCAACCAAGTGAGAAGTGATATTAAAAACGTTTTTCTTACATAACGGATTTAATTAATCGAAAATGCAATAATATAGTGTAATAGTGTAACCGTAAATGAAATTAAATAACTATGCATCATCCAGTTCAGGAACCAGAGATTCTTTGTGTATAAATTGTTCTTGAGTTTTGATAACCAGAAAGAAGACCTTGAATCAGTGTTGTATACGGCTGGGAAACTTCAATTTAATAATGATCGTCGCCAATAGCTTAGAAACATGGTTTCCACTCATTGACGGCGCTTCAATGGTGGTTGTGTAAAGTGTAAAGTAAAAAATCACAACTGCAGTGGGTGATTGTAACAGAGGTTTACGGATGATGCTAAGCTCGCTTTTCTAATGTGTTATTTTCTGTTCCTACCATTGACTATACATATATAGTCAATAGTACCTACTCACCGTGTGATGCAATCGCTGGACCATACAGCCAATAGGCCCATAGCCCATCTCTTGGGTACGTACGTACGCCTACCCAATTATTCATAACAACCTTTTCCACGACGATCCGGTACTTTTCCCTAGAATACACGGCCTACTTAAGAAATAAAATTACAAACGTCCAAAAACCCAACGTTGTGTGATTTTTGTCACATTTCCTTCTAATGTTAATAGATAGCCTTTACCAATCATTGTTTAGAGGATACGTAATCTATTAAATAACAAAAAGTTGTTTGTATGAGGTTGTTTTTTTTTTTCAAACTGACACCGATAAATTACATTAAAAGTTGTTTACAAATAAAGCAATTAATGGGAAATAACTTTGATTGCCGTTTTAAAACGTTTTACGAGACAATCCAAAACTAAGAGATCAATAACCTCGGGACTTGATTAAGTCATATAATTGGTCTGCTGTAGGCCTACTATAGTTTTCAACTGTGAACGTTGGTTTTTGGTACCGGTTCTATTCCTTAGAACCGTTGGTACTGTTGGTAGCAGCAAGAATCATTTTTAAGTTCCAACACATCACTGTACTTTACAAATTAGTTATCGTTGGTGTTGCACCTTATTTATTATTACAGGCGTATTCAATTTAATTGATGTCTTAACTGTACAATTTTTGCTTTTTCTTTCTTGATTCCAAAATGTTAGTTTATGCTAAGAAAACGATAAAACTTAACGCATTTTAGTAAAACATTCATTCAGCAAACCATCATGAACTGTTTAAACGCTTTACGTTGTTTATGTATCAATAGTTCGTGGCCTATTTTGGTAATTTGTATTATAAATTACCAATCTAAATCGTATATAGTACTTCATTTCATATTATAGTAAGCCGTCATTTCGGGTCATCATCGGTCCAAGCAAATATAAATTGTTATGATGAAATTTGATGACATTAACAAAGATTTCAGATACTAATTGTATAAGTACTTTGTTATGCTTAAAACGTAGCAAATTCCCTAATTAAGTTCTGTATTTTTGTGTGTATGTCTGTTGGTAACGCATTAATCTTCTTATTTCTCAGTGTTTCACGGAAAGGACAAAAGCACCTTTATAATAAAAATGTCAACCCGAATAAAGTGTTAAATTGTGAGGTTGAGGTAGTACCTTAAATACTTTTAATCATTGTGGAAGGTAACTTTCAATTATAGGCCTACATTAGGGCTATGCCTCATAGATCTATAAAGCATTTTTTAGTTTAATCATTGGATTTAACATATGGACCAACACGACCCAGACTAAATTTAATTTAAAAGCATTTGTTTTGGCTTGAAACTGTCAGATACTGTATTTGCGAAGGTTTATTTATAGTTCTGCCAGCATATCTGAAAATATGCAAACCCAACTTCTGTTCTTAATTATAAGGTTTCAACTGACTACAATAAGATCCCCGTGCGTAGAACGGGCACACAGCTAGTTATAGATTCACTTAGATCAAGCATCTGCAGTTGTTCGCATTTCACGGATTGTGGCCCATTCTGTAAGTAACAGCTGTGTTTACGTCGTATACATAAAGTTGGGCATACTTTGGTTCAATGTTAGAGGGTATTAACGGTCCAATCAGATAGTAGTATGTTTTCTGTGCCGATGGTAAAAGGAGTCCGAGTACTTAAAGTTATATAGACTAACTGAATGATGTCGATTCATTTTGACACATCGTTTTTAAAAATCCATCCATTATTAACGGAGGAGTGGTGTTTCGTAGAAATCACCTTCACGTATTATACAGTATATAAGGAGTACCATAAGATATTTTTATTAACATTTGATATTATTACACACCAAGTTTAACATGGAGGATTCGAAATGTTTAATGTCAAACTTTGTCTCAACTAATTTGAGAGAACGGCTTGATAAATAAAGGCATGTTTATTTATTATTTGTTTTATTAATTAGTTTGAAATAAATATAAGTAGGGAAACTTCTTTTTTTTTTAGCAGTAGCAAAGCTCTGCCAAAACAATTACATATAAAAACCGATGTTCATAGTTTGGTTTACTGATATCAATATTTAAATGAAGGATGATAGCATTACTAAGTGACAAATTATCAGTTCACTGAGAGATTATGTGAACACGAGACATCTTCTATATAAATAAAATTAGAGTTTTGTCTGTACATTATTTCTTAGTACGATCTAGGACTTGCCTGAAATATTGTGTTCAACTATTACGGGCTAGAACTAGCGTAAGATGTGTTGGTGGGATAGAAAAAAGGTAGAAAAATTACAGGGTCACGTGACTTTCTCTCAGTAACACTCTTAAATTGTATTTTAGCTTTTATTATGGTTTAAAACGCAATACCATAGATCCAAAATGTTATAACACACATATTTTTCCTTTGTTCAGTTGAATTAGTGATTAGGGTAGAGGCAGCGTAAAGAAAATGAGCAAAATACAGGGCAGATAGTGGCGTACACAGGGTAGTATTTAAAGGCTAAAAATAGATCGTTTAAGGAGTTTTCTTATCGAATAAATTCCTACTGTGTGTATTGATGTCATTAGCATTGTTTTTCAAACGTGCTATTATCTCACGTCAAAAATGTGCTAGTATAATTAACGACTAGTGTACATGTTGCTCTAAATCAAGCAATTGCAAAGAAGTAAAGTAGTTATTTAAAAACAATTATTAACTTATTTAAAAACGAATAAAAGTAATAATTTCCGATGAGTTTAAAAGACTAAACTCATAGATGGAACGTACCTAACATTTCCATATAATAGCCTAAACATTTCTTGTAAATATTTTACCATTTTTCAAAAGCTGATCTGGTTTTTAGTGTATTCTACAAATATTTCCCACTTATAGCCACATTAGGTAGTCCATGTTGATCTTCGTCAATGATAACGTAGTCAGCATGGTACTACCCATTGTCACCAGTACAAATTTCAGTATTTTTTTTTATAGAGATACAATTTTGTTTACAATAGGTACTTAAGAACTGCCTGATTTTCTGCATAACCTCTCTGTCACAATTTTATTTGCCTCAATTGGCATTAATTTGGCTAGTTACTGTTACAACGTAAGTTATATTTACCTGAAAATATGCAGAATTGTAAGGCCTACTGTTGTTCAGATGGGTTTTTGTTTCCCTTGAATGTGAATAATGCGAATCCTTCAATGCAAGTTTTAATAAGGTTTCTTGGATGTAGTCATATTATTTTAAAATCACTTGACTTTTATGAAAACATATAAATGTCCTTGCCGTACCAGTTTAATTCAGCCTTAGAGGGGTTTCCTTTGCAAATCATCATAAAGTTAAGTCCGTGTTTCCAACAAAATAGTAGCACTTCCGATAACATCCTTGTTCATTGTTTGTGGGATAATCTTCATATTGTAGGTGTTCTTCTTTTATATAGGATGATAACGATAATATTTTTAAAAAATCTCGATTTCTGCTACTTGGTGGCGTTCTATGACTTTCCTA